>NC_071394.1:110402253-111042253 GCF_022682495.2 Desmodus rotundus | reverse complement strand
TTAGATTGGTTCGGATTCATTAATGGTTGATGAATCTTTGCAAGCCTATTGTAAAGAAATGAAAACATCTACCATGGAGTACTCTCTATCTGAGGATTGTCCCAAAGGCTATATGTACCAAGGTATGCATGCCAACTCTCCACCTCATCACCAGCCTTTGTCCTCCTGTGACTATATCAGGACACTCTGTCCTTGATAACACTGGCTCATGGTGTGGCACTGCCTTCAAAGCTGCTCCAGGTTCTCTGTAATCCATTTATTTGAGGAAGTCTATAAATTCATTCTCTTCTTGAGTGTTAGCTAGTTTTAAAGGCAAGTGTATAATACCTAGCACACAGAAGAAAAAGCAATGCTATTCTCTAGAAGGTGGTATTTTTTAAGGTAGACTTTGACATTTTTCTGGCACGCTAATTTCTTTTATTTTTTTCTGAATAAAAACATGCACTTTGCTTATAAGAAAAAATATATTACCATACGTGCTACAAATAGAAGCCAACACACCAAGAAAGTAGCTGCTGCTAAAAGCTGGGTAATGGAAATGTAATTTGTTAGTTTCAAAAAGAACTTGATCTACAGGCACACACACAACACATACACACAATGCACGCACAACACATGCACACACAGAATTTTGGCCTCACGATTCTTTCCAAGGTTGCATTTATGCTTTTTTATCTGGCAGGTCTTTTCTGCTGCACTTGAGAAACTGGAAAAATCCATTGCATTGACATCTAAAGATGGTCATTCACACACAAGGTCAGTAACTATGTTTTTTTTCATGACTTTTTTATTTGAAGTGGGACAATTGTATAGATGCAACCCTAACAAAGCATTCTGTCTGTCCATGAAGTGCTGTGTTTGGAGTAGATTATCAGAATTTAACTCTCAAAATGTTACTCTGATGCAAATTGAGGCCATTCTCTTTCAAGAAATTCTAATAGTTTTTCTTTTTGTTTTCAAACTCATCCTCCATTTTTACAGCTAATTTGGTCTGCAAAGCAACCAGTTAGGTGAAGCACCCATGTTTCCAAGCCTTAGGCTGCAGGTGTTTGAGATAAAAGTCCCAAATTTTTAGAGAAAAGGAGGTGGAGGAGGAGAGAAAATAAGAAAAGAAAAAAAAACCTAAGAAAATGTAAAAGGAAGGAAAAAAGAAAGAAATGAAGGAAGGAAGGCACGGAGGGAGGGAGAGAGGAAGGAAGGAAAAAACCCTGCTCCTGCGCTCATTTACTTTCTGTATTGACACACGAGCAGCCCAGACCTTATCAGATAATACACACATTTAGAAACCCTTCGGCACGTGTCTATGTTCCTACCGCCCATTCTGCCTAGCTAAAACAACATCTTTTTTTCCCCCCAAAAATCTGTTTCCTCCTTACATAGTCCAAATGTTAGAATGTGGTTTGAATTCTTTTTTGAACATTAATTTAAACAGTATGGGAATAGATCAGCCCTTATAAGTCTAAATAAAACTTCCTTCGACATATATAATATGGTGTTTATTTGGAGGCTAATGGAGTTGGAAAGAAAAAGTGGGAAAGAGTTAAATACAGAAAGAATAAGCTTCATGGGAGATTTTTATATAAAAATTTAATTGCTGCTTTTCACCCCCATCCAACCTATTTAGCAGAAATTTACAGCAAAGCTCTAAACTGGTTTTTATCCCAGCATTCCAAATGTTCAGATATTTGACCTGATCAGAAAAAATGCAAATAACACAGTGCCACTCAGTGGAAAGGGGGAAATCATTGTGGATGAGAAAGGAAGTCAACAGGCATCCAAATGTTCTGGAATTACAGATACAAGTCATGTTTGACATTCAGATGCTTTGCCTTTTGATGGCTTTCAATCACATTAAACTTCTGCCACAATAATAAGTAAATTGTGTCATACGCTATCACAACAAACATTTCCAAAAAGAGCACGGAGGAATCCATTCAGCACTGGTGGTATAGAAACATTCTAAACTCTATTTGCTCAAGGAGAGAAATTTTAGTGACTTCTTAAGGTGGAACAGTCTCATAAACTGATAGAACCACATCATGTTTGGCAGCTATATGAATTCTAACCAGACACTTCTCTTATTGGGCTCTACAGAGCCACTTTCTTCTCCGCCTTAGGGTAGAAGTCACATTCTTAGACAAGCTGGTGAATCATTCACTTCCATAGATCTTAAGAACCTTGATAAAGCCAGTGCTGGGGCAGAACCTCATCTCTCCAGCTTCTAGCCAGTCAGGGACCAGGGCCACCACTGTGGTTTGAAAGCTGAGGGTTTTGTTTCCCCTAGCAATCAAGGTCACTCTCTAAGTGAAGCTTCTTGTAACTATTGCATTGTCCTTGGGGTTAAATTTTAAAATACTCTTCCATCTCTCTCTGTGTAACCATCTATCAAGCTATCGAGTAGCATTTCTTTATTCTAATATTTTATAAAATTCACAGCATGCTTTGACAAAAGCACTGACTCTATTTATGTATATAAAACTTGACACACCCAGTAAAGAGCATCAAGGCGCTCTTTCCCTCTCCCACTCCCTCCTGTTCTCTGTTGGAGATAGAGCTTATTTATCTAGTGCTGAAGTGCTCTGAAAGTCTGTTTCCTCCCACCAGCTCCCAGATTCCCAATACTCCCATAAAAATGCTACCTTTGAATACTAGATTTTTTTTTTGACAACCAACCCCCCTGGACACATACTTTAACCCTCACCTAAGTAACCCAGGGCAGAATATATTCAAAAGTGTACGTCTTCCACTGGGCCAAGCTGTGATTTTCTCAGGATAGGTGGTGCTGAATGCAAAGGCAGCTATGATTGTTACACAAAAAGTATTTGAGGCATCCCAGACAGCACTTGGGGAGTCAGCAAGGAATTAAAGATGAACAGCACTCACAGCTCTTAATCAGAAGCTCTTTCTACAAGAAAAAAAGAGAAATTAAAAAAAATGTTCTTACATTACCTACGGTGTTGTTAATGTAACTTTCTATTTACATAATATGCAAAAAGGGCTGTCTGCAAACTGCAGTAATCTATATGGAATGAGGACAAAAGATACTGATTTCTCTAAAATGTTCTTGTTAAGGAATAATCAAGAAGTTAGAACCTCTAATCTTGCAGTCAAAGCAGAAGTTTGGGGGATTTTTTTTCTTTTTTTCATTTTGCTCATGTATATACATTCACAGGCACAGACGAGCTCAGACAGATTTACAGATATCAAATATGTCATCTTTAGCATTCAGACACCAAATTAAACTTCAAAGAAAAAGTTAAAGTTCTCAGTAAAGGACACATTTATTCACTTTTGATATAGCCTTAAGCACTTCCAGCATGTGTGCTCTGAGGGGTCTAAGGAAAAGGTAAGGATGTGTGTGTGTGTGTGTTCCTGAGGTATACAAAGGAGAGAAACAGAGAGGGTAGGTGCAAAGGAAAAGGAAGGGATGGGGAGAAGGGAGGAAGAGAAGGAAGGAGAGAGAGAGGAAGCAAGAGAAGACAGGCTAGAGTTAACTGGAATGGGATTAAATGAAACAGATTGGAATGGAAGGCAATGGAGTGGAGTGGGGTGAAGTGGAACGCAGGGATAGAGCAAGGCACAGTGAGGAAGAGTGAGGAGAAGAGAGGGAAGGAGAGAAGGAGGGAGAGAGGGAGAAAAACATCTCCAGATACTCTTTCTACTCTGGATCCCTGACCTTTCCAGTGTTTTAGTGTGAGGCATATTTCCAATGCGTTACAACTCAGTCAGCATAAGGAAGCTTCTGGAGAAGGAAATTCCAAGAGCAAGACTGTCTGAGAATATGCCCAACTGCTTGTTAATTTTGTCTTCCATCTCCAGCTGATAATAAGGACAATTCTGGTCGGCATATCTGTTAGGGGACAACATGTAGAGAAAACAGTCTCTAAGGCAACACACCAAACTAGCAAGGGATAACTAGATGAAGACTCAACACGTGAACTTGCTTTTGCAAACAGCCAGCTGGTACACAATCTTATTAGGACCACTTTGTAAAACTGCTGCATTATATACCAGCATGATCTTCCCAGAGTAGGGAGAGCAGGACTCATTGAGCTAACGGTCCTGGAAAGCCACTGAATGTCTTATTGACTTCCATGTCCTTTGAGTCCCAAAGTATGTTAAATTCAGGGATAAAAATGTAAACCAGCAGAAAGTTTCAGCTGACTAATGCATGTTTTATAACTAGATTTGCTATTATATCTTCACTTGGATTTCTTCTATCTGTTGATCCATTTCACTCTGAAATACAATGATGATTTTAAAAATTCACATGAGCCTAATATTATGGTTCAAGTTTTTCATTACAGTTATGGTTCAAGCTTTCCAAAATGAAATGGCAGAGTCATACATTTCTATGGTTTTATAGATTTCCTGGTCTGAACCCCAGATCTGGTTTGGACCAGCTCTGTGTTGATATTCAAGTATCACATTACTGTGAACCTCAATTTCTTCCATCCTAAAATGAGAATTATCATATGTATAATGTACATGCCTCAGAGAGTTTTCATGGGGGTCAAGTGAGATCATCTTTGCGAAAAATCTTTGTCAATTATGATAGGCATTTCCATACGGCCATTTTGAGATTTAATTTGTGTGAGGCTGATAACTGGTGACATTTCTGAAAATTGTAAATTTCGAAGCTATTTGTACTATAGTTCGTGGTCTAAAGTGGGTCCCTCATCAAGCTCTTATAAAGGCCCTTTCTTTTATTCTGGATCTCCTTCCAGAATAAAATGGGGTTTTATTTGCAGAATCCCTGTGGGTACCAGTGGGGGTGGAGTGACCTTCTCAATTTTCACAATGAAATGTCCTATCTACTGCCACCTAGTCAGAATCCTAAAGTTGAGTGCTACTTTCTTTTGGTCAGTATTATAGTGTTTTAAAATGAGCCCTTTATCTCTGCAGGCACTGCTCTTTGCACTTTATATGAACATTTTGTTTAATTTTGCTGAAAATCCTACAGGAGGGGCTATATACTATTATGGTCCCCATTTTACAGATGAGGAAACAGAGGCTTAAAAACTTGTTTGTCTAAGATTGCCTGACTAGTGACAAGGGAAGCCATAATTAGCAGTAAGTCAGATCCTAGAGCCCAAGATTTTGTCCACTTAGTCATTTTGTCCACCTTCACTTCCCCCCTCCAGATTCTACCAAAAGCTTTGCCAGGAAAAAGGAATGCATCTGCAACACAGCATATAAGAGAAAAATAATAATTGTGTGTATAAAGCACATGGAATATATATGTATAATATAATATTTCAAAAATAAAAGCTCCATGTGTATGTATGTGTAAAGGTCCAGGGAGAGAGAGGAAAAAACATTGAAGACAGTTTGAAGGAATGAATGCATGTCAAACTTAAATGGTGATGTGAGTAGATATTAATAGGAATGAAGTTTAAATTTTCATTACATCTTATTTTTTTAAATAAGCATGTATGATTTTGCTTTAAAAAATTTAAAGTGTGTGTTATACAACACTCTGACATTTTAAAAATTCTATATGTGGAAAAATTTAAATAAAGGGACAGCTATATATTTGAACATGGAAGTATTCACTCTTCGCACCTCCACACTGATTTAATATTAAGTCCTCAGCTTCTATAAAAGCCATCACGAGAAGGAGACATATGAGAAGACCCTCTCCTCTTCCTATAGAGTGTTTGTCAGGACATTATTTATTGCGTCATTCTCTAACCTTCGTTGGGTCCCATACACTTATTAGAACTTAGTGCCCAGGAAAACGATGTTTCTCCTAAACTATTAACATGCCTTCTTCTTTCTAAGACTATAGGAGATAGGACGACCATCAGGTTTTCTCTACGCACAGATGCTGGAGAGCTCATCCGGATTTGTTCTTTCAGTAGAACTGTATTGATCTTTATTCACCATGTAATGATTTCCTGCATCTCCCCTCAGGCTTGGTTTCCTTTTTCTTTGCTTTTCTTACTCTTACCAATATGTATTCTTTGTTCTAAGTTTTTTTCAAATTATGTTTGCAAAGAGACATTGTATGAACCTCTTTGTAGTGAAATAAAAAAGTTAGTTATGCATTTAGGAGGTGGGGTAATGAAACTGTCTAAAGGGAAAAAAAGACTTCCAATATGTTTTATTTATAGGAAAAAAAAAAAAAACCCTGAACATAAAATTATGTTATCTTACCTTTTGGATAACAACAAATAGAAAAATATAAATAATTGGGAAATATGTCTAACCATAACAAACTTAATAGGGTAGAAAGTAGAAAAATCAAAGAAACTCTATATTTGCATGAATTGCAGTCAACTGGTTCAGTTACTCAATTAACATTTTTGGAATTGAACTACGGATGGCCTCAACCATTGGTTAAAATTAATGTCTTGGTTCTGGGAGAGGTTTAAAGCAGAACGCTAGCATTAAATAGGTGAACTCCTGAGGACATTTGTCAGAAAGGAATTGAATAAACCTTCTCAAGATGGATTTGAAAGAGATGACCGAATTGAACAAATTCCAAAGAGATCTGGCCTTTGTCAGAGATAGAGATGTTATCTGTCCTATGAAAAGAGGCAAAGAAGATAAGACAAGAGGCCGAGACAAAATCTCTGGCCTGTGTCTAGTGAGTATCACAATGGATCATTTTCTAGGCTCCATGCTGTGCAATTGCAATGAAGCAGACTCTAGTTGCAAAAAATGGAAAATGATAAAGGTGGAGAGATGAGTGCAGACATCCACAGCTGGTGCCAAGACTATGGGAGGAAGGCAAAGATGGGTTCTTGCCATAAGCAGGTTACTGAATCGAACTGGGAAAGTGATTGGATGCTAAAAAGTTATTCTAACTTTCTTATCTCGGTCAGGGGATTATGGAAGATTTTCATCAGCTGACGTAAGACAGTAAGAGGAGAAGTCATAACAAAGGAGAGGCCATTGTGTCATCTGAATATAAGGACACTTGAGAGAATAACGCTGAAAGTGATATCGATTCAGAGTGCTAGTAGACTGGGGAGGCTTTCTTCACATCCCTTCCTTTGTCACATAAGGGGAGACCTACGTATTGTGTGGTATTGCATTAGGTGTTCTCTGTGTCCTGTGCTGCATCCCCTCAATTCAACTGTTAATCCATGCAGCTGGAGTGGGCAGTTATGTGCACACCAGTGATGGCCCACTGCAATCTGCCAACTCATCAACTCTTTGCTTTCCTGTCCTACAGCTTCATGAGAAGCCAAAGAACTATGCTTAGGAGGCATTTAGGTCCTCCCTGGAAGTGAGAGGAGTTAACACCCGTAGGAACATCCCTCAACCAATGAGGGGTGGTGTTAGTGAATATTTTCCCAGGCCGCTGGTCCTTAGAGGCACAGTTCTGATGAACTTTCTATACAGTTCCTCTTAGTTCCCCAGCTGCACTGACTCCCAATTGCTCACAGCAATAACCAGCTCAGTAATGTACAGTTATTAACTTTGCTAGTTTCCCATCTTACTCTCCCTGGTTCCTCATCCCTGCTGCCTGGGGTCACTTTGCACATAAATATGTCCAACATTTTGTGTTGCCTTTTCTTTTGAAGGATCCCAACTAAGACAGAGCTCAAGATGGTTCTTTAGATTCTATCTTTTCTACTACTTTTTACTTCCCCAAATTTCTTTGGCTCTAATTTCATACTGGTGAATCCTGTTTTAGTTCTGGAAAAACTCTAAAGCTACCTTCAGTTGTTAGAGAAGATCCCAGGCAAGACTTCTGCCCTAGAGGAAGGCAAATGTAACTCTAAACAATAACACTCTCTCTTCATCCAATGATAGTAGCAACTAAAATCCTTTCAATTATTGGCTATTGCCTTTAAGACCTTTATTTTTAAAATTTTTTTTATTGATTTGAGAGAGAGGAGAGAAACAACTATTTGTTGTTCAACTCATTCATACATTCATTGGTTGCTTCTTGTATGTGTCCTGACCAGAGATTGAACTCACAACCTTGGCGTATCAGGATGATGCTCTAACCGACTGAGCTACCTGGCCAGAGCAAGACCTTTATTGATTTTAATCAATGACAAAAGTTAACAATTACAGATGTTAATTACAATTACAGATGTTTACTTACAGATGTTAATGCTTCAAGTTGGAGGTGACCAGTGAAGTGTAACTCTCAAAATGTCATCAGAGTGAGGGTATTTTTCTTTATATTTTAAATTTTATCTTTATTGTACTTTTTCCATTACCACTTAGTCCCCTTATACTCCCTCCCCACAGCAATCACCATGCTGTTGTCCATGTCCATGAGTCTTTTTTCCTTTTGCTCAATACATCTACCTCCCAACTTCACCTCCTACTAGCTGTCATCTGCTCTCCGTCTATGAGTCTGTCTCTGTTTTGCTTGTTACTTCAGTTTGTTCATTAGATTCCACATATGAGTGAAATCATATGGTATTTGTCTTTCTCTGATTACATTATTTCACTTAGCATAATGTTCTTCAGGTCCATCCATATGGTTGCAAAGGGTAACACTTTCCCTTTTTATGGTTGAGTAATATTCCATTATGTAAATGTCCCATAGTTGCTGTATCCACTCATTTATTGATGGACACGTGGGTTGCTTCCAAACCTTGGCTCTTGTAAATAATGCTGCAGTGAACATTGGGGTGCTTATGTTCTTTCAAATGAGTGTTTTGGGTTCCTTCAGATATATTCCCAGAAGTAGAATCTCTGGGTCAAAAGGAAGATCCATTTTTTAATTTTTGAGATGTCTCCATGCTGCTTTCCACAGTGGCTGCACCAGTCTGCATTCCCACCAACAATACAAAAGGGTTCCCCTTTTTCCACATCCTTGCCAGCACTTGTTGTTTGTTGATTTATTGATGATAGCTATTCTGACAGGTGTGAGATGGTATATCATTGTGGTTTAATTTGCATTTCTCTGATGATTAGTGACATTGAGCATCTTTTCAAATTTCTATTGCCATCTGTATGTCCTTTTTGGAGAAGAGTATATTCAGGTCCTTTGCCAATTTTTTAATTGAGTGGTTTGCTTTTTGGTGTTGAGTTTTGTAAGTACTTTATAAATTTTGGATATTAACCCCTTATCAATGTATTGGCAAATATGTTCTCCAATCCTGTGGGTTGTCTTTTTATTTTGTTGATTATATCCTTTGCTGTGCAAAAACTTTTTGATTAGGTATAGCCCCCATTTCTTTATTATTTCTTTTGTTTACTTACCTGGGGAGATAAAAATTGCTATGACCAATGTCCAAGATGTTGCTGCCTGTTTTCTTCTAGGATTTTTAGGGTTTGGGGTCTAACACTTAAGTCTTTGATCCATTTTGAATTATTTCTTGTGTGTGGTGTTAGAAGGTGGTCTAGCTTCATTTTTCAATATGTATCTGTCCAATTTTCCCAACGCCATTTATTAAATAAACTATCTTTAGCCCATTGTATGTGCTTGCTTCCTCTGTCAAATGTTAATTGACTATAAAGTTGTAGATTTATTTCTGGGCTCTCTATTCTGTTCCATTGATCTACGTGTCTGTTTTTAAGCCAGTGCCATATTTTGCTTACCATGGCCTTATAGTATAGTTTGATATCAGGTAGCATGATTCCTTCAACTATGTTCTTCTTTCTTAGGATCATTGTTACTATATGGGGCCTTTTGTGGTTCTAAATAAATTTTGGAAATATTTGTCTGGTTCTATGAAATACGTCATTGGGCTCTTGATAGGAATTGCATTGAATCTATACATTGCTTTGGGTATGGACATTTTAATGATGTTAATTCTTCCTATCCACGAACATGGTATGTGCTTCTACTTATTTGTATCTTCATCAGTTTCTTCATTGTCTTGTAATTTTCCATGTACAGGTCTTTTACATCCTTGATTAAGTTTATTCCTATGTCTTTTATTCTTTTTGAAGCAATTTTGAATGAGATTGCTTTCTCAATTTCCCTTTCTGTTAGTTTGTTATTGGCATATAAAAATGCACCTGATTTCTGGATACTAATTTTGTATACTGCTACTTTGCTTAAATCATTTATCCATTTTAGTAGTTTCTTGGTGGAATCTTTGGGGTTCTCTATGCACAGAATCATGTCATCTGAAAATAATGACAGTTTTACTTCTTCCTTTTCAATTTGGATGCCTTTTGTTTCTTGCTGTGGCTAGGACTTCCAGTACTGTGTTGAATAAGGGAAGTGAAAGCAGACATTCCCGTCTTATTCTCAATCTAAAGAGGAATGCTTACAGTTTTTGCCCATTGGGTATGATGCTGGCAGTGGATTTGTCATATACGGCCTTTATTATGTTTAGTTATGTTCCCTCTATTCCCACTTTGCTGAGAGTTTTTATGATTAATGGGTGCTGGATTTTATCAAATGCTTCTTCCTCATCTATTGATATGATCATGTGGTTTTTATCCTTCATTTTGTTTATGTGGTAAATCATATTTATTGATTTGCAAATGTTGTAGCAACCTTGCATTCCCAGAATAAAGCCCATTTGATCATGGTGTAGCATCTTTTTTGATACATTGCTGTATTCAGTTAGCTACTATTTTTTTGAAGATTTTAGTATCTATGTTCATCAGGGATATTAGCCTATAATTTTCTTTCCTTGTAATGTCTATCTGATTTAGGAATTAGGATAATGCCAGCCTCAGAAAATTAGTTTGGGAGCCTTCCCTCCTCTTCAATTTTATGAAATAGTTTGAGAAAGAACAGTGTTACTTCTTCTCAGAATGTTTGGTAAAATTCACCTGTGAAGCCATCTGGTCCAAGCTTTTGTTTGCTTGGAGTTTTTTGATTACTGCTTCAGTTTCACTGGGTGTAATGTGTTTCTTCAGATTCTGATTTTTCCTGATTTAGTTTTGGAAGACTGTATGTTTCTAAGAATTTATCCATTTCATCTAGGTTGTCCAGTTTGTTGGCATATAGTTGTTCATAATATTTGCTTACAATCCCTTGCATTTCTTTGGTGTTAGTTGTTATTTCTCCTTTTTCATTTCAGATTTTATTTATTTGGGCCCTCTTTCTTTTTTTCTCGATGAGCCTGGTTAAAGGTTTGTCAATCTTGTGTATCTTTTCAAAGAACCAACTGTTGGATTCATTGGTCTTTTGTATCATTCTTTAGACTCTGTTTCATTTATTTATGCTCTGATCTTTATTATATCTCTCCTTCTACTCACTTTGGGCTTTGTTTGTTGTTCTTTCTCAAATTCTTTTAAGAGTGAAGTTAGATTGTTTATTTGAGCTTTTTCTTGTTTTTTGAAATAGGCTTGTAATGCTATGAATTTCCCTTTTAGGATTGCTTTCCCAGTGTCCCAGGATTCTGGATTGTTATGTCCTCATTTTCATTTGTTTCAAGGTATCTTTTGATTTCTTCCTTGAGCTCCTTGTTGACCCATTCATTATTTAATAACATGTTATTTAGCTTCCATATGTTTGCATGTTTTTCAGTGATCTTTAGTTCTTCTGATTAATTCTCCTGTTTTTTCATTGGGGGTCTGTTCCTTTGTCTTCCCATTTTGGCTACTTCTTTATATTTTCTGTTAGCTGATAAATTAATCAGCTGTTAAACTGATCAGCTGTTAATCTAATCAATATGTAAGCAGCAGCAGGGCTTAAGCACTGCAAGGTGTGGCAGAGTGATTTCTGTGGACAGGCTATTGCTTCCCCTCAGGCTGATGCCACTTGGAGAGGAGTGGAAAGATGCCCTCTGCAGTATGGGGAATGACTGACCATAAGGATCCTGGCAGCTGTTCCTTCAGTTCTCTCCCCAGAACCACCAGCCCCAGACTCCCCTCAAGTGTATCTAGTCCACTCCACCCTCCCTGTGCCAGAGCCCAGGGTTAGTTGCTGCAAACGAAATTTTGTGCATTGGCCTTTTAAGAGGCGCTCTGTGTCTCCAGCTGTCTCCCTGGCAGACAGAAACCCCACTGCTTTTCACAGCTGAATGTTATCTGGGTTCCTTTCTGGCTCTGGTGCTGTAGGCTGGGGAGCCCTGCTTGTGGTTTAGACCCCATACTTCTCAGGGGAACCCCTGGCCTCTAAAATATCTTTCCAGAACTTCATCTGCCACATGTAGGAGCCCAGCCAGCCCTCTCACGCCTCTACCACACTGCCTACCAGTCTCATTGTGGTGAAGGGTTTCTTCTGTCTGTCCTTGGTTGTAAAGCTTCTCCCCAGGTAGTGTTTAGTTGGCTGTTCTGGATGATTTCTCTACAATTTAGTTGTAATTCCAGAATGGTCCTGGGAAGAGGTTAGTGTAGCTACCACTTGACTCCCCTGTCATCTTGGATCTCCCCCTTTTTCTTTATATTGATTGGGTGACACAATTTTGGGCTATACCACCAAATAACTCTACATTCCAAAGGAAGGCCTTTTATAGAGATGGTATATTTAAAAAATAGAGGAAAGCCTGAACTGCACATAAATCAAGGAGGGAAATTTTTTTACATTTACTATTGGGTTCCTGTTTACATTTCTGTTCTCAACTATAATAATATATTTATTTGAACTTCATTACCCTTATTTCATTAAACTCACAAGTAATTATCAATTTCAATAAGATGCTTAAATGTGTGAAGTAAAATAAAATCTTTATAATATTAGCTAATGAATTAGGATACTATTTTCATGTAGCAATCAATACTCACTCCCAACATAACTTCTAAAGCATTGACCCACATTATATTTGGGCATAGGTGCTACTGCAAAAATAAAAAAAAAAACAACCAGAAATCGATAATATTAAGCTCATGAGCTTCTGAAAAGATGCTGTAATCCCAAAGCAAACAGGTAATGGTTTTGAGAAAATCAGCACTTTTTTTCATCTTCATCTGAGGACATTTTTTCCATTGCTTTTAGAGAGAGAGAGGAAGGTGGGGAGAGAGAGAGAAACATCAGTTGGTTATCTCCTATATGGACCCTTACCTGGGATTGAACCCACAACCCAGGTATGTGCCCTGACCAAAATTGAATCCACAACCTTTTGGTGTATAGAACAATGCTCCAACCAACTGAACTATACCAGCCAGGGCAAGAAAATCACCACTTCGAGTATCAACAGCCTGTATGTTTTGAACCTCAGATTCTAAGACCATAACCCAAAATAGAGTTACAAAAGAACATATATTAGGCAGAATAAGTTATTGCCATCAGCCCAAACTAGGTAACATTCATACAGGCTGGCCAGAGGAAGGAGAAAAGTCATAAATGAAGCAGTGGGTTTAATGCATGGGGGTTCTCTGTAAAAAAAAAAAAGACACTGTATTCATCCTCAGTCTCAGTCTCAGGTGACAATATGGAGGGCTAGCCATCCCCGATGATTAGGTGCAATTATACTTATCAGCAGATGCCAGGGAGGACACAATCTGAACACCCAGGTGAGAATCCTCCCCCAAGGCCATAATACCCCATTTCCCTCTAGAATTTACCTATCAACCAAGAATGAGAATGAGAGGAGAAAAAATTATAATTTAGTAGCTTTAAACTAGAATTGACTAATTCATCATTTTTCAATATGCAGAGATTTCTTTGAAAAGTTTGTATTTCTAGATTATTTCATAAAATAAGAAGATCTGGCAACACCAGGGGCTTCTTTTCTGGAGTGTTTCCATTGGAACTGGTATTACCTGCTCCCCTATGCTTAGTCCTCCAGTTTGCTTCCATCCCTGACACTACTTAGTGTTTTACTCTTTGACCACTTTGCTTATTTAAATGACTAGTCTAGAGGCTATGGGCATTTAAGCACCTATCTTTAAGTTTAGAGGGCAAAACAAGGAAAGGAATTGCTTGAAAGATATTTATTTGCAGAATAGTAATTATATGTATTGGATTAATTTGATCAATGAAGTTACCACATCATGCCCATAAAAGTCAGAGGCTGTTTTACCTAAGAAGTCAATGCTTGCTTTTCTCATAAAGAGGTTGCCTCTTAGACCTCGTGAGACAGGCAAAATAGAAGCCTAAGTACCCTGTTGAATATAAGTGGGTATGATAATAACTATATACATATACACACATGTGTACATGTGTGTATGTGGTTATCTGTGTGTGTGCGCGTGAATTAGTTATCCTAGCACCCAGCAAGTTTGCTGCTATCTTTCTATAGCAAAGCTTAGTTAGAAAAGACCCAACTTGCATGTTACAATTATGAAAACAAAACTGGTTTCTGCTTAATTTTGTAGATACCAGGTTTGCATACAGCATTAGCCATTTTCCTGTACATTTCCATTAGTAATGTCTTTGCTGATTAGTTTTTTCTAAATTAGCATGTTTATCCATTAGCATATCAATATTGCTGCCAACCATCCTCTTAATTTTTAGTTTTCTTGTTGCAATAAAAAAAAATTTTGCCAATAAAAGCAGGCATTTCTTAGAGCCTTAATTAACTTCAGCACAATTCCTTTTTGCTTCTTTAATAATAGTGTGTAATATTTACTAAGATTATAGATTTTGCCTTATTCAAAACTACCACTCACTCAAAAAGCAAAATCTTCACATTTTTTCGGGTTTGGCATTAACACAATCTCCTCTTATCAAGAGAGTTTCTCTGATTTCTGGAATGCTTTGAAAATACTGTAAAATTTGAAGATAAGAATTTTTCTATGTGATCATTGAAATAAGGTGGATTTTCAGTAACCACGTGAAGGGAAAAGGGTGACCATCCAAACTCGAATTCTCTTGGCAAAGTCTCTTTATCCATATTAGCTCCCCACACATAAGCAGAATTCTGGCTGACTCACAGCTTTGATGTGTACAATTATATAAATTTAGAGTCACCTACACAGAATAACTAACACTGTGTTTAACAAAGTACACAGGAAGCAAGTTAAAATATACAGTCTGTTAAAGACTCCTGTCAACAGTGTTATTCAAGGTAGGTTCTTTTGACTACAGTAATTAAATAATTTTTTTCTGCTGAGTCTGAGAAGGCATTAAAGTTACGCTTACCCAATTCCAAGCACTGTCTTGTTAAGGTAAGTGGTGGTAATTATAAATCTTTACATTTAAGTGTAGGGTTTCTTTTTTCATACCTTTCTGGTGATTAAGAAGAAAAATGATGAAGAAGTTGATGATGTTGATGACTATATCTCACATATTGTTTGTGGGGGTGTAAATTGTCACTATCTTCCTGGAGGGCAATTTGGCAATATTTCTTAAATGAGAATATCCTTTGACCTAAAAGTTCTACTTGTAAGAATTATTCCTAAGGAAATAATTGAGGAAGAAGGCAAAGATAAACGTGCAAAAAAATTTTAATAGGGGAAAATGAAAAACAGCCTTAATACCCATTATTAGAAAATTGGTTAAATTATGAATATCCAATTGATGGAATATTAGGAAGCCATAAAAATGGGTTGAATAAACCCCACTCTCTCTATATACATATATATGAAAATAAACAGGTTATTATATAATATTAAAAGTTGAAATGCAGTTACAGAATAATATACATGATATGATATAGTAAGATACACAAAGGTAGACTCAAAAAACTGGTATTTGTTTATGAAAAATTGTGTACTTATGCTTACACGTTTAATCTTCAGTCACTTTGAAAGTACTCTCCATTTGATGCAATACACCTATCAAGATGTTTTTCCACTGCTCAGGACAGTTTTTGAACTCGTCGATTTTATGCCTTTTAGTGCTTCTGCCTTTTTTTGTTTTATCTCTTCCACATTGGCAAAACATTTCCCTTTGAGGACTTTTTTCATATAGGGAAACAAAAAAAAGTCACTTGGGAAGAGACAGGGTGAATAGGGAGGGTGGAGCATTGGAGGTCATGCTGTTTTTGGTCAAAAACTGCTGAACACTCAGCACAGTGTGGGCAGGGGTTTTCATAAATCACCCATCATGAGATGGGCAAACACATTGGGAGAGTCTTTGAAAAAGTTTCGCTGAAGCCAAAGGCAGCCTCTCACAACAATACCATCTGGTATACCACTGATACAGATGGGTTGCTAGAACAATCACCTAGTTGGGGAAGCCTGTACTACAAGAAGCTCATAGTCCAGAAGATGATTTTGGATTTTTTTATATATGTAAATAGAGAAGACTGTAAAGATATAAACTAAGCCATTAAAATCACCACTTTCTTGTAGTCCAGTTGTGAAGCATTTTCCCTTTTTATTTTATTGACTTCTCTATTGTTTAAAGTTTTCACAATTAGCGAGTTTTAGTTCAGAATTGTTCCTATTATTTATTTATTTTGGTACTGTGTTATAGCACTCAAACACTCACCTTGCTCTTTTCACTTTAATCTCCCTTTTGAGGGGAGTCCTTGTCCCATGCCGCTTGGCTGAGTGCCTTCCTCCCACAAAGTTGTGACAAAGAGGCAAGATCTTTGCTCTTTTTACCTGGAGCTACAGGACACACAGATGACGCTCTTCCTCCCAGGACTTTTATGCTGAACAGAGCGACTCAAAGGCATGTGAGAAATTAACTATAACATTCATCGTAGGGGCAGAGGTGGCACGAAACCTGGCCGTTCCTCTGGGTGACCCTGGCTATGGGTCCGAATGCCCAGCTCTTGGGACATTCCTGGTTCTTGCCCGTTTGTCAAACCAACCAATTCTCTGGGCCCTGGCTGTGCTTCTAATTTATCTCCCTTTGCCTTCTGATGGCCACTTCTGAGTCTGACTGATAGGTGTGCTTGCTTTATGAATAAAAAACTCTTCTATTTATTAAAAGAAAGAAATAGCATGCACTATTTAGAAATAAAACACCATGAATTTAAAAAAGCAAGAGGAAGTAAAAGAAGAAGGTGATTTTAAAAAACCCTTGTAATTTTAAATGGGTAAAATATGGGGCAACCTGATAAATTATATGGACAATATAACAAGGCTGAGGATAAAGGTTAAAGTGCGTGTTTAACCACGAGCACCTCATTAGTGTACTTAGTGTATGTCAGGAAGAAGTTCCCTCCTACATTTTGCTTTCCATCAAATAAAAGAAGGGCTTTAATATTAAGGGTTTAATTCTTATTGTTCACTGTAAATTTATTGAAGTATGAGTCCCTTGAGGAGGCCAAGTTAATTTATTTTATATGAAACAGGTTATCTTCTGTATTGGAAAGTAGTATAGTTTATTCATTTTTGAAAGCTAAACTACCCAGCCTTGTATCTTTCCCTTTGTAAGATTATATGGATTTATGGGGTCACAAATAATAAGAGAGTTATAAACAAATAATATTGAGATAGTTTATATCGTGACTTTATCTAAGCTGGAGACATAAATGTTCCCTTTTTGAATACCTGAATAATTCAAATAAAGGTTTTCTTTAAACTTTTCCAGTATTCATATCTAAGAACATAAAATATTTTCACAATACAAGTACATTTACCAAGAGCAAATGTTTAAACAAAAGAACCAGGGTTCTTAATGAAACACCCTCGAGAAAATGTTTAAACTTTGCCCTTAAGTTTACTTTGTTCACTAATAGGCTTCTATTTCGAGTAGAGAGTAGAAAGGGTAAGTTCAAGAGTAGGAAGGGTAAGTTCAACGTGTTAATAAGAAAAAAGTAATAATATTTAATTAATTCTGGCTGAACACACATGGTTTAATATACTTGGCAATATCATTCCATCACATGATATGATAATTTAATGGAACTTTTTTATTTAAATTGCTGGCAAGTTTATGAAATTATAAAGCAAATAGGCCATGCACTTGGGTGTAATTGACTGTATAAATGTGTTTTATACTATACTGTTGGCAAATTAGCCAATCCCTGTCACAGAATCAATTATTATCTAGCTGAATTCCACAAACACAATAGCAGAAATATTGCATTTATACAAAAATCACCATGATTGTTAATCTTACACTGTGCATCTTAAAGCAAGGCAATAAACATTTATACACTGGATAATCGTCTTAAGATAATGCTACTGCCAAATGATGCACATTTAAAGATTCCTTGTTGTTGGAGACAGTCATTTGGGTTTTATTTGTGCTCGCCTCTCCAGATCAATGAAGAGGATAATGGAAGCTTCAGTGGTTCAAGTCAAGTAGGAGGTTCAGGCATTTGACCTCCATTTAAGAGAAGCACGCTGCCCAAAGCTCGCATAACCCGGTGCATGCGTTCCTTACTCCAGAGGCCTTAGGAAAAATGACAATGTCATGTATTTAAATAGAGCTATCGCTTTCCAAGTTCTCTCATGCACACTCTATCTTGTTATCTTTCTGAGTGAAAAACTATATTATGGATGACCCAAAGAACTCTGTTCATTCAGTTTCTAGTCCAGCTCAGCGTAGTCAGCACAGTTTATCTGAAACAGAAGGAGCAAAAAGCAGGCTTCCGCATGATTTTTTTCCTCTTCACTTGTCCCTACCATATTCCCAGCATGCGCTGCTGTACACCTCTCGTTGGAAAAACTCTTGAAGCTACTAGCTTCTCAGATTTTGAAGTTGTCACAGATTCAGTGGGTTCTTGAGATAATGTTTTCAAAACTGAATCTGATGAGACAAAAGTGAGTGTCTCCTGGCTGTTTGCATTTTAGCCTCATGAGAAGCCTGTGAAGCTTCTTACTTCATGTCTTATGAGAAAACTGAGGCTTAACAAATCAGAGAGATTTAGCCAAGATTACACACACAGAAAGTGACAAGTTCAAATGCCCATCCCATGTAAGCTGATTCAAAATTTTTGTTCTTTCTGCTAAGACAGTAATCCAAACAGCAAGACCCTCTTCGTGTAGATGCTGATGAGAAACCAAGTCTGAAGAAATAAAATGGGTTCAATAAGGGACCCAGTAAGCATTTCCCTTACAAGAATATTTTTCTCCTTAAAGACAGTATATTCTTTTTCCTTTCCTCATGTCAGTGGAGAGTATATTTCTTTAAAAATCCAAATGAAGTATGTTTTCTCCTCTTTGTTTTCTTTCTTCATATTCACTTGGATACATTTTATAATATGCCATTTGTTTTAATACAGACTTTTCTGTTTTGCTTTAAGCATTTGGACATCCCTTCCTTCTGGAAGGCTTACTTCTACTCTAAGATTTTCTTTTTGCTGTTTTTTAAAGGCCTTGATTCGAATCAGTTTCTCCCCCACTCCATTTTTTTCCCTGCCCTTTATCCTTTGAATTTCTTCTGAGCCTCACTCTCACTACTGTTTTAGTCAAGCCACACAGCTCGGAGAACTACGTCTGCCAGCAGATTGCTCTACAGGCACCGAGGTAGAGAAATGGCAAAGGGAGAAGAAACCCTGGCATTGAAATAGTGGGTTTTCATCTCTATTTGGCTCTGTGTTTGCATGATGTTTAATTAATATTTGACAACAGTGAAAAGCATTATATAAATAAGCCTTGCCTTGAGCTACAACTATATTTAGTATAAGTGAATGCATTTTTAAAAACTTAATAGCTTTTACCATGAGAATGACCCATCTTTAGGATATTCAAAGAGTCAGTAAGCTCTTAAAAATCTGCAGAGGTCTTTCTGTGCAAGATCTTTTATGAAATAAATATTTGTTAAATGGCAAAATTTCGTCTACGATCATTTTCCGTTCCTTGCTTCAGGAATAAGTGGGAAGCATTGGAATATGGCTGTGACTTTTATAATAAAACAAAGGTAGCTCTTAAAGAACTTCAAAACAATCACAGATGATGAAACAGATTTTCTAGCATAGACATTAGTTGAAAGGTTTATATCAAACTTAGATCAACTGTAAATTTAATTTCTACATTCTTCTGAGTATCTTTTTACAGTCATGGAATGAAAGTAAAGTTTTTTCCATTTACCTTGCTCTCAATCTGCAAAATATTAAATTATGATGAACAGAAAATCAACGAATGTTACCACCTCATCAGTAAATGTTTCAGGTTTGGAAAAGAGGGCAACAATCAATTGTCCTTGAAATGTTGAGAAGAGCTGGAGTGGTGTGGATTAAAACCTGCTTCAGTCATGGAACTTGCACCTTTTTGTTGGTGACATCATTCAGACATTATTCAGCAAATACTTGTTGATTTATCTAGGAGCTTCAGTATGTGAAGCATTCATATTCTGCAATAATGTTCTTAACTGAGTGATAAACAGATTGAGCTCCAACTGCCTACTAGAAATATCCCGAAGTCATTCCATCTACAATTCCAAAGGTACAAAAAATCCACATAATCTCCCTAAAATTGGCTCCTCTTGATTTGAGGAAACATAGCCACCCAATGTAGAAATCTGCCTCATTTAGAAACCCCACCTAAAAATGTAAAAGTCATCTTGAACCCTTTTATGTAAACCGAAGGACCAGCCAATCAGTGAGTCCTCGGGACCTACCCATACTGCCTCACATAACCTCTCCTCTCAATTCCATTTTCCGTAGTTTTGTAACTTATTTTTTCTCCTATCTAGCTATACAAATAGCCCCATGACACAATGCAAATTTGACACTTTCCTAATTCATTCTCCACATGTTCACAATTTTTTTTTACTTAAAAACTAATTTTATGTATAATTTTACTGCTTCAAAACCCTTACGATGTCTCCATTTCTGATGGGATAAACTCCAAGCCACTTACTTAGCATGATGACAAGGTCTCTCTTGATCCTGCCCACTGTAGCTGTCCATTCTTGTCTCCGACACACCTCCACAATGAAGTTGCTCTCACCCTCTTTGGCATGATGTTGTGCTTGGAAACAAGACCCACAAATATGTCCATGACTATGAGTGCAATTTTTTTTTTTTTACAAATTAATCCCTATAAGTCTGAAAATAGTCATGTATTAATTGTAGCTAAAAATATTAAATGCTTTTTATGTGGATGATGTGAGGATTAAAATTAGCTAATAAAAGTAAAGTGCTTGAATAGGCTCCAGCAAATGGCAAATTTGCAACAAATATTAGCTGTTATTGTGGTTATTATCACCCAAGTATTACTTTTGGTCTTGGAAGCTTTTATTCCCCTCATCTGCCTGGAGTGATCAGATTCTTGAAGACCACCATCTTTGGGAAACCAGCAGTGATTTGGCAGACAAAATTACCCCTTCTCTATGCAGGGTGGGCAGAAGTAGGTTTATAGTTGCAAGTACGTGAAGTACCAAGTTTATTCTTATATGGCTTTTTATTACTTATTGTATTATTTTCCATATAAACAACTGTAAACCAACTTTGCCCTACCCTGCTCAGCTACAGCACCTTCTTCATTAATCTACTAGAGACTTGCACGATTTAAAATCAAATATTGGTTTGAGTGTTTGTTTCCTCCATTAAACTTTCATATTATTAAGAGTCAATCCAAGATCTCATTCCTTTTTTGGATCCCCCAGAAAGCTAGCCAAGCACCAGGTACTTAGTAGGGGCACAATAACTGATCGCTGATTAAATAAAAGACATATGTTACATGACATTGGAAAACAAGACTGATGCATAATACTTAAAAAAAAATTAAATCCTAATAATTCATTTACTCCTTCTATAGATCTTGTCTTGGGCTGAAGAAGACCCTGTTCTTGAACACCTCTCACAAGAGAGATGAGAGATTGGTCCATCCCATTGTGTTCTATGTCATGCTTTTGAATGAAATAGAATGGGTGGAACAGAAATATTTGATCTTAAATCTATTTTCTGAGTTTGAGGTATAGTATATCTGTGCTAATAAAATTCAGAAAACATTTCATTTATTTTCATGTGATTCATGCCAGAGATCTGCCAGAAGAGTGTAGATACGAATTTAAAAATGCTGTGATTCATTATTCCCCATATAGAAGTAATTATCTATGCCATGAGATTCTTCCAAAGGGACAACATGATATTTAAAACAGTAGAATTTATAGCTTTCCCACATATTTACATCTTTTAAAAAGTTGATAATTTTTTTTCTTTTAAACATCAACGTGTTGTTCTCTCATGTGCCTCCTACTGGGGACCTGGCCTGCTACCCAGGCATGTGCCCTCACTGGGAATCAAACCTGCAATCCTTTGCTTTGCAGTCCAGCGCTCAATCCAAGGACACACACCAGCCAGGGCATATTTTTAAAAGAATTATATGAATACATGGGCACCCCCAGGTCTACAGAGTTCCAATTAATCTTGCCGAATATTACTTACTGTAGAGACTCCAACTGGTTTGGCAATCCTGAGATTGACCAATAGGTATGGAATGTTAACTTCTCAAGGTGATAGCCCTTACAAGTACAGAAAACGGCTCTTACATCGTAGGTTTTCTCCAGGACATTTTCTCAACTGTGTTTTGGTGCTTCTCAAGTGTCAGAGGGAGTGAGAATTAATTTAGAATGATTGATGATTTGGCAACCATCAAATGAGAATGAGTCACTCCTTCTCTCCTTGGCAGTCAAAATTCAATTTGGTTTCCTGCTTTCTGTAACCCATGAAAGTAAAATTTCCTAAGTTTTAGTAGAGGTTGTTGAATAGTCTCCTTCAGACACCTCAGCTGACTTGCCAAAACAGGAACCAAGAAGAGGCATATGATAGGTTACACAGGCTAATAATATATACAACTTCTTTCACAGTTGAATACTGAAA
Source organism: Desmodus rotundus (assembly GCF_022682495.2). Classification (NCBI taxonomy): domain Eukaryota; kingdom Metazoa; phylum Chordata; class Mammalia; order Chiroptera; family Phyllostomidae; genus Desmodus; species Desmodus rotundus. The sequence goes on along the minus strand of NC_071394.1, from coordinate 111,019,820 downwards.
TGAAAATGGGCTACTTAAGCTAGCTTATTCAAGGTAGCTTTAACTATTTAAGCCAGGTCAGAAAATGATTTGATTCCAGCTGTTTGGGATGTTTTCATTAATTCACATCTTAACTGCCAGTCCCTGCTCCCACACCCTTTGTACCCAAAGGACCCAAGTTTGAAAGGCTTGTCAAGTTATCAGTTTATTTCAACAATACCCTCTTAGTGTTTCTCAAACTTTAGAATGCAAAGATCCTATGGATCGTTTTAAAAGGCAGATTTTGATTTAATGGGTATGAGTTGAGGGCTATATTTTTAACAAGCTCCCAGGTAATACTGCTTGTCCATAGAACACGCTTTTAGTATAAGTGTCTAATGCAACCTCTGGTCTGGGTGGATCCCATTACACCACTCTGGGTCCCTCAACTATGCAGTACGCAGGCAAAAACCAGACATTTTATAATAGTAGAGTAAGGCCAACATTTTGAAAAAAGTCTTTCAAAAGTCATTTAGAATTGGAGAGAATTAGAACTGAGAGATAATATATCTCCTGATTTCTTTATTTTATAGATAAACAAAAGCCTAGAATGACCTGTATTTTTAGGCTTTTTCAGCATCACTTCAGCATTTCAAGAATAAGGAAAGAGTTTACTAGAAGTTCAGTTCCCCATTTCTCAAACTGAAACCATTCTGGTGATACAAAGGACACACTTTAAACTCCTTACAACAACCCAAGTGATGTGCCAACCATCCCTTGGATGGGGTCCTGCAGAGACTGTTGTCTGTGCCTCATTCAGATCTCTTGGTGTGCCCCTTCCCCTGTTGCTATGAGTGCTGGGTGTGGGGGATTTCCCTGGGTCAAATGGGAATCTCCTGGCCTGGAGGCTCCTAATCCCTACCTCCACCCTCAGCTCCCACCTCCAGCACCCCAAGACTTTGACGAATGACTAGATTATCTTGAGATGCCAAACACCAGCTCCATCACTTCAAGGAGAGCCCACATTTGTAGTGCAACTCATGCTCCAGAATCCCCCATTTGATAGGCTGGGGATGATCTCCAAATGAGTTCACCTCCTTGCTTGGTCTGTTCCCTGCCATACCTGCTTTTCTTCATGCCCCTTAGCTGCCAGCACTCCCCTAACACATCCCTTAGCACAACGGTCCTCACCCCAGGCTCTGCATCTAAGGAACTAATCTGAGTAATGTTATATCACTTCCCTCTATCAAGAAATGCCATGAATTCCAAGAAATGTTATTAGATTCTGAAAGAAAAGAAATAAAACCATCTAAATGACAGAAAATTACCTTGTGATATGGTGATAATATCTATTTCTTGAGTGACTCTCACTCTACTTATGGTTTAGAATAGAATAATTTGCTTACACTTAGTAGAAGGGATTATCGATGTTGATTTTTTGCTTAGGTAGGATGAGATGGGCTAGCTCCCTCTGCTAGGAATATTTGCTAGGATAGCTGATGCTATCAGTTCTTCAACCAGAGGCAGTCACTTCTACTCACCTTCTGAAATCCAAAAGTAACCAGGCAAAAACAAACGGTCTCACGGGCAGGGCATACCCCAGGCTGTTCAGGTTCACCTCCATTAGCTGTGTTCGCAGTGCGGAGATGAAGCAATCATCTGACGATGTCTCCTCACTTTATCTCATCTTTGAATGAGTGGGGGAGTTATAAATAAAATGTTATTCAAGGAGGTGTATAAATAAATTGGCATAATTAGGTGTCATAATTAGGTGCCCATTGCTGTTCCAGACACATTTACATAATTGTCAGCGCTGCAATGAAAATAATTGTTTGCCAGGATTGCTTCTGTTTCTTACTTAGTGTAGTTTGTCTAAGTGGTTGTTTAGAAAATACTCTAAACTCTGATTGTGGAATCATGTACACACACTTCGATTTTGGTTTATTCTTCAAAAGAAAAGCAAAAGGCAAATAGCTCATATTTGGAAACTTTATCCATAAGTGAAATCGATACAACTGAAAAGTTTTTACCCCCCACCATATATATATGCACATGAAGAATTATGTATATATATTGAGATGAATACAGTTTGCTCTAAATTCCAGCATTTAAAATCTAGAACTTTCTTTTGAGCATTAAATTTTACTCCTTATTAATGAGTAACTGTCCAAGATTAACTGAAATGTAACAACTGAAAATGAGTTAGTATGCTTCCTCCTGAGAAAGGAAGGTGGAGGAGGCATGCTCCTGCTACTTAGATCGCTTTATTAATCTCCTGTCTTAAGGTCTAGACCTTCGGAAATGCTCTCTCTAGTGGCCTTTCCCCAGCTGTCCCTCACATCCTTCCAATCTCTATGCAGATGTCACCTTGGTAGAGGGTCTTACTTTGGCAGTTCATTATTCAAATTTGCACCCCTCCCCACAGGTCTTGCCCTGCTCTGCTTTTGTCATTTCTCCATTGCACTTGCCACCTTCTACCAGTCTATATAATTTACTATTTGATTAGGCTTATTGCTTATTAGCCTCTCCACTGTAGAAGGTAATTTCTATGGGGCAGAGACCTTGCCTTTAAAAAAATTGTTGTAAAAACAAAAGCTAAAAGGAATTCATTGGCTCACATGAAAGTGCAGGAATAGTCAACTGTAGGCATGGCTGCATCCAGGAGTTCACATAGCATCCTAGGAATGTGATGTTTGTTTCTTTAATTTTCTTCTTTACTTTCCACTTTAGCCTAAGGCAGTGGCAAGATGCTGTCCTGCAACTTCAGGTTACTTTCTACCAGCCAAGAAGTATCAAAGCAAAGAGAATGTCACCCTTCTGTCAGTTCCAGCATACGACTGAAGCCTGGCTGTCAAGTCCATTCCTGAACCAATCACAGTAATAACCCTCACCTATGTCCCATGGCCATGCCTGGGACTGGGTGTGGAATCAGCTCCTCCTGAACCACACAGTGTGAGGTTGAGAGTAGTGTGGTTTCCCAACTGAAAATCAAGGTGACACAAAGCTCTTGTATTTGGTAATTATGCTTCTCTGCTGAAAAGATCGGCCATTTGTGATTTAAATATTTAAGAACATTTTTATTCTGAATTTTGATGCTTATCCCTTAGGAACGACTTAGGGATCCATGAGTGCCCTGGTACACATTTCCTTCCTGACTGACCAAATTATCGTAGCAATGAAAACCCCACATGATCGTTTACCACCGAAGAGCTGAGTTCCAACCTGTTTCTCAGGCCACGGACTGGTGTCAATGTGCTTCAAATTATTCTGAAGGGTTTGCTACCAACTCACCCTTGGTTACATAGCTGTTAAGCCTGGCACTTAACTCCATCATGTGTGTTCTTTGTTACAAAAACTATTCCTAATATTAAGCAGAATGAGCATAGTTTTTTTTTCCTTCTAGCTGCCCTGTTCTACTACCAGTAATAAGGAATGTCTCTTTTGCTTGTATCATCATTTAACTTCTAGGTAGACAGTTATGTTTCCCATCAGCCTCCTTTGACTAAAATATCCCCATGCTCTAAACCTTCTCTCCCAGGTCTTGTTTTCCAAACCTTTTATCATTTTCGTCAGTCTCTTCTGAACTAACTAGAGCCTATCTTCTTAAAAAAATACGTGTGTTATCCTCACCTTTTCCTCACAGAGCAGAATCGATTCTTTTGTTTAAGGAATTGTGTGTGTGTGTTGGGGGTGGGGGCGGGGTTGTATAAAGCCTCTTTTTCTCACCCACAAGTGGGTTATATGATTGCTTAACTGGTATTCCCCAGTTTTACAGCTATTTGGAAATTTACCAATGTCATCATCAGACCCCTGCGCAGATGTGCAAAATATAATGGAGCAATTATTTAAAAGAACATAAAAGTAATTGTTTATTTTTAAAAAATACTCTCCGCGTTGATCCAGCTGTTAACTCTGACCTGCTTTCAGCAGGAAGTTTACACGAAGAGAGTATAACATGCAGGTGTGGACACTCCTTGACACAGAATTTAAGTTAAAGAGAACTTAACTCAAGATGTTTGTTGTGCTATTTAGCTTTGTTCATTAAAAAAAAAAATCCTTCCATTATTCATAAGCGGGACTTTCAGAAAAGGCAAACGTACGCTTTTCACAATTGCAATAGACACTGAAGCATCATAAAATCACACAAGGGGAGAAAAAATCCTAATACCAAATCATGACTCAAAGGAATCTACCTCCACTTTATCATTCATGTGCTGATCGCATTTTCGTCATTACAGACTGTGATGTGCTGTGCTGTGATGTTACGTAGTCCCCTGTGAGAAGATGTCATTCAAGGCGTAGTGCAATCCAGAATGCATGTATAGCACCGTTATACTCTGATCACCTAATGCCATGTATTGTCTGAGTACACACCCACATTGTGTAACACACATACTATTCCACTAGCCAAACATGCTTCTTTAATGAAACTCCAAAGCTTTGCGCCGTATCAATCTGCCAAAGAAAGTAGTCCCTTTGCAGGGGATGTAAGCAAACTCAGCGGCTTCCCTTTTAAACTTCCAGTTTCCTTTTCCACAATCAATCTAGTTGCTACGATTGTCTATGTGACAGATGTTAAATGGAGAGATGCTTAATTTTCCCAAGGTGTTATTATACACTTATTTTATGTTCATTTGTTTCCACTCGTCTAAGTCCTTCATTGAAGTGAAATTTCCTCGATGACTGTCTTGGGTTGCAAGAATTCCGCATCTCATTCCTACATAAGCCTTACCTGACCTAAAAAAAAACCCAAACATTTTATGGTCCTATAAAAATAAATTCTTTTTGCTTTGTGCCTGCTTTTCTAGCTAATATTTGGACCCACATTTCCAAGGAGTTGCACCAATACAAGATTCATGAGATATTCTATGACTGAACTGTCCTCCAATCCAATGAAGTTGGGAAGCGGAGTTTTCTGTTCCCCTCTTGGAGAAGGCAGTTCTGTACATGTGAATAGTAAAGGCTTTGAAAGGCTCCAGAGTAAGGAAACTGGTTTAAGAAAGTGTCCCCAAACTTTTGGATTTGACACATTTTTACTCCCACATAGTTCCTATTAACAGTCCTAGGACGTCACTGGAACATGCTTAACTGTTGGTTAGCAACAATATTTCATCCAACCATGCTTTGTCTATCCATTTTCAGGCACAGTCTTCTACATCCGAGAAAGTTGTTCAATTGTGTTTGCTTAATCTATAGATTAAAATATGAAGAGAGATAAGGTGAAAGGATACTCATCCAAGTTTAGGACATGGGAAGAGGAAGAGCCCATGCTAATTTCTGGAAGGGGAAAAGAAGAGAATAAAGAAGTACTAGGCACCTATTATACTCTAGACACACTTTCTTACATACTGTATGTATATACATTCATTGATTCATTCAACACATGTTTATGAAGTATACCGATGATTCTAGGAGCTGGGAATCAGTCCAGAATGAGCATTCTGATGATGCTGAGACTATCACATTCAATCTTCAAGAGGTAAGGACTTTTATCTTCATTTTACAGTTGAGAAAATTGAAGCTCAGAGATGTTTCTGAAGTTGCCCAAGGCCACAGAGATGGTAAGTCAGCATGGAAAGCTGTCTAGAAACTCACAGCAGACCTCCTTGTGAGGCTCACATCCCAGTCCAGACCCCTGTTGCTGCGGAGTTCCTGTGGCTGTCCACAGAGACCCACAGCAGATGAGATCAGGGATGCTAACAGGGAGACAGCTCATCAAAGGTATTGTCCTCCAGGTACGTTATTACCTGTTGCACACCTTCTTTACCAACTGCCTATAATAATAAGAGGAGCCAAACCTGGAGGCATATTTAGGTAGGTAAATAACACTCCTTTCCTTTCCAAGACAGCTTTGCATCAGCATTCTTAGCAAGCACTTTCATCCTTGGTTTCCAACCTAACTTTATGGGGAAACTTAATCTATATATTTACAAATCACTCTCGGACAGTGAGTCTTGAAACCCATCTTTAAGTTCCCCAAACCTCTTATTGTGCCTCTAACAGAATGTGCTGTATTCAGAAGTTCTCCCAAAATCCTTGGCCGGTGGCTTTCGTGGGGGAAACAGACTGGGCTGTGAATACTAGGTTTGAGTCCCTGATTTTCTACTTACTTAGAAAATATGAAACATTCAACCATTTTTTTCTTTCTTCCTGGCTTTCTCCTGCTTCCTTATATTGATGACACCCTTTCAGACTCGCTTTCAGTAAAGGGTTTGAAAGGTGTTTGGACAATGTGGACCACTTCTTGTCATCTGGCCTCTCGTGGGGTGAATTTCCCTAAGGTTCTGTTGAGCCAGCTGTCTCTGTGCTCCTGTGGAGTCTCCTCCACACCCTTGGCTTTAACTCTTGCCTATGCTGTTGTCTCCCCGGTCGCCAGGCTAGTGTTTTCTTCTGAACCCCAGACCCTCGTTTCCAACAACCTACCTGGCATTTCTGTTTAGATATCTGCAGCCACCTCAAATTCACCCTGCCCAAGCCTGCTGTCCCTCAGCATTCCCTCTCGGAGGCCCATTCTGTGACTTAGCAACCCTATAGCCTTGCCTTTCCAGGAAGGCAAATTTCACATTTATATGTGTATGGCTTTGCCTGTTTTAACCATGAAGTTTCCATCATGGCACCTCTAAGTCATTAGTAAGCTTACGGTTTTACCATCTGTCTGCCCTTCTAAACTGTGAGCATCTTAAGGACAGCTGCCATGTCTTATCTGCCTCTACATTTCCAGTGCTTAGCAAGTGCCAGATACATTGAGTGTTGAGTGAGTGATGTTTGCCTGAATGAATGGATAAATTTATAAAGTGGGAATAAAGGTAAAGATGCTTGATAATTGCTATGAGTGATGTCTGCTCAACATACATGTTAGGGGACTTACAAAGCCAAATTAAAATAGTAAAACATTGGCAACATTTCCTTTATTTAATCATTTGTTCAGCAATGGTTCTGAAGACCCTTATAGATAAGATACAATAAAGAACAATGTGGGAGTATTCATACTAAGAAATGGCTTTAACTATGAGGTTTAGAACTCTCTAAATATTTAAGTAGTTTTATTTTTTGATGTCTTGGACTAAGTAGCAAAATACAGATTTTAGGTTTATGTATGTATGCTTTTTTCGTTACATAGTCACAGTATTCTTTTGCTACAGCAGAAGAGTGAGGAAAGCGCTAGGTGGGGATCAGATTCTTTCTCCAAGATCAGCAACTGTCTGGCACGCTTTTTCATGTTTGGAATTGCTGGACCCATCTCTTCCCACGTTTATTTCAGCTTACTGGCTTTCTTTGTCGTTAAATAACACAGAGTCTATAGCTGTTCATCACGTTTGCATAAATTTAGTCTGGGATGATAGGAAAGGATCTTAGATTTGAGTTTCACTGTGTTATCCAAGGCAGAAGTTAATCTACATATTAAACACATCGATGTCCTCGAAGAACCTTTCTTTATACTAGAACAACAATAATGAGATTGTAGCCAAACTTCCAAAGTTTTTTCACATGTAAGTGAAAAAAATCATAATCCTCCCACTCTTTAAGATGTTATCTGAGTTCTTATAATTCATTCAGTTCACAAACAGGGAGAGTCCATAACTTTTCCTGTGATGCTGTTGACACCCGTCTTTCTGACAATGAAAAAGGAGGACTTTTTCAGGAACCAAATATCTTATTTTGCTTTTTAAACATAAGAGCAATCATGTTTAAATAACAGCCTATGCACTGCACAAAATAGAAAATATCACACAAGTTATTTAAAAATGGGGACAAGAATCTTCCACTGTAAATAAAAAGTATACTATCTCTGATACGAGGGAGTATAGGATAGTAAATGGGCTTTGGATTCATAAATAATAATAGCGATCACATGCTGGCATCTTCTATAAGCGAACTTCTCTAAGTGTGTTACATAAATTAACACATTGTAACCTCACAACCGCCTTCTGAAATAGGTATTATTTTCATCCCTTGTATATTTGAGGAAATTGACCTGTGGAAACGACCAAGAGCAGACAAGCGGCCTGGCCAGCCTCTAGACCCAGGCAGTCGGATTCCCGAGTCTGTGCTTTTAACCGCCAAGCTGTGCTGACCTGACTCTTAAGTGAGATCTGCTCACAACTTGGGCCAAGAGATCTCTCTAAGCTTTAGGTTACTGGCATAGAGTAAAATCTCCCTAATTGTAGCTATTATCAATCAGAACACTAGGGCATATTTCATGTATGACCTGTTATTAGGTTATATCAGTCAGGCTCACTTGAGTAAATAGAGATCAGTTTAATGAAGAGATCATAAAGCAAAACCAACAGGGAAAAGAAAGCACCTAGGGCTAGACAATAGTTTGAGAGAGACCTGCAGGGGGCAGTACAGGAAGCAGTTTCTAGAACCTTCTGTCCAGAAGGCTGCCTGATAAGTATGGTGGTCTTCAGAGGAGGAATCTTCACTGCCCACATGTGAGCTGGCAAGGAAGGAACCGCAGTAAAGAATCCCTAGACCTCCATTTCCTCCCATCTTCCCGTCTCCTGCCAGCATCCCCGAATGACCACCCCCAAAGGATGTCAGACCTCCAGGGAATCTGCCTGGTGTTCTTTGCAACTTTCTGGTATATGGCTCATGGATTCTGTCATCGCCTCCGTTACACAAATGTGTGTTCATGTGTGGTCTGCTTCTGTGGAAAATATTTTGTAGACAGAATTTTAAATTAGGCACTGTAGACAATCTCTAAGGTAAAGTGAGTCATTCCTGTCGTCCTTAGGTAGTTCGTTCATTTTAGTCTGTCTGGGTACAAGCTGAATTTATTTACTTGTTTCTATTTATCTAACAAACCCTTACAGAACCCTCCTTGGCACTATTCTAAATGCTCGAATAGTAGCTCACTTAAGTTAATCCTAGTACGGACTCTATGAGACAGGCGCTCTTTAATTCCTACTTCACAGATGAAGTTTTTTAAGCAAGAGGTTGGGCCCCAGATCACACAGCAGTAATTAGCAGAGTCTGGCTTTGAACTCAGGTGAACTGACTCCAAAGTAAAAGCAATTTAGTATTGTGAAGGGCATCGCCTTTTCTTCAAAGTAACTGTTGCAAAATCATTTTTGAGTAGAGCTTAAATGCGTTAACCTTCTTTGGATGCTGATTGGGCAAACACACTGAAAAAAAAAGGAGTCATTTTTAAACAATCAGAGAAAGTTAAAGGCAGACTGGGTATTAGACGAAATTAAGGAATCATTGCAATATTTTTCAGTGTGATAATGCTTTAAAAATTCTTATCTTTTGGAGAAATATTGAAGGAATGCATTCCCTGGGATTTAAAGAGTGGGGAGAGCGATTGAACAAGAATGGCGGAATGTTGATAACTGTTGAAGCTGGATGATAGGTACTTAGAGTTCATTGTGCCAGTCTCCCTATTTTTGTGTATGCTTACAATTTTTCATCATTAAACATTTTTAAATACTGTCTATTCCTATAGGGGTATTTTAAGAAGACCATAAGATGGGAGAACTTCTTAAGTCTAATACAGTAAAAATATTGATAGTAATTACATTACGCCCTTAAAACATACAGTCTTAAAACCATGTCTTGTTTTTTTACAGCAGTGGTCTGAAATTGGTTAGTATTTCCATATATTTGCATCTATTATCTGTTCATGGCATCTATAGTCATGTCTTTCCCACATGCCCGAGTGATCACTTTTACTGTAATTGTGGGAAAAGCCTTGCAGTAACAGCAGGTTTGCCTTATCCAAGACATAAGACCCCTGGAGCTGTGAGCTGACATCCTTCCTCAGAGAGCGTGCCCTCAAGCTAAAAACAGCATCCCTCACTTCCAACTGTGTTACCTGCACCTGCTGTACCCACCTGGAAGACTTAGCTGTTGAAGATTACCACCCCTAAAGACATGTTTCTTCTTTGTGTGATGCACACTAGATCCTAGTGTGCCTTTCTCAGGTTCATGCCTTTGTATACGCTGGAGACTCTGCCTGAAATTTTCCACCAATCCCACACCAATCCATTCCATCACCTACTTCTACGCATGCTTCCTCACCTGGCTGGATTCACCCCATGCTTTAATACTCCTGTCCTTCCGTTAGGCTTTCCCGATGGTCATCTGGGGCTTGCTTATCTGTCCTACCACGCAGTATAGTCCTTGGGGGCAGACATTGGGTTTTTTAAATTTCTCTATTCTCATTTGCCAACATAGTTCCTGAGATATAAAAGGGCTAAGTAAATAGTAGTAAGGCGAGTGGATTACACTGTTTATTTAAGCCTTGCTAAAATACCGATGACAGTAACCAGAGTTAAATTCTTTCACCCGAATTTCCCGACATGCCCTCTGCCACCAGTCCATCATCCAGCCCTGTCATCTCATTCCCCTATGAACATACGAGGTAATACTTTCCTAATGTACCGTCACAGGGCCCCTCAAAGAGCTCCATGCATGACGTAGGTAGAAACTAATCAATCACACGGTTTTTAATGTTTGCTGGGCTTTAAAAAATCATGGAATTTAGAGCCGGAGGAACCTTAGAATAATCTAATCTCACCCTTTTGGTAATAAGGAAATGGAAATACAAGAAGGTTACTTGACTTGCCCAAATTTATACCAAGGGCTAACCTTGGTCTTTCTCCAGAGAAGGTCAATTCTGAGTCTACATTTTGCACTTAGAAAAGGCCAGCACATTGCTCTTCCTTTTTAAGACCTGAGCTTATACAATTTTGGTGAAGCGTTTTAAGAAAAAGAACACAAAATTATAAATGTGACATTTAGTACCAACACAAATGTTTATTTAGAATGAGAAAATAGTTATGACATAGCATATATGCTGAAAAAATGGTATCACAACATTTTGAAAAGCAACCATATTTGTATAAATTCATTACCTAATAGGCCTCTTCATTAATTCATTTATTTGGAATTATTGAATTAGTGGTGTTAAAAGAAACTTCTTTAATAGTAGGGCATGTTAAGAGATGTTTAATTAGAAATAAAATTTTAGGTTGATATACACACCTATCAATAAAGAGTATTTCATTTCTCCAGGTTACAAAGATGTTACCTTTGGTCATTTCTACCAGGCATACATGCCTACATCATAGCAGAGACCTAAGTTAGGCTCCCCTCAGACACAACTGGCTATCAGAAGCAACCATTCATTCATTCATTCATTCTTTCTTTCATTCATATGACTTTCATGGAGTCCCTATCATGTGACTCCCCAGTCACTGTTCTGAGCAGGAGGGATGTAAAGATGAATGAAGTTGCTTCTCTTACCCCTGGAAACCCCAGTCTACTAGAAGAGACAAGCAAATGAAAAAACTAGAATTCAATGCCATCGCAACTGTAAAAGAAACGGAGGAGAGATGACTGATTCTTTTTAGAGGCAATGTGGCAGAGAAATATTCTCAGGGGAGGTGACTGTGAGGTGAATCTTGAAGGACAAGTAAAATGCTAAGAAAACTCAATACGTACAAAGATGAAGAGCTAGGAAAGGGGACACTATGGTTCAGTAAGGGCTGGAACAGAAGATGTAAGGAAGGCAGTGTCATGGGTCAGGCCTTGAAAGACAGAAAAGGAGAGGAAGAAATGGCATGTAGGATGTACTAAAAATCTTGAGTCATAACTAACAGGTGATGAAAAGCCCTTAGTTTTTTGTCAGGCTGCTATGACAGAACACCACAGACTTAAACAACACACATTTATTTCTGGAGACTGGGAAATCCAAGATCAAGGTGTTAAGCAGATCCAGTGAGGACTATCTTTCTGGTTTGAAGACAACTGTCTTGTTGTATCCTCACATGGCAGGGAGCAGTGACAAGTGATGCAAGGTCTCACATGTCTCTCCTTATAAGGCACCAATCCCACTTGTGAGCGATCCACCCTCATGACCTAATCACCTCCAAAGGCCTCACTTCTTAATATCATCACACTAGGAGTTAGGATTTCAACACATAAATTTGGAATTGGGGGAGACACAAACAATCAGCCCACCGCACTCTTAAGAATTTTAAGCAAGTGAGAAACATGACTTTGGTACATACGGGGAGGGTTGACTAGAAAGAGGAAGGAGAGGGGAAACTGTAGGCCAGAAGGTAACTGGATGTGCATGGAATAGTCTGGGCAGGAAAGAGCATAAAGAAAGGAGGTGATCAAGGGGATAAAGAGAAGAGAATCAACATGAAATTATTTGTAACCCATAAGAAGGACAGGACTTGGTGGCTGATTATATATTGAAGGTGAGCAGAAAGGGAGGAATTGGAGATGAGCTTGGGTATTGAGGAATGGAATTATCATTTACTGAGATGAGAACTACTAAATTCACATAGGTATTTCAGTTGATATTATCCCAGTGCTCTCTTATTTTTTAATGATTGATTTGAGAGAGAGAGAGCAAAACATCACTTTGTTGTTCCACGTGTTTAAGCATTCATTTGTTGTTTTCTTGCATGGGCCCTGGCCAGGGAGTGAGCCTGCCGTGGTGTTTTACCCAACTGAGCTACAAAACCAGGGCCAATTATCCCAGTGCTTTCTTAATATTTAAAAATATGTATATTTAGTTTTTACTTACAAAAATGCCTCATTTAGGGTAAAAAGTAAGTAATAACATTAATAATGATTCCCAAATACTTTGAAATACTTCATTACTATTCTCTATGTTCTCTAAATGTTTTTTAATATTTTACCTGTTTCATGTTTCATAAAATTAAGTCTCATATTTACCCACTTTACAGCTGTTAAGTTTTATGTGTGGATATCTTCCCTCTTATAGTAAAGTTTCTTGTTATTCAAATTTCAATATCTACATGGCCTCCCTCTCCATTTTCAAGTTTTTTGATTCGTTCTAAACTGTCCTTTAAAAGAGGGCACCTGCATGCTATCATTTCTTCTCCTCTAACCCAGTACTACTCCCTCAGGTAAATAGTTCTTCAAGCATTTTCTTAAAGGAGCTAACTTTTCTATACTGTCCAACATGGTAATCACCAGCCACATGTGACTCTGTACATTAAAATTAATATTAAATATTTTAAAACTTTGGTTGTTCAGTTGCTCAACTAGCATTTTAAGTTAAGCATTTCATGCGTTCAATCATCACATGTGGCTAGTGGCTACTATACTATATTGCTCAGACAAAGAAGATACATAATTCCAGAAAGTTCTATGGTACATCATTCTAGAAAGTTCTGTTAGAAGTTTTGGACTAGACCATTATTCTTTAGGGTCCTTTGAGTCTTTGTGACTATTCATTCAGGATACTAATCCAGTTTTCCTCTAATTTTTTTCATTGAAAACACACTCCACATGCATTTTTATATAAATTGCCCATGGTCTTTTGCATATCATTTTGATGTTATCATGAAAATAGTGAAGTTTGAAATATTTAGGAAGCAACTTTGGGTCCAGTTAGCAGAGATTGCCAATATGAGAAAGATCATTAAGACATAACAGTTCCCTCTGATAAGATGTCAAATTGTCACCACCAGTTTTACAAGGGAAAGGTGGTGTGCAGTACTACGCAGTGCATCTTGGTTGATCTGTCTCCAGTGAGTAATAAATTCTCCCTGTTTGCTAACTCAGCCAATTGATGTGCTTGATTGACTCTAGAGAATTTATAGTCTCTTTCTAAAAATTTATTACTAAACGGATCACTGTAGTCATAATTTCAGGATTCCAAGCAAACTTTTATCCAGCCATGTCACATTTATTTAAGTTGTAACTAGAGTTTCATGAGTATTTTCTCTCCAAATCCATTTCTGTCATGGCTGTCAATAAGTCAAAAAGTAGTTAACTTTAAAAAAAAAAGACAAAAACTGTATTACTGCATCACCAACTCTGGGTACATTTTAAAAGCGAATCAATCTCCTTTATGAAAAGACTAAATGCTGGTAATTCATCTACTTAGAATATCCAAAAGAGAAATAGGTCATCATTGCAGCAAAAACAATAAGCATAGCACTATTTGGAAGAATCAATAGTGTCATGATAAATGAAGTCCCCTCTTGTGTTGCTGCAACAAACCTCCTGTGACTGGGAAGGTCCCAACTGACTCCCCTCCACTCCCTCCTCCCATACATTCATTCCCCAGGGCTCTCTAAGAGACTCTTCAAAAACCAGAGTTTAAGTCACGTAAACCTGAAAAGCTGCATAAATACAACTACAGTCAGAAGTAAACTGGCCCTTTCTGAAAGGGCACCCCAATGTGGTGACTGCTCACTGGACCTTCCTCATATTTTCAGCTGCGTTGACTCTATTGTGCCCCCACCCTACTTAGCAAGTGTGACGGACACTCGGTGCTAGGAGAACTTGATGGCATTCCTGCTGACAAGGACACTAATAGACTATATTTCTCTGGTGCCACTCCGAGGTGCACTGAACAAAGAAGCAAGTGGCCAGACGGCTCAAAGTTAACTGCAAATAGGGAAAAGAAAGTTAATGTGACACACCGCAGTGCTCTCTCTTAGCATGCAGTTGCAAGCTTTGAAAGTCCCGTTAAGTATCTCTTTTTTAAGATAAATACCTATTAAGTAATGTATATGCACAAGCTGAAGTGTTAAATGGTTTGTTGAAACCTATTAGAGTACACAAGATGATAAACATAAATTATAGCTAATATACTGCACCAGTGATTTTTAAACATAAAAATTACTGACACTGTAAAAACACACTTGAGTCATCGTAGCAGCATAATAGCACTAATCCATGTTTATCCAACCATGCACTTTTCAAAAACAACACAAACCTCTAATAAATGCTTTGGCTTCACCTTGACAACTTATATGGGTTATTGCCTCGTTCATGCCTGGATAACCATGTGTTATGACTTAAATGTTCTTTAATATCAATTTATGCCTTGAAGAAAAAAGATTGAATAACATAGTGTACATATGGTTCAATTTATTACAGCAAAACAATCATTTTAGTTTGAAGATATTTTCTCATGGTGCATATCATAGAAATCTTCTTCAATAGAGCTCTCAATAAACCAGATTTTTTATGTCACAATAAATGAAACTAAGGCAGCTAATTGTTGCTAAGATTCTAAATAGATGGGTCTATTTGGCTTCCTTGTCAATCAAGAAAAACATTCCTTAACACTTGTATTTCTGGATTCTAATGTTTCTAATTGGATTTTACACTATCTGATTAATGAGGAAGTTTATAGGCTATATGAAAAAAACATACTCCAACAGTGGAGGAGGAAATTGTGGATCGTCAGCATTATTGAAGAGTCAAGAAGACACCAAGAATCGTAGCGGTCACAAACACCAAAGGGGCGGGAAGTGGGGATAAGGAACTGAATTCCAGAAAGAGAGTAAGTGACTGTGATAACTGTCTGTGATAATCTCAGAAATTCTTCTAAAACAGTGGGCAAGATACTATTCAATTCAGACAGCATCTCTATACTCCACCCAGCCCCCGTGTCATACACACCAAAGTTACTAGTCTTGTACCCGGATACTTTTGTTTGACCCTGGTTGGGCCAGACGCTCAGTGCACTGACTCTGAAGCTCTGTGGGCTAGGTGGGGGCTTGGCAGGTTGGTAGAGGGCAGTGCCTCTGTAGACATCTATCTCCTTAGGAACAGTTAATGGGTCAAACCAACAGTTCCTCATAGAAAAGAAAACAGAACCAGCATATGCACAGATGGCTTATCATAAAATAAAAAACACTACAGCAATTTTAAGATATATTGCTTTAATCATTACTTTTTTTTATTTCTCACTTTCCCTTTGCCAATCAACAGTGTTATTTGAGAACTTACTATGTGATATTGAGGGTGAGTAAGTGCCACTTTTGGGGTGGGGCAGGGGTGTAAATAAAGATTATATTAGTGTCTGATATATGATATAATGAACACTTGCAGGGAAGTGTTAAGAAAAGAAATCTTCATGGAGTAGGTGGCATTGGTTGCTGAATATTGAAAAATAAACATAAGTTAGTCTGAAAATGACCCATGGTCCCACAGAAATCAAAAAACAAATAAACAAAAACAAAAACAAAAGACTGTCTTTCTTGCAATGTAATAAAATCCAGAGGCCCAAAGAACCGTATCCAACAAATGCTAGGCAGTGGAGCATTTCAACAAACTTACTTCCAAACAGGATTCCTTCAAGATACATGAGTCATTGCCTCCACCACTCTTTACCCAATCAAACACTGACTCTTCTTCTTCATAATAAATTCAGTTGCTGTTTACGGTCTTCTCCATAACCACTTACTTTGTCTTACCAAAGCATTAATTAACCTCGTATGTTAAGTAGGTGAAAATAGTTTTGCAACCAGATATATTTTGCTAGGCATTCTAAACAAATCCATTTACAAGCAAATAATTAAATAAACCAGTCAAACCGAACTTCTCTGTTTTTAGTACTTGGCTGATTTTCCATCTAGCTCTCCAAGCTTTCGATTACATGGCTTTCTCCACCTAGAATTCCTTTCTCTCCCATCTCTACATTCTCAAATACCACCTATTGTTCAGAGCGACAATCTCATCTCACTTCTACATGGAAGCCTTCCCTGCCTGATTGCCAATGGCTTCAAGTATCCCTTCTGTTTCCTGTCTACTCCTATAGCTCTCTCCAGAACTTCTTCTACAAAACTTACTGATTTTTATCCTGTACTCTTAGTATTTACATTTGTGTTTGCTATTTTCCCTGATGGACTTTAAACTCCTGGAGGGCAGATAAGGCCATTACCTCTCCCACTCTGTATCTTAGAGTTGGGAATTCTATTTTGAGCAGCATAAGTCTCAACCAGGCTTCTTTAATAAATATGACTGATTTACAGATAATTTTGAGGTTTCTTTCTGTTAGTGCCACAGGAAGATTATACTCTTACAAAACTATTCATGGAGCTGTAGACATAGGTATTTCTTTTGTATCCCATTACTATGTTAAAAGACAGCTGATTTGTAATTATGATTTCTTCCGTTTTAGTTTTATTCTTAATCCACCCAAAGGGGCTGGGTTGTATTCTTCTATGATTCATAAATACATAAGGGAACTTAAAACTCTAAAAACCATGTCTGTCTTGTCCATCCCTGAAAGTATTATAGTGACAAACTGCAAGTACAAAATATTGTCTCTTAATAGAATAAGCCTGTGTGTGTGCCCATTGGAATGCATACTTGATCTGTCTAATCCTTCTCCATTACCCATTAGCCCAGCACACATATTCTGGGATGAAACTCAAAGTCAATGACTGTTTATCATCATTAGCTTCTCCAAGTGATGATTCTCATGCAAGTCCAGATACTGTTAACCACAGCTCCTCCAGCCGATCAGCATCCAGGTTTCCCCTAGAGCATCCTTAAGTGATTCCAGCTTGAGAAAACCCATCCCAGACGCCAAATGTGGAGGTCCTCAAGCAACATCTGAGTAGACCAAACATTCTGTATTTGTGAGGTCCCTCTGTAGAGGGAACAACACCTGCAAATATACAGAGTCATGTAAATACTGTCTACTCCTTTTATAATAGCAATAAGTATGTGATTTGAACTCAGTTCCCTTTGGAGATGGGATGGGGGTGGATAACCTAGCAGTAACAGAGTCTTGGTAGTGATTCATAAGACAGCTACCAGAAAGTCCGTGGCTCATTTGATGAAAAAGCTATCCTTTCTCGTGTACTACAGGGACAGTTTTATGTGACAACCAAAGGAGGAGACCATCCAGCAGCGGAGAACAGGACCTGGAAGAAAAACCACTCATCTCTAACTTTGGCAATGCTGACAGTTTTGCTGGACTGATCTTTGAAAAGTATTTGTTCTAATGTTTTAGGGCACCATTTTCTTCCCTAAAAATACAGGAATATTACAATAAATAATGTTTTCTGACTTTCTTAAAACACATTTTTTAATCACAAAATAGTTGACTATGCTCTCATGAAATTTTAAGATTACCTTAAATAAAAGATTCTATCATTTTTATGGAATTTATTGGGGTGACATTGGTTTGCAAAACCATACAGGTTTCAAGTGTACAACGCAATAAAACATCATCTGCACACTGCATTGAATGCGATGCTATGTTCCCCAGAAATCAGCTTTTAATAACTGGGGAAGAATCTATCTACTCTGTTGAAAAAGCAAAAACAAAAATAAGTAAATGCAACGGTTAACTTTCATCATGGTCCCTATATTTTAAAAGTCTATGAATCTGTACTTTTAAGCTATATTTAGGAATTATATAAGCAATGGTGTTCATTTTATTTTGCATAATTTTTCCTCTTCTGGTTTAAAAATCTTCATATGCAGAAACGCAATGTGCATTTTGCATATATTTGCTCATATACACTCGAGGGTGAAGTTTACAAACTCATCAGGGTAAAAGAGTCCAGACTCATGTAAAATTCTTAGTGATATTTATCTTCGCAGTTGTCGCCTCCACCATTTCATCTCGTCTCTTCTAGCTCCAGACGTAGTCCTGAATCAAATTCCAATTGCAGGCTATGATGTCATTTATTTATATCTTAATATAAATTTAAGATAATGTATTCACTTTCCTATTATCTTATGTGTCAAGCCTGATCTCAGATTTGGAACATTTGCCTCCTCTTCAGGGATTTAGAACACCAGCTGATACCTGGGAAATTACTGGGGGTGAGAATGTGAGCTGGGAAGAGGAGACAAGATGTGTTCTCCAAGACCCTAAAAATATAATTTATAGGATATTGACTACATTCAGTAACAGAGCCTCCCTGTACTAATGAGAAACCCCACAATGTTCGCTTATATTTGTATTTGTTTTGTATTGTTAGGTTGAGTACCTGTTGGAAATAATCATTGAAGTTGATAAAAAAATATTTCCATCAGATTATGAATTTAAAGTGATGTCTAAGAACTTCCTTTTCTTCTTTTTCAATATTTCTAGGTGATGAGAAGGAACTAAAAGTAATAAAACGGCAAGAGCAAGGGTGATCTCAAAGGCTCATGCTCCAGTGTTCCCCGTCTCTGCATCCTGTTATATTTTTACCTCAATTTCCCTGGAGTGAACAGTCTGTGTAGAGACAGGGTTTATCTTCTTTACATTCAGTTGCTTGCATTTCCTGCTTAAAATGTCAGCTGGATCGTCTCTGCACCCTGCCTCCCCCCATCTTTTGGTCTCCCAGAAGCTGTCTGCTGCTGTAGGCAAACTTAATGATGGCAGGGCCGCAGAGCCAAAAAAGGAAAAACACCTGTGGCCAGTCTAAAGTTTAGTCCTGAAATAGACAGGCAATGGCCATCACCTGCCTGCTGTGTGCGAGCTCAATCAAGTCTATTCATCACAACTGTGCAGATAAGGGCTTTTTTATCCCCCCCTCCTTTTTTTTTTTTTCCTTTTTCTTATTTTGCTGTTGTTTTTGTGGAACTGAGTGTGATAGGAAGAGAACAGAATACAGCCAAGGAATGGTGCCCCATGCGTGGCCCCGAGGGGCTGCTGCTGAGACACATTGCAGGGAAGTGGTCATTCTGAAAAAATTTAAAAAAATAAAAAGTCAAAAAACAAAAAGCCCATGACTCACAGAATATTCATCCTGGAAAATAAACGTAGACTTCCTTTTCAAAAATTCTACTGTAACATTTCCTTTATGTTTCCTGAGGAAATTGTGAAGGAGAAGAGAATGAGGACTAATGACAGCTAAATTCAGTGATGACCTGTCCTGTGTCAGAGAGTGTGTTAGCAGGGGTTGGATGGGGGCTTTCTCGTCTATGCCTTGCCATGGCAAGAAAAAAAAAAGGTAAAACATCACACACTGTAACCACCATAGCAAAAATATAAGATTCCATCCTTATCTTTCTGCAAATTTTGACTTTTTTTTTTTATTCCAAGTGCTTTTTGAAACACTCACTTCCCTTGTCTTCTTTGATTCCAGTCTCTGATGTTTTCCCAGTCTCCTTGGCTGGCTCTTCCTCATTTCCTTTGCAGATTCCTTCTACTCTGCTCATCTTTGGTAATGGGTGTTGATTCTAGGTCTAGATCATGTGTTTGCAGCACGCTGTCCTTGGGAGATTTCTTTCAGTCGCTGCGAAGCTGCAAGTGTCCATACACCGACAAGGGCCCGAGCAGTCTCTCTACCTGAGACCTCTCCTAAGCTCCACCCCAGCTCATAGGGTGGCTACTGTGCTGGCCAAGGACATACTTGCAGACTTCTTCGTGTGTCTAATCTTCCTGATAGAGTGCCACAGGGCCACCCTTTCACTTCTGTAGGGAAGGATACGAGACTGGAAGTGGGGTGGGAGGGACTATTTTGTGAAGAAGTAGTTGCAGGAAGAAATCTACTTGCAGAAAATGGAGTAACAGAATGATAGATGGAGCCTGGGACTTGAATACAATTATAAAATTACTGTATAAGCTGTAGACTGCCTGCCCTAAACTTCTCATATTGTGAGAAACACAATTGCTCTTTTTGGTTTTATGTATAGTTTTGTGTATACAGAGAGTTCCCTGTACATTTGGATGTAATTTTATACCTTAAATGACAGAATACTTGTTTAAATGAGAGAACCATATTTAACTTGGAGGTAATGGTCACAAAAATTGATTATGCATTTTGCTGCAAAGGCTATCACAACATATTCAAAACAGGAAAAATTGGTTAGGCCGTACGTATTGACGAAAGTCAGGAATTAATTGCTGTGAGCAAGAGAGTCTCACCATCAGCAGCAACTCACACCTCATCTCTCAAATCTATTCCACTGGAATTTTTAAAGTACAGCTTCTATGAACTCTCAAATTAAAAATTCAAATTATAAACAATTTCATGATAAATGGCATTCTACAGTAAGAGTTTTCTATTTTATTTATGTATTAATGTATCTATCTACCTATATCTATACAGACTCATGAATTCTAATCTTATTCAGTAGCATACAATCTATTACTGTCATTATTTATTTTGACCTCAAAATTATTCCAAATTTGGCAGGTGGCTTTCTTGTCTTTTTGATGGGATTTAATCATTTTTGAACACTTCTTTACTTATTAGCTCAAACTATTTCAGGTTTGCTTTATGCTTTTCCTGCCACAGCTCTGGAATTACCCATTTCTCTCGGAGCCCTGGTTCCTCTAATGAGTAATGCTGTCTAGAAACCCAGCACTGGGTACGCTCCTTCCTCTAGAAATGTCATCGCTTCCAGGCCCTTCCAGAGAACAGGATTCATCCTAGCCGTCTGCCTTCTCACATTCATGACTCTCTTCTCTGTCAGGGAGAAACCTGGCTGCCTTCACCACAATTTCCTCGAGCTTAAGAATTGTTTCAGAATTGCTAATCCATATGTCTCTGAGAACAACCCTAATAACTAGAGTTACAGTTTTGTTTACAGATCTTCAGTGTTGAAAATATCAAGTTTATGAAAGACAAACAGAGGCTGAAAAAATGTCCAGATTAAAGGAATTTTAAGTCATAGTAACTGAATAAAATGAATAATCTGTGTTTAAATACTTGAACAGAAAAAAGGTGTATTTGGTCAATTAGTGTGACTTAATATAGCATTTAGATAATATTATTGAATCAATATTATGTTTCAAGATTTGAAAATTCAATTGCTATTATGTGAGAAGTACTTAAGAGCACAGGGACAAGAAGTCTGCAATTTACTCTCAAATTGTTCATACAAGTATATGTATATATTCATACATACACACATAATATATGTATCAATACACACACAAAGATATCTATATGTTTACATAGAGATACATGTAGATAATGAAAAATTTAAAAATGGGGCAAAATGTTAATAATTGGCAACTCTGAATAAGAGGTATAATGCAGTTATTTGTACTACTTTATAATTTTTTCTGCAAATTTTAAATTATATAAAAATGTTAGAGGAAAAAAGAAAATAAGAAATAAATGACAATGCACATTTAACATATCAACTAGATTGCTCAGAGAACTTCTTAAGAGAAATTATAACTTTAGAATCACATAGTACAAATAAAGTATGAATATAAATGAGCTAATTGACAATAAAATAAACTGGAAATTTTTCAACAAAAATTCACAAAAATAGAAGTAAAGATAAAAATAGATGCAGAAATTAGAGAAATATGAAAACAAGACCAAAAACAGAAAAATAAATCATAAGTATGAACCAATAAAATGACAAACTTGTTCTCTGAAGAGACCAATAAAATAAGCACATATTTGGCATGTTTCATTCAAAAGAAATAGTGTTTGTGCAAGGCAACAATGTTAGGAGGAATAACTGTAATTATAGATATATAATGTTAGGCCAATAAGTTTGAAGACCTAGATGAAGTGATAGTTCACGAGAATGGGAAAATATATTTCCAAAATTGTCTCAGGAAAAGAAAGGAAAATCTGGATACTATAACCAAATGCTTATAACAAAATAAATCTAGTTGTTAAATGACTACCCTAATAAGAAGGAGATATTTAGGTGAGTGGGAAGATTCAGCACTTAAAAATGTCAATTATCACCTGAAGCAATCTATAGATTCTATGATTCAATGCAATCCTTATAAAAATACCAATGGCCTTTTTCACAGAACTAGAGCAAATAATCCTAAGATTTATATGGAATTACTAAAGACCCCAAATAGCCTAGAAATATTCATAAAGAAGAACAAATTTGGAGGAATCACTCTACCTGATATCAAACTATACTAAAACATCATGGTACTGGTGTAAAAACAGACACATAGGTCAATGGAACAGATTAGAGAGCCAGAAATAAGCCCACACATTGTATGGGCTTATCAATCTATGACCATAGATAGTCAATCAATCTATGACAAAGGAGGAAAGAATATGAAATGGGGTAAAGACAGTATTTTCAATAATTGATATTGGAAAAACTGAGCAGATACATGTAAAAAAATGAAACCAGACCATATTCTTATACCACATGCAATAATAGTCAAAATGGATTAAAGATTTGAGTGTAAGACACCAAACCATAAAACTCCTAATAAAAAACAAGTGGTAAACTTTCTGACTTTGCTTTTAGTAATATTTTATCTGATATATCTTCTCAAGCAAGAGAAACAAAGGAAAAAAATAAACAAATGGGGCTACATCAAACAAAAATGTTTTTTGCACAGCAAAGGAAACCATTGACAAAACAAAAAGACAACCTACTGAATGAGGGAAGATCTATGTCAATGATACATTCTATAAGGAGTTATTCAAAATTTATGAAGAACTCATACACCTTAATATCAAAAAGCCCTGAACAATCCAATTAAAAAATGGACGCAGGACCTGAATAGACAGTTCTACAAAAGGCTGATAGAGATAGCCAACGGATATATGAAAAGATACTCAACATCACTAATTATCAGGAAAGTGCAAATTAAAGTCACAGTGGTGCATCTCCTCACACCTGTCAGAATGACTATCAACAAATGGTTATCAACAAATGAACGAACAGCAAGTGTTGGGCAAAAAAAAAAAGGGGAACTCTCGTGCATTATTGCTGGGATTGCCAATTTGTGCAACCCCTATTGAAAAGAGTGTGGCAGTTCCTCAAAAACTTAAAATTAGAACTGTTACCCTGACTGGTGTGGCTCAGTGGGCTGAGTGTCATCCTACAAAGTGAAAGGTCACTTGGTTTGATTCCCAGTTCAGGGTACATGCCTGGGTTGCGGGACCATCTGCGGCTGAGATGCGTACAAGAGGCAACAAATAGATGTTTCACACATTGATGTTTCTCTCCTCTTTCTCCCTCCCTTCCTCTCTCTCTAAAAAAATAAATAAATAAAATCTCTAAAAAAATAGAACTCCTTATGACTCAGTAATTCCACTTCTGGGAATATATCCAAAGAAATCCAAAACACTATTTCAAAAAGATATAGGCACCCTTATGTTCATCTCAGTGCTATTTAGGAGGGCCAAGATATGGAAGCAACTGGAGTGCCTATCAATAGATGAATGGAAAAAAAGTAGTGGTACATATATACAATGGAATATTACTTGACCAGAAAAAAATAATGAAATCTTAACATCTGTGATAACACAGATGAACCTAGAGGGTATTATGCTAAGTGAAATAAGTCAGTCAGAGAAAGACAAATACCATATGATTTCACTTTCATGTGGAATCTAACGAACAAAATTAATGAACAAACAAAACAGAAATTTTCATAGATACAGAAAACAAACTGATGGTTGCCGGATGGGAGGGCTTTGGGGGGACTAGGTGAAAAAGGTGAAGGAATTAAGAAACACACATTGGTAGTCATGGGGATGTCAAGTACAGCATAGGGATTGCAGTCAATAATATTGTAATAACTACATACAGTGCCAGGTGGGTACGAGACTTATCAGGGGAATCACTTCATAAATTATATAAATGTCTGACCACTATGCTGTATACCCAAAACTAATATAAAATAACAATAAATGCCAAATGTAATTGAAAAAAATTTTAAATGTCTATTATTCTCAACATATTCATAAATTTCATTTTATCTCAATACAAATTCCATTATGATATTTTCTGTGACTTGAGAATTTAAGAATTTACATTTAAATAGAATGCATACAAGTATAGCCAGATCTCTTGGAAAATAAGAAATATCAAGAGCTCCTTCATTTCTGAATATTGCACCATATTATAAAGTTATGGTAATTAAAATAGAGTGGTATTGATGTATACAAAAATTAATTAGTGGAAAATAATAGAAATCCTAAACACCGATTATACATGGAAATTTTGTATATGTTGCATGCAGTAAAAAACAATAGTGTTATGGCAACTGACTATTCTTTTAGAAAAATATAAAATAATGATCTCAAACACCTACTTCCTATCATTCACATAAATGAAAAAAATCTAAAATAGATTAAATTTACTAAAAATTTAAATCTATTCAAAGGAACTGCAGCAAATGTGTTTAGAAACTTGGAATACAATAAGTCTTCTTAAACACGAATTAAAAATGCCATTATAGGAAAAAAACTGATATTTTTTTATATTGAAGAAAATGTCAGTAAGACAAATAATAAAATAAACTAAAAAATCTGCAGAATAAATTCACATTAGGGATAATACATTTTCATTGTTTATAACTGAAAAGGATTAAAAACTAAACAATATTTTTAAACTGCTAAAAATTACTAACAAAGAGACAATCAACCCAACAGTAAAATTGTCAAAGGATATGAACAAACCATTCACAGAATAGGAAGTACACATAGGTGGCACTTAAAAGATAGCGTTATTAATTAATACCAGGGAAACGCCAAAGAACACAGTGAGACTGACAAAAACTGTGAAACTTTGTAAATACTGAGTTGGTGAAATGTGAGGAAATGGGTAGTGTTATACTTCTGATGAAAAAAATCAATTTGCACGGCCATTTTGACAAGGTATTTCTGAATCTTTTAAAGTGCAATAAATGAATGAATTTCCTTTGACCCAGGAATGTCACTTCTCATCATCTGCTCTTGGGAAACACGTGTATGGGTGTATAAAAAGGCACACGCAGTGACATCTACTGCAGCATTTTTGTGATAGTAAGATCATTTAGGGAGAAACTGTTCATCGGAGTGAAAAGGAAAAAACAATACAACCACACAATGGAATCTTACGTATAATTTGGACAGGATGTGGTCAGTTTATGTAAATGATATGAAGGTATTATCAGGTTATATTGTTGACAATAGCTAGCTAAGAAGAATAAATATGGTATTGTATTATTTATTTTTAAAATTGCTCATCCAAAATAAAACCACCTACAACCACATATCCATGCGTGCACTATATGGAAGAAACACCTACATACCACACTGATTGAATGCACAAAAAAATCCTTGGTGTCCTTAGCAAAAATGCAGCAACAGAGGGGACGATTAAGGGTGACATAACTCCATCAGATTGTTTACATTGATATATATTCAAACAGCACTGTTGTAATTGAATTTTTTGATTTTTAAAAATAAAAACAGAAGGAAGTTATTTGTTCTGCCGCTGCAACTAATCATGTATATTATATCCATGTAAATTGGTTAAAGATCCCAAAGTTTACTTTCTCTGGTAAATTATCACACAAATATTGTCATTTCTATATATCAATATGTACATAAATACATGTGTAACTAGTCTGATTAATGTTTAAAATAATTATATATATTTAACTTTATATATTTATATTTGTAAAAATTTGAACTGAATTTTTTCTAAAATTGAATAATTTACAATGCACAGAGTATAGTTATTCAAAAAATATTCTATGGAGATTATCTTGTAAGTAAATAAATACTCCATAAAGTGCTTGACTTATATATGTGAATTTTATACATCGACTTTACTTAATAGAAGACAGCCCTGCAGGTAACTTTGCTCTCTCTGTTCCCTGTCTTTCAGATAAAATATAGCTACTTTATAGTGATTATTTTTATTATGTATTCTGGGCCAGCTTATTTTTTAAAAGCAGTATCAATGCAGCCTCATTATTTAAATTTCAAATATCATCCATAGATTTCTTTCTGAATTATCAAAATCTCCTTGGAAAACTGTGTGTTTGGGGGAAATTGCCATATTAGTTTTTACATTTTAATTTTCTTGCCAAATATTTAAATATATTTGATAACTACAATGCAAGCTGAAGGGTTTTAAGGCTGTGTTCAAAGGGATTATGCTAGAGGCCTCCGAGTAACTCACAGATCTGGAGGGGTTTCTGAGACTAAATGAATTCTTAGCAGGTTTATGAGAAAGCCTTTTGGAAGTATTTTGTAAGTTTATTTGTTAATCAGCAAATCTGATTTCTACAATATTGCTCACAGTGAATAATTAGCTAGTTTTCATGGCTATAAAGCTTAGTTAAGAATGATAAATTTTAATTATAGATTTTTATTGTTTTTCTTTTAAAGAGAAGTGATCCGAGAATGCAAGTTTTGCCTTAAAGCAAAAGGTCACCAAATTTCATTCTCCTTAGAGTACAGGCCTTTGCCTATTAACAGCCAAATCTCTTGAGACTTGACTGATCCAAGTCCTGTGGTTTGCCACCCTGTGGTAGTTAGAGGTAAGTCACATATTATAAATTGGTGTGAAAGGCCACATCCTCGGGCAGCTGGAAGGGAATGTCCAGCATATCTCCCTTTCAAACATCGTTCTTTGTCTCTGTTTGAAATCTTTTGATAACTACTATATCATCAGATACAAACTTTTCTCAAGGATTAGGAAAACTAGACAAGGCCATGTAGGATAGAAATCTATCAAACAAAGCTACCTTCATAGGACATTTGAAACATTGCTATTATTATTTGAAACAGAAAAGTACAAAGAAGAGAATAATACAAATGAAGAAAAAAGTACAGGAAAATTAAATTTGACTAGTCACATGACCAAAAACCGTTTTTGGATACCCACTGGAAGTTGGTCAAACGTTTCTGTGATTCATTTAATAACGAAATTCAGTCAGTATTTATCTCTGACACCTGTCTATTAAAGTACAAAAGTAAACCTATCTATCTGATAAGTTGCCTTTCACAGTTCAATTAAAACACCTCGATAATAATACAGTAAGAAAATGCACACGCATTTAACACACAGCAGGTATGAATGGAAAATGGAAGTGTCCCATACTTTCACACTCAAGAGGCGGCAAATGCAAATAGTCTGGTGATTTTCAGAGATAGGGGTACATAGATAAATGTGTATTTCTTCCAATTTATCTTTACTCTTTAAGATTCACTGTGAGAGAATATAAGTAGAGAAGGCAACATTTTAAAAAGCTGAAGAGAAGCAGATTAGGTCAGGAGATAGATAATTCTGGGCAGATTGGAACAATATTGCAAAAATATTTCTTGGAATTAGTTGTTTGGCCAATGAGAAAATAGATGGTGGGGCAGGGGAATGGAGACAACTGTACTTGAACAACAATTTAAAAAAATTGGAAAAAAAAACTTTTTAAGAAACTCTCAAGAAAAGAAATGTAAGAGCGGAATGTTAATAAATTCCAGTTTAGTTCTGTAATGTTAAGAACTTAAAATTTGAAACATGGATGGCTTCATATTTGAAAAGAAATGACATTGTAGCACTTTTATTTGGAATGCAGTGATCATTGCCGATTACTTCCACTAAAAACGTACAGATAAAACCTCACAACTGTGGACTCTTTCCACTAATAGTGCATTTCAGATTTTTAAAAATTAATTGTGCTCAGAATCACAATACATTCATAAAGAAGGGAACCAAAAGTACACAGTCGGCGATGCCAGAGCTCGGGTGCTCTGTGAATGTTGGTTAACACATCAGGGCTCCCTGAAGTCGTAAATGGGATTGAGGACTAACGAGGCTCCAAGCAGGACACTTTTGCTTTTAACCATTTTAGCGTGTGCTGATTTTTTTTTTAACTTCTGCCTCTTAGTTCCTCTGTTTTGCTCTCTTTTCATCCATAATATAGGTATAAGGACCTTTATGGTATGACTTGCAAAGATTTTGTTGTATCTACATCATGTTAAAATAGACCAATCTATGCTTAAAAATTTAAAAAGTGAACGATGTATAGCAATGTGAATTGAGTGTCCCTTCTGTGGATGAGAGCTAGTTTGATGAGAGTTAGTTTGGGGATCTCCTCATTATTCCTTACCCCAAACCATTAGTGGTCCTTTTTCATGAGAGTGGGCTCAGCGAGGAAATGATACTTAATGCATCAGGGGTTTCTATCGCATAAGGGGTAGTTTTTAAACAGCAGAAATGTGCTCTGTATATCTAAGATGAGACTGCATGCCACTGTGTTAATGTTAATGTGTATATATTTCTTTTATCACCGAGAAAAACTAAATCAATTAGAAACTACAAGAAAATCAAATATGTATAAGAAGTGCATGGTCTAAATATGACTGCATGGAGCTTTACAAAAAGGGGTGAGGGGAATGCTGTGGTGTACTCCCCAGCACCCTCCTTAGACTCTCATTTCCCTAGCCCCTAGGAGAGTTGCCAGCTCACAAGTGAGTCCCACTCTAAGAGTTGCCACCCACCCAATAGGCCTGCTTCAACGAAAGTTAGGTCACCTCTTGAAAGGCAGCCCACATCCAATGCTGGGTCTATATGGATATGCAAATGTTCACCTCCTCGCCTCGTTCAACTCAGGACCACTCTAGTGGGCCACTCCAACTTCAGGGCCGAGGTTCTGCTCACAGTTCAACCTCTCCTTCTGCTCCATCCTGCTGGTCTCACACTTTTATAGGTGTTACTCCCAATAAATTTCTTGCACATAAATCTTTTTTTTTTTTTTCAAAATCATTTCCTACACGATCTGAGGCAAGATGCCATAGATTTTCATATCAGGGGCATTTGCTTTTCAATGGTTGATTTGAGGTGGAGAATCAATGAAAATTACCGAAATTTAACAAATCAAAGGGTGCTGTAAAATTCTATTACTTAATATTATGAAGGAAATAGACAAATAAACATAGAAATTGCTAAAAAAGAAAAAAAGAAAAAAGAACTTTACCTGTTGGACTGTGAAATGGAAGAACTTAGTTTTTTGTTATGAGACCTTCTGTACATGCAATATGCATGGATTAATTTCAATTGTTTAAGGATAGAAGCCTTAAAAAATGCATGTTTCTGCTTTCTACTTTCAAAAATAATATAAAAGTCTATGAAGTATAAAGAAGTCAGACTGAAGCCAAATCATAGGATTTACCTCTGACTACATAATGGAGTCATTTAAAATTTGGTTTCAAATGAACAAGCAAAAACCTACCAAATCACTCAATAAGGAAGGAGGTTAACTTCACAGTCTTCGATGTCAGAAAGTGACAGCATAGAAAGAGATGGTGGTCATATGATCTTGTTTGGCATACCTCCTAATCTACTTCCCCACCCTCATCTCACAGCTTTACAAATACTATCAATGCATTTGATAGCATTTATAAAGCTATAAATATGCATTTATATTTAGAGGATGAATTTTTAAAAAATTATTGAAAATCCCCCCTAATGTTTTCCCTCTAAACTCCTGCTCACCTTTATTGAAAAAAAAAAAAAAAAAACATACCAAGGAGGTGAATGGGGAGGTCAGGGGACTATGAAGAGAAAACCCTGTGAGTAGAAGCTCTTCCCATCATGCCGGTGTCAAAAGCTTTCTGCTTCACCATTTCTAAATCCTCCATGCTGAGATGAGAGAAAGAATCAAAGCTCAGTGTTAGCTCTCGTAAAAAGAGGACACATCCCTGAGTAGTGAAGTGAAGTTTAGTATCAGATATAAAACAACATTTCAGGAGAGAAAGCAGAGTCAAGGTCATCCTGAGAAGGGTGGAAACAGCTCAGTTAAGCCATAGTTTCCCCCAGGATGCGCCCCCCCCCACCACTGGAGGGCTGCAGTGATGAGGAAAGGGCACTATGCACAGTCCTGAAACTGTAACTTGGAGGGTAAAATAAATAGACCTCAGAAAATTATAGTAAGTACGTAAAGGAAAATATACTCACAATGCATAAAACAATGAGATCTTGAGGGAACTTCCCATGTAAAGCAAGAGGAAGATGAAAACAAAGAGCATGAGAAAGGGTCTAAAAGCACACAGGAGGAGGAAGAGGAGCGAGAGTAAAAAAAAAAGAAAGGCAGAAAGGAAAGAAGAGAGAGAGGATGGAAGGGAGGGCAGGAAGGTGGAAGGAAGAGAATCAGCACACAGAGGGCCTGGGAATAGTATTTCCCATTTGGTTTAACATTCAAAAATCAATCAGTGTATTTTACCATGTTAACAACTTAAGAAAAGAAAAGCCATATGGTCAGATCATCTCAATAAATACAGGGGAAAAATCATTTAACAAACCCTAGCACTTATTCATGAAAAAAATTATCAGCAAACAAAATAGAAGAGATCTTCCTTGAGACATCACACAAATCATTACTTCTTTACTGGTTCCAGAGAAATGACCACGAAGACCCACGGAGCACAAGGAAAGGAAGGAGATGTGAAGGAAGGGCAGTCACCACTCAGTAGTACCTGCATCGCTCCCCTTCCCCAGGTACACTTGCAGGCACAGCCTTGTTAGAAGGAAAAGTCACCTCTCACCAATATGGGCCAATGGGTTCATTCAAAAGAGGAAAGGCCAGGTCTTTTGAGCTGAAATGAGATGAAAATTCACCCAATATGGTAATGAATGGCTTACCCTCATTTTTTAAAAGTCTCTATAACCCCACAACCCTATCTAGTTTCTTCTTCTTTGGAACCTCAATAGTGTTTTTATCTCCCTTTCTTAGGCAATGTCTCTGATTTTTATTTGTATTAATAATTTTATCATTCCATTCAAATGTAAACCTTAGAGGCAGGGTTGTGTATTGATTATCTTTGTATTTCCCCAGTGTGGAAGAAAGCTTTTCTCATAGGTGTTTCTCAATAATTACTTGTTAAATAAAATGCCATTATTGAGGACAAAACCATAAACTAGAATCAGTCTTGAATTCTAAGCCAAAGTCAGTCATTACCTAGTTATATGACCTTGTAGAAAACTCTAGCTCATTGGGTTTCAATGTCCTTTTCTAGTACCGTATTTTGCCATGTATAATGTACACACATGTTTTTTGTGTGCATTATTACATGGGATTATTATACCCATTACAGTCATGGTATGTAATCATTATACCCATGTATAATGTGCATCTTTATTTTTTCCTCAAAAATTTGAGCAAGAAAATGCACATTAT
The DNA here is from genome assembly GCF_022682495.2 of Desmodus rotundus. Classification (NCBI taxonomy): domain Eukaryota; kingdom Metazoa; phylum Chordata; class Mammalia; order Chiroptera; family Phyllostomidae; genus Desmodus; species Desmodus rotundus. Next base: position 110,988,283 of record NC_071394.1, on the reverse strand, counting down.
ATACAACAAAATACAGTAATCGAAGGAGTTAGAATTAATTGTGAGGTCTTATGATTCCTGCCAGCTATAAATCTGTGTTTGTTATGAATTTTTAAATTTAAAAATGAGTTCTCTTGTAGATACATGAATGGTGCCATTGTTGTTTCTGCTGGATGCTGTCTTAAGGACAGGGGATGGGAATCCAGAAAACAGGCCCCCAATAGAAACTATAGCAATGATCTACCCAGGTGTTTAAAGTAGGACACCTTACGGGTGCCCCACAGGCCTGTGGTGAGGCTGAAGATCAGAGGACCAAAGAAATCTGTGGAAGATAAGAGAGTCACAGGTGTATGTACAGTTAAAGGAGTCTGTGCTATATAGTTCACTAAGAAGTCCGGAGGGTGAGACAGGAAGCTGTGGAATCTATGTACCTTTTTAGAGGATGAGTTTACACTGGGAACAGTGTGGGACTGGCCTAATGATTTTATCTCAGTCTCCGTCTGACTTTCCTCCAGTGAATCTTGTAAGGGAACCAGCTACCTGATCCTTTAATCCGGCTAACATTTTATAAAAGAAGATTCAAATTAGTTTTGCTTATTCCAGATGCTTTATATGCAAATGAGCTTCAGAACTGGTGGCAACCAAAATGTGAAGCGGACTCCATGATCTGTTGGAGGAAATACTCCCACCTGAGCACCCTCACCAAACGAGGGGAGGTTTCTCTTCTCCTGCTGCTCATGGCTTCCTTTTCTCCAGGGAAGAATTCCCAAATCTTCAGATATTCACCCTGACTCTTTGATCCTGGGGAGGGACTCTTCGGATTCCTTTTATGTACGGTTGGCTTCAAGTTTCCCCCAAACAACATGTGGATCACTATCTCTGTCTTTCATAAAAAGCATTACCTATGCAGTATTAATCAGAGTTTGCAAGTCAAATATTAAGATCATTCCTTGGGGCAATCCAGAGGTACAACTCTGCCATTTTATGTTCCCCTTTGCAACTCTAACTAGGCAGGGGAGACTGAAACCTGAGCTAGGAATTACTTATTTAAAGCCACAGTCCTACACACAGAGACTCTGGATAAAGATTGCTCACTCTCCCTTATAATAAAAGTGGCATCTTAATGCAGAGCAGTGCGGAGCCTCAACCTTGCCTGTGGGCCAGCTTTTACACCCTCCCATGTAGCCTGGCATTTGCCCTCTAGCATTCCCATGTTGCCTGGCTCCAAATGGAAGTGCTCTTAATTTCAGATGATTTATTGGGGACAAGTGGGAGGCCCATCTGATCTAAGTCTGTTTGTACTTGGCTCCCTGTGTCTAAGGGGTGATTTTTCGTTGATATCTTATGTTGTCAAGGAGGGGTAGGAAGAAAAGAAATGCCCACCTGCTGCTGGGGCAGAGCTCACTGGTGTTTCACGCAGCTGCGTGGTGCCATTTTCTGCAGCAATGAAAAGACAGAGAATCAACTCTGAGGACAGCAGCTGAAGACAATGGACTGGCAAGGGAATCTGTGCATTCCCTATGGAGTTGTTTGTTCAAGGGCAGTCCTGTGGTGTGAGTCTAGAACAGACGACGAGCCCTAAAGAGGACTTGGATACTGGTAACAGGATCACCGACTACACTTTCTCTGCAGTCCTGCTCCTACAGCGCTCACTTCTGCTACAGTACATTCCAGACTACACAGAAACTACAATTTTTTGTGCTTGTTTCCAGCATTAGCCCACAAGCTACTCATAGGAAAAAGTCAGTGTTTGTGCTAAGCGAATAGTAAATACTCAAGAAAAATGTTAAATGGATATGTGTGAATTAATTAAACTTTTTATTTTTCAACTAAAGCAGGGGCATCCTTAAGAAGGAAGGTATTATATTTAAATAGAGGCATCTATGGGACTATGTTACATGTCCTGTTACTATCAGTTCTCTTTGCATAGAATATCAGATGGAAAGATTAAAGCAGTGCGGTCCAATGGGACTTTCTGTAGAATGGGAATGTCCTACATAAGTGCCGCACAGCACAGTGGCACTAGCCACTTGTGGCCACTGATCATTTGAAATATAGCAAGTGCGACCGAGGAAATAAATTTTAAATTTTATTTAATTTTAATTATTTTAAATTTAAACCACTACATGTGGCTTATAGGGACTGTATTGGATAACACAGATCTAGAAATAGTCAGGAAAAACAGAACAAAGAAAATGTCCTGCTTCTTGATGCTTTTCAGGGGGGAAATATGTGTCTGTAGGTATAGGTGTGAATAAGTGTGTGTTGGCGGGATTATAAGTGGTTACTACCAGGTTCATCTTCAACAGGGAAAAATGTTAAGAGCATAGTCTTCAGAATAAGCCAGAGCTCTCTTTGAGTCTTTGGCTCTGCCACTTACTGGTTATATGACATTGAATAACACATTGCTATTATTGGCATGCAAAACTGTCCTGCCTGCCAAACATGTCAGGATGGAAACCTTAGTTTTTTGGTAGAAGATATGGTAGGATATCAACCTCATTCTGAAAATGAGTTGCTGGTGAGGTCCTGGGGCTACCCTGGCTGTAGAGACCATTGACAGAGTGATGTCATCAAGATAGTGACAGAGGTCATTTCTGACTTCAGAGTTCCTCATGGGAAGACCAACTAGGAACTAAATACAGACAAAACACCATTGTGAAAATCCTGAAACCCAGGGGTGAGGCTGAAACCCAGAGCCAGAGAAGGACCACATTAGAAGGCTTCCCTCTGGCTGCATTGCCTATTTCCCCAGGCCAGCAGAGCACTGCACTTGGAGGCCTCCCCTCACTAGACTTGTGGATTCTCTGGTAAGGATAAAGGAAGTCCAGGGTGAACATCCAGCTCACCCAGCATTGTGAGGTGCTTCCTAGGAGACCCACTTGAGTCTTACCTGACAAAGATCACTGTTGGACTCTAAAGGACTCCACCTCTGGGGATTAGATAGCAATGAAGAAGGGGGGTAGGATGCAAGGATTACACCATCTAGACTCAGATCTTGCTTGGTAGATGACATTCCTGCCAGCAACAGAGCCTCAGCAGAGATCCCAGGCAGATGCTCTGGCCATCTGCAGAGCCAAGCAGGTGGCCCCATCTAGCTAGGGAGATCCAGTAGTAGTTCTCTCTGATTTGGGTCCCCACTCAAGGGGCCACACTGGTTTGTAGAGCCTAGTCTACTGCCTTACCTGGACAGGAAGCCAAATTTACAGCCCCATGTAGCTGCTGTCAAAAGCCTTCCAACAAAGAAAATCTGAGGAAGTTGAATTTACATTTTCTTTACCTGTGTCTTGAGATTAACAAATTTGGTAAGTATAGGAGCTAAAAGATGGCTATCCTAAAGAATTGGTTTTAACCATAAGCAAAATAAATGAAAATTCTGGTCTTCTACTATTCTTTCCACATTAGTGTGCACATATTCCATTAAACTAGTGTTGGGAATAGGGTTTAATTTTTAAAAGGCATTAAGCTATGCTTTAGGCCTCATTGTTCTTCATCCCTGGTCAGCTTGGGAATGTATACATTCTGCTCCCCGATCTTTAAGACCTAGGACTAAATCAATTGGATCTGAGCTACTGGACACACACAGCGGCTTGGAAAACCCACAGGACTTTCAGACTGTGATCAAGCCATGGGGAACCAGGACTGATACTGCAGCTCCATGCCCCCAAGTCCTTTTAATGTGAAGAAAGAATAGGGTTGGTACCCTGTTCTTGCACGTGCCTTTGGGCACACTGTTAGAGATCAAACATTTTTCTCTGAACTACCTCTTTCCTTTACAAAACAAACAATTTCCCACACAGAAACACCTGCACATTTTTAAGAACCTCTATCAGCCCAAAAGGGCTGGTCCATTAATCAACTGAAGTTGACAAATATGTTTAGCATTCTTCACATGCATGCTGAAAAGCATTGTGGTCATAGATTACTATCTCATATCTTCTTTTCATTGCTTGAGGCACCTAAGGAAACAAGTCCCTTCCATTAATATCTCTGCATCATGTTCCTTCTCCTCAGCAAAAACAAATAGTTATGCTTCTTGGGGAGCAAAATTAAAAGTAAAAATTCTGGACAAGTTTGGGTTTGTTGCAATAAATATTTCAGAAAGCCAAATCGAGTTCTTAAGTGCTTTTATTATGACAGATGTATTCCTATATTTTGGGAGAAGTTGTGATCATCATCACATACACTCACAAACTGTATCTATCTTCCTTGTTAGGGGCTGGATGCTTTACAAGGCAAAATTTTAGAGTTAGGATATTGAAGAATTGGACAGAAAGAATACATAGCCTGTACAATATTGAAGTGCTTATTGAAACAGAGGTAAATGAAAATGGTGGATTATTTTTTTTCCTTTACATTTCTAGCAATTTGCATAAGGGCTGTGTATTATAATAATTGCTTGATACCTTGGGAATGGGTTCAATGTTGACAGATTAAAGAAAAAAGAGACTCAGGGATGAATTTAGATTTTTAAGACCCTAAGCTTTGAAAAGATGGTAGGCTTTCTTATGTAATTCAAAATAATATAAGAGCAATTCTGAACTGTAAACAAGAGTAAAGAAATCCAATAACACTGAGATTTCTCCCATGGTAATTTTTAATAAGATCATAAAATAAAATCTTTCTAAATATTTTCCTAATTTTTTGGTGGCTCTGCTTTGCTGATATCCTAAGCATGTGCTTGGTTTCCTACTGAGAGATCTAGCCTTGAGGGGCCTCTAGTCTTTCATCTATAGATTTAGTCACTTCTTCATCCCACAAGCTTTTATTGAAGGTCAGCTTTTTGAGAGACTGGGAATTCATAGAAAAAAAATCAAGTTCTTCCTCTGGAAGGGCTCAAACTCCAGTGGAGAGGTAAATGTATGCATACCAGCAGTCGTGTGAGAATTACAAAGTTCTCAGCAAGGCACAAAAGGCACAACGAACACGAAAAGCAAACTCTAGAGGTATCAGAGAGGCCTTTCGGGAGATAAGACCAGAGATCGGTTTAGAAAACGGACTCATATGGACAATGGAATTGGACATTCTAGGCACATGACATAACATTGGTCCTATACAAGAAAGGACACTCAAATGGAACTATGAGAATCTGGTTGGTCCTGACTTCAGGGGATTGCAGGCTCACTTTGACCGGCTTTCTCATTGTTTTGTTCTCTGGTACCTTACAATCACTCTTACACTCTGCACTGTATTTTTTTTAAGGGCCGTAGATGTTCTACAGCTGCTCAACTGTTTAGATTGCATTCTGAACTTTTGGGTTCCCCTAGTGAAGAGCTTTATAATGGATCACAGTTCTGACAATCTTACAGTTGGTATTTAAATGTCTGGTAACAGTCCACATGTCCTTTGGCTTTGGTTTGTATGATCGTCTCCTTTGTGATTAGAATATAGTCAGATGAGAGAAATCCTTCCCTTTGTCCACATTTAATATGTCAGATTTATATAACTGTAACGCTCCTCTTAATTTGTTGAGTGTATCCTGGACACGGGGGGAGAACATGCACACATTTAAGCAATACACTTGGTGTCTCAATGTCTGAGCACCTGGGTGCATCTGGGGACTGTTACAGAGCTAATTGGCAGGTGTTGTGCATTACAAGTACAAAGATCTCCCAAGCTTTAAGAAATAACCACTTTGCGGGATCCCTAAAGAGAAACATTCAAGGGTGTCTCCGTTTTATTTGTTAACTATGAAAAGTAGATTGCCATGGTGATGGGACTGGGCTAGATTAGGAGGGGTATGGAGGCATTAGAGTGTAGAAAAAGGTCCCTTCCATGTATAAGCATCAAGAAAACTTTGTTCCTTTGAGCTTAGCTTGGGATATTCTATTCTTAAAACCTTTAGGGGAAGGTGAGCATCATATTTCTCCATGTTCTACATGGAGTACTGGTCTTTTCCTTCTCTGGTATCAAGAAAACACAAGGTACCTCGGGTACTAGGAGATGGAGATACTGAGCACATGCAGATTTGGGTAGATTGAGGGTCAAGAAGTCCTGGTTCCAGCAAGAGATTGCACACCAGTGGGCGTAAGATCGTGGAGAACAGCAGGTGACTTGGTATGGCCCTGCACAATGGTGGAGGGGTAGCAAATGGAACCAAACATAATGGTACACATTACAAACCATGCCAAGAATTTATACTTTAGTTAATAACTAGACAATGGCGATTCCCCCATGGGTTTTAAATTGGGGAACCCTATAATCAGACCAGTGTCTCAGAAGGAGTAGCTTTCCTGCAGGTTGAAACTGAGATTGAAGACAACCCTACCAGCTGCAGAGTAATCTTACACAGCCTCTGCCTGCAATAAAGGTGATAAGGCCATGACATAGAAATAAAAGGGGATGAGCTCCTGAATTAAGGCAACAGAGGCACTGGGAACGAAAATGACAGGAATGAATTCAAGGGCACCCAGAAAACAAAAAAACCCAAAAAAGTATTTGGTGACAAAAAGAGGATTAGGAGAAAAATATAAGGTATCTTTCTTCTGGCTTTTGTAAGCAGGTGGATGAGGGCTGGGACCAGTATACGAAATAAGGAAGAAACAGAAAGTTTGTATGTAAAGCACAGAGAAACCAAGTGGTTCAGAGACAGCAGAACTTACATTCATTTGTTCATTCACCTTGGAAGTTTGATTCTTCACTTTTGTACTGATATCAGACGGTCTTCTTCTCATTGTTAGAGAATTCTAACCCTCACTTTCTTTTTCTTTAGCCAGCACTGTGGCCTTCCAACTTTGAATTAGTTGCTAAGATTTACAAATAAGATGCATTTTTACATTACAAAATGCATGCATGTCTGACTGCTACTGAAAAATGGAAACATCTCTGGGACTGAGCTAACGGATGCTCAGATAGCTGGTAAACATTTCTGCGTGCATCTGTGAGGGTGTTTCCAGGAGAAATCCGTATTTCTATCAGTAGACTGAGTAAAGATCACCCTCACTAATGTGGGTGGCATTATCCAATCTGTTGAGGGTCTGACTACAGCCAAGAGGTGGAGTAATGGTGAGTTTGCTCTCTTTGCTTGGGCTGAGACATCCATCTTCCCCTGACCCAGTGCTCGTGGTTCTCAGAACTTCCGACTTGAACTAAATTATACAACCAGCTTTCCTGGTTCTCAAGTTTGCAGATAGCAGATTGCGGGACTTCCTGACCTCCATGATTGCATGAGCCAGTTCCTATAATCTTATCTCTCTGTCTCTGTCTCTGTTTCTTTCCTTCTGTCTCTCCTGTTGGGTCTGGAGAACTCTAATACAATCTGCCAGTGCACCCTAAATCAATAATCCCTTTAGACTGGACAAGTGCCATCCAATTTGGCACAGTCCCCACTACTCCCTGTTGTCTCTGTGACAGGCCTGTTTCAATCATTCACATTTCCTGTGTGGGCCCCATGTGTAGCAGATGCTGTCAAAGCCCTTCTCTTAATCCCTCGGCCTGCCTGGGAGGTTGCCTTCAGACAGTTCAGATGGCGTCCTGTCTCCCTCTGCCTGAGGCTGTTCTCTTCCCAGTGGAGTGCACTTGGCACTTCTGTGGACCAGGCCAGATGTACCAGAAAGTTACTCCCCACCCCAATAACCATCAACCAATGCAGGATGGGAGTTGTTGGATAAAGACCTCAGCTGCTTTGCCACCCCAGTGAGACAGTTCTGAGATGTTGGTAGTCTCCCAAAGAGTTCCCAGTAGGATTGAGTCTCCATTGCCTACCGTGGTAACCCACTCACTGACACACTTCGCTCACCATGTCCACTTTCCTGACTCACTTCCCCCATTTCACATGCTTCACGGCATTACCTCCAAAATAAGTTATTTACACCCAAATTCTGTCTCAGGGTCTGCTTGAGGGAAACTCAAACTAATACCAGGCCTGCAACCAATAAGTTTGTCATCTCTGATTTAGGCCATCCTCTGGGTTCTAATTGCTCTTCAAGAATAAGTTTCAGTCTCAGATTGTCAGAGAGAGAAATGACCTTTGAGTCGGTAGAGGCTTAACAGAGATATAAATGACCCTAATTAGAGGCTGTGCAGGCTTAGGGCTACAAATGAATTGCCTGAGGTCACACGGCATGACTGATTCAAATGCAGGACCAGCCCTCTCTCCTGAACCTGTAGGAGGGCACCCCCACCAGCCAAATCCAGCAACTGCCTGTTTTTGACAACAAAGTTCCGTTGGATCACGGCCAGGCCCATTGGTTTGCCTATTGTCTTTGGCTTTCTCACTTCTTCCGCAGAGTTGAGTAGGTGCAACAGAAGAGCCTCCAGCCCACAGAGGCTGAAATATTTACTATCTGAGAGCAAATGTTTGCTGACCCCTGCTCTGCATCATATTTGTTTTGGGGACACCACACTCTCCTGGGCTCACTTACAGGGAAAGCAGTAAGAACAAACTCTGCTGTTCACATATCCTCAGCAGAGCAAACATTGCTCCTACCTCCCTTGCGCTCAGTTGACAGAGAGGATGTTTGTGGCGGAGCCAAAGGATCAGGCCTGCAACTCTGACTTCTCTCGATAAATTCATTTATTATTTAAGCACATCTGCCTGTTTATTTAAAGCGGTGTGGTGGCCTCCACTTGTGCACTTATGTGGAGGAAAACATCACACTGAGATGTCAAGTGTCACAGCAATTAGTCAAATGGGGAAAGAAGCTGCTCTACGATGTTCAGGGACACTGTACTTGATAATCTTTAATTGGCTCGATATTACAATTAAGGTAACTTCAAATGTGTTATACCCTTAATAACGTCAACATGTTTCCATTATCTCCAGTGTACATATTATTTTTAACCTACTTCACACACAAGAATGTATTAATGCAGTTTTTGGCTGCCAGCAAAGGGGCCCTCTAACATGCTTGTGAAGGACTTAATAACCTTGTAGAAATGTTTTACTGATGAGTATTTTAAAATTATTGGAAAATCACTCAGTGAGGATTGAAAAAAATCTGCTACATTATCATTGGTGGGAGAATAGGTATTCATGAGGAGAGACACAATGAACAGAAAGACAGGCAAAAGTAATGTTTTGGTGACAAAGGAAGCCAAACAGAGTGAGGAGGGAAATAGAGTTGAATTAAAAGTCAAAGACCTGGGCTTCTAACTCTGGCTTCACAACTCAGTAGCCATGTGGTCTTGGGAAAGTTGCTGAGCTTGTCTGAGAGTTAGTTTCTATCTCCAGCTAGAAAGCTCTGCCTGGCTCCCAGCAGTAGTCATATGAATGGCATTAATTGATGCTGGTTAAAGAGTTGTGTAAACTGCACAGAGCTACGCAAATATGCTTTATTATTGCACAAATCTGAGATAAAATATATTGGGACAATGAGAGATGCTGTCTTCTGTATTCATTTATGGCATGTGTTCCCAGTGGTATTTTAAGAGAAAAAAGAGCAAGAAGGGACAATTCATTCCCTCCATGTTAGAGATGCTTTGCCAGATATGGGAGATGTTCAGGGCTCTAGACCCATGCCCCTGCCCAAGAGGAAGGTGGGTTCTTAGTGGGAGAGGAGCCCTGCTGGGTAGCAACCAGAAATTGGAATTTGTGGAAGTCGTGTTATTTCATTCCGTGCTGAGAGTAGCCAATGACCAGTGGTTAGCTTTTATTTTCTTATTCTGGGAGCAACTTCTCCAACCCTGGGCAATCGCTCATGTCCCCTCCTCCTTCACAAACTCTTCGGGGGAATGCACAACCCCGTGCCTGGATTATTGAGGTAAACATTTATGTAACTCCGACGCTTCCACTGGTGTGAAATTACTGATACATTGGGATCCTCCCTTTTCCCTAATTAGACCAGTGAGTGAGGGATTTGCAGAAACAATTCCAGAGACTCTCACTTTAATATTAACTAATGTGCACTTGGCCTACTTTTTGATTTTCCCACTGAACATATAGGGTCAGTTTCTCATCTTGCTCGGCACCCCTGTGGAGCATGCTCCAAGCTCAGAACTGCAACGTTTTCAAGGGCGGTGTCTCCCCTCCCTTTACCTCTCTCTTGTCCTTGGCCTCCCTCTAGGATTTGGGGCATTGTCCATCCAAGGACACAGCTCCAGTTTCATGTGGCTCTACAACTATTTTGATAGGCTTGTCCAGTAATTCCAGTTAAGGAAATTGAAACAACCCAGTTGATTTTCATATATAAACCTGTATGACCATAGTGTGTGTGTGTGTGTGTGTGTGTGTGTGTGTTTTAAACAGGAGTTAAATTTGGGAGTTACAGGGTTCTCTTTATTCAGGGATGCTTTGGGGAAAGGAAACCAGGAATATAAAAAGAACTACTACATGAGAATACAAGTGAGATACAGTAGGGAGAAGGACAATTTTTGGAGTTGGACAGATTGCATTCCAGTTCCAGCTCCTGCATTGACCTCGTTGTAATCTTCAGCTAGTCATTTCATCTGAATTCCACATTCCTCATCAATTAAATAGGGATAAAACTTAGCTCTCAATTTAGCTGTGAGGGTATAATAATGTAGATGAATTGTCCCCGTATCCTGGCTTCCGGGTGGGATTTGTTAGCTGAAAAACCCTCATCCAGAACAACTTGGCTAACCCTTGGACAATATGATCTTAACTTTGACTTCCCTTCCAGCCTTCATATTTTATCAGGATGTTGTCACTTTTTCCAAACTTTAGTTTGGCAGGCTGGGAGGCTGCTGAGGCACCAAGACATTTCAAGGTGGTTACAGGGCAGAGTCAGCTTTTTGAGAACTGTGCAGTAGGCACAGAATTCTCGGCCTCCATTTTCTGTGTAAGGTGGCCCTACTCATCTTCAGTTTCCTTCCTCCACCCCAGCCCCGTGCAGCCTCACAGCCCACAGCTGTTCTGATACAAATACCCAATTCTCACCTCTGGGTTGTTGTCCAGCTCCATTTGGATGAAGCTACAGAGGAGAAAGTGATTCACACCCTCCTCCTCCAGGAATGTTAAACCTCAGAGGTATAAGACTTTTCTTCAGGGGCATCTTTTCTCAGCTTTCAAATTCCATTGCTAGGCCAGCTATTGGGTTTGCCCACCCTGTAAAGCCTGTTTAAGGTTGGATGTGAAAGTCTCTGTTATATTCATTTAAAAAAGCAGGTTTGGGGTCCAGAAGATCCATGCTTTAATCTTGTTTGCATAACTCCTTTGCTTCTCTACCTTGCACAGCTGACTTAATTTCTCCAGTTTCCCATACTTATATGTAGGAGCTATCTCAGGGTTGTTTTAAGAATATGAAGTCTTCCCGAGATAAATAACCTTTGAAACCAATCACATCTCTTACATTTTTGTTATTATCATCATTATTATACAGTCACTTGACTCAAACCAAACCTCAAGACTCCACCACACGCGCACACACACACACACACACACACACATCCAAAGTTGCACCCAAAGGCCCTACTATCTTCCCAGCAACATAGCAGAGTGAAAACCCTTCTATCATCACTGGTTAATGGCTACCCCTTGCCCTGGCTTCTTCGGTAACCTTGCAGTCCATTCAGGGGCTCTGCTCTTTCTTAGTCATACTCCGGTCATAAGATGCTTTGGTGAGAATGGGAGTTCTCATGCCTGGAGTTCCCTCTTGTGCCCCTGGCCCTTATATATTCAGAGGCCAAAGAATTCACTCAGAATAATAAGTCACAAGACATGTCAATCTCTAACCTCTTCCAGTCTTGGAAAAACCTCTCTTTATCTCCACTTTTTCATTTATTTTCCTTTGCCCTAAGGTTCATGTTTCTATTTCCATTCCATGTTAGGATGGCCAGGACTTGGTGAAATACTAGAAGGGGTAGGCACACATGTCCTGAGAAAAAGGAGAGTAACACCTAGAAATAAGTGCAAGAAAGTGTGTGTATAGAATAATCCTATGCCATAATTAACACCACAGTCATCACCAGCATCACTACCATCACCACCATCATCATCATCATCATTCATGCAACCAGTACCAGGAACTCTTTTTCAAGAGTCGTGACACTTCACAATTCTTAAAAGAAGACAAAGATGCAATAGCTTGGGAGATTTCATTATTCACATGAACACAAAAGGACACGTATAAGACAGATAATGGGAAACTCTAAGCTGGACAGGCACTCATTTCTGATGAAAGCATATATAGCTACCAAGAAATCCTTCCCTTGCACAATACTTCAGACTTTTCACCAAGTCTAATCTTCTTCTAACCCCAAACTGTAACTGTTATCATATATGGGGGCAGGGAAAATATTATCGGAATGACTATATAAATCAGCTTGCCAGTATAGTTTCAGCTTAAATTTTAAAGTGTTAAGTGGCTTCCCCTTGTGAGCTGGTAGCAGTGAATAATTCACATTAAACTAGGCATCTTGGTGATGGTCCTTTCCCTCTTTTCAGATAAATGTTAGCTTCGTGTAAATCTCATTTAGCTAATGAAAAGAAAAACGCTTTCAGAGGCAAAGGCAAGTGCAAGTTGTAACCTGTGTCCCCGTTTAACAGATAGGGAAATCCACATAGAAGGCGTAATATTGTTAATCCTGGAACAGAACAATTCCAGACCTTTGGTGCTTACAGGAAGAGCCCAAAATACTCTTCCAATTCTGATTAAATAATAATAGCTACTAGGTATGAAGAGATAGCTATGTGCTACCTGCTTAGCAGTGAGATAAGATCTTTACAAACAAGAGTTCAGTTAACCTTTACATCAACTTTGAAAAAACTGCTACTGCGTCTCAGAATGGCTACACGACTTCTCAACAGCACATAGGCAGGAAGTGGTAAATCGTGATGAACCCGTGTGTGATGGACTCCAAGATCCATGTTCTTAACTTCTGAGCTACTTTGCCTCCCACTTTCTAACTGCTTCACCTAGATGAAAGCAGGAAGATGTCGGTAACACCAAATTTAGTTAGTGACAACTACTGTTCTCCCTCACCAATGTTTTCAACTTTTTTTTCTCCCATCATTTCCCATGTATTCCATTCAGCTCAATAAATGAAAACATTCATTGCTTTTCATCAACTTGGTTATCGTTCAATCTTCCATCTTACATTTCCCACAGCCAGTCCTTTCACAAGCATTTTTCTTTCTATCTTCCAAAAGTACCTTTAGTTTATCACTCTCCCCATTAGCTTAAGCTCTCATTCTTATTATTTGCCATGTGGAGGTTGAGCTAGTTCTTAGGAAGCTTTCTTTGCCGATGTTCCCTATGTAAGATGTTTCATATGTAAGAAAAGTTGTAAAAGATTTTGAGCAAACAAATAAACTGCTGAGCACCCTGCCAGGTTATTTCTGCTTTTTATTGTCTTTGACCTATTTACAATTCTTTAATTGTACATAAATGATAGCAATAGAAATGGATCCAGTCCATACACATGAAAATTATTCTGCTTGGTGAAGAAACAATTGACCTCTTCTTGCTCAAAAAACAAAACAAAAGAAAAAAACAGTTTTGCATTATTTCATTAATCTCTATTGAGCTATTTTTGCGTAGTAATTTGAATTCTCATTTGAAGCAGTTGTAACATCTTCTGGTTCCCTGATTAATTAATAAGTTAAGTAAAATCTTTGACATGTGTTTATCTTATATTCGTAGGAGAGTTATGGTTTTATCTTCCAAAAATAAACCTTTAAAACACAAAGCATCTTACGTGACCTTGCACATAAGTTTGGATGCAGGTATCTATCTGGAGGTTTCCCCAGAAAACTACAATGACGATGTGGGGAAAGCAAGACAGGCAAGATGGGAGAATCAATCAAGGATGCATTATTTAGTTGACTACTACTGGGCACTGAGACTCAGTCCTGCTAGGGGACCCTCAGAGGAACCATGTAGAATATGTATCTTGGAATCATCCCCCCAGTGGGTAAGAAGCTGGGACATCTCTCTTCCAACCACTGTCTCCTATAGTTTGAGGATTGCTCTAAGGGTATCAAGTCCCTTGCACTCCCCAGTATGCTTTCCATGGCTATAGAAAACAGTTGTGAGGAAGAAAAGTGAAGAAACACTGTTGTGTGCACTGGAGGTGTGAAGCTGGAAGAAATGCAGAGAGGATTATTTTGGGTACAATAAAATTAGGTGGGTTGAGGGGATACGATGCAGGGCACAAAAGCAACAGCTAGCTGTCTACCCAAACTGAAAACTGTTATAGTCTTCTTTCTGTTAACCCCTTTAAATGATTTCTCGTTGCCTCGAGCATGAAATTCAATGACACACATGGCCTGAGTGTTCTGGCCTTAGTGTTATCTCTCTCCCTTCTCCTCGTCGTACCTTAGCATCCACATCTACGCTAATATTTACTGTTTCTTTTAATACTAATTGTGACTTGATGCATGTATTCATGCTATTTCTTCTTTCTCCTTTCTAGCTCAGTCATCAGTGGATGTCATTAGAAGTGCTAAGTAACAACCTTTCCCCTTTTTGCTCCCCACAATATATGACATTTCCATATGTCCTTCTGCTGTGCTTTCCTTCATCAGGGTATCAACTACACTATATTTCATTTGCCTCTTTCTTCCTTCCTTTCTTTTCTTTCTTTCTTTCTTTCTTTCTTTCTTTCTTTCTTTCTTTCTTTCTTTCTTTCTTTCTTCCTTCCTTCCTTCCTTCCTTCCTTCCTTCCTTCCTTCCTTCCTTCCTTCCTTCCTTCCTTCCTCTCATCTATCTACCTATCTCTTGTGAGGTCTTCAAGGTCAGGAGAGATGCTATATTTTTTTTATCTGTGTATTACCAGTGCTCAATAGCTTTTCCCTCTATTCTCCTCCATAGCAGGCACTCAAAACAGTTTGTTGATTTAATTGAGCACCTACTTGACACTTCTCTATACTGATCAGGATAGATTGCAAAGAGTTTGCGTAAGTCGGGAAAGGTCAAGTTATGTTGTAAGAGCAAATAAGTGGAAAATCCCCATGGCTTAAACCTACTAACTTTTATTTCTCACTCATACTACACATAGCAAACATATGTGGACAGAGGGCATCTGTTCATAACAGTTACTCAGGAACCCAGGCAGCCAAGTAGCCATTGTCTGGAATATTTTCGGTGGCTTCACCTAAAGGGAGAAAGAGCTTTCAGGTATTTTACACTGGTGATTATATGCTCATTCCTGAAGTGACACAAATCACTTTTGCTCAAAACTCTCAGTTACATAGTCACACCCACCTAAAAGGGTAACTACACAAAAACTCCAATTCTTTAACATAACCTTTTCTGTTTCCCTAATCCCTTCCTTAGTCATTATGATTCTGGTCAATGGAAACTGTCTTAAGAACAAAGCCGCCAGTCTGTTGATCACAGAAGCAGAGTTCTGGTCAACTAAAGATAACATCTTGACCTCAGCTGTGTTTCAGCCCTAGGCCCATGAAAGCAGACTGACCCTACCGACCACACCTTCACGAGACCAAAGGGAAGGACACCGTGGTTGACATCAGGACCTGCTGCAATGATCAGCTACTCCCTGCGCTGGCCCCGAACAATTAGTAGAGCCCATGACCCAAACTCCCTTAATCACCATAATTAATAATTTTTCCCATATGTAATCTATCCCTATATGGGCCATCGGGAAGTCAAATTTTAGAGCCCGAGTCGACCTGTGACTCCAGGCTTGGCATCATTTCCTTAAAATAAACCTTTACTTTCTTGGCTGCAAACTCCTGTTCACATCCGACTGGGCTTTGATTCACACAGACAAACAGACCTTTTTAGTCCAGTAACAAAAGGGGGGCCAGCCCTGCCTGGGTAGCTCAGTTAGTTAGGGCATTTTCCCCATATACCAAGGTTGCAGTTTCAATTCCCTGGTCTGGGCACATACAAGGAGCCATCAGGGAATACATAGATAAGTGAAACAACAAAGTCAATGTCTCTCTCTCTCTCTTTCCCCCTCTCTAAAATCAATAAAAATTTTAAAATAATAGTAAAAGGGAAGCTAGAAGTACAATCCTGCCATATGTCCAGGAAGAGAAAAGCCAGAATTATTCGGTGATCATTATAAATGACTATTGCAGAGTTTTGCTCTAGGTTGCTATAGGTTGAATTGTGTCTGCCCCTGAATCCACACATTGAAATCTTAACCCCTAGTATCTTAGAATGTGACCTTGTTTGGAAATTGGGTCATAGTAGATGTAATTAGTTAAGGTGAGGTCAGACTGGAGTAGGACGGGCCCCTAATCTAATATGACTGGTGTCCTCATAAAAGAGGAAATTGGGCACAGGTGTGCATACAGGAGAATACCATGTGAACATGAAGATGGCCATCTGTAAGGCCAGGTGAGAGGCCTGGGACAAATATTTCCCTCACAGCCCTCAGAAGGAACCGACCCTGTCAACATCTTGGTTTTGGTTTGTCAAGGAGGAAAAATTTCTTTCTACCCCTCTAAGTTCTTCTGGCTGATCTAACAGTCAAATTGGCATGAGCCTGATAGCAGGAGAAAAAACAAATTAAAGTTTAATAACACTTATACCTCCTCTATACATGGAAAAGACCCAGGAAATCTGAGAAACTCTCTGCAATGGCTCGATAAAAGAGAATAAGGATAATATGCAGATTTAAGTCCCTGCCTTCTCCATCGATAAGAGTTTCTAGAGATAAGTTCATCTCTTCCTGATAAAGTGAGGGAGACACCTTGCAAATGGAGATTTCCCTTATCCTACACAAGGGTAACTTCTACTTGGTTTTCAGAGCATATGGTTTTTTGTTTGTTTGTTTGTTTTTTAAGCCCTAAATAATCCTTATCCCAAACAGATATATTTTGGGATGACAAATTCTGTTCCCCTATAGTCTGGTCTTTGGAACTTCCCCAAGAAGTTTTACAGCTCAGAAGCTAAGTTGATAGATCACCCCATCTCTCTGAGCCAGTCTCCCATTCCTGAGAATAAGTTGGGCTACATAGTTGTGTCATATTTCATTACATGGGTCATGCAAGTGGGTTCCCAAAGGTAGGTCTATATTGTGTAAGAAATCATGTATCTCATAAGGCACTTCTATGGAAATAAAAGAAAAACAAAGGTTAATAACTGAAGCAGACTATAAATTAGTTTCTGAGCCTAGGGAGCAACCAGTCAAGAAGATTTCTAGATGTCAAGGTCAAGGCATCTTTTGCAGTTTGAAATGTCTCATATGATGTCACTGGTGTTCAGGTAAACTTTCTGAGTGGCCCACACAACAGCAGGCATGATGAAGATTTTCTAAATATGAGCTATTGTGGTAATTTCTCTGCAATTGTTTATATCAAGTCTTACACATTCTGTTTGCAGGATTTCAGGGAAAAAGCCGCTTCTGTTCCAAGTCAAAGAGTGTGAGAAAATTGAAAACTGTAGTTTAGAGATATGTTGCCAAATGAGGAAACTAGAAAAATTCAGAATCCAGTCCAATTTACAGGTTAATAACAAAAACCTCAAAGAAGTTAACAGGACTAGATCCAATACCCACGAGTGCATATTATAGTTTCTACTGAAACGTAAGGTTTTTTTTCTAAAATCATTTTGATTTTTTAAAACTGAAGATAGCCAAATAAGACTAATTTGTTTGCAAAATAAATGTAGCTTCAATAAACTTGGCCTGTTATTTATATCATTGGAGCGAGAATAGGAACTGATCACATGGGCTCTTTTAAATCTCCTTTGCCAACATTTTTCATAAGGAATCTCCAGATTGGACTTTTAACCACCTCCAGAGTCTAAGAAGCCAAGCCAAATATTTGTCAGATATCACCCATAATACCTTATATTTAGGTTCATTTCTCTCTTGTTGAGGTCTTCCAAATATTCTGAGGTTCCTGTGCTTGCCTGGAAGTGACCTTTTTACTCACCTGGTAAGGCTGCCAGGAGCTCTGTAAGCAAGGCACCAAGCTAATTTTCTAATGGGCTTTATTAGCTCCGTAAAAATCTACCTTAGTTTCTTAAAGCTTTCTGGTCATATCTGGTTCTATGCCTGTCTATCTCAAAAATGACATTCCAGTCAAAGCCTGGGTAATATGACTGATGTTTCCAGTTGTGTGCTGTTACAAGAACAGATTCCTAGTGAACTTATATGAATAACTATATTGTTAGGAAATAAGAATATTCACTGAAGTGTCCAAATTCTGAAGGGATCAGGTAGGGAGAATGATGAATGTTTCAATTTTTCCTACAAAGATATAATTTACCAAATTGCTCTAGGTCATAGGTAGTTTAGGGAAAAACATTGTCTTATATCTAGAAAATAAAAATTAGGGAGCCAGTAATATTTCAAATAAAAGGTCATAAAGATTATAGTTCTCTTCATTTTCGTTTAGTCCCATGTACTTAATTCTGGTTGATCTTGATCTTTTCTGAGTGGTCTTATGAAGCCATTAGTTTCTCTGCTCTGCTAACTCTTATGCGGTTCAATGGTACAGTCTGGAAGTAATCAGAAACTTGTACTCAGAGTTCCTGCTATGATTTTTATTGAAGATGAAGCACTTTTGCAAACACATCAGAGTAAGACAATAAATGTAAGTGACAAAATACAAAAATGGCAAAGTTTAAAGATCAAAGTTCGTTATGAAGCAATCAATAAAGAAATTTAGATATCTCTGGAAGACACATTTTATTATTGAGATACAATAACATATAACATTGTGTAAGTTCAAGGGTACAATGTGTTGATTTGCTACATTTATACATTGTAATATGATTACCACTATAGCATTAGTTAATACCTCTGTACCATCACATAATTATTAATTTTTTCTGTAGTGAAAACAAATAAAACCTAGTCTCTTAGCAACTTTGATGTTTAGAATATAGTATTGTTGGCTATAATCACCATGCTATGCATTAGATCTCCAGAATTTATTTCTCTACCAGTTGCAAATTTGTACCCTTTAAACCAGGGGTCTCCAACCCCTGCGCCACAGACTGGTACTGGCCCAGGCCTGTGAGGAACCAGGCCGCACAGCAGGAGGTGAGCTTGAATATAATGCACTCAAATCACCCTGAAACCATCCCCACCCCCAATCCATGGAAAAATTGTCTTCCATGGAACTGGTGTCTGGTGCCAAAAGGTTAAATAACATCTCTCCACATCCCACCACTGCACCCCAACCCTGGTAACCACCCTTCTATTCTGTTTTTTTGACATTTTTAGGTTCCATGTATAAGTGATATCACACAATATTTGTCTCTTTATGTCTGACTTACCTCACTTAGTATAAAGCCCTCCGAGTATGCCCATGTTTTTTTCTTTGCTCTTTTATCTTAACTGTTGTAAATGATGCTCCAATAAACATGGGTGTGCAGATATCTCTTCTATATCCTTCCTGGTCCTCTTGGTCTTTGAACTTTTCCTCTGTTCTTGTGGTTCTTTTCTTTCCCAGTTTTTTAGTTTTCTACATAACTTCTTTCATGTCTCTTACCCCAAATTCTTACTCTCTTCCCCACTAACTAGAATTTACCATTTTAATCTAAATTTTTGTGCATACATGTTCTTAGGGAGAAATGTAAGGAGTAATTTCCTGCCATATATTAGATTTAGGTAAAGATGTTTCAATTATCAAAGTCAAGCATGATGTTTCAGACATTTAGAGGATATACATTTGCTGACCTCCTTTGATTGAATTAAACCCCAGCATTGCCATAGAGTCACCTTAGCTAAGCTGAGTAGATACAGACTACGCATTTGACAAGAGGAATTCCCTTGAGTTCTCTTTCCCCAGGGACTCCTGGTGAGAGATAGGAGTTGGGGGTAGCAGCGGTGGTGCTGATGGTGGTGTTCGTAATGGCAGTGGGGATAATGGCTCCTAACATGTCTGTAGGTGGTGGAATGTTTTCATAGCCCTGTAGCATCTAGGCTCACTTTCTTGGTAAGTAGTATTTTGGAAACAGAAATTTCCTAGTCTAAGTGTGCTTATCTAGTGTTTTACATAAACTTAGTGTTTATATAGAACCTCAAAATAAGCCTGACTATTTACCTATCTGTCTATCATCTATCCTTCTCTGTATTTAACTTTTAACTTTATTCGATACAAAATAGGAGAAAACCTCCAATGAGAAAACAGAAGGTTCATAAATCAGAAGAAAAACTATTTTGGTAAGGAAAATATTTCCATATTATATGTTCAAGAGGTCGGTATAAACAATAGTGAATTAAAAAATATTTTAAAAATTAGGCACAGTGTCACTTGCAGTGTTGTGTTAATTAATGCAAATATAGCACACTGTATCAGTTCTCGCTTGAATTCTACCAATGTACATCTGGACAGCAAATATGTTAGTGAATAACCCTAACACACTCTTGGAAGATTCTTTTCTCAACTGCTAAATCCCAGAAAATGATTGCCAGCATTCTAGGCATATTTTTACATGTTCAGAAAGATCTATAGGAGCCCAAAGAAGCCTACAGAAGTGGTGTGGCCCTCCCCCACTTTTGGTATGTAAGAACTCGATCACCCAGCAGGAAGCAGAGAATAGAAATACAACCCACTTTCATTGAGAACGTATTGAAGAAGTAGCCTTTATGCCAGTTATGTCATGTAATTTTGTGAGGTGGGTATTAGTAAACTGTCTGTGACAGACAACTGTGCAGTGGCAGGCAGAGGTCGGGGGCGAGGGATGGGTGGCAGCTGCAAAGGAGCGAAAAGAGGGACGTCTGTAATAGTGTCAACAATAACAGTCAAGACAAAAGAAAGAAAATGTGTACTAAGATGCTTTAGTTTTCCCAAAGTGGATGCAAACAAAAGAAGTGAGAATAAGATTTAAAACAAGGTTAAATGTTTTTTGTCAACATGTTATGTTAGGGTTCCAGTTTACTATTCCATGACTGACTTTTTTTATTTCCAGAAGAATTTAGATATTGACAATCTTAATTTTTCTAGTCAACAAGAAATAAAAAGTTAATGTTTGTATTTTCAAAACTTCTTCTTCCCACACACTATTAAGGAGGGTTCTGTGTCTGCCAGCTTAGATCTTGAGTCTTTCTTGTATAGAATCAAGAAAAGGTTTGAGGGAGAGAACAGCAAGTCACTTGCTGAGTGACTTGAGACAGAGTAGTTGACATTAGAAAAAGCAGGGGGGTAGTAGCAGGAGAGAAACGAGCATATCCAAATAGGAGAAAAAAGGAGTAGAGAAAAACAAAACCAATGTGGACTGCATTGTGTTGGGAGGTAGTGGTGGGGAGGGAAATTCTGTTTAGAGAGAATCGAGAAAAACGTAGGGCTTAAATTACAGGAAAGAAAGAGTTGTCAAGGTATAAAAACTTTACAATAGGATGATATGAAATGATATCTTCTATCAACATTTATAAAAGATGTTAAAAAACCACTTACAATGCATTTCAAATCAAATGTTGGACTAATTTTTAAATGTATCTCATGTATAACCTAGACCACAGAGTTATTCAGGTTCTGAGTGTGTGTGTGCACATAGCTTACATTATCAATATAGACTACGTCTTCTTTTCTGTGGGGATAATGGTACTCTTCTTCTATATGACACTGGATACTTCTCAAATTTCCAGTCTCTGTTCCTGATCATTCTCTGTTCCTGACCTTTGAAGATTTCATACACTTGACTCTGACTACTCGACATGTTGGGAAAAAAAAGAAACAATTACATTTGCATTAAGATTTTAAAAACATGCACAATTCCCATTCTGAACAAGACTCTGGAAGATTATTGAACCAGTAATGAGCTAAACATGAATACAACACTGATTTGGAGCGGCAGTGTGAGGCCTTTGTAGACGCCCCACGCAATGGAACAACCACCCTTCCAGTTGAGGAGACTTAGCCTGTCAGTACATGTACTGCTTCCCTCCTCTCCAGAGTTTGGACTTAATTAATAAGCAGACCCAAGGGTAGAAAGGTGAAGATTAAAATGTCATCTTAATTACTGATAAAGCTGCTTGTAGAGCATGATTTAAGTGTGTGTCCAAATGGGCTTGCTAAGTCTTTAACCCTAAAGTACATACAATTATTTTTCAAAAAAGACGAGTTATCTATTGCTGTATAACAAGCCCCCAATCTTGGTGTGTTAACACAATGTTTCATTACTTCTAATGACTCTGTGGGCTGACTGGACAGTGCTTCTGCTCCATGTAGTACCATTTTGGGGTCACTCCTATGGCTGTGCTCAGCGGCAGACAGGTTGGACTGGGTGGTCCAAGGGAGCTCTTTCACAAGTCTGGATGGAGCCTTTGGTGCTGGCATTTGGCTGGGGTACTTTAGTTCACCCTCAAATAGCTCCTTGTTTCACATGGTGCTTCCTCTCCACACCCTCTCTCTCCAGCAAGATGGCCTGGACATCCTTATAGCATGGCCAGACTGGAAGAGGGGAGCCATGGAAGCTGCCTGGCCTTCCAAGAACATGAACACGTAAAGCATCCCTTCCAATAAAGTATATTGGTATAAATAAGTCAAAGACAAGCCCAGATCAAGGGGTAGGGAAATAGATTCCGCTTGTTGATGAGAGAATAGAAGTATACTTGTATAGGGTAAAGGGAAAAACAAACGGTTTTTGTTTTTCAGAGATGATCTCAGCAGCATCTCCCTACGTCGCCTAACTCCTCATGGAGTTTTTAGAGAGATGTCTGCTTTTCTCCTTCTAAAACAGAAGTTCAGTTTACATACATCCTAGTGATGCCCAAGGATGGTTATTTTAATAACAGGTCTCAGTAGGGCCCATGTTTCAGAGGGGATATATAAATTCAGATACAGAAAGCCGCTGGAGTCATGGCCAGGTCAAGTCACAACACCCGGGGTCCTCCCATCCTGCTCAGGAGTTCTGAGGACATATATGATTCCATCACCTAATAAATGAGGCAAATTCTGGAGTCTGTGGATGCTCACTCCCAATGAATACATAGAGGAAGGCAGGATGCTTCCATTTAGATATGCTAATAAGTGTAATTTTATTTTATTCCATCTTCTCTCCAAAACAATTGAGATTTCACAACCTGGAAAAAATGGTGGGAGACTAGGAATATTAGAAATGGTCTTTCTCCACAAGGTAATTCACTGATACCAGAACTCTCATGCGCAAATAAAAAATACAAAAAACACCATTTGATGCAGATTAGAGAACACTTCTTGTCCTCGTTTTGAAATCCCACTGGACCTAGAACACTCTATGCTCAAGGACTCTCAAAGTTGTTTGCTCAATTTGAGCTTATATTAGTTGTTTATAAGAACAGTAAATTTGAAAGCATGTTTGGAATGAGTTAAGATGTAAAGATATTGTATCAAGCTGTGCTGAGTAACTAGCTAAGATTGAGGTTATAACAACAAAGGTTGGTTAAAGAACGAATCCAGGTTTTGTGAGTGCCAAGTTTTTATAATCTAAGGTACACTCTTTAATAAAAAGAACTCAAATTAAGAATATGATTAGGGACAGGGACATAGAAGGGACCTTAAAGCTTGTTTCACTGGTTTTATGGTAAATTAACCTTTTGGGGGAGCAAAATCTTATTAAAAACCATATAGAACTGATCATTTACATTATATTTTGTGTAAAGAGGAGCAGGACATTTCTTATCATTGGCATATGTGTTTTGTAACAGAAAAAATTATAGATGATATACTGGTTGCAGGTATAATAGTTCTAGGGCTGCTCTCATAAAATATCATAAACTGGGTGACTTAAACAAAAGAAATTTATTGATCACAGTTCTGGAGGCCAGGAGTCCAAAATCAAGGTGTCAGCAGTGTTGGTGCCTTCTGTGGGCCATGAGGGATAATCACTTCCATGCCTCTCACCTAGCTTCTGGTGATTTGCTGGTAATTTTCACTATTCCTGGGCTTGAAGTATCACCCTGATGTCTGCCTTCAATTTCGCATGCTGTTCTTCCTATGTGCTTGTCTGTCCCTATCCAAATTTCTCCTTTTTATAAAGACACAGTTATACTGGATTAGGACTCACCCTAATAACCTCACCTTAACTTATCATCTGCAAAGTTCCCATATCCAAATAAGGTCATCTTTACAGGTACTGAGGGCAGGGGGGAAGACCTCAACATCTTTTCGGGGGTCGAGACTCAATTCAATCCTTAACAACAGGTGACACAGTTTTAATATAATGGACAATCCTCAGAAAATCCATGTCCTCCAGTGCAGATGCTCTGGCACACCCTTTTGTCTTTCCTAATCTTAGGTGGAACCGTGCTCAGAAAATTTTAGAAATTATCATTTTATCCACATACAACTAATTTGAAAGTGAATCTAAGTTAGTTCCTTTCATTGTGTACCTTTAAAATGCTGTCAAGGAATCGCCTTCCTGAAGACACTCTTTGTAGCCTACTTACCCTCTGCTTGGTCCCCCGTCTCCATTTCTCCCTACTACCCTATGCCTAGAAAGACTGAGTTCATGGACTACATCATCTAGGCTCTCAGATCCTGTGACTTCAGGGTCGGTGTAGTCTTTGGGGACCTCTAGAAGGAGATTGGAAAGATACAAGAGGGTAAGATCTGTGGATGCATTTCCCCAGTAAATTCACTGTCTAGCTTTGACTCTCAAATGGAGACTACTGTTCTTCTCAAGGCCTTTGACTCTACAGGAATTTCCCTCGGGGCCCTGGTACTTTTCTCTCCCCTGCTACCTTTCCCACCCTTTTTGACCTTGGATGTAACAGCTCAGCTTTTTCTTTTTAATGACTCTTTTTTTAGTTGTTGTTCAAGTACAATTGTCTCCATTTCCCCTCACCACACCCTCCCACCCCACCCATCCCCACCTCCCACCCTTCATCCTACCCGCCTTTGGCTTTGTCCATGTGCCCTTTATACATGTTCCTTAATGACCCTTCTCTTTTTCTTCCCATTATCCCCTCCCCCACCCCCTCTGGTTACTGTCTTTAGTTTGTTCAAACTTAGTTTGAAAGTTTGTTCTTTCAATGTCTGTGGTTATATTTTGCTTGCTTGTTTGTTTTGTTGATTAGGTTCTATTTATAGGTGAGATCATGTAGTATTTGTCTTTCACTTCCTGGCTTATTTCACTTAACATAATGCTCCCCGGTTCCATCCACGCTGTTGCGAAGGGTAGGAGCGCCTTCTTTCTCTCTGCTGCATAGTATTAGTATTCCATTGTGTAAATGTACCACAGGTTTTTGATCCACTCACTTACTGACGGGCACTTAGGTTGCTCCAGCACTTGGCTCTTATAAATTGTGCTACTATGTATATTGGGATGTATAAATTCTTTTGAATTGGTGTTTCAGGGTTCTTAGGGTATAATCACAGCAGTGGAATTGCTGGGTCAAAAGACAGTTCCATTTTTAGTTTTCTGAGGAAATTCCCTATTGTTTTCCACAGTGGCTGCACCAGTCTGCATTCCCAACAATATACTAGAGTTCCCTTTTTTCCCACAACCTTACCAGCACTTGTTGCTTGTTGATTTGTTTATGATGGCCATTCTGACTGGTACGAAGTGGTATCTCATTGTGGTTTTAATTTGCATCTCTCTGATGGCTAGTGATGCTGAGCATCCCTTCATATGTTTCTGGGCTCTCTCTATGTCCTCCTTGGAGAAGTGTCTGTTCAGGTCCTTTGCCTATTTCTTAATTGGGTTGTTTGTCTTCCTAGAGTGGAGTTGTGCAAGTTCTTTATATATTCTGAAGATCAAACTCTTATACAAGGTATCATTTGCAAATACATTTTCCCATACAGTTGGTTCCCTTTTTGTTTTGCTGATGTTTTCTTTAGCCATGCAGAAGCTTTTATCTAAGCCCTGGGTGAGGACTATTTGCCCTGTGTTATTTTACATCTAAACTTTTATTTTAAAAAATCCTCCTAAAATTACAGTTGTAAGTGCCCCACCTGTTTTGTATTGGGATCCTGACTTATGCACCCCTCAATCTATAAATTAAATCACTCCTTCTTCTATCCTTTGGTGTATAGGACTTAATTCTATTTATCTAGAATATCATACTTTATTGTATCCTGTGTATATAAATAACAGCTTGACTCTCCTACTAGGCTAAGAGGAGCGAACTATCAGGTTAGACTACTGCAGAGGCACCATTAGTAACAATGATATTCAACTCTTTCAACTTAGAATTCATATACACAATTACAATGACTAAATCTGGAATTTGGTTAAGTCTGCCATCTCCTGTTTTTTTTTTTCCTCCTATTTCTGACAATTAACCTCTAAAAGCGGCCAAGCTAACTAGCAATGTTTAAGTTCATTTCAGGATGATATGGCTTCCTTACACAGTATAATACTTATCAAAATAAAGCTATTGAAAAGACATAATCCTAGTGCTGGCCGTGTGGCTCAGTTGGAGCATCGTCCTGGAGCAAAATGTTGCTGGTGGTGAGGCAACCAACTGATGTTTCTCTCTCACATCAATGTTTTTTCTCTCCCTTCCTCTATCTCTAAAATCATTAAAAATATATCCTCAGGTGAGGATTAAAAAAAGAAGAAAGAAAGTAAAGACATAATCCTAGTGAGAAAAAAGGTGTAATCTTTGAAAGTATTAAGTTCATTTTGTACACTTAGTTGTATAAGAAATACTAGTCTCTTTTTCATAAGTCAGCCCATTTAATTAATTTATAGGAAAATTTCACCTTTGCCATTTTTCGTGTTTCACTTTGGGAATTGTACGCAGTGATAAGGTGTTTGGAAGGGATGCTGTGGAACTAGGCATGGGTCATTTGTCCACAGAGTTACTGCCGTGGCCTCCACCCTCCTGGAAGCTCTCTGTTTTACCTACTTCAGGTTTAGGGTCCTAGGACCCCTCTTTGGGACTTCCTTGGCCCCCATGGGCCTAGACATACCTGATAAACCATTTCTTTCTCAAGTCCTTCTTTGCTCTCAGGCTGTATGGAAGTTCTGTCGCAGTCTTGCCTCTCTCTTCTCGTTTGAATCTCCCACCCTCAGCCAAAGTGAAATCTCTTCCTCCTCTGTGTTTTTTACTAACACATCTTGTCTATGGCTCAGTCCTCTTTCTTTGGCTTTGACATTATCGGCTAAGGTCCCTTAAAGTCTTAGCATAGTGGAACAGAAAAGCCACAGAGTTAGGTCTTCTGGTTTGTTCACAGGGCCAGAGGAGCAAGGAGAAAATAAAGAGTGAAAAAACCCTTCACAGAGGTTAGCTTTTTAAAATATTACCCTGCTATAATACCACACACTGAGTTGGGGAGATAAGTGTGGCAACAAAGAGAAAATGGAGCAGGACTCTGGAACTAGGGGGATTAGGATTAGGTTAAGAATTAGCTGCCGGCAGATGGACAAGGCAACTGAGAGGATGCTTAGCCCTAATCAGAACCAAGTTATCACTAGGACTTTTTAATGGTTGATTCTATATGGCCTGACTTTTCGTTGGACAAAGAAATTCCTAAGGAGAGACATGGACATATGTAAGCTAGAGAGAGCAATGTGAATTTGCTACCATTTCCTGAATATTTCTATCAAATTGCATGATTAACACAGTAGAAACCCAGGATGCAATTCCTGAGTTTAACCAGAGCTTTCCCAATAACAAGAAATCAGCAACCCACTTGCCAAGAGCATCTGCGGAAAAGGTTCTACCATGGAACATTGGAGAAATGCCTTGTGGTGCCTCTGGGTGACTCTGTTTCCTATTTGCACCTGCATGAAGTATTTGTTCCTAGTAGCATTGGCCTCTAGTGGCGCTTTCTGCTGTTTCCACTTTTGCTTGGCTATCCTGAATTATCTGAAGTTGCAGCTCCGTGCTTCCTTGTATTATTTCTGTTACTCACCAAACATGCAGATTCACCAAATGAAACTACTTCGGCTCCTCCTTTTATTCGCTGCTCTAGCATTTTAGCATTCCTAGATCAGTGAATCTCCAACTTGAGTGTGCATCAGAATCATCTAGGGGACTTACTCAAACACAGGTTGCCAGGGCCTACTCCCCGAATTTCAGTGAATCTGGGGTAAAACTTGAGAATTTTTATTTCTAACAAGTTCCCAGGTGATGCTGATGGTCTAGTAATATTGGAACAAAAATGCTGTCATTTAGAAATGGGACCCTCAGCCCCACTCTCCTAAAAGCAAAGCGTTTTAGTGACAAAGATCATTCTATTTTTTCTCTGGTCAAATTTTTTTTCCAGCCTGGGACTGTAGTCTAGTCAATTAGGAGAATGTAAGAATTTTTCTCTAGAGTCACTTTCAGGTCAAGCCTATACCACTAAATACCATATGAATTATTTATTTACTAAATATTTAGTAAGCACTTACCTTCTGTGATAGGTATTGTGAGATATATGAATATGAGACATACTGTGTCTCTTATGAAGGAGGTAGCAGTAATACTATATAGTCAAAAGCCTGCAACTTTTGGAGTCCCAAAGTCTAGGTGAAGGTCTGTCTCTGCTGCAAAGGATGCTCTCGTACGGCTGGGCAGGGTTTGCATTGCAAAACCCAGGGCCACATCTTAGTTAATCCAGAGCTACATTTCAAGGAACTGTTTTCCTTATACAATTCTAGCTGGGATTGGTCACAAGAGGAATGTGTATAAGATTTGGAATCAGCAACCATGACAACCTAAGTTCCCTGTAGCCTAAAACATGCACTGTTGCAGCCTGTCACATTGTCACTGATCTCACGGTTCACCTCGTAGGTATGGACAGCAGACAGGCCACAACTCCAGTCCCTATGGGAGTTCCTGGTCAGCATCTCCAAGACCTTGGCCAGGTGCATCTATAGCCACAAGACTAAAGGCACCACCTCCCCCTGCCCACTTCCCTGAGGTTAAAGGCGATATGACAGACATGGGCTCCAATTTTTCCTCTGGGACCCAGTTTGTCCTTGTGGGATCCATTTTCTTCCTTGAGCTGTCAGGTTGTTATTGCTTTCCTCCACTGTATGTAATATTTTCTTGGCACTACCAGCCCTGGTCATCCACCGTGATCTCCATCCCACACGAGACAAAGAGGTAACAACTTTCCATAGACTCTCTATTAGCTCTCACAATTATGTAAGGCCTGATCTCAACTATAAAACTCTTGTTTCGTATCACTCTTAGTGGATCTGCTTCTCTATCACATTCTGACAGATAGAGACACTATTTACATAGTATAGGACATGCATGCTACTCTTTGGAGTGGTTTTTTCTTTTTTAAAAAATTTTTATTGTTGTTCAATTGCACTCTTTGGAGTGTTTTAATGCACAACCTGTACAAGCATATGCATTATCTCTGTTCTAATACATATAATTTAAATGACCTTGGTCAACCTAAGGAAATTCACTTAACTTTAATTTCCTCAAACATAGACCGGTAATAACAATAAGTAGTTCCGAGTATTATTCTGAGGATTAAATGAGCTAGCATATGCAAAACATCTTGACCCCTCTAACGTAATGCAATCATCTTATCCCTAGTTGTTATTCTCTATATCATTATTCTGTTTTATGATCTACGTTATTTCATAGGATATAAACTCTATGAGAAATGTGCTTCTTCACACTGACTGGTGTGGCTCAGTTCGTTGGGCACTGTCCCACAAAACAAAAGGCCACATTCCTGGGTTCAGTCCCCTGCTGGGGTACACCTGATTGGTGTTTCTTTTTCACATTGATATTTCTCTCTCTCTCTTTCTCCCTCCCTTCCCCTCTCCATAAAAATAAAGAAGTAAAATCTTTTAAAAAAAGAAATATGCTTTTCTACCTTGTTTACTGTTGTAGTTTCAATGCTTGACCCCAGTACATGCTTTGGAACTCAAGAATATGCTGGATGGCCAGACTGAAGAAAGAGGGTATATACATGAACGAACACAGGAGTAAATAAATGAATAAAATGCCTATAAGAGTGGCTAGCTCATGGTGAGAAATCAATATACAGTAATATTCTTTTAAGAATTTGTAAACTGGTAATGGAAATTGTCCATCATTAACTGCAACAGATAGATATACGAGGGGTATATGCCATCAAAATGGGAATATAGAATTTGGTAACACAGCACAGGGAAGTCATATTTAGTGAAGTAGTTAACCAAGGCTAAATGGAGAAGAAGACACTTCTTGGGGGGTCTTAAATGATGGGTACAATTGTAACCGGAGAGGTTAGATGGGAGAGTAGATAAGAAGGGGAGCAAACACAGGTGTTCAGCAAACAGAGGCCATGTTAAAAAAACAAATGGCCTTTTTGCCTTAGAGTATAAAGTTAATAACAGGAAATTCGTAGAAGACAAATAGGATAGAATAAGAAGTGAAATGAGAACCAAAATATGAAAGCTTTTTAATTCTCTCTAAATGCTCACAAATTTTGTTGAAGAGTATCTCACTAAATGTGTGCCCCACAGAGCACCAGCGATTCAAGATGCTGTAGGGGAAAAAAAAGGTGTTCCTGGTCACCTGATGTATCCTTTACCTTCCTCTTGGAATACTACAAGTACATTAGCATATTTGAGGCTCAGGGAAGTCCTGCAGTGAAGAAACTAAGTTTTATTAAGGGAGTGATTCCCATACGTATTGCTGGAAACTGTCCATGCAAAATGCACAGCGATGTTCAGCGAAGTTGGCACCAGATAAATAAAGGTTGAGAAGTACTCTACCAAGGTCCTGTGATAGTTATCAGGGACATACAAGAATAAGTATTATGCATTCCCTACCGCAGGAATGTAGTGCTGTGCCAGGGATAAAGCATATGATTTATAACATGATTTGGATGTGGAGAACAATAAAAATCAGAATAGGGCCATAGACATACTCATTTTGAAACTGCAGATAACAAACTTGAGTGTTGAGGGAATAAACACAGAAAAACCGGTTATAAATTCCTGTGATTGTACACAAAGGAGGCAATGAAGTTTGGGGCTAGGGGTTAGCAGTTGGCAGTGTTCCTTCATGTCTTTTTGCCACTGGAAATGACTTGTTTCAGGCTCAGGTGAGAAATCCCATGAGGTGGGGGTGGCAGGGGTGGGGAGGCGGCTATGGAAATGTAGGGAGGGGCACTGTCATCCGGTGAGTTGTACAGTATTGAGGAGAAGAAGGAATTTGGGGTCTGAAACTAGTCCAGGATATTTTTACAGTTCACAATTTTTGTCTGCACAGACACAATGAAGATGTTCTTCCTATAATCAAATTTGAGAAGAAAAAAAGCAATTCTTATTTGCCATTAACATTAGCCTAATGCACAGTGTCAGTTTACATTCAGAAAAGTTAGCCAGGTAGGTAGAGTTAAGGTACACTGAATTCTTAGGGGGTGATGGAGGAAAACTGGATTATTCCGGTACTAAGGTAATTTAAAAATCCATAATAAATAAAGTAATGAGATTTTCAGAGAATCACTTAAGCAGGGGAAAAAATGTCATAGAGTTACTAAATCTATAGCAGAATAGTTTTTAAAAAAATTTTAGCTCTTAATTTATCGAACAGTAATTTCATATTTATTTTCTGATAAAAATCAATCTTTTCTGGTTTTGTGTAAAATCTAAATATTGTTTGCTATTTGTATAAATTTACTGCTGAGATTTTAGTGTTTAGAATCTGCATAGGATTGCACATTAAATGGATATTGATCTAACATTAGGAATAAAAAATACCCATTAAATTAATCAATAAGGTTTAAATTCCTGATGAACTCAGCAGACTAAGGTGGGGTATTTGTTTGTTATTCCCCTTTCCAAGCAAACTATTTCACGTGATAAGAAATAATTCAACATTTAAAAGATTATAGTGGGGGAAAAACAGCATTGGTAAAAGCTGCAGTTTGTAATTGCAAAGTTAATTATCTTTCCTAAACCATCAGTTGTCACTTAGAGAGACCAGATTCTTGCAGACTCTCCAGGGACTGCCTTTATTTCATTCCTAATGGCTTGGGACCCACCATTTTGCTGTCTCTGAACATTTGGTCACTGAATGCACCATTTATGGAGTATTGTTTAATTAAGGACAAATTAAGAGAACTGTGCACAGAATTTAATTTCATAGACTCAGTAAATTCTTTTAAAGAGGATACTAACTATAGGCATGATAAGTTTTCATTATCCATTTCTTCTATAAGGTATTGACAATTTATTGTTTGCAACAGTTCCAAGTTTTGTTTACTCTTCAGGGGATTTTGTTGGCACTGTACTCTTTGTGCTTCACAGAAATCCTGTGGCGGCATCCGACTCTACATTAACCCCTTCGGTTCTGAATCACCCAGATGCAGAAGCCCACATGCATTTGAAAAGTTGCACTTGGTTTTTGTAAGGAATGGGGATTCATGGTAAGGGTCAAATGAGAACAGACATCATTAGAAAATGTGCTTAATGTTCTAGATCTTGGTATATAAAATATTTCAAGTGCACATTCATTCATTCTTCCATTTGACAAATATTTATTGAGAGCCTGATATGCACCAAGAAATATTCTAATAAGAAATGTACCACGTACTGAAATAGCTGCAGAGATTTCTAGTATTTTCTCCAGTCCAGTTAGAAAATGTAGCTGCCAATAGCTCCTAGATTTACAAGCTATATTCTAGAACTCCAAGACATACATTCTCCTGTTCCAATTCGAAATTCTCAGGAAGTCACTCACTGGAGAACCTTAAAACCGAGTGTGCTCCTGAACCAGTCCATGATGACCTAACAGGAAAGATCTCTTGGGGCAACTTTGATGCACTCTTTCTATGACAGAGGTTCAACTATGTATTAAACAACTAACGTGGGTATTGGTGTTAGTGGGAATGGCATGGGAATGGCTTGGGGGATGGGTCCTGTGTATTACTTTTGAGCCTGGTTGCTCTTAACGAGAATCATCTGAATTCTTATTCTAAGAACAAAAACAACTCAAATTCCCTTCAACAATTAAATGCTAAATAAATTTTGATATTTTTATATAATGGAATATTATACCACAGTAGAAAATTAATGATTTGCAGCTATGCACAATAATATGTATAAATTTTACAAACAAAATAATTTTTAGTAGAAAAACCACAAACAAAAGTGTGTACTGCATGATTCCATTTATGCAAAATTAAAAAATAGACAAAGCTAGTGTTTAGTAATTCACACTTAAGGAGTAAAACTATAAATAGAAGCAAGAAAAAGATTATTGATAAATCAGGATTATCTTTGGAGAAGAATGATGGAGTGATTATTGCAAGAACACATGAGGAAGTTTTGTGGATGTGGCATTGTTCTAGATCTTGAATGGGAAGGAGTGACTTGGGTACTCACTTTGTGAGGATTCACTGAACTATGTATTATGTCTTGTGTACTTTTCATGTGGGAATTATGGTACAGTATAAAAGAAGCCAGTATTGTAATGAGGGGTCTTGACTCTTACACCCTTCCCCAATTCAAAGTTATCTCTAAAGAGAAGAAGGGACAATAGAACCCCAACATAAGTCTATGTCTCTAAATGGAAAGGAGCCTTAGGTCCTTTGACTGTTCTAGTTGTCCAGGTGATATCAAGCCTCATCAACAAGTCTTCTTACTACCATTGATCAGGAGCAGAGAGAAGGGTTATTTACACTATTTGCCTAGGCAGACTAGGCAAATAGTCCATCTGAGCAGGCCTGCAGAGATCTCTTGTGTCACCTCCAGTCATGGATGAGCACCATATGACCATCCTATTGAACAAGGATGTCATTCTGAAAGACAGCTCACCTGAAGAGTACACGTGGTAAGGAAATAGGAAAGAACAGCAGTGAGAGATCAGATGGGAGATTCTCACTCGGAGGAGTGAGGATGATGGAGACTTCAACTGAGATGGTTTGTCTTAACAGATGCCCTGTCCCTGCTGCTTCCAGACTATACTTAGAGTACAGAATCCGTAGTGAGGTTTGGAGTTCCTGGGCCTCAGCTTCAAGCTCCCAATATTCCACAAACCTACATCCTCACAACTCTTAGTCCTCAGGATTCACCAGACCCACAGACTCCTCTTGAATCCCCCAAACCAGAGAACAATTTTTGGACTAAAAGGTAGCCCTTTCCTCCAACTCTAAACTCCTCATTGGGTATATAAACTTTTGAAGAAAACACCCAGGAAGGACATGGCAAACATCCCTAAGCACCAAAACACAGAGCCTGGGGCCTATTGGAATTGGGGGTAAAAATAGAAGAAAAAAAAAAACACAGGCAAAACAAAAGTTATAACAAAAAGCTTAACATCAAAATTATAAATTTAATATCCACAAATGAGCTTTTAAATATATTTACCATTTAAACTAATTAGAATTAGCTGATAGCAACAGAAAACACCTGACATGATAATTAAAACAAATGGAATTTTTTAGTTTATCCACGAACGTCCAACCTTTTGGAATCTCTATACCACACTGGAAGAAGAGCTGTCTTGGGCCATACATTAAATACACTGTGACATGTAATCACAAAAAAATCACAATGCTTTAAGTAAATTTACGATTTTGTGCTGCATGTGGCCCATGAGCTGCAGAGTGGACACCAAATCATGAAAGACAACAGTTGCCAGCATGGGTTCAGCTGTGATGCATTGTCAGGGCCAAAGGCAATTAAATATGTTAACTTTTTCCGTGTGGTCATAATGTGGCTGCTACATATTAACCATCACAACCTCATTCCAGGCAGCAATAAGAGGAGAAAAGTGGTGGGAGCGTGGCACCATCCCTTCTGTAAAAAGAGGAAAATCTTCTCAAGTCATAACCAGTGGATCTCTGCTTGCAACACTCATTGTTCAAAGCCAAGTTCACTCTCCACTGGAAGATGGCTTGAGAAGTAAAGATTTAACAGGGCTCATTACATCCCTGTTGCCAAGAAAGAAGAGTGAATCGGATGCTGAGTCACTAATGAAGAATACCTACAGCTGTAGTGTAGCAGTGTACTATTTACAAAACAGTTTCATGCCAAATCCTGACTGCAGGGATAGAAATCATTTAAGAACAATTATTAAAAAGTTTTTCAAAGGCCAATCTAATCTATAACAAAAGCAACTGCTTACCTAATTTTAGAAAAATTTTGGAAATGCCTTTGAGTTTAAATGGGAAGTCATATCTCTACCCAAAGGCACTAAATTTGTTAATATGTGTTTATTTTTAATGTACTTTGAAGCATGCTTGTATAACTTTTATGTTTTCAAGGTAAAGCTGGAGTAGGGGAAGAGGAATACATTTAGAAGCACCTCAAATTCCTTGACTGGCCCCCTTTTCTATTTTAATCTAACACATAGTTTCCAGTATATGGAATCCTGAAGTTTTAGCATAATTACAAGATATGAGTATCTCTTTGCTAATGTAGCAACCAGTTCTTAACTATTTTTTCTCCAAACTTCAGAAGCTTTTTTATTGTAAAGATAGTACTATTCTTTACAAAGTGAATACCTAGCCAGCAGCCCTTCATTCATGAGGAAAAGAGATAAATAGGCCAATTATAGGAGGAAAATCTCTCCCGTTGTGCGTCTGTGTGTATGGGCGTGTGGGCACACACATGCCTGAAGTGGGGCCAAGACAGATTTTATAAAAATTTGAATCGCTGAACACAACATACAGGACTAAATCCTTGAAATTTGCATTTTTGCCATCACAGAACAAATAAGCCTACAAACATTTGGGTATGAGAAAGAAAAACATAATAAATCAATAGATAGATAGGCACCCAGATAGGTAAGTGGAGAAAACCCTGATATCTACTCTCAGATTTGCAGAGGTGCACACTCAGACTTGAGGCCAGACGAAAAGGGTTTTGCTATTAACATATTTCAAAAAGAATCCCCCAGCCATGAACTAACTGCTAAAATATTTAGATAAGATTGAGTGTAGATGGAGAGGGGGAAGGGAAGCAAGAGGGTGTGACAGGGACGAGAGGGAGAACTTGGAGGGGAGAGACTAAAGGGCTTATACATAAAATGTCAGCTGAATCATAGTTAACATATTGCTCACCCAACACTAAAATGCTATAGAAAAATTATACCAACCCCAAAACCTGTCAAATGAGATTGAGCAGCACAGTTCAGAAGTTATCCCCCATTGGGTAACTGTCTATAATCTTGCAACAAACCCCCTAAGTGTTCACGATAGTTATTCCATATGCTAAGGGTAGCATATCATTTCAGAGCTGTCAGTTTTAATTTCGGTTTTATTAATTTTACCATAAGCCTACAGATGTATATTTCAGAAGGCATATATCACGAAGATCGTAAACTCCCACAAAGAAGCTGGTTATAGTTAGGTTATGTCACAGGTTTGATGAGAATTAGATTCATCAAGAGAATAGTAAGAGAAGGTTTAATGTATATGTCAAAGCATGCATGAAGAAGCTAGCCTTTCCACACACTGGCAGTCAGGACATGTTCAAGTGATTAAAAATACTTCAGTGAGGTTGTTCTTTTTTTAATTAACAACACATTGTGTTACACAATTATGGGCTTTAAAGCCAATTTATGAGCTTGTGATGAAGGGTTTATCTTAAAAAAAACTTTTTATTTCTAAAAGTACTGCTCCTTACATCAATATGTCCCAGTAACCTGATTATTTTTTAAGAGCTGGAATCAAATCTTTCATAGCATATTAGCAGACATCTTTCTGTCTCTGATTGGCTGGTGTCTATGGGCTTTAAAAGATGTATAAAATGAAACAGATATTGTGGTGAATTAAAAATGGCCGCAAAGTTTTTGGCACTCATCCCACTGAAAGATAGAACCTATTTCCCTCCCCATGAATCAGAGGTGACTTGGGGACATGTTTTCTCCAATGGATTCTGGTAGGAGTGACTCTAACTTTCATGGTTGAGCCTTAAGATATTAGCCCTACGGAAATCTTAAAATAGACCCATCAACGGAAAAGAATCATGAAAAATTATTAACTCTCAAGTATGATCCACTGGTGGTTGCTGGACCCTTTGATTACTATGACATAAGAATTTGGAACCCTAAGACTTGTACTTCTACCTCTTAGAAGATTCCCTAGAAAGCCAGCTACTGTGTCAAAGTTCAACCACCCTCAGACCACCAGGTTGAAAGAAAGCCCAAGTCACCTGGAAATGGGGAAGTTACCTGAAGGAATGCTGCAGTGCCAGATACATAGTGAAGCTTTCTTAGATCTTCCAGCTCAGCTTTATCAGTAGCTGAGTGCGGCTAAACAAATGGTTCTAGCTGACAACATACAGCAGAAATACAGCCCAGAAGAGCACTGCCCAAATTCCTGATGCACATAACAGTGAGAAATAACAAACTGCTTCTGTTATGCTGCTGTGTCTTTAGGTGATTTGTAGTGTGGCAATACAGAACCTACACAGGTTTTGTGTATGGTGCATGTATATGTACAAGTATATATGATACATATTCATGTATGTTTGTAATGTAAAGAGAAGCGATGCAAAATACAACTTTTAATAAGAGATTACATTTGTATATCCATTAGACAACTAATAAACATGGATATATTGGTAGATGGTCACAAGGTGGATAGAAAATGCAAATGAGAGACTTGTCACTATAAACCTTTTGAAAATATTTTAAATAATATGATTGTATATTAACCATTAAAATTTTAGAACTAAGATTTTAAAGCAGAGAGAGAGGAAGGACTGATTTGAATGCTATGTGGGTTTTTTTTTTCTCTTTATTTTGACACTATTGCAGACGTCCCCATTTTTCTGTCCTTTGTCCCCTCTTCCCAGATCCTGCTCCCCCTGCCCTCTGGTGATCACCAGCCTGTGGTCTGCGTTCATGGTTCATACATATATGTTCTTTGGCTAATTCCTTCACCTTCTTTCATCCAGTTCCCTCCTCCCCCACCCACTGTGAGAGCTATCAGTCTGTTCCATGTATCAACACCTCTGTTTCTATTAAATTGACTTGCCAAGTGGTGCTCTAACAAAAATGGCTTGGCTTTGGACATTCTTCTTCCAGAGATTTTTATTTTGAGCAGTCTTGATGCCAACGCTAAAGTAGTCTTCATGTAGCCTCAACAATGAAAATACTACCACGAAAAAGTGTTGACTCTCAAATATGTCCCATTGGTGGACACTGTGATTATTGTGACCTAATAATTTTGTCCCCTAAGGCCAAGAAAGGTAAGTCTATTTACGTGGATGCAATGTTTAAACTGAGCATTTGCCCAAAAGAAGCCTCGATTTTTTAGTAAAAAATCCGTATAAATCATCTAAATCTATAAACTGTTCAAGTAATATTTAAATGGCCCAAACAAGAAGCCCTTCTATAAAGCAGACCTTTATAAGGTGTGTATTTGTGTAAATGTGTGTAGAAGATTACAATTATCTTCATTGAGTCTGAGTTTTTAGTAAATATTTGTTATGTTAACTTGAGCATTTCTTCAAAGAAAAAAAGATAGCTTTTAGCTGGATTTCTTACAATCACAAATCAGTTTAAACTCCTCCTCTGTCATGAAAGCCGAACATGTTTCTATCCTAGTAGAGAACACAGTATCATAATGTACAGCTTAGCAGTAGAATAAACTCTAGTTTATTTTATTGATTACTCTGCAATCATTTAAACAAACAAACTGGTGGGAGCGTTCCATTAGTACTACTCTGAAAACTTGAATGTGAACATAACTCAAGAAAGGCACAACACTCCCCTCATAAAACTTCCATTCTCAGGATGGACTCGCTGACTCACACCCAGAGAAAACTTTTTTCCTGTGTACCCATCCAGATATTCCTGTATCCATATTTTATCTTAATAAAATTGCTTTAAAATATCTTTTCAATGTTCTAACTTTTCAAACTTCGAAAATTAAGAATAAGACACTTTAAGAAAATTTACCTTTCATAATAAGTAATCAAGAGTTAATGCATGTGTGTGCATAAACATATATGCGCACAAAGTTTTCACAATATGGCTTTCAACCATGTAAAAAAGCTGTGATTGTAGTCAGTATAAACTTGAAAGCACACCAGAAAAAGTTCACCTGAAAACATATGATTGCTTATCCAAGGAGAGAATTACCAGGGTAAGTTTAGCCCCAAAGTAAGCGTTTTGCCCAACATCCTTTGAGGCCAAAACTACCCAAGTACCTTGTTGGATGGTGTTTGCTATTTTATGCCTCTCCTGTACTCCTGAAAAGAAATTCAGCAGGGGAGCTGCTACCCCTTCAGCCAGGGCCTCGCGCTGAATACATGCACAAGAGATCTACCGTCAGCTCAGAGCAAAACACCAAACCCGGCTGGACGGGTAGCTAGGCCCACCCCCCATAGCTGAGTATAGGTACCCTAACCTCAGCTGACCCACAGACAGGTAAGGAATAAGTCAACCGGTGTGTGAACATCTGTTACATGGCATTATCTGACCTATACAATTTCTTAGAATATTTTGAAAAAAGGGTAAATGAATTTTTGAAGAGCATTTGTTAAATACTCTTTATACTTTTGATTTCTGGGTCTACTTCATCAAACACTAGAGAGAGAAAGGGTAAAAGAGAATTGATATAACATATAACAGGAAAAAAATATGATTGGAACCATTGTCAGGACAGACACAAGTTTAGAAACATGAGCAAAAGAAAAATCACCGTGGACAAAGAGATACAGTCCCATACATTTCATTGATAGCTAGGATGATGATGTTGATTATAAAAATAGAGTCACTTCCATTTATGTCACTGTTTACCGAAATAATTTTTTTCTGATACATATATTATTTTTTGTCATTTGACCCTCACAGATCTCACAAATGCAGATGAAAAAAAATAGAGAAGGGCCCTGGCCAAAGTGGCGCAGTTGGTGGGGCATTGTCCCACAAAGTAAAAGGTCGCTGGTTCATTCCATCAGGGCACGTGCCTGGGTGGCCGTCCCACTCCCCAGCTGTGGTGCACGCGAGAGGCAACGGAGCAATGTGTCTCTCACACACCACGCATGTTTCTCTCCCTCTTTCTCCCTTCCTTCCCCTCTCTCTAAAAATAAATAAACTGTTTTAAAAAATAGAGGTGTATTTTTATCTTCATTTTAGAAATTAGACAAAGGTTAAAAAGGTTCAGTGCCTCCTGTATTGTTACCCATTGCAAAGGTTTGACCCTAAGCCTTTTGTCTTGCAGGCCTGGTCCTCTCCACAATGATGCTTTCCATCTCGCTTTTATCAGGAAGACAGAAAAGTAAAAATAAAGGCCTCACCCCAACCTGGAATTCAATACAGCATCCTGCCTAAGAACCATCAAATG
Organism: Desmodus rotundus; assembly: GCF_022682495.2. NCBI lineage: Eukaryota > Metazoa > Chordata > Mammalia > Chiroptera > Phyllostomidae > Desmodus > Desmodus rotundus. Next base: position 110,948,364 of record NC_071394.1, on the reverse strand, counting down.
CTGCAAAACATTAGCAGTGCTTATCTAAAGACCGTGTCTGCATGCTGCTTTGGGTTCATTTGGTTTGGTCTGTGGTACAGATGTGTCATCGGGTCAACCACTCACCCTCCTTCGTGGTTGGCCTCCTACCTAATGTTACTGCCCGAAGCTGAGTCCCAGCAATGGATGAAGTCAGAAACTCAAAAAAGGCATGGTGTTGGCTCCTATGTAATGGATTAAGCAGGAGCAAAACACCAACAGTAATTAAAAATATATCTTGGTCGTGGGTTAATATTTAGCATCTTGTCCATTAGCTTACTGGCTGGAGAGTTCACAGCCTTTGTGGTCACACCATTTGAGGGTTTTGATCTGGGCATTGCGGTAAACTCCAAATATTTGCCAGCACTCACTGGGGCTATTAATAGAAAAATCTGCAAAGTTATATCATATTAGTTTTTTTTTTCAGTTTGGTATATTTTTTCCATGGGAGTAACAGAACCACTGCCTTTCTCATTTAAAAAAAAAAATTCTGTGCTGATACTCCATTAGGCAAACATATAATGATAAGTTGCTCGGCTAGGTTTCACCCTACGGTATTCTCTAAATAAAATTCAAGGATTTTATTTACCTACTAAAGCAAATATTACCTACTATGTGCCAGGCATGTGATACAAGGTTAAATAATACAAAATTCCAAAAACATTTTTTTGACTCGCTATTTGCTGGTTTTTATAAGAAAATAATTAGATTTCAAGCCTGCTTAAATAAATTAAATTTGCCTGTGCAATGATTAATTCATTCAAGAGACACTTGTAGATCACCTGCCATGAGAAAAAATGTTCTAGAAGCTCACCAAGGGATCTTCTCCGATTAAAATGTGTGAGCTCAAAGTGGGAAGTAGGGTATGCATGTATATAAACAAAGCTCTGTAATTAGTTTCTCTGCTCTGAGCTCTCCCCCCACCCTCCCCCCACCCCCAGTGAAGTACACTGCCTTCTTCGTTCATCTGAGAGAGGGCTTTGCATCATGTGGCTGCTAGTGTGACCTTCACAAGACCATTCTCTCTCAAGAATCCCCTTCAGTTTCTGCTACAAACCTGAATCCACTTACAGATCCATGGAAAAAATGGGGAGAAGGACTCTCTGTCCCTCTTGTGGCACTTTTTCACTTGCCTCCTAAAACAACAGCATTTCAAATGCCCCGAGTTTCCCAAGTTTCTCCATCAAAATCATCTCGGCTTTAGCCTACGGACACGAAATCACTGAACTCACAGGCACACACTGTTTCACTGCACCTCCGTCACAGCCTGGCTGTTGTCAGCCGTTAGGTATTCTGACCGGACTGTGACGGCAGAGGCTTGGAGACACGTCAACTTCAAAGGTGATACAAATGGTGATTTGGGTGGATCCTGGGGTCAGAGCACAGACAGAATCCTGGAAATTGAGAACCGGACTTGTGCTTGGAGATCATCGAGTCCAGCAGTTTTCAAGCTGGAGCCCTTCAGAGTTTGCTCTGGTGGAAAGAGACCCAGGGTCGACTCAAACTCGGCCTTTCCTGGCCCTGTTTTTACACCTTTGGGCCCGTATTACATACACAGGTCCTACGTAAAATTTGTGTGATGAAGGGCTCTGCTGAATTTTTAGTTTTAGTTTTTAAGTCATCGAATTAGTTCAACCCATTCATTTTACAAAAATGAAAGTGACTTGATCTTTATTACGCAGTGAATTAACAGTACCCTTTCCACTTCCGTTTGCTGCCTTTCTGGGGGTCGCCATTGTGAGAAAGGAGCTTGTTCCCAGTCATTGTCAGATAAGGCATCAACTGCTCTGCAATCAGCCAAGGGCATTGTGCTGAGAAGCCATCAATTATCCCGAGTAGTCAATGAGAGTTTGCTGTTTTAAAGGGACTCAATTGAAGATAATCCATAAAAAATCAATTACATTATTATTTCTTAATTAGGGCACTTGACAATATAGCTTTCCTCAGCAAAGCCATCAGTGAATAAGCACATAAATACACATAAATAAATGCCGCCTGCATCCCACTGAGCTCCTCGATAAGTTCACAGTGACCTTTACTATCACCAAGCATTCTTTCAGACAAGAACATTTGCGTGTTTAAGAGAGCTCCCAAGCTGTTTCTCTCTTTTGAATGGAAAAATGAGTCCATCACAAGTGCTGATAATAATAATGATGGTAACAATAATAATATATTTGTAGATTATTAAAGTAACACTTAATATTTGTGTAATGCTTTCCAATGTACAAAGCGCTTTCGTAGTTCATTTCCTCTCTTTGAGGCAGAGCTTAGCTCAACTCTGTGCCTTGAAATAATGCCAACATGCCCTTGTACCAACAATCAATAAGGAGGTACCTTATCATCGGAGGTTATTTTCAGTGACCCTTCTTCATTCACCCTCAACCTTATCCTATTTCAATGAATTTCTCCCCAGTGTCTGAATTATGGCTTCATCTCTCTTTTGTAGCCTTGAAAAAGTCCTTTGAGGATAGTGTTGTATTGGTTTCATTGTTTCATTCAATAACTATTTGTTGAATGTCCTATATGCAACAGACATGATAGAAACAAAGGTGTCTGACTTGCAGAGTTTATATACCACTGGATAAGTGACTATAATGTAGTGTAAACACCAAAGATATACAGGTTTCTGAGAGCCTTGAGTGGAGTGCCTTAGCCGTAGGTGGGAGAGAGTGGAAGGCTTTCTCAATGAAAGTCCAACTAAACTCAGACTAGAATAACGGATGGAGGTTAATAGCACACGGTCGGTATGCCTGACTGAAGGGCGAATCTTCTACCTGCAATGATGCAAAGACCCAGAATGCTTCCATATGGTGGCTCTGCCCTTCTCGAAGGCTTCCATCCAGATACTGAGATGGAAAGAGGGACTCAGCCTGGAAGTGGGACACATTGTTTTCTTCTACCTTTCATCGGGGGGAGTGAGTCCCATGATCGCAGAACCAACTACAAGGGCCACTTCCCAACTACGAATGCAGTATGCAAAGAAAAAGCTTGTTTCAGTAGACAACCACCTCTGCTACAGTAACATAATTACTATTTAAAATGATCCTGATTATTTATCAGTTCACTAATTATAATAGTTGTAGGATTATTATTTTATTCCCCCATCAGAAATTAAGCTGAGCTTCATGATGCCAGAGACCTTTTCTGTTATAGATATCACTATGGCTTCATCTCTTAGAATAGGGCCTAAGAGAATAAATGATTAATAATTACTTGTTCAAAAATATGTTTGAGCAAAAGCATTGCTAGAATTAACCTTGGTCTCCATCTTCAAATCCTATGGTTTTTTTCGCCATGGTGGTTTGTCAGCCTTCTTGAAAGGAGCAGCCAGAGGCCTGGCTGAGTTGTGAAGAAGTGCGGACAACAGAATCAGTGGCTTCTGAAGTTCCACCCAGCTCTGAGATTGTGTGCCCGTGCCCCTGGTTTCCTCTGTAATGTGAAGAGGAGGAAGCTGGCTCCTGAGAAGATGGGGGAGTCTTGCATTAAAGAGAACAATGACTTACATAATTGGTGGTTTGGCTTAGGGCTGGGGCACATTATCAAAGCTGAAATTGGCCTTAGTACAGACCCCGATACCTTTAAACATGCAATTAATTCTGCAGGGCTAGTTATAATGCATCTCCTGGGAAAGGCAAGGAAACAGGAAAGAAATGTGCTTTGAACCAATGAAGATCTTTCTGTTACTCAAGTGCAACCAAAGTGCAATATCCTTAATTGTTAAAGTGATCGTGCTAATTTCCTTGATGTTGCAACAATTCCAAGCTAGTGTCTGGTATTTAGGAAGGGCTCAATAAATATGCATTGAATATATACATATTAGATTCAAAATATTGATGACAATCAGAATATTTAAATATGCAAAGGTGAAAAAGCCAACCAGGGAAGTTCCTCAATATGCTTATAATGTACTAATTCTTCATCATTTTTTATCTTCAACACTATTATGATGCCCCCCCCCCACTTCCCCCTTGCCTCCCTCCACCCAGCCACTGCCACATCCCTGGCCTTTATCACATTGTTGTCTGTGTCCATGGGCTGTGCATGTATGCATGTATGTTCTTTGGCTAATCTCTTCCAGTCCCCCTCATCCCTTCCCCTCTGAGATCTGGCAGTCTGTTCCATGTATCCATGCCTCTGGTGTTATTTGGGTATCAGTTTATTTTGTTCATTAGATTCCACATATGAGTGAGGTCAGGATTTTGCCACCTTGATTGCATGTACAGATCAGCAGGGTCTCACCAAGACCCTTTGCAAGGAGTAACTCCTCTGGAGTGTTAGGGGGAAAGAGCTATTTTGGACTGGCTGGTTCAGAGTCCTGTTCCTTGCGTCTCTTTCCCTGCTACGCCTGACTTCAAAGTAACAATACATATCTCGATCCCCATTTTTACAGCTACTATTGTCTCCCTGTCTTGCCACCTGCCAAGAAATGGCCACTCACTCTTTTATTTCTCCAAACACACCACAGCTGCTGTGTGTATTAGACTTTCACTGCAAAGATAAGACAAAGTAGCACTCAAGAAGATCCAACCTGAAGGTGAACCCTAAACTCTTGAAAACTCTGCTTGCCCAAGCACAGGGGCAGCCGATTTCTTAAGCTCACTTGCCTTCACCTTATCGGGACCCAGGATTCTTTCAATCTACTTGTAGAAGACTTTGTTAGTACTCTACCACACTTAGGTCTTTCCAGTGCCACCTTCTGTGGGCTTTCTCTGGGTCCCAGGGCTGGTTCCTTCTGTGGGCTTTCTCTGTCCTCACTGGGCACCATCCGAAGAAAGAATCAAGCCCCTCAGGAGCAGCCATTAGCCAGTATGCAAAATACCCCAGCTCCCTCCTCTCAGGACCCCAGTGGCGTGCTGGAGTCAGCTCACACCAGTGTGCAAGAGCTCATATTACATTTCCAGGAATTTTGTGAGCCAGTGGTTAAATAGTCTGTAGGGTAAGTGGAGGCAGTCTGGCTTCCTCGGCCAGGTGTCTGGGCAGCTAAGGGAAGCAGTGTTCCCATAGCCTGGGAGGGGCCTGATAACTTGTGTTCTCATAGCCTTGATACTGGGTCTGATAAATTGTTCCCATAACATGAAGTGGGCTCACACGTGCAGAATTATGTTATGTTATATAATTTCTGACATCTTGCTGGCTTTGTTCCCCTCTAGTTCTTAAACAGTAGGGACTCCCTGCTGGGAGTGATGATGATGGGAGAGACACACAAGGGGATGGGTGCCACGATGGGTGCCATGCTGGGGAGCAGGGGCCACGACATGAAACATGCAGGTAGACATGCAGTTTGCAGCATGCGTGGCTTGCCCACCCATGAATAAAGGCTTGCCAGACACCCTAATGGCTCCGTGAATAGTATTCCATCTGCGTGAATACCGTGGACCTGCCTGGCCTTGAAGGGTCACAACACATAGTCTTTATTGAAAATTTAAATAGGTACATTTCAATTAAGCAAATTATATTAGAGCAAGGTAATAAATACTCAAGTGCATTACTTTCTAATTATTTTACTACATTTTACTGTTATCTGTGCCCTTGGGGTTATTTGTAACTACTGCGTCTGGATGGTAGAAATCCTATGTGATGGTCTGCTACTGTGCATCTTTCCCAGCTCCATACTCAGCAATGTCACTTGGTAGATTGAAATGTTTACACCAAAGAAATTGGCAAATGCTACAAATCAGGAATCTCTGTATTCCCTGGAGAGCCAATCATCAAGCATTTACTGGTACACTTCTGGGCACCACTGAGGTGCACATTCTACACCGGCTCCTAGAGTTCCCCAGTGGGATTCAGCTCCAGTTACCCACATATATTGGGTACCTTCATGTTGCTCTCTCAATTGCTTCCTTTGCCTCCTAATGTTTCCCAAGATCACCTCCAGAATAAATCTCTGTCTGAGTCAGCTTCTGGATGAAGCCAAACTAAGACACTACTGGACCCTTCTCTGCAGATTCATTAAGACCTCAGCCTGGCCTCTGGACTATGGCTGCATATCCAAAATATCCACCTACCCCTTTAGCAAAGAAGGGGCAAAAGCTCTGAGATTGTTTTCTCAAAGAAGCTTTTCCTGACCACCATATCTAAAATAGCATGCTACTGTCACTGCTGTTGGTCCTGCTTCATTTTTCTTCGTGGTACTTGTCACCATCTTGCATAATATTTGATATTTATCTGTTCATTAATTTATTATCTGTATGCTCTGCTAGAATGTAAGTTCCATCAAAACTAATTCATTTATTTGCCTCTAACCTCTGCATTTCTGATGCAGTCTGAACCCTATCCTATGTTTGATGAAGTCTAAATATCAACCAATCCATCACATAAAATTTGATCAGACATAGTGGATGTAAAGAAAAATATGATGTGTCCTGGCCCTGGAGAAGTTACGAGGCCAATAGGAGGACACATATATCAAGTAATGGCAACACACTGTGTTAAAAAATGTTAGCACTAGCCTAGTCTACATCCATGCATCTATTTCTTTAACATGTGGCAAGTGTACTACTGTTTCTTCACTCCAAGCCCCACTGTCTCAGCCCAGGCTCTCCTCAGTTGCATTGCTTGTCAATGAGTGCTTCCTCCAGGAATTTAAATATTGCACAGATCCTATCAAAGCAAACTTAGAAGGCTGTAGCTGTGATCATGTTTTTTCCCCTCATAAAAGCCTTTGAGCTGTTTCATATTGCCTACAGAATAAATGTAAAACCTTTGACACACTATGGACACTTCTTCAAGGTTGTTCTACCAGCTTTTACTTCTCCAGTCGTACTCCTTACAGCTTCTTGCAATTTCCAAAATATAGACAACTCTTCCCCTTGCTTCTTTTTCGAAATGGGGGGTCTGTCCTTCCCCCCCTCATTGTCACACCTACCATGAGCACCATCACATGGCTGCTGGGGAACAGGTCTCCATAGAGGCCTTTCATTTCTGCATGTCTTACCAGGGAGGTCCTGGCTGCCTTTGTTTGGGACTGTCCTTTCTAGGGCATTTGTATAGCTGAGAGCCTTGGAAGAGAGAGATAATGTCTCCCTCTGGAGAAAAGGGCATTTGCTTACTGCTCATTGTACGGAATGTGGGTGCCCTAAACTCAGGATCTGTCTCCTGTAACATAGTCCACTGTGTGCTCAGATGTCAGCCAGTCCTCTTTAGGTCTCCTAGAAGAACTGAGGCTCAAGGAAGCACAGGAAAACATGCTGATACGCTGGCCATTTCTACTGTTAGTAGTAACCTGTCATTCACTTCTGATTCAGGTATCTCGTATTTTCTACTGTCATCCATGCAACTGTGGCAGGATATCAGTTTGCCACAAGGGTAAAATCTTAAACTACACAGTCCTTGGTAATAGCGAACACTTGCTTAACTTTAAGACTTAGATGAAGGATCACATGGTCAAAGGAAGGAAGGAAGGGAGAAAGGAAGGAAGATGCATTTAGAAAAAGGAAGAAAATACAAAATGTGCAAGGGAGTCTATGATAGTCTCCGAAGATGACCCCCATCTAGTCCTTTCCTAACTTGACTTACATTTTTCTCCTCCCACCAAGAGATTGAATTTAATTCCTATGCCCTTGAATCTGGGCTGGCCTTAGTGTGGAAGTAATTATGTTATGGAACTTCTAAAGGTAAAATATTAGAAGCCTTTCAGGCATTCACCTGCCACAATGTGAAAAACCTAAGCCACATGGAGAGGTCACATATGGGAAGAATGGTCAATGGCCCCAAGAGAGCTGTCCCCTCAGCTGTTAGCATTAATCATCACCCATATGAGTGAGCCATCTTAGACAAGCAGCCCAGCCAAAGGACATCAGTGTCCAAAGGACATCAGTCCCAGCTATCACTTGAATGCAACTTCATGAGAGACCTCAAGTGAAAACCACCCAGCTAAGCCTGGCCAACCCACAATATCATGAGAGATAATAATAAATTGCTTAAACTGCTAAGTTTTGGGGTGACTTATTATAAAGCAATAGATGAATGGAGCAAAATCAGACTTCAGCAGATCTGACTCACCAAATAAAATACAAGAGAATTTAAAAATATACCCCAAAATTACCATTGTAAACAAATTTATACATTTCTGATCATGGAGGAAAAACAGCAAATTTCTCAGATAGTTATCATATTCAGAAAGGTTATAAAATATGTTCAGACATCACCATAGCCAACAGCAGGGATCAATTATTTATTTTTTTAGAGAGTCCAGAATAATTTGAAATAAATAAAGACTATTCTTCTGGGGACCTGCCTTTACCAGTCAGGGTGATCATGTTGAGTTTTAGGTTGGGTTGGGGTACGACTTTTTTCTGACTGTAGAATGTGAAGCGCACAGTCACAGGGGGAGTAGAACTAAGTGTCAGTTCTTGCCTTTCCAACATCCGCGAGGCTTTTCTGGTCACTCATTTGTTGTGGCGTGCATCCACATGTTTGATATAAGACCACTTTCATTAGGACGTTATCCTGGGAAAATAAAGGCTGTATATTATATATAGGGAAGTTGTTCTCAAACTTCAGAGGAAAGAGTCATTTGGTGAGCTTGTTAAAAATCCAGATTATGGGTTCCAGTGCAGATTTTCTGGTTCAGTAGGTCTGAGGTGGGGCCTAAAAACCAACCTTCCTTCCTTCCTTCCTTCCTTCCTTCCTTCCTTCCTTCCTTCCTTCTTCCTTTCTTCCTTCCTTCCCTCCTTCCTTCCTTCTTCCTTCCTTCCTTCCTTCCCTCCTTCCTTCCTTTCTTTCTTTCTCTCTCTCTCTTTCTTTTCCTTCCTCCCTCCCTCCCTTCCTTCCTTCCATAGAGATGTGGTTCAAATTGTGGCGGGTTTTTTGTTGTTGCTTGTTTATTTGTTATTTTAAAATTTTTCCCAGCACTATTGAGCTATAATTGATATATAACATGGTGTATGTTCAAGATGTAGGAATTGATGAGTTGATATATGTCTATATTGCAAAACAATTACTACAATAAGGTTAGTTAACACATCTATCATCTCAAATAGTTACAATCATGTGTGTGTGTTAAGAACTTTTAACATTTACTCTTAGCCACTTTCAAGTAGTCTGTTATGACCCTTTATCTTTCTGTGGTACCCGTTTTAATGTCTCCTCTTTCATTTATAATTTTGTTTATTTCATCCCTATTATTTTCTTGGCTAGTTTAGCTAAAGGCTTGTCCATTTTGTCTATTTTTTTAAAAAAACGATTCTTAATTTTTAAAAATTATTTTTATTGTTTTTCTATTCTCTATTTCATTTATTTCTGCTCTAATCTTTATTATTTCCTCCATTCTTCTAATTCTGGCCTTAACCTGTTCTTTGTCTGGTTCCTCAAGGTGTAATGTAATGTTAGGTTGTTTACTTGAGAACTTGTTCTTTATCTGTGCTATAAATCAGCTCTTAGATCTGCTTTTGCTGCATCCCATAAGTTTTGTTATTTTGTTTCCATTCTTGTTTGTCTCGAGACTTTTTTAAAACTTTTATTTTTGATTTCTTCTTTGATTTCTTTGCATTGATTGCTCAGGCGTGTGTGTTTTTAACTACTATGTATTTGTGAGTTTTACAGTTTTCCTTCTGTTATAAAATCTGTATCTCTATTAGGTTCCCAGGTAGGGCTGCTGCTGTTCTTCCAGGTCTCACACTTTGAGAAACACTCTATTATAGGGTGGCAGTTAAGAGTGTTGCTGCTGCTGCTGCTGCTGCTGCTGCTGCTGAAGCTGCTGCTGCACATCACCTGGGTTTGAATCCTGGGTCTGCCACTTACTCTTCTTTTGATATCGTGCCTCTGCTGTTTCATACTGAAATAGGAATAATAAGAATAATCCAAAGTATAGTGTTGTTGAGAATATCAAACAAGAGAACATATGCAAAACTTGGAGAGCAAATCCTGGTATATGATAAGCACTCGATAAGTGCATTTGCCCCTATTGACAAACAGTTTACTCAAATCTAGACTTTAAAAGACACTATGTATTAATAAAAATCAATGTCAACGTGAACAATCTTGTGCCATTTTTCCCAATAGGATTTTATTTCGTTTTTTTGCTTTTTTTCTTTGATCTCTTTTTATTCTTGGTCTTCCTTTCAGATTGTATCACAGCGTTAAAACATTCAAGATTAGCTCAGCAGTTAGCTCTCATTGACTATTTTATTTCAAGAACAACAAACTGCATAGAACTGTGATTGATCATCTTTTTAAAGGAAGTTACCTACTTTGCCACTTCTACACGTTAGTATACTTTTCTATTACATATTAAAGACTCCGCCAGTCACTTTTTTTCTAAAAGGAACAATAAGACAAAGGGTTTTTTTAAATAATTTTATACGTTTAATGTTTACCTGTTACTGCCGGAAATATGAAGTGCTGTCAAGAGGAAATGTCAGCAGTACCAAGAAGTGTTTACATAGTAAAACTGACTCTTAGAATTCTCAACAACTGCAGAGAACATTTTATTTTGCCTGACAAGATGACCAAGTATTTTCCAAATGTTTATACTTCTTATCAGTGTTGAGCTACTCCCACAGATAACCATTTACCTGCAAAATCAAGTTTCAGTTGAGATATACTTTTGTCGCCCCTTGGAAGAGTTTTATTTTTCTTTAAAGGTTTTGCCTACAAAATGTTCTATATCAGTATAAATCATTAATAAACTTTATTTACAATTCAACCTCCTTGGCTTAACTTGCCACGCCATTCACAATATCACCTTATTTAACTTTCTGGATTTCAAAACTGCCACTTGTTGCATGTTTTATGCTGATGAATGTTTAACAATCAGCTCTAGAGAAAAAGCCCTGTCTGGTGTGGCTCAGGGAATTGAGTGCAGGCCTGTGAACTAAAGAGTCGCCATTTTAATTCCCAGTCAGGGCCCATGCCTAGGTTGCAGGCCCAGTCCCCAGCTAGGGGCGTGCGAGAAGCAACTGATGTATCTCTCACACATCGATGTTTCCCTCCCTCTTTTTCTCCCTCCCCTGTCCTCTCTCTAAAATGAAAAAGAAAAAAAAAGAAAAGAAAAATAACAACCCACGAACAAGTTCTGATTTGAAGTGTTTATTTCCAGGTATAAATATGCCTACAGTGGCCAATTTCAAGCTATTAATGTGCCGTCAGTGAATGGAGAGACAGGAAGAGATGTGGACAATTGGCTCTCATGAGTGAGCTTGTGTGAGCTGACACCAAGCACAGCACTGCTTCTGACACATACGTATACGTCAATGTTGTAATCACAGCAGAAGATCTGTGGCTTTATGAATACTATAAGCACTTTTGAGCCTCCCTGCTTTTGCTTATGCTGTTATTATCCACCCATGTGTGTGTCTGGAAAATTCCTTCTTAATCTATTAGGTCCAGGAAAAATGTTAGATCTTTAGAGTTTTGTTACTTCCCTCTCAGGGAAGAATTAATTACACTTTCTTTTTAAAAACAACTTTATTGAAATGTCTTTGACATATAAATCTGTATATATTTAAGGCGTGAAACTTGGTGTTTTGATATATGTGTATATTGTGAAAAGATCACTATAATCAAGCTATACAACCTATCCACAACTCCTAAATAGTTACCATTGTGTGTGTGTGTGTGTGTGTGTGTGTGTGTTGAGATTTAAGATCTATCCTCCGAGCAAATTTTGAGTATATAATACAATAGTAATGATCATCATCATGCTGCATGTTAGACCTTCAGAACTCATTCATCCGGCGTAACTGAAACTTTCTACCCTTTGACTAGCATCTCGTCTCCCTGGCCAACCCCCAGCCCTTGGCAATCACCATTCTACAATCTGCTTCTATGACTTGACTGTTTTAGATTTAATATTAAGTAAGATCATGCAATAATTGCTTTTATGTGTCTAGTTTAATTACTCCTTTTTCTGTGTTCACTTAGCATTTAGGAATACTTTAATTAAACACCATTACACTGCCTGCGTGTGTATGTCTAGCACAGTCCCTGGCACATAGTAAGTGATCAATACACTTATGTTGCATTGCCAGAAAAAGGGGCTCTGGGTAAACAAAGACCTAGAGTTCAAGAAAACAGACTAACATATATTTTTCAAATAATAAAATCATTGAAAATAGTTTGAAACCTATTAAAAAATTACATTGTAGCCCTTTATAAAGATAAAACATTCAAGCAAGGGCATCAATCACATAGCAATTTTTGTTTATAGAATATGATATTAAAATATTTTTATTTTTAATTATATTGTATTGATTATGCTATTACAGTTGTCCTGCTTTTTTCCCCCTTTTCCCCCCTCCACCCAGCACCCCCCACTCCATCAGGCAATCCCCCCCACTATTGTTCATGTCCATGGGTCATATGTGTAGTTCTTTGTCTACTCCATTTCCCTATACTGCACTTGACATCCCTGAAAATGAAGAAGTATAAATATTTTTAAATATAATTTTTACTTATTTCTTTCTATATTTCAGAAAGGCTAAAAATCTAAAACTCACCGAGGTAAACAACTCCCCCAAATCAGCAAGCTAATTATTAATAGAGTCAAGACTCAAATTTTTCTAATCCGCCTTTTCTTCTGAAATGGAAAGTCAGTCTAACCTATACACAGAAGGACTATAAGCTTCCTACAGCATCGCGCACTCAGCACTGACTGAACAAATATTACTGACTTTTCCCAGCCCAAGCCTGGTGAAAAGTAATTCAGCAATACACATTTAATTCATTTTAGTCTTTCCAGTTTTGATAGAGTAATGTAGAAGTGGGACTTGAAGAACATGTTAAAATTATAAAGTGTATAATTTTCTAATTCAGCGATACAATACTAATTCAGTCCTTCATCATACACGTACTGAGTACCCAGTATGAAATAGCTAACATTTATTGTCTCCTTAATATGTGCCAGGCGGTATGCTGAACACTTTACATATATTATCTCTTTCATTCTTACAACCATTTGAGGCAGGTACTATGATTATATGCATTTTTCAGATAAGGCTTAGCAAGTTGAAATAGCGTGACTAAGGTCACACCGCTAGTGCGTAGCAGAGTTGAAATACAAACCCAAGTCTCACACCTGCCCTGCTCACCATTAGGAAACTCTGCCGCCTTTTTGCTGTAGAAATAAAGCTGTTGAAGCCTCCTTCCATCAACAACAACAAATACTCTTTGAGATATTGGGGATTTATAAGTCAGAGAGCTAGTCTTGACTGAAAGAGTTTAAAATCTGCTCAGCAAGATAGATATTGACATAGCACGTTATTGGCAATTGCGGCCGACAATTGTCAACATTTGACGTGGTCACTGGAGGGTGAGTGCGAGAAAAGGACAGGAAGAAAGCGTTCTGAACATGTAAAAACACATCACGCTTGGAGACAGGGATGGAAAATGATGTGTAGCACAGTGATTACAGGTCACTGGAACATGGAAGTTTAGAGAGTAAGATTAGGATTGAATGGGAAAGTGCCCTGAATATAGGGGGAAGAAAAGGCACTGCGTTCTCGAACCATTACTTATGGAAAGAATAACTGGCAAAAAGTATTACAACATAATTTCTCTGTCACCGGTTTGTCAAAGCAGATCGGGGGGAGGGGGCAGGAATGTGCATATAGATCTATTTACTGAAGAAGAAGATGGGATGGCAATGGGGAAATAAAATGAAAGAATCTACTGTAAAAGTCACCATGAAGGAAGACTCACAAAGATTTTGTGGGTGTGGATGGAGGAATTCCAAAGTCTGAACCTCTAATCACTAGTTGAAAAATAAGGATATTGGGGGGGAAATGATACTATTTGTGAATATGAATAAGCCCTTCATTTGCAGTTACTCTAGGTGGGTCAGGATAGAAATACTCCCAAGTAGAAATGGCCAGTAGGCAGCTGGAGATTTTTTTTGGAAATGGAATTGAGGAGCATGTTCTAGATCAGGAATCAGAGACATCTATCTAGAGATAATAAAGTCTTGATGAAACAATAAATCTTGTTAAATATAATTACCAAAAAGTGTGATCTAAATGTTGAGTAAACTGACATTTAGAGAAGGGGATGAGAAAGTGCAACCAGGAAAGGGGGATGGAAAATCAGCAAGTGTCTGGGATGCCAAAGTGAAAAAAGATTCCAGGCATTCTGGCCAGACGTGTTGAGTGCTAATAAGAGGCCAAGTACATATATGCATATACGCATAGTCCATGGACACAGACAACAATGCGGTGAAGGCTGGGGTGTAGGGCAGGGCTGGATGGAGAGGGAGATTTGAGGATGAATGGAAGACATCTGTAATAGTGTCAAAAAATAAGTGAACGAACAAACAAACAAACAAATAAATAATTTGCCTTAGTTGATAGGGGAAATAAAAGAGGCCAAGTAAGATTGGGACTGGAGAAAGAAAAATATTGTCTTTTCACAATGGGTTTAAAGGATACTTGGAGTGTTCTAACATGAGATGTACAGAAATTACATTGCTTTGAGTTCAGGACAGTGAGGAGATGGAGACAGAAAATAAAAACACATTATACAGTGAGCTAAGAGAAGAGGCAGCAAGACGTGGGATTTTTTTTTTTTTTTTGTCTACATGGAAGAGACTTTGGTTCACTAAAGAAGAAAGGGTAAAATACAGAGAAAGAAAAGACAGATGGAAAAAAAATCTTTGAGAAATCAAAAGATGATGTGGTCAAAGTAATAATTGGAAGAACTAACATTACACTGGAAGACAAATCACCTTTTCTTTCCTAGGAGACCCTGGAGAAAGAAGGCAGGAGCAGAGAAAATATTTTGCAGTGCAGGAGAGGGTATAGCTATTAGGGAAAAAATATCCTTTTGATAATCTACCTGCATCCAAACTAAGTCTGCCTGCCAACTCGTCACAATCACTGTTTAATGGAAAGGCTTCCCCTAAAGGGAGCAGGTGTGATTGGAACCAGTTCAAGTGTGAAGGAGTTGACGCTTCCTTTGGCAGTCTCCCACCTTTCTTCTCACTCTTTTTTCCACCACCTCCTGCAGGTGCCCAGTGCCCCCCACCCCAACTGAGGAACTACATCCAGGTCTGCTCCCCGGGGACAATTTTCAAGACTACTTATTAAAAATGTGGGTAATTGTTTTTTTGTTGCCTATCGATCAAGAAAATTTTTATAAAATTTGGATTTCCTAGCAGCTGAATTATTATTGCTCACCTCTCAGTATACTTCCTCCAAAGTATTATGTATAATAAATCCTTTGTCCAAAGGAATGAGTAGAGTTTCTGGTGCTGAAGCAGTCCACTTGGGGCTGTTTTGGGGTAGGAGATCCTGACAAGGGTCCCTTCAAAGTTACATCATCTGGTTGAGATTGATGTAGTCTCGATGTACTACCAGTTCACAGTCAGGTGGTTGAACAGAGATAGGCATTAGAGGATCTGACCCATACCACTGCCGAGTAACCAGTAGCTAGTATTATTCATAAAACCAAGTGTTACAAATTATTGCCATCAGTTTTTCTTTCCCTTTAAAACCTGCTATGTGAGAAAATAAAACGGGTGAGAAATTTCAAGTGCTTTCAAGTTGGAGAGGGGGCTGTATTAGTTGTCTGGGTTCTCCAGAGAAATAAAAGAACATATATATTTCAAAGAATTGGCTTTTGCAATTGTGGGATAGGGCTGGTGGTCAGGTTGGACTCTGAGGAAGAAGCTGATATTACAGTCTTAGGCAGAATTTCCTCTTCCTCTGGGAAACCTCAGTTTTACTCTTAAGACCTTCGACTGAGTGGAAGAAGCTCACTCACATTAAAGCACCTTTACTTAAAATCAAATGACTGTAGCTGTTAACGACATCTACAAAATACTTTCACATCAATATCTAGTGCTTGAATGAACAACTGGGTACTATAGCCTAGGCAAGCTGACATGTAAAACTAAGCACAAGATTTTAGTTATGGCTTTTAAGAATAAGCATGTGTTGGGCATAATTTTAAATTGATGGTTGTGTCGCACTATCTCTATATGTTCACACATCTGGTTTGCTTAAATGATGCTTTAGGGATAGCTGGGCAGGAGGTTGGGTTAACTATAAGTAGAGAGAAAAGACCAATCACTGGAGGAGAAATATGAAAGATTTGGAGAAGTCAGTAGAAACAGGACAAAAAAATAAGTTATTTAGCAGCCCAATTAGAGTTAATTAGAGCCCAAGAATCTCCATAGAGGGCATGACTATTCATGGAATAGATTCAAACCACTTTTATTTAAGCATCCAAGAAAGTGATCCCACAATACTGAAAGATCTGAGGATAGTCACACAAGTGACACTTAAGTTACATAAAGAGAAATGAGTTTGATGAATGAAATAATGCGGGGTTTTTTTTGGATCTGTTATATTTGGTTCTGTTGCAATAATTCTTTTCTTTTGCATGCAAGTTGTTTCTTAAATTTAGGATGTAAAACCAAACATCACCACATCAACGACTGATCAAAACCAGCACCAATTTTTCTATTATTCATTAAACTTTCTTAACCCTGAGTAAGACATGTGGCTTATGAAGAGAAGGAGATAACATTTATTGTGTGCTTACTATATCCCAAGCCACCTTAGTAATTTCCTTACTCTCATTTTCTCCTCAGGAGGGCCTTTTAAGTTAGGTATAATTATCTTAATTTTGTATATAAGGAAGTAGGACTATAAAATCAGAGATAACACCAATGGTGAATGAAAGAGTTCCAAATGGATCTAGATCTCAAGGTAGAACCTCCAAGTCCTTGTTCTTGATCAATATGCTGACGTGCAGTTCCAGAGCAGCAAGACCATGGTTTCTGGAGAAGTTCCTAAATGTGGTCCTTAGTGCCTTCGCATGCCACCAAGTTGACTAGGGACAACATGGGAAAATCAGAAAAAGGGCTTTGAAGTTGGAGTGCTAAGCCAGGAATGCCATGTCAGCTAGATCAAGCTCTCCATTTACTAAACACATATTGCTTTCAAGTACTCAAAATGTATATAAACAGTGTTTTAGATCATTCAATGCAGGTATCTGTTAGACAACCTGGTGACCACAATTAACACTTAAGATCAAAAGGGCTTGATGCGTTTCATAGTTTGGTGATTGAGATCCAATCACAGTGCAGAGGACTGGTGGTTTAAGGAGATCACCTCACTGACAGGGCCAACTTCAAGTCTAAGTAAGATAAATGTTCTCTGAATAAGTAGCCTATGGCAAACATCTAATTTTTTAGGCTTTATTTCATCTCAGACTTCCTATAGAGGTCTGGCCATAAATCAGAGCCTACACTTAATGGAGTTTTTAAAATAAATGTAGATAAATAGGACACAAGCATCAGCTGCCACTATATTAGGTAGCACAATCCAAAAATCAAAACATAAAGTCTCCAAGTGTTATCAAATCTATTAAGTCTGAAATAAGTCATTGATGACCAATTTCCAAGTGCTTAAATGGTGCAACTGCATCTTAGCTTATGTGAAAATCAATCAAAAACATGAATCACCAGAGAGTACGCTGGAGCCATCCAAAGACAGTTTGTAATTAGCAAGTCATCGATCCAAATAGTCAGGACCCTGAAAGCTAGAGACCAGGCAGGTGAAAAGCCAGAGTCCCTGTCCTTTACCATTAATCACTACTGCTCTGCTCCCTGTAATCTTGGCATTTATGTTGGTTTAGGGTGATAATTCAACTCTGACATTAGAAAGAAATATGTAATATATGATATGAAAGGAAACTCATTACATAACTTATATATGCTCCATTATAAGGCCAGCACCATTATCATTAATATTTCCCAGTATCTCTTTTTTCTATCACATCATATTCTGGTCAATATTATATAAATCCAAATGAAGATTATAATTCATAGAGTCACAGACTCTTGGAACTGAGAGGAGGCTGCTAAGTGATTATTTTATCTAAGCACTTCATACACGGAGGTGATGAGGCAATTTGTCTAAAGTTACAGAGTGGTAGTTACAAGGCTAGGATCATGGTGTTATTTTCATGCAGTTCACTTCCCTCCACATCTTTTATGCCAATGGCACAAGAGGCTTACCCTGGTGGTCCCAGTCATTAATTTGAAAGTGATTGATCTAACGGTTCATTATACCATTTTCCAAAAAGAGATCTAAACTTCTTTCAGAGAAGGCTCTAGTCAGGCCTGGGTTCAAGCCACAAACCTGACAAGTATTTGTCATTTGTAGACTAATAAGAATTCCCATCTTCTTTTCCTTCAATAGCCAAACTCCTGCACAGATTCCACTTGAGTTCAACATTTCCGCTGTAACATCCAGTTTCCCTCACAGGAAGTTGTGCTTCATTACCTCTTTGAAGAGAGGCAAGATCGTGACTACTTCCTGGTTAGTCAGCAGGCTTGTTGATTGTGGTCAGAAATGACATGTGTCACATCTGGGTGAAATCATTTAATTGCTGGTGTGAGACTCTGCATCTTGCCCTTTTCCTGTCTTTCTAATCTGGACCACACACATCAAAATAGACTGTCCATCAGCGTGGTCCCTGAGTGACTCTAATGAACAAAGCTGACCAGCTTGGGGTGTGTAGTGAGAGCCACTGAGATTTGGGAGGCCATTTGTAACTGCAAAATTACCAAGACTATCTTGATTAACACAATAATATTTGATCAATTCAAGCTTCTCTTGATTTATTGTGGGATTTGAAAACACATACATACACATCCACGATTTAGCTAGACAAAGAAATATGTTAACCGGTACATACTCAAGCAAGAAAAGAGTTTGAGACTTTTTTTCCTCTGTGTGCATAGCATGAAAGTGCAATCAAACTTGTTTACTCATCTAATAATTTTATTTCATACTTTTAGAAACCTGACTTGGCTCCACACTTACCTGGATTGTAGTTAATATATAACATGGGTCATTAACATTGGATTTTGCTTATAAGGATGATATTTCTTTAAGAATCGGTTTAAATAGTGTTGAGAGTAAAACTAATTGGGGGAGGGGAGAACTGAGTGTGGAGCCAGCAATTCCACAATAGTTACCTGAGAACACTACCGGGATAATTATTATTGAGTCAGTCAAATGTTCCAGCAGCCTGGTCACAGCAGGAATCAATGCACACCTCTGTTTTCAATATCAAGGGATCATCTCAAAATCATCAACATTTGTGAGGTGTGTGAATACGACGTACCCTGTGTTTAACCCCTCAGGGGCCTGGGGAGGATTCTCTCATCACTTTCATTTAAACTAACATCTTTTTCTGAGAAACAAATGGAGAACTTTTTAAAACTACATTTCAGTGTATAATATATATATATAAATATAGTTAAATGCTTTTGTACTCCTCTCTCTCTCTCTCTCTCCCTCTCTCTCTTTCCTGTTCTCCACTCCCAATAATGATACTTCTTGCTACACTGGACAAATTGTGACTGGGAACAATAGCAGGTGCCTATGGTATGTTTCTATCAGTTTCTTTGGCTTTGAACCTAAGAATCATTGAGCCTTTTATGAAGCACTGGTCCAACCAGAACTTAAAACCAGTGGTCAGAAATTCCAGAGATCCAGGACATTTCCAGTCAGAGTTGCAGCTGCCTGAGCACTAACTTGGAAGCCTCCAGAGAGTGAAGCAGTACAACTCAACATGTGGTCCCTTTACCCGCAGCAGGAGCATCTCCTGGGGGGTTTGTTGTAAATTCAAAGGCTGAGGCCCCACTCCAGGCCTACTGAATCAGAATTCTCAGAGAAGGGCTCAGGTATATGGGTTTTAACAAGCAAAGTTTGAGTATAACTGTGTAGAGTTTTAAGTCGGCCTCCATGCATTTCTGTGCATTTCCACTTTGATCTGGAACTCAGATAGTGGGCATCTCCTGGACCAGCAGACATCTGAGTGTATATTATTCAGCTGTTCTGAAGCCTCTGTGCGATTAGACCTTGTTGATGGCAGTCCTGATAGCGGCTCCTGCTTTGTGTGCTGAGGAAGTGCCAGGCAATTGCCTTTTCTTAGATAATTCCAAGATTAACGGGCTCACGTTGCTCAGATTAACACTGTTTCCCACCCTGCAGCCAGCTAGAGAGGGAACACACTGTCCTCTCTGTGGGCCAAGGGGCTCACTTCCCAGCCATCATTTTGGGCAGGAGAGATGCTGATCAACATAAGTCACTGCCTGTTCCCAGATTGTCACCATTACCCAACCAGTGAGACATTCCGTCCTGGTGCTCCAGCAATGCTCCGCTGGTTTGCCTGGCTTGTGCCGTACGCGGGCAATGGCATCATCAATTGCGAAGGGCATTCTGTTCAAAAAGGAGCAGACACATGGGGAAAATCCTTCCCACCTGATTCTGGGAGGAAATGTCAGTACAATAAAATGGTCATTTACGGAGAGCAAGGGTGAAATGTGCGAGAAACTTCCTATACATCCCACAGGAAGCCAGATAGACTTTGAAGTTCTTAATGTGTCTCCCAGTGGAGCTCACAATGTATGTGGGGCATCGGACTCCTGGGGTGGGGGGGCGTGCTGGGGAGTGCTTCTATCATTTCTTTTTTGCATTTCACTTTTCTACTGTCTGAATTTCTGTTTTGTGTAATTTGGAGATAATATTAGTGTTTATAAGTCACAGGAAGACTCCAAAAGAAAACGGGAAGTAATATCTGTCCTCAGATATAATGAAGTAATATCTGTCCTCAGTAGCAAAAACTCCTTCCACAATAGCAATGGATTCCACTCCAGAGTCTGCCAAAGACAGTGACAACAATACAGGTAAACACAGGCTCTGCCGGTCTTAAAGAAAAAAAAAAACCATAAAGACATTTTTACACAATAGCTCTTTGAAAAAGAATGCTGCTCATTGTAAAGCCTGTGGTCAAAAGATAAAATAGAATCCAAATGTTCAAATATGCAAACGTGACCCTCCTAAAATACCCGATTCTGTCCAGTTTTGTTAAAATGGCTTAATTCTGTCCAACCCCATCAGACGAGACTCAAAATGGATGTACTAGAAACAATAGCAAAAACATTTTGCTGCAAAAGTAGCAATGGCAAAAGTCTGGTTTCCTCTCCAACCCCTCAAAAAAAAAAAATTATCCAGGCTGCCCATTATAACACCTGCTGCTCACAATGAAAGCCCAAGCCAAGCAACTCATGCCCTTCCATCCAAATATCCAATCTACCCGCAGAGAATTCAAGCTGTCCAGCCACACACCAGCTGCTTGCTTAGTCACTGCAGAATGCTCAACCTTCACTCCCTCATCTCTCCGAATGTTTGTTCTCTTGGTCTCCCTCCTCCTCTGTCTCTTCCACAGAGGAGTCACTAACACAGTTTCAGAATCTCTGATGAACCCCTGACCTAAGATTTGGGGCTCTTCCAGCAAGGATCATAGAATTTTAGCCTTCTCCTTCACCTTCCTCTTCCACTTCAGCTTTGACATAAAACTAAACATTGCTGAAAGAGAAGGGAGAACCAGCAGGTTCCACTCAGTGCTTCGGAACAGCCGTGATTCTTTCACTGGACAGTTCATGGAATCGGATGAGCTGGGACCCAATTTCACTAATCTACTTTCATTTCATTTTCCAGTTACAAGATGAAGAGATGGCTGTCATGATCTCAAAAAACCCCTATTAATCTTTGTGTTTTTTGCCATTTTGCTTTCTCAAATGCTTGATTCACAAAAAGCATTTTCTTTCTTACCTTCACTTACTTGCCTTATCTTGTAGAGGCATTTTAAAAACAACACATGTAAAACTTAAAAAAACAAATTGTATTTTCTCATGAGTGTACATTTTTATTTCAAAGGCTCTTTGATTTTATCGCTGATTGATTATTTGGCTGTGATTCTTAATATTTTTAACTTTAAAAGCATGCTACATGGGCAGTGACACCTGCTAGTCTAGCAAACCCACATGTTTACAGTGCCCTCAGGCTTAATCTTTATGATATAATGAATGATTCTGTGATATAAATAATTACTCCTAGCTGATCACATTTGCAAGCTATGGTGGCCTTCTGATAGTTCCACAACATGTGACGAGACTTCCCAGTCTGTGTCTCCATGTGGGATAGCTCAGCCAGTGGGAATGGAAATCCAGCCCTAGCTTTGTTGGCCCAGCCAGATAGCCCAGTGGAAGGACATGCATTTAATTCAGCTCTTGATGCAGGGGTATTTTTTTGCAGCTCACGCAGAAATTCTGAGTATGCTGGCTGAGGCCCTTGGGCCCAAAACACCCTTACTCTAGCCTTTAGCAAGTATGGCTCCTTCCCAGCTTTCAGATCTCACTGCTCTTAAAGCCATCCCTGACCATTTTATTTAAACCAACCTTCCTCCATCCCTATGCACACTCTTTCCGTTATACTCTCTCTCAGCCCACTATTTAATTCTTAGCAGCAAAACAAAGCAGTGATCAAATTTGTGGCAGATTTTATTACTGACTTCAATATTTTGCCCTTTCTGGTATCCACGCTCTCTGCCATACAACTGTCCAGTCTCTTTGCACTTGGCTCTTGTAACTTGCTTTGGTCAATAGAATCAGACAAAAGTATAATCACAAATGTACATTTCAAGCCTCTGTCTGCATCAGTTTAATGAAATCCCATCGGTCAAAGCAAGTCACATGGCTGATCCTACAGTCAAGAAGAGGGGAAGTAGAAGGAAATGCAAAATTACTCAGCAAAAGACATAGACACAGGTACAGGCAAACAAGTGATGTCAATCATTCAAATACACTGCATTGGCTGATTTCTACCAACTGTCAGTGACCTCCTGGAACACTGTGTTGAGGATTCTGAAGCTTTAACTATGCTCATTGTAAAGGGGGCCATAATTAATCTGCCACACCTCTCTGTCTATGGTATATCTGATGGCCTAACAGAAAGCTACAGAGAAAGACTTAGAATCGGGTCAGGGCGATCAAAAGAGTAAACATTTGTCATCGGTCCCAGAGCTTAGGAAATATCACTGGTCCATAGCTTTGTCATAGAGTTGGTGTCCTACGGCTCTTATTTGTTTTCCTTTTCACTTTTCTAAAATCTGTGCTTTGGAGACCACTGGCTATGTTTCCTGTAGCCAGATGCTTATGTTTTCCTTGTGTAAGAACTGAGAATACTGAGGACAGAAAGGTGGCAATCAGCGTGGGGGAACTAAATGCAAATGTTGGGCTAAAAAGAGCTTAATTTTTTGCAAGGCTAACTCTGCAATTGGTTTCCAAAAGTCCATTGTTTTTCGCCTATAATTTGAGTTCATCAAAGGATTTCTCCTACAAGGGCTTCTTATTAAGGTTTGCTGATAATTTGCTTAAAAGCCTAAGAAAATGACTGGCATAGAAGTGTTGGCTTATACCTATTTTCCTATTGCACCACTATTTGAACACCCACATGAAATCGATTGTTTACTTGCAAAATTCATTTAAACCTTTAAGTGCCATCAAATTGTTTTTATTTCATGTCTGTCTCTAATGGGAAATCTGAATAATTGGGGGATGCTGAGCTTCTGGTCTGGAGGAGCTACTGACTCCCTAGTCATTGTAGTAGTTTTTGCACGTGCTGATTATAGCAGAATTTTCATATTTTTGTTTTCTGAGAAAGTTAGACAATGCACTTGTGATGTCGCTGCTATTACAGAAGAAAAGAGCAGAAGGAGAATATTAAATCAAGAAGGACTCTGTAACAGCAAGCCCATAAAGCACTGACATGGTAGAGGGATGACATCATCTGCTTTGCCCTCCAAACTTCCTTCTCCTCCCATATTCCTCATTTCAGTGGCCACTCTCTGCTCAGTTATCCTAGACAGAACCCAAGACTCATTATGAATGTTGCTTCTTCCTCAAACCTCGGTTCCAGTCAGTCACCAAGTCAAGCCTATTCCATTTTCTAAAGAGGTCTCTCATTTGTCACACCCTTCTTTCTCCATTCCCACCCTCCTAATTGAAGCCTTACCCCCTTTCATCCCTGTTATTGCCTAGCCTCCCACCTAGCCTCCCAGTTCCCAGGCATGACTGACTCTAATCCATTTTCCAAACAGCTAAAGTGACTTTTCTTAAGAATAGTTCTGACCAAGACATTTTTGTGAATGTTTAAACCCTACCACCATTCTTAGGATGAAGATTATATTCTATAACTTGGCTCCCCAGGTTACTTCCCTGCCTCTTTTCTGGCCACATTCTGCTTCACAATTCAAAACTCTTTTAGTTCTCTTACCCATCATGTTCTTTCCAGGATTTTATTCACATTATTTCCTCTCCTTGAAATACTTCCTCTCCTTTCTTAAGCACCCATCACCTAATTCTTACAGGTCATGGCACAGGTTTCACTTTATCCTAGAAGTTTCCCCTGATGCCCTAAGATGGGTTGGGTGACTCCTTGCAGCTTCCTCTCTGAAGTTCTTACCACACTGGATTGGTAATACCAATCTATCTGATATGTGTACCCCACCAGGCAGTAAGCACCAGGATGGCAGAGTCCTTGCCTGGCTTGTTTATGGTTGAATGCACCCATCATGTGCCGAAGTGTATGAAACATATTAAACATTCAATAGATATTTGTTGAATTGAATAAACATGGAAGGCTGGAGGGCCATATCAACTTACCTCATGTCCATAAATTGACTGTCTGTTCAACAGAGTGATGGAGCACAGACTCTGGTACCAGAATTCCTGGACTTGAACCCCATTTGCATCACTCAGTGCTGTGTAACCTTGGGCAAGTCACCCAGTGATCCTAAACCTGAGGTTCCCCCTCTTAAAATGAGAATAATAATACATAACAGGGCTGTTGTGCTTTAAGCCTCCTTATAGGGCACCCCGTACAGTCTCTAGTTTCACTGGGGCTAAATAAATAATAGTCTCATTATCATCAGAAATAGGATGGCTAGCGAGATTAAATATGATCAGTGTAAAAAGTATTGGAATTGAAAAGAGAGAAGGAAAGAAACTCAGGAAGCTACCTAGGATGGGAAGAGACAGGAGTGACAACCTCGATGTAGCTCTTCTTATTGCACTAAGCTTCGATATGCAACCGAGTTTACCCCTTGTGCCCCCTCAGATTCCGACATGTATAGATATCTCTGGAGGGCCTGCACACTTCAGTTTGCACTCTTTTTGGCTGGTGACAATAGTACAACTCACACAGCTTAAGCACTACCATGTGTTTACTAGTTCCTGTAACTATAGTACAGAGATAACACCGGCTTCGAACAAAGCTTGAACCTGTGGCTCTAAAATGCCACCAAGAGCCCAGTTAATTTAAAACCTAACTCCAAAATTGACTGCCAGAGGCTCTCCAGGACACTTCCATGTGCCTTCACGTTCAGCAGGAAAGAGGAAGTCTTTATTGGGTTCAAGCTCCCTGACAGCTCCAGGAGAAGGCTCACGACTCAGACCGTCCCAGTGAGGGTTGCCCCTGGGACATTTGGGTGCCCTGTAATCCACTCACTGTGATCAAGGAGACAGGATATACTGATTTGTTCAAACTAACCTGGACTCACCACTGAAGCTGGAAATAAAGGAAAAGAGATTTTCCCAAAACTTGAGAAAAGGGACTACCATTAAAGAGAGGGAATGGATGCCTGTGGGCAACTGATGGTGCTTGAAGGATCAGGAAGCATCCTAGGAAAAGACCTCATCTTTAAGGATGAGAGAAGCCAGGCTTTAGAGCTTCATCCAAGGACCACATCTAGTGGAAGAAGAGGGTGGAGGGGTAAAGAGGGTTTCATCTTGTAGAAACATTAAAGGCTGATCCTTAAATCACATAAAGAAAAAACCAAGGTCATTTAAAAGGTCATCCAAGTTGCCCTAAAAAGGATCAGTGCAGGGCTCACATCCAAAAATTCTGACTCCAGATTCATGTGGCTTTGTAGTCACATCAGATTAGGCCCCAGGTGAATTAAACACACTTCACCACCACCACAAAAAATTTAAAACAATAGGCCTCAAAATAAATTGATATATTTATCTAAATAATTTAGATGCAATAGGTACAATTATATTTAGTGTCTTCCAATTGATTCTATTCATGGGATCAAAGACAACAGTGAGGTCTCATGAATCTATAAGCCTAAAAGCTGTTTTTTATTTTAATGTGTTACTATATTTTTGTGGCATATGAACTTATATTTATTTTTAGGCACTCTGCACTGAGCTGCTTGCATCCTGCCAATGTTTGCTGTGCTAACTTTGCATCTAAAGGTTATTCAACACACTGAGATATGAAAAAAGTACTCCCATTTTGACCTCGAAGAAACTGTACTTGAATGCTGCCTTATGTTCTAATGGTGTTAAATGTCAAAACTACTAGAAATATGAGTATTGGGAAATTCACTGCAACTGCTGCCCCAGATTGCTCGTGACACTGAAGGATGTGAAGGTGTCATGGAACTTCATTTTAGGTCTGGTGTTCTGGTGTCAGTCTGTCAGATTGCAAAGGGGCACACAAACAGGAAGGTAGGAAAATAAGTCAGTGGTTGTTTACCAGAGCCTACAATTCACCTAGTCCTAGCCATAAACAAAAGAACCAGTCCCAGCTGAACAAAGAGCTGAGCAAACACATGAGTTACAAAGTTGTTCTTGGTTGAGTGTACCAAGCACTTTTGTGTATTCCATCTCAAGTAATGCTCACGTCAACCCTGGAGAGTGGGGCTATTATCCTACTTCTGCAAATGAGGAATCTGGCAGTTGACCAGATCAAATAGCTGGTGGTAAGGTAACTGGAGCCATTCTCAAACTGGTGGCACAAATAAAGGCTTAATGGCTTATTTCTGAATGAACTTTCAATTCCAGCCCATGGGTCAGCAATGAGACTTCCAGTGTCTCTCCCTGGTGGAAGAAGTATCCTCTCGTCATCTCTGGATTTCTCCAACGCTTCAAGTTTAGGTAAGATCCTATTACGCTGGTGTTTTTATAACGCAACAAATTGTTTATAAGTCATGAGAGAGTTAAACGCACTCTCAGTTTGCCTTATTTAGACTTGGGGAAAGCAATGGCGAGGTGGTGAACACTCACACCTAGAGCCATGCATTTCAGTCAACACTTCACACACATGCAAACACACACACAAAAGAAGGAACTTTTAAATTCCTTCTTCGTTTAGAAATCATACTGATTTGCTTTTTATGTTTCTACGTAAGAGTAGGAGATGCTTGTATTTCCATGTCTCCAAAGAGAAAAGAATAGAGTGCTATTTATTTCTAATGATTCCAGTAAGTGTTATTTGTATATTATAATTAAAATAAATGATTACTGTTAATATAATATGATAAATACCATTATAGCATAGCCATATTTTGCATCTGCATGGCCAGTGTATGACCACGGGTTCTGTGCATGGGTTTGTTGGCTTGTTTTCCTGTTTACAATCACAGAGTTACCAGACAATCATCTAGACTGGGGTCTGCAAACTGTGGCCCACGGGCCAAATCCAGCCTGCTGTGTGATTTTATAGTTTCATTTGAATACGGCTACATCCAAGGATGCTTTCATGTTACAGTGGCAGAGTTGGGTACTTATGACAACAACTGCGTGATCTACAAAGCTGAAATATTTTTTTATCTGGCCCTTTTCAGAAAAAGTTGCCAGCCTCTGACCTAGATTATATGACAGTGTTTATTTATTTTTTTATCTGGACAGGCATGGCTGGCAATAATTAGGTTGTCGTATCATAATATAAAAATGATCAAAATCATCCTACATTCATTATTTTGCTACTTTTGAAATAATCTATTAGAGAGAACATTCTGTTTCCCTTTACTCAGCCCTCTTGGTGACTTGATTTAACTTAACTGACATTTATGCCACACCTACTGTGTTCCAAATGCAAACATTCTTACTCTCAGATCCCAACACTGCTTGTGAAAAACAACCAAGTGATATGCGTGGCTGGGTGATAGAACATGATGAAAACTCTGCAATGCTCTTTGAAAAGCCAGGCCTATCAGATGAATTAATGAACGAATTTTTCTCTCTCTTACTATACGGATTGATTAGGACCAAAAATGCAGAGCATCATTTGACATCAAACGAGGATAAGCAATATGCTCTTCCCACGTCACTGCTACATTCCCTTACTGTGCCGACAGTGCCTTGCTACCTTGTGACAGCACCGAATAATTTTTCCTCCCCTTTCACAGAGACTCCAATTATAATCCAATTCCTTTCAGATTAAGTACACTTTGATAGCAATTCCCTTATACCAAAAAATACAGCCCAAGATAATGGGCTGTGAGTATAGTTTCAATGCTAATAAGAGGCAGTTTAACAGCCTCGAGAAGTTCATTCTGACTACATTTTTATTGCAGTGATAAACAGCATATAATGCCCCTCAATTATAGCTTTAATGTAAAAAAATGAAGTTATAAGACAATTTATCCCGACTAAATTGTAATTTCATTTCTAAGATGTTGCCCTTTTAATAAATAAAAATTCCACTTACCCATTCCGTTGTTCTCATGTTGGGTTTTGACAGTGAGATCGATTACAGGGAAAAAAAAGAATTACAGATGAAATCAATGCTACCACTATAAGTAAATTAGCGAGAGTTTGTTCAAGCCACCCAGCTTGAAACACTTCTCTCCTCTTTTCTCCTAGGGAGCATCAGAAAATAAAATGTTATTGATGATTGCCACATTAAATGGAATTGTGGATTCTATCACAATTCTAGCACCAAAGGACCGTATTTGGAAAGCCCTTGAATCTTATGCTAAAGTTCATTTCCTGGACTTTATTGGGGTATTTGCACATTCAGAAAAAGTACACCTCTTACAGGTACACAGCTCTATGACCTCTCACCAACAGACCGCTGAAATCATCAACCAGATCACATGTCAGAATATAGGCAGCACCCCAAAACCAGTGACCTCTCCTCACTAGGTCAACTTCTGACCATTTCAGTCAACTTTGCTTGTTTGTACTCTATATTTTTTAAAAAGTCAAACTTTCGTGCCTGGCTTTATTCACTCAGCACTACATCTGCAAGAGCATCCATATCGTTGTGTGTGTCTGACTCTACAGGGTGTGTCCCGATGTTGTTTCTGTGCGTGAACATTTTTTTCCCAATCGTAATAATTGTGGATCTATTTACTTTGAGTCAGGCAAAAGAATACAACAAGAATATTAAACCCATGATTTCAAGAAGCTTGGAAGAAAGCTAACTTCAAGGAGATAGATGCATTCCTGTACACCAAATGTTCATAGCAACTTTATTGGTAAGAGCAGAGGACTGAAAACAACTTGTCTTACTCAGCTTCAGTTAATCAGCCACATGACCTCTTCCACATCAAAGATGCCACCACCAAATACCATCACCTACGTGAGGGGGCCTCAACGTATGAGTTTTTGGAAGACATAAACATTCCCAACACAACTCAAATGCCCTTAGGTGAGCAAATGGTTGGACAAACTTTGGCCTACCAATACAATGGAATACTATTCGGTGATAAGAAGTAATGAGTGGTTGATACATGCAACAACCTGGCTGGACTTTAAGGGCATGGTGCTTAGCAAGAAATGTTGATCATAAAAAGCTGTATATTGTATGAATTCATTTCAATAACATTCTCAAAATGACAAAACTATACAGATGACCAGATCAGTGGATGTCAGGGAACAGGGATGAGGGGTGGTGAGATGGCGGTTGGTTACAAGTACAAAGAAGTAATCACTGTTCATTTAAACTTCAAATTTAACTTCAAATTTATTTTAGCTGGAATTCCTATCCCCTAATTCTAATCCTCATACACATCTGTGGAATTGCTTTTCTAAAGACAGCTCTAATTTTTCTCGATCACCAGAATCCTTTCCACAGTGCCCTTCGGAACAAATCACAATCTCCAACACACTCAGTCTTTTCTTATGTATCTTGTTTTTCAAACTAAAACCAGGTGCTCTCCTAGGGACACCACTCCCCCTACACCCTTTTCCTTCTCAACCCTTTTATACTACAAGGTTGGCCGTGAAGTTGGCAACCTTTTTAGTCCTTTTACCACCTCCCAACACTCTCCAGTCCAGAGTCCCTTGTCACCACATTACACTGCAGATTGTCCCTTCTTTCTCCAAGTGACTGTGGGCTAACAGGTCAACCCCTCCCCATTTTTTTAATGTTTTAATTCCTGACACAGTGTCATTAACTGAAAAACTACTTCCATAATAATTCATAGTAATTTCAATATCCGAGCAAGTGATAATTCCCAAACCCTGTTTTTGTTTGTTTGTTTGTCTGTTTTTAATTTCCTTGAACTTTTCCTCATGTTATTTCAGCCAGCCCCTCCCTCAGTCATGTCAGGCATGCATGACCTAGACCTGGTAGTTATTATAATTTGTAACCTCTTCTTAATTCACCCCTCTCTGTTCATCACCTTCAATTTTTCCAGCTTACACGCTCTAACACTTCAGCTTAGCACGGACATCTACCATCCATTGATCCTACCTTTGAAACTGCCCCTAGCTCTTTATAACCTCACTTCACTTCTTATCCAGGTAAAATTCTGTAGCAAATTAGTAGAATCATTTCTCTACATATGCCTTCAACTCCTTTGTCACCCCACTGTCTCTCTCTCCCTCCCTCCCTCCCTCTTGCCCACTCACTTGAAAACTGCAACTCTGGTCAAATCCAACTCTCCTCTCATCCTCTTATCCTCACCTGCACCCGTGAAACTAAATGAAGCTGGAAATAAACACAGGACTGCTGACTTGCCTCACTTTAAATACATGCTCACTCTCCACAAGAGAGCCCTTAATGTGGCTGGACAATCATACTACATTTCCTCAGTCTTTCACCCTCCTGCTTTTCACCCTCTCCTCAAATAACCAACAGTTCCTTCTTCATTCTTACTCTCATCTTTCTGAGATAACAGAGGTAATCAGATGAGATGCTCCACAAGTTCTCACACCCATACCCACCACCTACTTGGATCTGGGTCGTGTAACTCTACCATCTTCCCTGCTACCGATGAGCGTCCCCTTGGCCAGGAAAGACCAATCCCTTCCCTTGACCACTTGATCCAATTTGCTTTTGTCTACTCAAGAAAACTGCTCTAGAAATCTCCCATCTCTCTCCTATAGCAACAACTCCTGTCTACAAAAACTTCCTCATCAGCATGTAAATATCTAAAGAAGAAAACCATCTCTTAAGCCACTTTCCACTCCAGCCAGCATCTTATTGCTCCCCTCCTGTCTACAGCAAAACAAGTAGCTACACTCATTATCCCCGACTCCTCTCTTCACATTCTCTTTGAACCCCTCTAGCTAGGTTTCATTCTCACCACTTGACGGAAACAAAGCTCTTGTCAAGGTCATCGATGACCTCCATGTTCTAAATCTCAATCCTCGTTTTATTGAATCCGCAACATTTGTTACCTTTGACCTTTCCCTTCTTGAATCATTTATTTTTCTTAGCTTCCACCTGGTTTTAAATCTACCTCACTAGCCACTTATTCTCTATATCCTCTGGTAGATCATTCTCGGCTATCCAACCCTGGAATGTTGGAGTGCCTTGAAGTTCAGCCTTTGACACTCTTCTCTGATTGCCTCAGGGATCTCATCTAATAGGATCTGATAACTAACGAATTTCTATCTTCAGCTAGGCCTCTCCAAGGCCTTCTCAGATTTCCACTTAAATACCTAATAACCATGTCAAATTTAACACATCAAAAATTTAGCTCCTGATCAGACCACCTGTGCTTCCCACACTCTTCTGTTTGCTGAAGTACAAAATCTTAGGGGCCTACTTGATTCTTCTCCTCTTCATCATACCTTTCTGTCAATCAGCAGATGTTGTTGACTCTTTCTTCAGAATATATATGTAACCCAATCATTTTCTATCATTTTTACTGCTACCAATCTCACCTTGATTATTACAATGGCCTAATGAGTTCACTTGTGTACACTCTTGTTCCCTACTTTCTATTCTCAATCAAGCAACTAGAATGATATCATTAAAAAGTAGGCCTGTGCATGTCTATCTTTTCCTCAAATGCTTAGCTGTTATCACTGAATAAGAGCATTTTCTTGTTTGCAAACCATCTATCATACAATATCTTCTTTGTGGGATCTCAGCTCGTCTCGGCTCTTGTCATGAATGTGCACTTAAATACTCACAATAAAAAGTCTTTTCAAATTCTTTCAGAATTTGAGTCTGACAGATATATAATCACCAAATAAAGGTAATAGGATAATACAAACATATTTTGGGTAAATCTTTTTCCTCCACATTTTCTTAGATTTATTTTAGTATGGCATTTTATAAGAATTGGTTTTTTTTCATATTTCCCAATTTCCTAGTGGACTAAAATAATCCTTTGAAGACTAGAGGAAATGGTATCCCTTGTGGTAACACTCCAGATTATTTTCAAACACAACCTTTATAAAACAATTTTAATCTAATCAAAATGTAGTTATAGCCTGGAATTAAAATATGCAAGAAGTGGGCTTCTTAATGGTTTATTTCAATGGGATGTGAAGTTAGAATTGTTAAGGAATGCAGAATGCTAATTAGCTAGAGTTAGAAAGCTGGGGATGAAATTAAGTATCCTGATGTGAACTCTGATCAACCATCCTTATTAAGCTGACCAGATGATACAAAGCTGTGAGGTCGTGACCACTCAGACTCTTGGGGGTTGTTCCACTTAGTTATTTCACCAACCAGCAGGGGGAGACACAGAATGCTCCTCTTCCCCCAGGTACAATTCCTTGTACCCTGGGACCTCATCAGTCTTTTCTTTGTCCATAACAAGTAAAACAGGTTGGTCCACTCTGACAGAACTCACCCCTCACTGTTTTGGGTTTCTTGAATTACTGTTGATTTTGCATTCAAATGGCTCACTAGAAGGAGGGACTTGTGTGCAATTGTTGGTTTGCAGATACTAGATTATATCAGGGTATTTTTTTTATATAAGTAAATTTTGACTATTGCTCTAAAAGTTGATGAATCTAATGAAATTCAGCCATTTAAAAACTTAAACATCACTCTTTCTGAATCATCACCTTCAATAATCTCAGGCCAACAGTCAACTTTATAGGAGCTCACAAGAGCAACTCAAATAGACTTGATGACAAACTATATTGAAGTTTTAAAATATCTTGGCAGGTTGGAAGTTCCACACTTTGTATTTTATCTCCTAAGAACCAGGTAATTTTGCTTTTATCTATCAGTTCACTTCCACATACACAGGATGTAAGGAAACTGAACAAAGGCGATCCCAAGTTAGCTCCCAAGTTAGGTACTAGGGATAAAGACAGGTCATGGCACTTGCCATTGGGATAGAGAGACATTTAACAAATAATTGCTGGACTGTATGATCCATGTAACATGTGCAATGTGAATGAGGTGCTTTAGTAGCTGAGAGGAAGGAATAATTACTTTTGTCTGCAGTAAGGCATTAGGACAGGCTTCATAAAGAGAAATAATGCCTAAGCGTGGTTTTAAAGAATAACTAAGAGGGGACAGAATGGGTTTTGGTTAAAAAAACAAAAAAAAAAGCAAAAAAAGAACAGAATCTAAAAAGGCATAAAATAGAATAATCTGAGCAATTCTTCTTTGTTTGTATTACTGGATGATAATGTGAAAGGGGGACCGCACAAGGTAAAGTGGAGGAGACAGGTATAGGGCAGGTAGTGGAGAAGCCTGAACTAGGACATGGGAACGGACCACAGAGTGAACGAGGAGCACAGGGCTCTCAGTTGACCAAGTGACTGTTCAAAATTAGATTATTATTTGAGCTCTACAAACCTGCTGACCAATGGAAACAGACTGAAAGTATATGGAAATATAGGTGAAAACAGCATCCTAAAGGATAAAAATCCATGCTTCATTCTTTTAGAAGGCTCCATCTTTATTATATTAACAGAATAATAGTAGATATGATTTACTAGGTGGCACAGGTTCTTAAAAATTAAATACTATATTCAAAGGTAATTTTAACTGCAAGCTTATTTTGATAAACAACAATTTTTTTCTTCTTCAGGCTTTAATTTTGAAGGTTGAATATTGGTTCATGGAAAGGCCTCAAAAGAGTTACTTGACAGATACATCTCTGAGTTCTTCAGATAACAAATGCAAAACAACTTCAATTGAATACCTATTTTATTTCTTCTATTTTGATTTCTTTGATTAATAATTTATCTAATCTTCTCCTAATTTTATAGAGCCGTGGGCAGGGATGATGACTTGGGAAGGCTGCACTGCTACTTGTGTTATATAAAAAGTATGTGGGTTGTTGCTTTTTAATAAGTCATTTGAAAACATAAAGATGGGATGTGCCAAAATTCCCACCCAAATCTCACTTAACACTCTTTTCTAAAAGGAAAATGAAACCCTTAATGTTTATACAAAACCTAATTACAAGTTTGCAGGCAATTAGATGATTGAAAATGCATGCTCCTGACTGGGAAGGAGAAGGACGAGTAGATCTGCTATTTCAGGCAAACAAAGCAAAGGTGAACAACTTCTGGGTCACAGTCAGATACAAATATGCTTATAGATACTTTTGAGAGATCTTAGCTTTTGTTAATAGAAAAGAATCAAAAATAAAAGTAGGGGTAAAACAAAGAGGAGGAAGAAAAGAGGGAAAACACAAGAAAAATTGTAGACCTTCTCTGACATGTCTAGGAAAAGCCATTCACTGAAGGTAGCATGGGGCAGTGAGAAAAGCTGCACTGTATAAATTGTCAGGCTTGGGTTCAAATTTTGGCTCCTCTATATCCTGAAACAGGACCCTGAGAGAGTCCCTTCATCTCTCTGGACTGTTTCCGTGTCGCGGCATTCATGGTACCCCATTCACAGAGGCTTGTTGAGATGGTTAAATGAGATAATGCACTTGAAGTCAAAGTACAATGGCTGCACAAAGAAGATGGTCAATAAATGTTAGCTCTATAACTGTCACCAATCCTATCATAAAACTCTAAATGTTACCCAACCTAGAAGAACATGAATTCGTAACATTTCTCCTCAGATTCCTTGGTCCTTAAACTAAAGCCCCACTCTCCAAAGTTGGTTAACCATGACATAATCATGGTTAAATCAGCAGGGAATAATCCCTATTACAGCTTGATGTAGAGAAGAAAAATAAATGAATGATTATAAGGACACAAGGAATGTTATACAATAAGGACCACAAGGCGGGATGGGATCAAGGAAGAGGAAGACCCTTGTCTGGGCAGTCAAAGGAGGTATCCAGGAAGAACTAATCTGAGGCTAAGAAATAAAGAAGAAGGAGTCATTTGGGCAAAACGGGGAGAGAATGCTGGGGTAGAGGGAAGAGGGGGTTGTGAGCCTGCGGGACTGACTGCAAGGAGCGCCAAGTAGCTGGAGCATGGAGATCAGGTGTCTCCAGCCTTTTGCATCTACAGAAAGTCAGCATCAGGACACTCAATCCTTTCTCTTCACTTGATTCTTTTCTTCCAGTTTATCACGTAACTTTCAAAAAAAACAGTACCGATAGAACTATCCTCTCGTGAGTGGAGGAATCTTAATACCAGTTACCTTTACTAGTTCCTACTTAGACAAAAATGTATATTTTGTCAAATGAGACAATTCTAGACTGCATACCATTCTTCTTCACTCGGACCAGACACTCAAAGGAAACACTGTTAGTGTCAAAGTGTTCAAACCGCGTAGGTGGGAGTTGCATGATTTCCTGACTCGGAACAAAGAAAGACCACCATTCGATGCCTTATACTCTTACCACTTTTTACTAGCTTGCTGCAGCTCATCCTGTATGTGGCAAAGGAGAAAGAGACCAGCCCGTTTTTCTACAGACTGTAGCGACTATGGAAATGCAGAATTTGTTCACCCTCCACAGATGACCATGCGGGAGCCATCATCAATGAAAAGGAATTCCAGGCACTCTTCCCACCTTCAAGCAGTTCCTTTAAAGCCCTTTGTTTGTTCCTGCATTTTTCACTCCCTCTGAATTTTGGAGTCAAAGTACTTTTCCTACACTTTAGTTTTGCTCCTAGTTTCCCATCTTCTATTGTCCTTTGTATTTCTTCACCATCCTGATAAACTTCCAAGTGCCCTATCCGCTGGGACCCAGCTGTGAGGTTGGGGCAACTGGCCAAATCCTTACAACAGAATGCATCTCTCCATTGACCTGTCACTCTGTTTAAGAACTGCTGATGCTCTTGGTCAATAACTGTTGTCAAAGAAAAACTATGAATTATTTTACTAACCTATTTGATCATCTGATTATCCTCAGATTCCTTGCATTCTAGTCTTCAGGTCTGGCAAATAAGGATTGGGAAGAATGAGACAAATAACCTTTCTCAAAGGAATATGCTAAGCATAGTAGGTGAATTTTCAATCATCAGATTATGGAATGCTGTCAGTCAGGGGTTGGCAAACATTTCTGTAAAGGACCAGATAACATTTTCAGCTACTGTGGAAAGGGTCATACAAAGTAGTCTCCACTGCCACTACTCAGTTCTGCCATTACACAATGAAAGCAGCCATAGACAATGGGCAAATGAATGGATGTCACCGTGCTTCAATAAAACTTTATTTATAAAAACAATGGGCCAGATTTAACCCACGGTCTCTAGTTTGGCAATTCCTACTAAAGCAGAAGGTACTATTATATTAAACACACTTGATTTGAGGTAAAAAGTTCACACCCCAGCAGCCCAAAGAGGCAGTTACTATGTCTCTTATATAATGCATAGCTCGTGTTGACTTTAGAGAGATCCCCGGGAAAGAGTGAAAGCATTCTGCATTAAGGTAAACAGTCCACAGAGCGGGTTTTTACAATTGTAATAACATTTGTAAAACAGAAGATCAGATAGAACTACTTCTCATAATCAAATGATGAAAACTGTAATTCAAGCTTTATTTAGCCCAAATTTTAGGTGTGATGAGTCCCCATTGATATCCACACTGGCACTGAGACCATATGTCACTTTTCCAATAACTTTGAGGAAACCATTGTGTCTTTTATGTAAATCTTGCTAAGCTCACGGATCACTGACCTGCCTTAGGTGGTGTGTGGCATATGAATTCACCCTCAAATACACACAATAAACCCATCCATCCTATTTCCTTTGGAGATTTTATTTATAAAGCAACTCGTGAGCACATACTTACCAATTTCAGACCAAGGTAGCTTGACCATTTTGATTTTTGCCCTGTCAAGATGCCAAAAGCATTTAGAGCACTTTACCAATGTCCCACTCGCCAACATTTCCATTTTAACATCAGAGCTGTCGGAACCTAGAGACAAAGCAAAAAGCCCTCTCAGCGAGTCAACTCCTATTGTTCTGTTTTACATGGGTTAAAAAAATAAATAAATGAATGGCGAAACAGATTGTTTTTGAAACTGATAACACAATTTGTTCTCCTGCTTCATATGTTAGATTTCTGCCTGCAGCAAATATTTACAGCAGAGTTTTAACCCTCTCAAAATCAGCTTGGTTATGTAAGGGCTGCAGCTGCCTTTCATACAGTGCCCTTGACAATGTGGCTTTAAGACTGAAGAAGTAGTGACCTCAGCCCCTGTCCTAGGTGCATGGTCAATGTTTAGTTACAAGGAGACATGCAGATAGAAAACATAGCCAAAAACTTGTTGTTGTCAATTATTTAGCATTCCCATAAACCATTAGATGGTCAAAAATATCTTTAATTGATTCCATCGCTACCTATGCTACTTATTATTTATTACTATAACAAACTTCTCCATGGGAACAGCTAATTGTACCTCCCTGGTGGCCACTTCAAGTGGAATAAGCCCTGCACAGTGCAGCCTAAGATACGCTGAAAGGTCTTCAGCTTTGGGGATTTGATTAAAACTGTATTACATGAACACATCAGCAACCATTGCCAAAACAAAACACTAATTTAAAAAATCCTTCTGCTTTACTGCTTAACACAATTGAAAGAAGCTTTGTGTGCCTGTGTGCGTGTATGTGTCACACAGGGAGTGGCAGTAAGAGGAGGGGGTCGCATATGTTGTCTCCTTCACAGACAATCATGTTTAATGGAAATCATGTGGCACTCTGTGGCATACTAGGCAAAAGGGCAATCCTGCCAGCTGCATTATGGGTACAGGCAAAATCTCTGACCTGGTGATAGGACTGACCTATTGTGCCAGAAAGCGAATTGTATCAAGAGAAAATACCTCACCCAGCCTCCTCTAAAAACACATATACACGCACGCATGCACACGCACGCCTGCACCCACACACACACCTTTAAAAGAAGCATAATTGTTAATCTGCTCTGTAGTAGAAAAGACAGATGTTATGGAAATAGTGAGCCACACTCTGCTAAGAGTGTTCTGTGCAAAGAGATTCCATAGGCAGCACTCTACACGGGAAGATTTAGACAATTAAGCAACCGTTGTGAGGCATGCAGATGAATAACACATGCTAAATTAAATCAATACCAAACACTGTGTTAGAAATAGGTTAATTGTTTATTTTAAACTTCACGGGGAAAAATAAAAAAGAAAGCAACAGTGGAATTTGTCAACTACTAGAAGCAGTATACTGGCCTAGATTCGCCGTGGCAGCCCTGAGAACAGCGTGGCCCGCGTAGCCCCCTCTACCGGCCCTTTTACAACGTGGTTTCTCCTCTTTAACAATTCCAAACCCATTTTGTAAAAAGTGATGGGTAAGGGTGGAATATGGAGAAATTTAAAGGCCAAAGCATTGAAATATTGGCCAGTACTCAGGCTGAGCCTAAACCCTGAAAGGAAACTTGTGCCTCGGTTTACCACATTATCCATGTAGACTTAGAGATTAAGAACTAAAGTCCTTCACCATTTCTCGTCTGAACAGGTTGATAAGCTAAAAGATGGCAACATCATGTGAGCCACTCAAAAGCAACAGTGGTAAAGAGATATCTTTATGTCATTCTGAAGAGTTATAAATGTTAATATTGTGATGCACTAAAGAGTCAAGATCTGATGCATTTCTCTAATGTAATGTTTGTGTGTGCAGCATAAACAAATGCAAGCTCTAATGTCAAAACAACAGCGAGAGCAACCACGTGAGATCCTGGAGGTTTGCATATCTATTCAATGACCCCAAATGCTAGTTTTTGCGTTTGTAAAAACCAGGACAAACAGTCCTCTCTACTGCATGCCTGATGACGGCTCCCATGACAGATACTTGTCTGTACATTATTGCACTTAATCCTCTTCGCAGATCTGTGACGGAAGGATGATTAGTCCCATTTTACAGGTGAGGAAACCAAGGCTCCCAAAAGTGCTGACCAGCGATGGGCCCTGACACTTAGGTCTGACTGACTTTAAAGACCAAGATCTTTCCATTACCATAGCAACCTGCTGAAAACTGTCTCCAGGCACATCTGAGGTGGCAGCTCTGAGCCTGTATTAAGATCACCCACATGCTGCATGCCCTTGTGTTACCTACAAGGCCATCCACTCCAAAGGGGAGTGAATGTGTGTCTCACATACCCGTCTCATCACCTTATTACCAGGGTATTTGGTCAAATTGAAATAATGGTATTACACTTAGTAAGCATTTATGTATTAATTTTTATTCCTTTCTGTGTATTTTAGATGGATATTCCTCCTACTCACAAATTCATTAAAACTGATTCTTACAGTATATGTTCTCTTATCTGATGTCATAGTTGGTGAGTTAAAAAAGTTGGTTAAAGAAGGAAATGACGAATAAAAGATATATATTTGAATCATTCCATTTACCTTGATTGGTATCCTATACAGTCACCAATATTTGGATATAAAATTAGAAAAATATTTTCTTTGAATATTGACTACATTCATAATCCAACACTGTGTGCAATTTCAAGTTTTGGTTCCCTTAAAATGAAGGACGAACTTAGAGATATTTTCAAAGCAGCTAGAATGTGGAATCCTTCAAGATAACCTATTTTTCCCCCAACTTTTTCCACTTCCCTCTCTCAGGCCTAATTCCACATTATTATTTTTAGCAACTGAACATTATTCAACTAAAGCATACAACTTTGTTTTCATAGAAATGATTCTATTTCTTTTTATGCTAATATTTCAAAGTTTATAGAGTATTTCATTAAAATTTGCATTATAATAAGTGCCGTAACCCAATTGGCATAAACTAATATGGGATCAAATACAACTACCTCCTGGCAAACATTCCACTCAATTGGTGGGAACATGAACTCCCAGGCTCATGAGAACGCCACTCATTGTTTCTTCCAGACAGAATGCACACCATCCATTAATGCATCACACCAGTTAAGGGGGAGTTAGTATCAACTGCAAAATAATCACACATAAAATAGGGCTATTTGGATGAAAGGCCTAAGTGCTCTCAGGCACCTGAGGTGGCCTGCTAGTCAGAGTTGGGCCTTGAGGGCCCTGGCAGTAAAGTGAAAAGGGAAACATGTTACTGTTAGTTCCACTCCATTGACCCATGATGAAAAGAACCATCTGCATGCTCAGTTTCACCTGGCTCTGGGCCAATGAGAACTGAGTTTGAAGATCCATTATGTGTGCCCTCACCCCCAGCAAATGGTGTAGAGAGAGAGGGCCTTGTGCAGTTATTGTTATATTACCCTTCAGATTTCTTATTAGTGTCATAAATCGTGGGATTAGTCTGTGGTTCCCATGTTAGTTTTCCAGACACCAGGGTATCTTTGTGGGCATTATTTATCATATGTCTCCTTTGTTCTTGATGAGTAGGGAAGTGGAGAGCACTTGTTTTTCTTATCATCATGCTGTGATGTCCTGGCTACTTTTCATCTTCTCCCTTCCCCATCAGTGGTTCTCCTGGGATAACACTCAACTAGGGCATGGTACTTGAAACAGGTATGAAAAATGTACATTTTTGTCTGCAGAGATCAACTTTTCTTAGGACTCAGAGAAGTATTGACAACAGGGATCCCTGAAAAGTAAATATTTTCTATAACAGTAGACAATATATTCAACCTGGATTTGGGCAAAAGAAAAAATCAGAAGTAGCACAAAAATAAGTGGCACTTCTGTTCTTTAAAAAGACTAGGAATTCCATGAATTGTTATAAACCTAAATATAAAATTTCATACATAGGAAATGTCAGATTGGATCTTTTTTATTCCTTCACAAGTTTCATCTTCTCATAGTTTATACATATTTCTTTGTCTATTTAAAAGTGAAGATATGAATTTTTGGAACTGTAGAAATTTAGAGCTGGAGAGAAATTCAAAAGCCACCTTGTCCCACCCTGCCCCTGCCCAATGAGAAAAAACCCTGCAGTCATAAGACGGGGAGTGAGCCAGGATAAGAATAAGGAAACCTTCCAAGCCCTGCCAGTCCCCTTGTTAATATACTCTCTAGGCACCATGTTTTGGGGGGAGCCCAAAGATTACATTTTAAATGGGTAGAATGGGAAACAGATTCCTCCTGAGTATTACAAGAAATGTTTGACAAGTAGATCTTGTTTTAGTTAACTCCTTACAAGAGTTCCTGGCACATATTAAGTGCCTTGTAAGAATTAGCTATTATTGTACCTTCCACCCTCTGTAACTACGCCTGTTTAAACAGAGGCTATGCAATCCTTTGGCAGGGCTGTAACAGAGGAGATTTAAACATCAGAGTATTTGGAATCAATACCATTTCCACCAAGATAGTCTGTGATGATGTTATCCCAGAGTACCAGAGAGATTTTTGCTGCTATACACAAGCATCCTACTTTTAGGACATCAAAAACTATATTTCCCATGACCCTGCTCTCCCCATTTCTGTATATATGTATATAATATTAAATTTCTAAATTATGAATGCTTTTATGATGTTTTCTTCCTTTGTATTCAATTTCTCTTTTCTCTCACCAAAACCTGCCTCCCAAAACCCAGAATTCCCCACCTCAGTCAAAGACAACAGTGATCATCCAATGTGCAAAGCCAGAAACTTGGAAATTATTCTCGATTGCTAATTTCAGCTTCCTGCCATTTTCAATCATCCACAAGTCCTACTGATTCTACCTCCAATGGCCCTCTTGCCTCTCCCAGCTCCTCTCCCTCCCCGTGGCCAACACCATAACCATCAGCTTTCACCTAGACTATCACCACCATCTCCTAACTCTGCGAAGTCACCCCAGTTTTTATTCTTGCCCTCTTCCAATCTATTCTATTGCAGCAGCCAAAACTAGAGTCCTAAAAACCAAATCAGATAGTGTCTCTCCTCTGCTTAGGAAAGCTCCTAACTCTTTTCTGCGTCAAGCTCATTATGCACTGCTTTTTTTTTTTTTTACTGAAATGA
This sequence comes from Desmodus rotundus, assembly GCF_022682495.2. Lineage (NCBI taxonomy): Eukaryota > Metazoa > Chordata > Mammalia > Chiroptera > Phyllostomidae > Desmodus > Desmodus rotundus. Next base: position 110,906,292 of record NC_071394.1, on the reverse strand, counting down.
TTTTTGTACTTTTCACATAGGTAGGTCCATCTCATTTTTCCAATTTCAGAAGAAATGTCACCTCCCCAAAGGCACTTTTACTAACCATCCCCTCTAAAAATCAGTCCCTCTCCCCCATTAGTATCTGTCTTATATTTGTTTTTCATAGTGTTTATCACAGGATGTGATTACTTCATTTGTTCTTTTTAATCTGTATGTTTTGCTAGTAAATGTGAGGTACATGAATATTTGTCTCATTCATCACTTTATCCCCATAGCATGTAACGAGCATATCCATAGATATCTACAAAATAAGTGACTGAGGAAATAAATGAATGAAGTGGGCCGGTTGTCATATGCTCTTTGGGCTACTTTTAAAGGGATAGCAATAAGGAAATGGGAACTGAGAAACATGTCGTGTAAAACAAACACTGAGAGTTTGGGCTTCCTTGTGGGAGGGACAGTAACTTACTCTCTCTCATTTCCAGTACTTAGCACAATGCCCAAAACAGCACACAGGCTTCAGAGACACCTGTTCCATGGATGAATGAAGAAACAGATTATGTGAACTTAAAGCTAAAAGAAAAATGGTAAAGCCTTACCATTTGGGTGAATAGCTATGTGCAAACACATGGAAGTTGTTTTGCAATTAATGGTATTTTTGAGGATGTCAACACGCAGGCAATGATTAAGAGTCCTTTTGTGAGAATTCATTGTTTAATACATGGAGAGCAGGAATCAGACTTCTGTTCATCAATTTTTAACCTACTTATGCCAGTGTCTTCTTTCATGGCTGTGAGCAGGTCACTCAACTACTTGTAATATTAATCTTTTCTCTTTTTGAAAATGTGCTAATACTACTAATAGCACAAATTCTACTACTACTATTATTACTACTACTAATACTACCAACATTAGCAAATTAATAGTAAGCTTACAATGTGGCAATGATTTTCTGATATTGTTACCCTTAAATATGTTTACGGTTGTTGCTGAAATAAGATCTCAGACTCAGACACCTCAGAAACATGACTTTTTGGTTTACATGAACTCTTAATCCAGGAGGACATGAGAAACAATGACCAGTAATCAAAAGCAGAGAGCTGTCACACCTCACTTCTTAGCATATTTATCTTTAAGATTCTCTTTTATTTTGAGTGAAATCAAAATCTCCAACACACAACTGTTCCAGAATATATATTTGGGAATCCAATTGGAAAGGGAGGCTCTTCTACTCAAAGTGATCAGACAACATAAAGTTGATGCCAAACATTAGAAAGGCAATTCTTGTATATTTTGAATCACAAAACACCTCTGCAAGCAAGGTAAAATATATATCTGGAAGAAGATACAGGTACACATTATAGAAGAAAGGGAGTCACCGTTTTTATTCAAAAGAACAAAAAGCAGCTAATTTCAGCCTCCTGTCATTTTTAATACATTGATTTTCCCTCCTCTATCTGTCTTGCCTCTTCCATATTTTCCAGGTATTCAATGTGTTCATACCTCTCTCTCTGAAAATCCTTCAATGGCTCCCTATTGCCTTTAGAACAATGTGTAAACATAACCCTGTATGGCATGTGAGAGTCTTTCTGATTGCAAGTCAATACAGAGTATGAACTCCAAAGCTAGACTGTGCTGTGTGACCTTGGGCAAGTTAGTTAACCTCTCTGTACCTTACATTCCTCATATTTTAATATAAGAATGATAAAGGAAAGGGCTCATAATGTTCCTGTGAAAAATAAATAAGTCAATTCATGTAGAACACTTAGGATAATATCTGGCACACTATAAACACTGTTATATATTTTATTAGGATTTATGATGGGCTAATGAGGTGACTTAGCAGATTGCTGGTGGATATTGAGTTGCTTTGATCAGAAATTAGCAGTGATCACACTATTTTTGTTTGAGTGGCTCCGAGCTTTCTCCTAAAATAGGTGAAAAGGAGATAAAGATGAACGAGTTCCAGGATGATAAGGTAGAAAGAGAAATGCCATGAGCAGAGGTGAAAAAGCTCACTGGAATCAAATAGAGGAAACTCCAAGTGTATAAACATGGGTACCATCAGTGGGATGTTTACGAAACCAGCTGGGCAGTCTGCACATTCCACGTGCAGTCTGTGGTTTCTGGTTTAGCTGCATGATCATAAATCACCCCAGTCCTGGTATAGTTCACACCAACTAGTGGTAGCTTCAGTATCAATGGGGATGTTCCTGGATCCTGGGGCTGCCTGAAACATTCAGAAGAACAACAGAGATTCCAGATCTTCTGGGTAGTAAATGCCTATTATGGCATCCTCCTCCAGAGAAATCGGGCTGGGAGAAATTGGGACTCCCTGGGACCTTCACTGTGCCCCTCACTTCCCCGGCCAGAGCTGTGTGACTGCTATGTCCCACCGCCCTGGTCTCCTCTATGCCTCCAGGATGCTCTGTGTGAGAACAGGGACTGGGATGACAATGAAAACTAATCATCAATCATGTTACATTCAGATTTACATTATGACCAGGACTATTACTACTGGGTTTTACCTACTACATATTCTCAGTGACATTAAGGTTTTATACCATATAGTCATATTTTTTTGAATTTTCAGTCCTTGTAAAGCCAAAAACAACCCAGACTCAAAATTATAATCCTTTTTCTTAAAACAGTTATTACAGCCCTGGGCAGGTTTCCTATACACCAAAGGGTTGCAGGTTTCATCTCTCATTAGGGCACATGCCTTGGTTGCAGGTTCAATCCACAGTTGGGTCATGCACAGAGGCAACTGATTGATGTTTCTGTCTCACATCAGTGTTTCTCTCTCTCCCCCTCTCTCTCTTTCTCTCCAACGCCCCCCCCATCCCATTCCTTTCTCCCTAAATCAGTGAACATATCCTCCGATGAGGATTAAAAGCAATTACTACAACACAAGTTTTGAAAATGTATAGAAATTGGATCATTGATAAGTGCCACCCTTCTCAGGACTCCAGTTATGACTTGTATTTGAGCATTATAGAATATAGTTTAGTATTGCTATAGCATAAAGTATGGGGTGGCAATGAGAGGTTGGGGGGAAATGAGGTTTGATCAGTGAGAAGAATATTCTGGGCACAGGGAAATATTGTACTTCACTGTATTTCTTTGCTAAGCTATGGATGGTAGGAAATCATATCATTTCATTGTTGTATTCCCTGAGTATACTTTAGAGTCTCACAATCAGTGGGCTCTCAGAAACACTGGTTGAAGGAATACATTGTGACAAAACAAGCACACAGTACTATGGGATGGAATGGAATACAGACAGCTGTCAGAGAGGACAACACGGTCAGTAGTGAAGCTTCATTTGCTTCCCAGTTGTTTGGAGTTTGTGTCTTATGATGTTTCTTGTTTTATTCCTTAAAAAAAATTAACTTGAAGTATGATATGCTCTAGGTTATCAATTTTAGTCCTTCCTGGACTGGAAATTTTTCTAAAAAAGGCAGAAAAGGGAAAGTTTTATCAGCATAAAGCCATTCTCTTGCCTGAAAATAAAGGTTAATGCCTTGCTATTCATAATGTGGTCCATGAACCAATAACATGGGCATCACCCGAGAGCTGGTGAGAAACGCAGAGTCTCAGCCCCACCCCAGATCATCTGAATCAAACCCTGCATTTAAATGAGATACCCAAATGATTCATGTGTGTGTTAAGTTCTGAGAAGCATCAAGCTAAAGCATATGTCTATTTAAGGAGACTAGTGACATTTGATACGACATGTAGCGTCACAGTGAGGTCAGAGAAGGCTGTGGTTTCAGGCCTGGGTGACTAGGAAAATGACAGTCGCATTAACAAAAATCCGGAAGGTTAGATGAGGAACTGGTCTGCAGTGGGAGTGAGGGAGAGGCAGAGAGATGCCACTCCGTTTAGAAAAGAGGAACTCTGTTGCCCACAATTTTTGCCAATCAAATCAATAACAATGAAAGGCAGTTCACTTCCAATATCAGAAGGCCACAAATGTAGAGAGAACAGCAGGAGAGGAAAAAACAAGGGAAACATTTTTGGTTGAATATGTGTAAAAGGAAATGACTTATTGTTTAAAGCTGTTTGAACTCCTGAAAGCCCAGAGCGGCAGCAGTAACCGTGCCACAGCCCCTTGGCCATCTGTAGGTAGCTAGGTCATTTCCCCCGGCTGGTTCTATCAGCCAGCTCTCCATATTTTTCATTCTTGCTCTTTGCACATTTAATATCTTGAAAAACAATCCTCTTAATATCATCTAAAACCCATTTGGGTTATCCACACTGTGTAAAATGTGTGTAAAAAGCCTCTTAACACAATTGTTTTCAAATGACACTGTCAATGTATTTTTCCTCATTTTTGTAATCATTATTACTCACTGTTGCTTATAATAACCCCATATGAGCCTAGAACTGAAATCTGTTTTCTTATGGGTTTTTTTAAACCTTAACCTTCATTGTATGTCATAGTTATTCTTTGTATTTTTTTTATAAAGATTTTGTCAGGTTTCTCTTGAGAAATACCATAGGCATTAATTTCTCTTAAAGAAAATAGCCTGGAATCATTTACATAAACTTTGCAAAAATATGTATATGATACAGGCATAGATTATTGGTGGGGGTGGGGGACAAGGAGAGAAGCAAACATTACTTAGTATAATGCATCTTTTATCATCAGATCTCAAAGTGCTTCACAAATATTAATATATCACATTATTTTCCTGGGAAACAAGTCAATAGGGTAACACACTTTACAGAGGAAAACCCTGACAGCACAGGTTAGTGACGGGATCTGCCAAAAGCCATAACCAAAGTCGCAGGGGAGTGGGGCCAGAACTCAGCGTCCAAATACTGGTGGTCCACGTATTTGGATACCACTGCCACGGGGTATTTGGCCCTCACTTTTGTTTTAAAATGGGGGTGGTGGGAACTGTGGTCCATTTACCCAGTACAGAACGTTTGTTACAAGGTATATTCTTTTCCCTTGCTTTCCCACAAGCCGCAATTCTCTCTCTCTTCTATTAACCTGGGTCCTTAACCCCATTCTCCTGCTGCCCCTCCCTCTCAGAAGAGAGGGGAATAAATACGGGAAAGAAGGTGAAATAAAGAGTATGGCTGTGTGCGAGTGTGTGTCTGTGTGTGAGAGAGGGAGAAAGAGACAGAGACAGAGAGACCGTGTGTTCCTTCAGGATCTCAAAGGATAGTTGACATTTCTCAATTTTTCCAATAAGTAAGGGCACTTGTGTGGCGTTACTATTGTCATTGGACCAGAATAACAACATGGACACAAAAACACTATTCTAACTATTGTTAAAGGCAAAGGATAACCCCCCAATTTTTTTGAAAGTCTTCATGCTTGAAGAAAGGCTACCAGAGTTCCGGATGAAAGGCTAGAGTTTGGATTTGCACTGCACTGCCCCACCCCTGACAACCCTCTGCTGGGACCTGGGGTGAGTAAAACTCAAAGCAGCTCTGAGGGGCCTGCCTTCCAGGGACCTCTCCAGCCTGCCAGCATCCTATCCTCCCAGCACTGCTCATGCCTCTGAGGAGCTATGTTTGAGCTCACCTGGAAATTATGGTAAAACTGCGCTTGGATGAGCTGTGGAGATCAGGCTGGGAGCGGGGGTGCAGGAGCTAAAGGAAAGTTTGCTTCTGCACAGATGGTGATGAGGAGTGAAGTAACTAAGCAGGCGGCTTTCCCTGGAAACAAACCGTACGGGATCATCATTCCTCGGTTCCCCTGCACTTTACCTGAACTCACCTTATTTGTGAATAGGCTGGTTTTTACTGCCCATTACCTTGTCTTCCCCCTGCCTGAATTTTTACCTGGCCATCGCCACCACCATTTCCATGAGTGGTCTAAATCTACTCTGATTTTTCACCTTCTAGTGGAAAAGCATGCTCATGTTCAAGAAGGTTTCCCATGTCAAGTCACTGGAGGATCAGCCCCCAAATTCCTTACCCTACTGATGCCTCCAGTTCACTTTGCCAAGCCCTCTCCATGACACTGTGTGGCTGTAACCGTGCGGGACTGCATGCCCGGTCTGCTTTCAGGTACAGCTGTGCACAGATTCAGTCCAAACCTCATTGTCTGCCCTGCATTGTTGAAAATAATAGCTATCATCACTGCTGATTATAACAATAACTCTCCACACAAAGCAGGAATCTTGCTAATAATGATTATGAGAATACCAAGAATTCTAGACTAAAATAACAACATAATTTCAGGTTTTAATCCTAATAGACCAGAAATTAAATGTGGGTATAGAAGTCAAGGGGATTGAGGCACAGTCTACCAGGTGGTCACAAAACTATTATTTCTCCCTCATGTTAGAAATCAAGTTGAGAGCAGAATCGAAATTGCTATTATGACTGGGATTTGGTGATAATGAGACTCTTTATTTTATGAGAAGCAGTTTTCAGAAGATTCAATATACTGAAATGTTTTTTTTTAAATTCCTCCAGTTTCTTATCATGGCATGGAAAATAGTGGATGGGTTAAGATCATTGACGGGTCATAAAGGTTAAGTACAAGATTCGCTTTAAAAATTCATGTTTCTTCGAATATGTTTAAAAAGTGGCCTGCAGCTTTGTGCATGCTCTTCCTCTAAAATAATTACATAAATAAACAACTATATCAATTTAATAAAGTAAATAATGTTAATTTAGTACGAATGTTAATGTTAATAATGGTCTGAAAAATAATTCTAGCAACTTTTCCACTTCCCAACATATGATGCTATACAAAACACAACCTGGATAATGCCAGATAGCCTAAAAAGGTCCAAAAAGATTATTTTAAAAATGTTAAATTACTTTTAAGGGCATATTCATACCTTAAGTTTCACCTATTCTTCCTCTTTGTTTTTCTTCTCTTCTGACAAAAGTATTAAAACAGACTAAATGGAAAAAAATAAAATAAAATCATGAAGATCCTGGATATAAGATAAAATATGTAAATCAGTTGTGTAGACACACACGCAAATGGTTTTGCAATATAATTTTTTTTCTCCCTTAAAAAAAGAAATCCTATTCTCCAAAATGTCTTCCTATGGTATGTTAATCTTTTTTTTTTTACAATTACACTTGACATACATCATTATATTAGTTTCAGGTGTACAAGATAGTGATTAGACATTTGTATAACTGACAAAGTAATCCCCCCAATATGTCTAGTACCCACCTGGCACCATACATAGTTATTACAATATTACTGACCATCTTCCCTAGGCCGCACTTTACACCCCCGTGACTGTTTTTGTAACTGGCGATTTGTACTTCTTAATCCCTCCTCCTTTTCTCTCCCAGCCCCTCTAGCCCCGCCCACTTGGTGACAATCAATTTGTTCTCGGTATCTTTGAGTTTGCTTCATAGCTATGTTAATCTTTTTTCTCTCCTTCTCAATGTGTAAGATGCATATTAGTCTATTTTGATTTAAATCTTTCACATTCACTCCTAAACAGACAAGTCAGGCAAAAAACAGGTGAAAATGTAGATTTCAGAATTCCAGTTGCCAATAATTTCTGATTTAGTGGGCCTGGAGTTTGGCAGAGAATTATGAATTTTTTTCAACAAGCACACCCGGGGGCTCTGAGGCAGCTGGTCCAGGAACTTCAACCTTGAGAAACACATTGGCCTAAACCCACAACAAAAATACTTGGAGTCTTCAGCAGGCCAACAATTGATGAAGATAAACTTCAGTGGACAGTAGAGAATGAACTAATTAACAACTCAGAACAGGTCACATGTGGATCTTTCTGAGGAAATGTTTAGTTAAAACCATTACTCGACCACCAACACTCTCTTAACAGTAGGGAGTCTACAACACCAGGAATAAGGCAGTAGAGAGAAAGGAACATGCAAATAGGGTGGGTGGGAATATCAATTTTTTAAAATATTTTCAAAGTCTGGGATTTACAAATCCTGAACTAGTTTTCACCAATATGTTCCCCCAAGTTTTATGGGCTTGCATTTACTTTATAAAGTACCCCATAAACATTCCTTCACAGAGCTCTTTAATGCCAAGGGACAGTCTTCCTCAGGTCATTTAAGGCCTTCTTCTTAGAGACAGAAACCATCTTTCTCCTGCAAAGAGGACTGTGGTTCAAGGGGTTCATGCCTGACCTCAATTTAAAACTAAATTTGACAAAATGCAGTACCCACGGAAAGGAAGGAAATTTATATTACAGTAGGTAGTGCTGAACGTCTTTTTGAGATTATTTGACTGGTGTACAGTCATATTATTCCTTAAAGACGCTTTAATGAGGCATTTCCCAAGAAATTTTGATGATAATCTGTGGTGAACTGATTGGTAGTATTTACGTACTTTGGAGGGACCACAAAGTTACATTTGTGTGAATGAGTTACTTTCTATTAAATAAATGACTCTACTTTCACATGTGTAATAATACTTAGACTTCGCTTTTTTCCCCTTTGCTCTCCCAAAGAAGTTTCTGTCTCCCCTGTCATTTGTTGTTGTTGTGGTGAAGTTATTTTTCTTGACGAGTTCCACCTACTCACAGTTAACCTGAAGGTCTTTTCCACTGTAGACATGCTGTGAATGCGCAAAAAGGAAGCTTGTTATCTGAAGATCAGCAACTCAAATTACGGCGTGATCAGAAGTGACATCACTGTGTGGTTTCATTAATGATACTAGAGGAGAACAAACTATTTTCAGTCATTCTTTCAGTGTTGAAAAACTACGCATCTTCTTCCCTTCCTTGCCTTCTCTCCTCCCTCCCTGACTGGCATCAAGATTTCCTTCTGGGCATCTCTTTTCTTCTTTATTCCTAGTCTGTTATGAGTATATATATCTGCTTGTTCTGCTGGTGTAGAACAGAGCAGAAACAAAACAAAACAAAGCACATTAACACCATTGACCTGATAACTTTCTTTTCCCAGAATAAGATCTGAAGAGAATTCAAGAAAACCACAGATACTAGAACTGATGAAGTCTACTTCCTGTGAATTTGTGTGGCTTGTTCATCAAATTATAACCCCTTTTCTATTCTTATTCTTTATTTGTAGTCCCTGAACTTCTGCAGTTGGATGTGGACCCCACTTACCAAAAAGCCATGATTATTATATGTGAGAACTTTGGCCCAGTTTTAGTCCTATAGCAACAAACACCTGTCCCTGGACTGCCTGTTCACCCAGGCTTCTAATTAGGGCTCACAGTGGTAATGAAATTGGTTGGTTTGAAACAGATGTGATCGGGGGGAAATTCATCTTTGCTTCAACTAGAAACACTCTCATCTTTACTTTTCCAGTGATGAAATTGCGTACACCTGTGTGTATTTTGGTGGATGGGAGAGAATAGGGTAAAAATTTATGTGTGGGAAAAATAAGGGCTCTGTACAGTCATTATATTTGAGGGGTTTGAAATGCTGGAAAAGGAGTCTGAATTCCAGGCTGTCTTCTGCCTTCCGTGTTTGTTTAGATATTTTGTAGTAGATCAGATGGAGCCGGAAATAATGTCATAAAATCCACAACCATGGACAGGTCATTTAGCCTGCCTCACCTTCAGTTTCCTTAAGCCTAAAAAGAATCGCTCAGCCTTGTCACTATTGACCTTTGGAGATAGATAGGTCTTTGTTGTGAGGAATTACAGTGTCCTGTACTGTGGAAGTTTAGCAGCACCCCTGGCCTCTACCCACTAGAGGATAATACCCCCCCCCAACACTTGTAACAGTCTCCAGACATTACCAAATAGCCCCTGAGGAAGAGGGAGAGGGCAAAATCCCCCTCAATGGAGAACTACTGGTCTAAAATAAAACAGTTAAAATGTAGGAGAGCTTTCTGTTCTAAGATTCCACATTCCATGACTAAATCCATAGCCAATTTGTTGATGCAAAAGACTTATTTCAACTCTTAATTTATACCAGGAAGGATAGGGAGACAAACTGAAATCATTTTTTTCTCACTTGTGAGTAGAATTAATTAAAGAGTTAATGGCGAAAGAGGTTTAAGCATATCATTAACCCAATTAAGAGTTAGCCTCAAATATTTGTTGAGATGCTCTTATGAAATAACAGCAGCAGGCAGCACTTGTTGAACAATTAATATGCTAAATGCTTTCAGGAAGATATCTCACTTAATGGGTGAAGGTTGGAGGAAGTATAATTATTGGCTCCAACTTACAGAGAAGGTGAACTAAGGTTTAGGGAGAATGAACAACTTGCCCAGCATCTCGCTGCTAGTAAACCGGTGAACAAAACTCAGAGCCAGACCTATCCCAACTAAAATTTCTGATTTTGGCATTGTTTTAGATTGCTTCCTGGGGTATTATGCCAGGCATTGTTTAAGTTTTTAATATTAAAAGATTCATTCCTTGTCTTATGGTTATTTATGAAGTAGAAAAAATCATTACCCTCATTTTTTTTATATGTGGGAAAATTAGGACAAAAAGAGGTTACGTAACTTGCCCAAGGTCACACAGCTAGTAGGCGGCAAAGCTGAGATTTCAGCTCAATCCGTATTCTCAGCCACTACTCTCTGTTGCCTTTCCACATAAAAAGCTGCAGTACCAGACCTTGGCACCCTATGAGTCAATGCAAATGAGGATTCTCTGGCATTGTTCAATGTTTGGTGAGACTTTTTAAATGGTGGGCGATGTTTGGTAAAGGAGTTGCTGCTATGGAATAAGAATAACACTGAAATTATAGTTGTTATAATAGAAGAAATTCTCTATGCATTCTTACATAGAAAAAATAGACTTGACTGCATTTCTCCCACCCCACCAAAGTTTGAGACATTTGAAACGCTCTGAATGGCAGTACTATCAAAAGCCTGACCAACAGCCATCCAGTTAATCTCTCATCATACCTTATTGAGTATTCACTATGTCCAAGGCACTGTGCCAAATGCTGGGGATATAACCCACAAATAACGTGTGATACCTTAAAAGCTCAAACACTGGTTGTAAAAGACACCCACAATGATGGCATGTATAGCGGAACAGAGGACTCACACAGAAGAGAGCAAATTTGTCTACCTTGGGGAAAGCCTGGCCAGGACAAGCTTCCAAAGGAAGGAGACTCTTGAATGATTGTGAAGGATCATCAGACATCCCCGTTGGAGAGACCAGTATGAGACATAAGAAGCAATTGCAGAGAGACAGTATTAATCATGGCTGGAGAAAAGGGACTGCAGAGGATGAGAAAAGGAGGGGAAAATCGATTAAATAAAGGAGTGCCTCGAATTTTCTTCTGAGAAGACTAGGCTTTTGGGGTAGGTACCATGGATTCATCAAAGAGTTTGAAGCAAAGGAGTGGCCGGACCAGACTTGTGCTTCAGAGACTGCTCTTCGCCTATGTAGAAGATGAACGGGCTTGGCAAGTCTCCAAACAACGGGCAGCCAGAGCTTTCTTCCTGGAGTTTATAGTTTGTCAAACAAATGTGGTGACCTAATACAGACCCAAATACCGATCTGGCCCACATTTGTCTGCCACTGCTCTACCTTGGGGCTACTTAAGCCACTCTACAGGTGTCCTCCTGGGACACATTTCCTTGAGCAATAGGCCTTAGGGAATACAGTTACAGTTTAACCTTCTCTTCCCACAAAAGAAGTCTCCTGAGTTTAGCTGGTCTAAAAAGTTTTGGTGTTGGTGAAAGTAAAAGCAGGCAGTGCCAAAAACATTAATATTTTATGCCTATATGGCAGCTTTGTAGCCAAGGTTCTCAGAGCTTAACAAACATGCAGTTTGAAAGGCTTCCTTTCTATGTGGTAAAAACACAGAGAACTGGAGGTAATGATTGAACTTGCTGAGGTCTCACAGTCATGAACAGAACCTGGAATTGAACCCCTCTCTCCCTCTTGTGCTGGCCCCATAGGCTGGAGAAGAATTCATGCTGGGTGGAGTTGGGCCTCTGACTAGGGAAGCTGAATGTTTTGAAAGAGATGTCCTAAATGGTTAAGCCTCTATGGCATCCTAGTTAATTAAGTAGCTGTGTTGAGACAGTATTCCCATGTAGATGGCTACAAAGGATAAAAAGAAATCCCCATGACCCACACAAATAGATGAAGCCAGTCTGAAAAAGCCATCACATGTGGAGAAGTGGCTCCACACACCTCTCATCTGGGTTACCTTCCCATATCGCCCTGATCACCAGGCAGGAAGGAGAGGTCACATGGATGCCCACTAAGTTCTTACAGTAACCATGATCAGGTCAGCAGTTGGCGAAAAAGATACACAGTTCCTGAGAATTTCCAGTGTATGCAGGCTTTCTACAACTACTTTCACAGATAACTCAAGCAGATCTCCTCACTGTCAAGTTTAAGAGCTCTCCTATATTCTTCCCCAGACCATAACTCACGATAGAGCTAGTATGCAGCTCCACCCATAACTACAGCTTACTTAATTAATGTGTGGGATTTTTTGTTTGTTTGTTTTTGTCTATACAACATCACTTATACAAAGAAGGTCCCTGCAATTATGTAGCTGGAAGGGGGTCCTGGTGGTTCAGTCAGAACTGGACCCTCTACTCTGTTTGATTGGGCCCTAACTTGTCTTACCTTACCTGTGGTCCAAGGAGTGTAAGCAATCTGCAGCTTCCCTGCTCCATCTGCATCTTGTCTCTTTCTCCTTAGGTCCTCCAGAATTCTCCTGAATTATCTGATGTAGCGTGCTCAGTGTTCACTAAGTATACTAACTTTATGAGTCACTATCTAATCAACACAATCCAATACTCTGCACCAGGAAAGAGGAACTTAGAAAGGAGGACCAGTCTTACTGCCAGCTGCTATTTCATAAAGGCCAGTGGGTAGACTTTGTTGTTCTACCTAGGACATCAGTTCACTAACGCCATTCTCCTCACCATTCCTGTGGCCCTCAGCCAAGCAAGTAGCACTCTATCTCATTCCTGTTCTTCCCTTGGGAATGATGGGACAGGGAAAGTGGACACCAGGAAAACAGTTTTATTTCCTGCTAGGATAACACCTCTTCATGGCTGAGACTGCAATTCCATTTTAGGATGTTTATATCAATTTGGAGAAACTACCGTTGGGATCCACTACAGTCATCATTTCAAGTGGAACCACGCAAGAGGTAATGAAACTTACTGAGATTTAAACTGAGCTCTATTAGTAACCAGATGAGTGATTTTTGAACAAAGCACTCATGTCAGCCTTCTGGGCTGGGATTTGCTCACTTGAGAAATGAAGGGGTTAGACCAGAAAATGAGCTTTAGGACAATGAGTCATGACTCCAGCCATCCGTAATCTCTATAGGTTTTAACATTTGGGGTTCTTTGGTTCCTTTGAGAATCTTACAAAAACTATGAAAAAATGATAATGATTCAGAAATTTTGGAAAAAATTCAGAGGATTTAGAGACATTTTCTGCTCCCCTTGTCCCAATCCCCCTCCCTACTCCAGAAGCCCCGCCCCCAAGAAGGGAAATTCTTCCAAGTGCCCAGGATAGGCATACAATAAGTATCAAAAATGCTCCTTGAGTGGGTGAATGAATTAAATTTATCACATTATATATATATATATTCCCTATCTTCACAAATGCAATCTTATGTCACCATCAGCATCTTTCAAAATAAGTCATTTATTCAATACCCACTTGCATTTATTGTTAAATTATCTACAAGCTAAATAGTATTATAAATTCTAAAGACTGGTTCATACTCCATAGATGCTAAGTCAAGATTGTACAGAAGTGAGAACGATCCAGAAACCCATCAATCACTCCACTGATCACCAGACCTCCTTCAGCTGCTCAGGCTGGCATGCCTGCTCACACCTGAAGTTCTGTATTTATTTAGAGAGGATGGTCTCCCCAAGAAGAGGAGGGTATTTTTTTACTCAAGGTTATCTAAGCAGATCCCCTCAGAAACTAAATAAAATCTCTACTCAAGTTTTGTACAGATTTCTAAAAGGCTTTATAACAATATCTAACCCATTCAAATTAATTGGACCTTTCCAGGAGATGATGCCATCTTCTTATTTATTTTCTCATTATTTTATTAACTTGAACAGCATATAATCTTAATAGAATCTAGTATCATTTGAGGAAAAAGTGTAAATCTCTAAAATATTCATTTTGCCCATGGATTAAAAATTGGCTGTCACTGTAACATTGGATTGCAGTTATAATTCTGTTTATTGCCAGGTGGCTAGGGTGGGAGGTATTTCTTTCATTCATTTTTTTTAGCTGTTTCAACATTACCAGCCAAATGCCACCTTGATTTCTCATTACCGGAACCTGTCTTTTGACTCATCTCAGAAAAATCTGGCATAATTTGTGTGCTATACGACTCTGGCTGCCTGGTACATTGTGGTAAACTAATCCAAAACATCTGTCCTATACTTTGTACACAAAATTCCTAAAAGGGAATATAGGAAAGTGGAAAAGAGAAGATCTCTTTTTGGACTTTAGTTATCTAAAACCTAGTTTCTTAAACAAACATTCAGAAAGAAATTTGTCTTCTATAATGGATTCCAAACACATGTTGAAATGAATCCATGTGCATAGCCGTTCTCCATCACTCACACAAATGGCAGTTGTCTAGTCTATGGGGTTTTCAGATTCACTAAATTCTCATTATTCAGAAGTTATTGGTAGTGGTTGACTGGTGCATTGGTGGCCCCCAATGAGCAAGCCTCCTTGTATTCGTGCCCTTGTATGGTAATGCTCCTTACATATTGATACAATGTTTAGACCTGTGACTTGCTTTGGCCAATGGGACTTTAGCAAGTTTGATGCAAGCAGAGGTTTGATAAATGCTTATGTATTGAGTCTTGTCCTCTTGGAATACCCCATCTTAGAAGTTCATTGGCATGATAAAAGAAGCTCAGTCTGCCTAGTGATTGATGAGAGGCCACACAGAGAGAGTCCCTGGAAGAGGAGAGCCTTTTGTGGAAGTTCCAGCCCCGGCACATCTTCCAGCTGAATGCAGCCAAACAATTAAGTAACCTCAGCTATACCACGTGGAGTAGAAAACTGCCCAACTGAGCCAAGCCAACCCACAGAATCATAAATAATAATAACTTATTGTTGTTTTAAACCTCAAGATAAAGATATAAGGAACTGAAACAAGTTATATAATTTTAACCTCACGTTTCAGTTAATACAAAATACATGTATCTCATGTACATATATATTGTAACATATATGTCTGTAAACACTGTGATATGAATAGTAGTAGTTGTTGTTTTTATTATTCACATAAAATTCAAATTCTAATGTCCATTGTTGAGAAAAAACTTGTCAAGTGTAAATTGTGCTTGAATTAAGGTCTCTTTTCCAAAAATATTTTTCTCTGTATTTATACTCAAAATAAATAAAAGTGTTGACTGAGAGTTGTAAAATTCTGAAATATCAAGAAATAAATATTTATTAATTGGGTGTGTTCAAGGTTGAAGATACTAAGTATACAAATACATTTTAAAATTAAGTATAAACCTAAGCATATTTTATTACTTTAAAGACCATTATTTCCTATTGAAGAGTGGTAAGCCTAAACTTTTTTCTTTGGTGTTCACCAAACCAACAAATTGAGTTGATAAATCAGGTTATTTTTCTACTTTTGTTCAGACTAAAGTAGAAGCTAACCAGTTAGTAAATTTTATCTAGTGTTATTTCAGTAATAGCAACTACCACTTATTCAGTGATTATTAAGAATTAGAACGTCTACTTGCACCTTTGCATAGATCCACCAATCATCACAACTTACAAAGTGGCTAGAGTATTCTTACTCCATTCTGAGGAGAAAACTAAAGACCAGAAGGAAATTTCCCCAAGTCACCAAGCACATAGGTGGCAGAGCCACTTCCAAGGTAGCGCTGATTCAGAAGCACTGTTCCTATAATTCTGTAAGCCAGGAACCAGAAAACTTTTTCTGTAAAGGACTAGAGATTAGTAAGTAGTTTTTGCTTTGTGGACCATACAGTCTCTGTTGCAACAACTCAAGGCTGCCATTATAGCACAAAAGCTATAAATAAATAAATGAGGTGTGGCTGTGTTCCAATAAAACTTTATTTATAAAAACAGGTGGTGGTCCCATTTGTTTATTCTTTCCTTTATGTCCCTTGCAAATGGGACCTGATCAAAATAAAAAGCTTCTGCATGGCTAAAGAAAACAGCATTAAAATGAAAAGAGAACCAACTATATGGGAAAGCATATTTGCCAAGGATACTTCAGACAAGGGCCTGATCTCCAAAATATATAAAGAACTCACACGACTCCACTCCAGGAAGACAAACAACCCAATTAACAAGTGGGCAAAGGACTTGAACAGACACTTCTCCAAGGAAGACATACAGAGGGCCCAGAAACATATGAAAAGATGCTCAGCATCAATAGCCATCAGAGAGATGCAAATTAAAATCACAATGAGGTACCATCTTACACCAGTCAGAGTGGCCAACATAAACAAATCAACAAACAAATGTTGGAGAGGATGCAGAGAAAAGGGAACCCTAGTACATTGGTGGTGGGAATGCAGACTGGTGAGGCCACTGTGGAAAACAGTATGGAATTTCCTCAGAAAACTAAAAATGGAACTGCCCTTTGACCCAGCAATTCCACTGCTGGGATTATACCCTAAAAACCCTGAAACTCCAATCCAAAAGAACCTATGCACCCCAGTGTTCATAGCAGCACAATTTACAATAGCCAAGTACTGGAAGCAACCTAAGTGCCCATCAGCAAACGAGTGGATCCAAAAACTATGGTACATTTACACAATGGAATTCTACGCAGCAGAGAGAAAGAAGGACCTTGTACCATTTGCAATGGCATAGATGGAACTGGAGAGCATTATGCTAAGTGAAATAAGCCAGGTGGTGAGGGACAAAATACCATATGATCTCACCTTTAGCTGGAACATAATCAACAAAAGAAAAAAGCAAACAAAATATAACCAGAGACATTGAAATTAAGAACAATGTAACAATAGCCAGAGGGGAGTGGGGAAGGGATAGTGGGGAGAGGGGTCTATAGGAGCTACTATAAAGGACACAAGGACAAAATCAAGGGGGAGGGTAGAGGTGGGGGAGGGAGGTGGGACTGGCTGGGGTGGGATGGAGGGATGGGGAAAAATGCAGACAATTGTAACTGAATAAAAATTTAAAAAAATAAAAAATAAAAAACAGGTGGTGGGCTGCATTTAAATTGCACCTGTGATTTGACAAATGCACCCTTCATCCCCTTCACTGGTTTGGTGAAGACCAAAGAAAAAAGTTTAGGCTTATGATTCCTCATAGGCATCCCCACTCCAAGCCTAGGATGACCAGATTTGAGCTCAGATCAGAATCACCTGGAGGGCTTGTTAAAACAGACTTCTAGACCCCTCCCCCAGAGATTCCAGCTCAGTAGATCTAAGATATACCCAAGAATCTGCATTTCTGACAAGTTCCCAAGTAATGAGATGCTTCTAGAACAAGGGCTGTTTCCCTGAGAATGGCTTTGAGAACCACCACTCCCTATATATAGGACATCAGTTGCTGGATATAAGGTAGAACATCATTCTGAAGACCTAAATCTATCTTGCTACATTTCTAGTGAACTTGAGCATTTTGAGATGGTAATTTTAAATGAATTATCATCTTTATTTCTTCTTCCTCTTTGTTTTACTCTCTGTCTATGAGGAGGTTGAGTGGATCAGGAGCTGGAGAGGGAGGCAATGTACACAGGAGAGTGTACATTGAACATGGATTGACAGCACCTACCTGTACCGCCTACTCCATCCCTTCATCCCTGTCCCTGCTCCATCTTTTGAAGATAAAACACTTGTGACAAGTTTTAATCTTGTTTCAGACAAGACTCACATATATGCATGCAAAACCACATATTTGTGTATGATATTTCAGGTGAATTTTGAAGGTTATGGACTTAGGATAATATAACTTAACAGAATAGCCAATTTAGCTTTCTACAAAGGTGATACAATGCATTTTATCATTGTTGGAGTGAACCAAGAGACAGAAGAAATGCTGATTAGAGATCTGAAGGACACATGGAAGAAAAATACCACTGACTACACACTACCTCAGACTCTGGTTCAGGACTGCTAGCAATTAGCACTGGTCATTTATTTACTCTTCACAATACCCCTGCAATTAAGAATATTCCATCACAGGGTAATTAAAAGCAAAAACTCCTGAGTCATAATACCCATGAGAGAATTCCAGGTCCTTACTTAATATATCTATGACCTTGGGCATGATTTTTGGCCTCTCCTCTCGTCATCCATGAGCAGGATGGTCATTGCACCTCCCTTAAAGGGTTATGTGAGGACTAAACGAGATAACATGTGGACAGAGACATTAGCACGGTGCATACTGTTGAATACGTTTTATAATTGAGGAGACTGAGTGTGAGAGAGATGGGACGATTCCTTCAAAGCTATTTTATTTATGTAGTAATCACCAAAGCAAGATTTAAACATAACTGTGGCTGATTCCAATACTTTAGCACCTACAGGAGTGGAAACACAAGCCAGATGAAAGGAGCATCCAATCCCTTTTTCAAGGAAAACACACTTAAGAAACACACATCAACTGGTAATCCCGGTATCCAGAAACACAGGGAATTGTGCGGAAATGTAGGTTCAAAGAAGAATGGGCTTTTGTGAGTGTGGGAGAGAGAAAAGACTTGGGATAGATCCGCATCTGCATGAGATGACGGGAGGACCTTGTGGTACAAAGCAACAGCAAGACTGTCTTGGATGTCAGGAACATCACTGGAAGCAAGAGAATGTTCCTGTGGCAAAATTAAGCCACAAACTGAGGATGATGCCCCCTTCCCAAAACACACACCCATCACTAATTAAATTAAAAAGAAAAAAAATCCCAACATTAAAAAATTCCTTTAAGTGACTTATTTAAAAATTAAATAGAAAATATTATTAGAATAATTTGCTATTCATCAATCATAATAAATGGGGAAAAATCATTATTCCTTCATCATTGCCTCTCCCAGACTCCTGTTATTTAGCTAAGTAGGGCAGAGGGGAAGGAGTGCCTGAGGTAGCTAGGAAAATATTAAAGAAAAAAATGTTTGTGAAAATAATTTTACAAGCCCTTCTGTTTTCCAACAAGGGGCATATCTGTCTCCAGAGCCTTGCAGCTGTGCCTCGCACAGAGTGAGCTATTAGGTTTACAGCTCCCAGCAAATAGCTGCACACAGCTCTGATTGCACAGGGCCCTCTGAGGTCTTGCTGCAGGTTTGGTTTGGTTTCATGGTGATTTTATATTTCCTGCTCAAGTTTTTATTAGTTTTATATAGATACATAAGCATGAAGGGTCAAGGGGGAGGGAGAAACACAAGACGACGAAATGGAATTTTTAAGCTAGTAATAGGAATTTAAGGAAATAAGATGTTGCGCAGGTTGTGGGAGGTTGATGCTGGAGTCTGAACATCCTGGTCCTAATTGAATCAAAGATCTGGTGTCAAAAATTCACATAAAATGGACCCACTGCCTCTCCCAGTGTGTTTTCCCCTCCCCTTCTATGTATGAGGACCAGCTTGCCAGAGCTGTTTCATTGTTGTAGAAGTTGGGAACAGAGCAAAAATACAGGTATAGAGCAAGGTCATTCTAAATCTATTTCAGATGGTGTTTAGGAGCACAGGCTGAAGAGCCAGACTGCCTGGGTGAAAGTCCAGGCCTTTCCACATTCCAGCCAGGGCCTCTGGTACACCAGTGCCCGGATGTGAACTGGGGACAATAGTAGGACTTAACCCATTTGGCTGTTTGTGCATAAAGGCTCAAAGGGAAAAAATGTAATAGATTCTATTTTTATAGATACTATGTAATACATGTATATAAGTTTAGAAAAGTATCAGGACTACAGTAAATGAGATAAATATAATAAAAGAGTTAAGAGACTACTTGCCATATAGAGTCTCAAGAAAAGTTATCTCTTAGTGTTATGTTTAGGATTATCATTATTAGTCTTGTGTTCATGAAATACTAATTTTCATAACTAATTGGTTTCATGCCAGTTTCCTTAGGCGTTGTTTTATATGTTCCCCGTCTTTTGCCCTTGGGTCAAGGTTGAACCATGCAGGTACAACTGCAGAGAACCAAGGTCAGTGGGTATCCATTTACCTGTGGTAAACACTCAGTATTTTGGAAAGCGAAGAAGTATAGTCTAGAGCCATGCTTCTCAAGTGTTAATGGGCAGGGGAGTTACCCGGGGATATTGTGAAATGAAGATTCTGACTTCATAGGTCTTGGGTGGGCCCGAGCCTTTGCATTGCGGCTGGTCCATACACCATACTTCGAGTCACAAGAAAGTCACCAGGAATTCAAGCACATGTCTGCCCCTACTGCAACATTCAAATGGTATTTTGTAAAATTTCCTCCTTTCCTCCACCCTGTCAGCTTGCCAAATGAGCAAAGGAGACGTGCAACACTGCAGGACCTGCACTGAGGAATGTAAAGGTGCCCGAGGCACAGCGCTCTTCTGTCAAAGGATTTACCATCTAATTGGTGCGGAATGACGCACGGACACAGAAATGAATGCCATCCGTGACTGCGAGGAGGAATTACAAGTTCCAGAGGAGGGAGGGTCATCCCTCAGCCAGAAGAAATTAGGCCAAGTGATGCACTTAATCTCCCTTTGCCTTAATCTGTCCCTCTGCAAAATGGAACTAATTTTCTTCCACCTGGCTCTTAAGAATATATTAAGGGCATAATGAGCCTATTAAGATAAAAGTACTTTTACAGGCAATAGCCTAGAGAATTGTTATTAATATCAGCAATAAAATCGATATTCTGGTTATGAATAGAATACTCATTTGGGGTGATTCTACTTATTATTCTGCATAATTCTAAGCATCACATTGTCACTTACTAATATGAAAATAAAATGGCTCCTTTGTCTGACTTCACAACCGTAGGGCAAATGCTCTGTTTTTGACATGGGGATAAGACACTTTGTGGCTCTCTTTTCAGCTCATGAGCAATATGGGGCATTGCAGAAGAGGGAGCCCCATCTCTCTCTCTCAGTGCATGACCCTGGGTTATTAATTAGAAGGGGTAGAGGGGTAGGAGAGGGAAATCTTCTAAAGAGACATGGTCAAATATTCAGAGAATAACAAGCATCTGAAACAATTATAAATCTTACCCCAACCTTCCCATTATGGCAATAGATAGAAATCCCACCCATCATTTGTCCATTTACAAATGAACTGGTTACCATTATTTAAAAGGATTCCTTTTTCTGTCCTAAGCAAAATGACTTTTAAGTTTTTGGCCACCACAAACCCAGAGCTACCTGTGGGGCTGGCTGACTCCTCCTTAGGAACTGCATCACAGCTCAGCCTCTGCCTCTGCACTGTCCTACCTTCCTCCCTCATTTTCCACACGTGTTGGTCTTGAAGCCATTCCCTAATCAACGACCTGCTTGCTAATCTCCATCTAAGAGTCTGCTTCTCGGGAAGCACAGCTGTTGACCTCTCTCATCATGCCATCCTTTTACCTTGTGACCCATCTAAACAAAATTGACAGCTTTCTGTTTATTGAATATACTCTCACCTCTCTATTCTTTTGTGTACGATCTTTATCCATCACATGAGCAATCTCTAGCACAGGTAAATGTGCAATAAATAGTTACTGTTGTTGTCATTGTTGTCGAACGAATATACAATATGTCCTTGTGTCCAGAAAATGCCCTCCTTGCCCTCCTTTCTCCAACCTACCTCTTCATCCTTTTTTTTTTCCCTGATAATTCAGCCTGAGGGTCATCTCCCCTGCAAAGCATTTTCTGATTCTGTTGCATCTTTTCTTTTCTTAGAATTATCACCCCCTTTACTCTGTCAGAGATTTTGGTTGTGCTATATTATAGTTGTTTACCTGCCTATTCCTCTCACCCTACACAGACCTAGATTTTTGGGCACCTTGAAGTCATGGCTGATTTTTTTTTACCTCTATCTAACCAGCTAAGAGTAGACACTCAGTGTGAAAATAAGACTTAGATCAGTGGTCTTCTAACGTGTATCTGCATTAGAATCACCTGGAGAAATATTAGAACTAGAGAGTCTCATTTTTGACTTCGGACTCAAGGAATAATAACTCCAGGGTTAGGGCCCATTTCTGCAGCTCAGCATTTGGGAACTACTGACTGAGATCTCAGCCTGACTATTTACTATTTCTTCTAAGAATACAACCATTTAGTTGCATCTTTACTTTTTGGACATCAGTTTAATCATTTATTTTATTCAAGGCTAAGCTCTCAGTCAGTGATACACCACCCAATGATGTCTTTATTCCTATGGGAAGGATACTATGCTTTACGAAAGCCAGTTTGGGATTGAGCTCAAGCGCTGTGGGGACAAGTTGTATGGGGTGATTACTTGTGCTGCTGCTTACTGGCTATCAACCTCAGACAAATTAAACCCTCTCTGCTCCTCAGTATCTTCATCTGCAAAAGGGGAAAAATAATAATTGTTACATCATGGTGTGGTTGTGAAGATGAAATGAATGAGTGCAAGGGAAGAGTTTTTAGAACTGAACTTGACATCTAGGAAAATCTTAATAAATATTACTTATTTTTATGACTATTATAATTACTATGTTTAATTATTGCTTGAGGAAATTACCTTTGAGAAACATATGTAGTTACAAGGGAGTTATTACCTAACTGTCAATATTTAAAAGTTAGGCAGGGAGTGGGTAACAAAATCTACAATTTGAGACTTTATCCCCGCACCTACAACATCTACTCATTGTGAGGTGCTTTGTTTATTTGTTTGTTCATGTGTTTGCTATTTTTCCCATGATCTCCTGGTTCCTGGTGCTTGAACAGTTTTCTCTCACTTTGTTTTTCTGGTAGGGCTTTCTAAGCATAAACAAATATGCCCTACAGTTCAACATTCTACAAGAGACTTGGGTGAAGGATGTTTTTTATATCTCGGAGGTTTGAAGTTGCACGTATTTGCACTGAGAGTGGCCTGTTTTCTCAAAGCTAGCCTTCCATGTAGACAGTAGTATATCAATTTGTCACCAGCTTGGATATCCTGGCAGAAAACTGTGAAAATTATTTACCTGTAATTTGGTTTTCTCATTATAGGGACCTTGACTGTCTAGGTGCCATTGAGTAAGGTCATTGACATTTAACAGAGAGCAGCTGGACTGAAGAATTTGATGCCAAAACTCAGCAGCCCCTGCTCTCCCCTCCGCCTCCACATCACTCTCTGGCAGGAAATTACACCCAAACCACAGAAAACATTGCAAATGCTCGCATCCAAAGAGTTATAATTAAGTTGATCAGCTTAAATAAAAAGGCTGTGACCCATTTTTCACTTTGTGTAAATAAGTCAGGTGAAATAATCTATTTTACTTGTCCCCAAAGTTTCTGTCCATCTGAAGGCAAGAAAAAAAACCCTAGATTTCACAGGATTAATTTAAGGTAACCTTGAGGAATGGTTTGCACATAAAAACTCTCAAAAATATCACTATGAAAATCTGTGAATATTTTTCTCATTGAAAACAACAATTACTTTTTCAGAGCCCCCCAGTCCTGGAGAAAGACAATGAAGATGTTTGACCAGTAAAAGATCATGACTATGTGAAGGGTTTGAAAGTCATTCTTATAGAAGATGAACTCATTTTGGATCATTCCATCAGGTAGATCTAAGGAAAATGGATAGAAATACATAAAGAGAGAGACTTAGGGTCAACATGAGTTTATGATGTAGTAACAGTTGGCATCCTGTCCATTGCTTTTAGAAAGGAAAGAGTACTTGCTTAGGGACATACCCTGACAAGTGCTAGAGGACGCTGAACATTATAGAGAATTAGGCATAGAGAAGATATTCATCTATGTGGTAACTTCTCCTTTATCCCTTCAAATTTTTAGTAAAATAATTAGTCCAGCCCAAAGCTAATTCCTAGAGGATCTTTCCTGGAAACTGGTGGAGGGGCAGAGTGTTGCCTCCAGGAAAATGTGGATGGAAGAGAAGATTCACACTTCAGAGCCAGAATGTGAATAAACAGATGAAGTAAATTGTCAGGAATTTGCAAAAATGGAGAGGGCTCTGGATTTTCAGAGTTCATGATAAGTTGTCTTAAATCCCTGAGGGACAGGGAAGTCCTGGCGGTCAGCTCAGTTGCACAATGAAGAACATTCCTACATTGTTCTACTGGTTCATAACGTGACTCCCTGAGGAGTGACAAGTCCTCCTAAGGTTTCCTCACAGGGCTGCATTCCGGCCCCGCTTAGTCAAAGAGTTGTGAGTCCATTGAGGGAGACAAATAAAGAGACTATGACGACTCCAGGGACATAATGTGAAGATGCCGTTCTCACTGTGCTAAGTGAACCCAGAGAAGGAGCCCCGAACTCAGCCTCAGAGGAAGACAATAGCAGAGAAGTTTTCTCAGAAGAGGAGATGATGGGGTGGGGCAAGAAGTAAAATCTGAACAAACAATATGTTCAAAATATGAAATTTTGAACATGCTTGGAGAGAACAGCAAACTGTTCAGCATGGCTAGCTCACAGGGGCTAGGAGATTTGTGCTGCCCAAAACAAGCCTGGGAAGGTAGCCAGGGGCCACATCATAAAGAGATTCCTGTGTTAATTAGTCTAAAGACTGGATTTTATCTTGAAAACAATGAGAAGCCTTTAAAAGCTATGAGGCAGGGGAGTGATGTGATTACCTTGGGGAGAGAGAAGGAAAGATGCCAAGGGTCTCTAGGCAACTACTTTTTTACATGGTATAGACATTTACCTGCCCAGACGTCATTCTCCTGGTAAAAAAAACTCCTGTTTCTTTAAGACCCATGTCCTCTCTGAGATCTTATCTGATAATGCCACTCCGTTCCTTTGATCGCTGTAACATTTGTTTTTTGTCCTGCTCACTTACTTCATTGCACATTTTCTTCCAATGTGAGCATTCTTCAAATGTCATTTTGTATGCAAGTCTATAAATCATTCAGAATAGAGATTCACATGCCTATAGGAGACAGACAGATATGGTAAATGAGTAAAGCAAACCAGGTTCAAAGAGGCATTTGTTTGCATAGTAAACTTGTAGTAATACTCTTTACTTCCACAAAGAAGACGTGGACAAAAAAGACAAAAGTACAGGGCAGTGCTAATAGAGATGTGTAATTAACCACAACATTGGGAAACGATAGGGAGGGGTGAGGTCTCTGGCCAATCCAAGTGGCCATTCCCTTTTGTAAGAGTGGCAGCCACTACTTGGTCCCCAGGGATTTTTAATATGCAGAGTTGAAGGTCCAAAGTGTAAGATCTTTGGGGGGGGAAAAAACCTGGAAATTCAGATTTTATTTTTAAACAAAACTTTTTGAGTTTTATTTTTTCCTTTGGGTTGGAGAGTCATCTTAACATGCATACATTTTAAAACAGTAACAAGGTCTCAAACTGTTCCGAGCAGACATAGACATGCACAGAAGGTTGAAAATTTCTATTTAAAAAATGGAAATTGCAGTCAGAAATGGAGAAGTCACACACATATGGTGGGGTGATAGTTTATTCTGCTCCCTCAAAAGTTAAATCGAAACTTCATTCACATTTTTTCTATTACAATATTCTGATCTTATGCTTGGTTGTATTGATCTGCACTAAACCTCTCTCCAAAGATTGTTGGTTCCTATCTCCTAACGAAGTGGCTCTGAGGAAAGGGAGGAGGTTCCTTTGACTGTTTCCTCCTCAGCCTCCAGAGGATCTCAGCAAGACCCACTGAGGGACAGTTGAGTCTCCTCTTCCCTTTGGAGGTACTCTTCATAAGTGGCATATCTCAGAGGAATGCTACAGTCACGTCACTACCCCATGCTTATGGCTGGTAGATTTAGGGGCAGTTGCTTGAATGTTTTCCCTTTGATTCCTGTGCTGGGGCTGGACTTTCCTGCTCTGCATTTCTACTAGAAAGAAGTGAGGTCTCTGGACTTCAGGGAAACCACAGATCTATGAGCATCTAGATTTATATATGAAGTATCTTGTTATTTCAAAGTTGGCTCAAAACCTTTCTAAACATTGCAGGCCAGTATCAGCATATCAGTGGCCCAGATATTCCCATAGATCCCCAGATTACAACTTCTATCATACATATTTATATTGCCATGAGGTCTAGAAACTTGCTTAATATGTATGGTTGAAAACAAGGTGCTCTTACCCTTGCAATTCGTAGCAGCCTTGTCTTTGTCATTCATTTGATGTTTACTTTGTGTTGACTTTTATTGACATTTATCTTTCATGTTTATTTCCAGTCTCCTTGAATTGGTGAAACCTCCTGGATACTAGAAACCAGCACTTAAACATCTTTCTGTCTCCAGCCACTAGTATGATAATGTTCTGTTTGTAGAGACATTTTAATAACTATAAAAACTAAAATGTATTAATTGCACACTACAGACATTATAGATAGTGATTTATTCATATTATTTCATTTGCTTCTTAAAATGATATTACAAACTAATTATAGGTATTTTGATTTTGATTTACAGGTGAAATCCAAAGCAAGAAAAGGTTAAATAAATTGTCCAAACTTATGTGCTTCATAGGGTATGGAGTTGGGACTCAAACCTAGAAAGCCAGCCCCAGGAACTGCTGTTATACTGCTAAAAATGCCTGGTGATAGTAGGAGTGATGTTGACGAAGTCAGAGAACTTGAAGAAGGTATATCTCTGACTCCCTCAAGCTCTATGATTTTTCCCAGGCTGACCTGTGGATAGTTAATTTATTTCAAATAGCTTTCAGTATAATAATGTCCAGTGCAAAACAAAACTGGCTATCTCTTGGCCTTACCAAGATAATTGTCATGTGGTTATTTAAACCATCCTTATAGAATAGTTTTGAAGCTACAGATTCCACAAAGGTATGTTCTGATTTCCTTCATGTTTGACTTGAATATAATGACTTAAATTATATCTTCAAATACTACTAAAACACTAGTTTAAAAAAATTGCACATTCAAATGGAAATTCATCCTACTGGATATCTCCAGTGTGCTAACTAGTAGTCTACCTGATTACCAATATAATAAATACATGTTCTATAATTTGAACATAAAGTACATTTATACTAATGAAACACCACTTTTCTCTGCTTTACATATTGGAGTTCTATGTCAGATTTTGTTTGCATAATGCATTCTGCTCTGTGAGAAAGTTGGAAAGCCTCTTCCTTAATATATAGCTTCTTTCTAAGTCAGTCCCTGCTTTTCTGCATAATTACACATGCCTGAACAGTCAGTAGAGGCCTATTAGCATTGTATTATATTTATGAAATCTAAAATGCAATCAATTGTAAGGTGTACTATTATTTTATACACACAAAGAAAGAAAAACACTTCCAGTGAAAATATAGCATGTGTTCAATTCAGATATCTTAAATTCTTTAAAAAACTAAGTTTTCCAATTAATAGAATACAGTAATTAAGAACTTGAATTCTGAAATCAGATTACTTGAGTTTGAATTCTAGGTCATCTTACATGCTGTGACGTTCAGCAAATCACTAAACCTTCATCTGCAAAATGGGACTACTATTACAATCCAACTCAGAGGGCTATTATGAGAATAAAATAAGACAATAAGTTTAAGACCAGGGGTTTGGGGTCATGATAAATGTTAGTTATTGCAACTATTATGAGCCTTAAGAAAGCCCTTGATCCTATGACCTGATGGTGCAATATAAGCTTGCTTCTATTAGGGGAGGGGCAGAGAGGTCAGCTTGGTGTGATAACTAAATAAATGCCCCTAGGAATCTATGCTTCTTTTCATCTCCGCTTCAGAAACTCTTTACTCTTGGGGGAGTGAATGCATATCTGATGGACTGGGCTTTTGTCCCTAAAAGAAGAGGTTTGCCTGGTGATTTAAAGCTCTGTTCAGGAGCCAATTTAACTTCTTCTGAGGAAGAGTTTTTAGAAGCTTTTAGACCTCCCTGGTGACCTCCACATCACACATATGGAGTTCTCCTTCTTTTGTGTCCTACAGCTCCAGTGTAATTTGGAAGGATGGGGTAGGTTTTCCTTCTAAAGTTTTGGTCTTGGGTGCAGTGGTGGGAAAGCTTATTTAGATAAATGATGGAAGAACTCAAATTTTGGAGCTAACTTTAGATGCAGATTTTCTGGTTGATGTGAAAAAAATAAAGATTCTTGGACCCTTTGAATTGTGTACGCTAATCATTTCATAAGGAATATTTATGTGGATAAATAAGTAAGTGGCAACTCTATTCTTAATATCCTCTTGAACTCCAAGCATGGCTTTCCTACTGCCTGGTAGTTATTACCAACTCATCATATCTTGAACCAAATTCATGGACTTCTTTAAAAACAAGAATGTAAGTTAGTATAAGCTAGTATAGGCTATGCTGCTGTAACAAATAGAACAAAAAACTCATGACTGTTCTTGGTATCTTGTGGCAAAAGTATCTGGGCTCCTTCCATCATGTGGCTCTACTATCTGGTACACTTTCCAAGGTTGTTACAGAAGAAAAGAGAAAACTGCAAAGTCACCTAGGATGTTTGAAGCAACAGGTCTTTCAGTGGTTTATCTAAATTCCACCCACATTCCACTGACAAGAACTCAGTCACAAACCCCACCCCCTAACCTGTTGATTCTAATTCAATGGCATGTGAACCTTTTTCTTTATTCCCACCCCCACAAACAGTGTCTATTTTTCAATAATCTTTTTTGTTTGCATTAGCAAAGTATCTCCTTGAGAGGTCCCCCTGCCTCCTATCTCTCTTTCCTCCCACCCCTGAATTTATATCCCTTCTGCCTGGACTAACTTTCACAAAGCTGATCCCATTTCCTTGATTTAAAACATATTTTTCAGATAATCTGGAGAATAAGGGCTAGGCTCCTTGCATGATGTTCAGGTACAGCCAGTTGCCAGTGTACATTTTCAAGCTTACGTCCTAGGAGACCTCTTCATGTATAACTCTATCCAGCCTAACCGGATTTCTTGTTTTCCTGGAAATTCACTTATTCTATGCATGGTTTCACATTAGTCAATATTTTTGTCTTTTGAGGGTCTACCTGATATTCAAGACCCAACTTACACGTGTCCCTTCCTCTGTCAAGACTTTCCTGATTCACCTAGTTGGAAGGAAATGATCATCCAAAGGTCCTAAAGCACATTTTAAAAAGTCTCATTTCACACTCATTCCATTTTCCTTGTCTTGCTGATTTGACTGCTTGCTCCTTAAAGTCTTATAGTAGACACTAACCTTCTTAAAGTGACAAAATCAACCTTAATGTATCGAATGTAGTAGATTCCCAAAACATGTTTAGTATATGAACTCATTAAAAAAAATTTTTATTAACTGCTAGAATTAAAAGGTAGCACAAAGTTCCAAACATAAAGCTATTCAATATTATTTTCGGCTATAATATGACACAAAAGCCACGAAGGCAGAGGTTTGTTGTGGTAATTCTGAAGTGTTTATATCAGATAAGTTATGAAAGTATGCTCAAGATGGAAAATGATGAAGGGCTTGGTCATTTCCATATGATCTGGTTTGATCCTTTAAAGTCTGCAAGCTGTCCTGGCTGAAGCTATATGGAGCTTTGTATAACAAAACATTTCAATAGGCAACAAGCATTCACAGATTGAATCCTGAACCAACCTCTTCATCAAGCTTTGTTTTGCTTAATATACTTTCTCTGTTCTGCTTCTTACCAAATACATATGGTTTTCAGACCTACTGGTTACTTTTGACTCCATTTCTCTTACTCCATTCTCTCAGGCCCGTGGCCTTCTCCTTGTGTTCTTACAAGATACTTTCTTGGGTGGGTATACTGACTATATGCTTTATATTTTTACTAACTTACTGTTACTTGGATAAAAATCTATTTTTTGGAGCAGACTGAAGGAAAAATAAAGGAATAAAGGTGTATCAGACTGGAGTTCTTGAAGTGCAACCAGCAGCAAGCTCTAACTCAAACTGATGTAAACAGTATGGGAATTTCTTTACTCTCATAATAAAGGTCCAGAAGTAAGAGAAACTCTGTTTCTGGTTTTTAGCCATTCTTTTGGCTCAGTCCTTTTTTGTGTTTGCTTTATCCTTGGGCCAATAGGAAAATGGATGTAAGAATCCTAGGCATCATACTAGCTAGATACAACAACATTAAAACAAAGTAGAAAATTGTTTGTTCTTGTGTTTTCTTCTTGGAGAAAGAAAACCTTCCCCAGAATTTCCCATAAGACTTTAGTCATGTCGGATTGGCAGGTTTCAGCCACATGCTATTTACAAGCCAGTCACTGGCAAGGGTAATGGGATTATCCAACTGGCTAAGACTAATAATATACAAGGAAATTACTTTTGAGGATTCAGCCACAATAATTACTACAAAGAAGAATGCATGGAGGGAAGAGGGAAGAAAGAAAGAATGAAAGAAAAACAATTAGAATTAGTCTTCTGGTTTGGCAAACTCACCTTTTACAAATAATTACTGTATTTCAAAGATTTGCATTGATTCTCTGGATTCCAGGGAGTCTCAGTTGCATAAATGAACTTTTATGCCCTTTAGCAGAAGGAACAAAATCTCTGGAGGTTCATCCTACATTTGATGCTCTCTTCTATAAGGGACCTATGTCACTTCTGAGGTCAAGTCATTGACCAGAGTTAGTCATATGGAAGGCAGGAAGCTAGGAATATTTAAAGACCAAAATTTATGACAACCATAGTCTACCAAAATTCAGCCCTTTCAAACAATTCAAAAATCATAGAGGCTTATCACAACAGAGGTCTATTTCTCACTCCTATAGCATGTCCATCGTAGGTTGGCAGTAGAATTTTTCTCTTTAGAGTCACTCAGTGACCCCATCTAGTGACCCTAACCGAGGCATTGTCTCAACACATGTTATCATGACCATCTTAGCAATAGAAAGAGAATGTGGCAAACTATGCACTAGCTTTTAACACTTCTGTCTTGAAATGATATGTGTCACCTCCACTCACATTTCACTGGGGAAGGAAGTCATGTGGCCATGCCTAATGCCAAAAGGAGTGGGGAATGCAATTCTTCTCTCTACCCAGAATTGAAAAACTAAGCTCTTTGGTACACTGTACTTATAAATAGCCTCCTATGTACTCAACTTCCATTTCCCCAACATGACATTTTAGGTTTTCCCATGACTACTCTGGTCATTACCAGGTAATAAATAGTATCTGCCTTGTGTAACAGAAGAACTCTAAGCTTTATTTAGTTTAAAATCTCAGCATATATTCAATTGATTCCTTCCCTGAGTTTGCAAGACTGCAGGGGATATGTGCCTATGAGGGATGGGAGTATGGTCAGCTTTTTCTCTTTCTGGATATACTGCCACTTCCACCTGCTACTGACCCATTCTTTGAACAAATAGGTATTAAGCACCTGTTCCAGCAAACACTGTTCTAGATGATGGAGATACGGCCACAAGCAAAACAGGCAAAGTTTCTTATCTTCATGGAGCTTATATTCTAGTAGATATTCTAATAGATAAATAAATTAAGTGTATAATATGATAGTGATAACTTCTAGAGTAAAGAATATAGTGGAATAGTCAATAAGAAGTATAAAGAAAGTGCTGTGTAGGTGGGAGAGTACAGAGAAGGTGGCACTAAATTAGAAGTGAAGTTAAAAGGATGGATAAATGGAGGAAGAATTTCTAGGTCAAAGATGAGTAAATGCAAAAGTTCTGGAGTAGGACATGTCTGGGCTTATTTGAAAAGCAGCAAGGAAGACAGTTTGATTAGAGTAGAGTAGTAGAAAGGGGAGAGCAGAATGATGTGAAGCCCCAGAATAGAGTGGCCAAGATCACATAAGGTCTTGTAGGTCATTGTGGGCCACTGAAGGTTTTGAGCAGAAGAATGGCATGATCTCATGTGGGGCTTATCAAAATCACTTGCTGTTGTGATTAGAATTGATAACTAAACAGGAGACAACTGCAAATATCCAGGTGAGAGGTGATGGCTTCTTGAACCATCGTAATAGCATGGAAGTTGTGAATCTTCTTATATTTCAAGCCTTTCAGGGCCAGGGCCCGTGGTGAGGGAGAAGATATTATTAAGAGGTTGAGGAAAAGAATCGTTTTACCCAAATGCAATAGTTGGCATTTCTTAGCAATACTGTCTGGATGTGGCAAATGCCAACGGTTGATCCTCTTTCTCCTAAGGCACCTTTGTGGATTTTTAGAGACCACCCAATGCCTATGATCTACACTGTGCTTGATAGAGTCAAGGCCCATCAACTGGTCATGTAGGACCCTCTGGTTTCTGTTTGGACCACTTAGCAGCTCTACATTATTCTCTTGGGCAGACTACACAGGCCAGCTCCCATCTATAAGGCCTCACTCTCC
Source organism: Desmodus rotundus (assembly GCF_022682495.2). Classification (NCBI taxonomy): domain Eukaryota; kingdom Metazoa; phylum Chordata; class Mammalia; order Chiroptera; family Phyllostomidae; genus Desmodus; species Desmodus rotundus. The sequence goes on along the minus strand of NC_071394.1, from coordinate 110,874,076 downwards.
TTACAGGAGACTTACATACAAATTGTCCTTCCCAACTCAGGAACTTCTGGCCCTTTCCAACACTGCATAGTCTATTCTGCCATCCAGGGCAACAAGCCAACCACAGCCTGTCATCTTAATATTGCATTGAAAATGGTGGTCTCTGGGTCCTTCAGCCTTTACAGTAGATGAACAGGACTACAAGGCCTTCTCTTGAAGTTCCACTCATTTTGCGGTGAGGGTGAAGCTTGTTGCTTCCCTCCCTTATTAGCAGGGGAAAAGGGAAACATAACTCATTGGCAATTCCTTTGAAAAGAGAGTCTTCCTGCAAGCCTGTCCAAATTTCAGGTTATTCTTTGCCTCATCTTATACACACTGGAAGTGAGAGATGGGTTAATTTTGGAGAAACAAGATTCTCATTCTTTGCCAGTCCTGCAGAGATATTCTACCACCTAGCTTTATGAGAAAAGTCGAATTTAACTTATTCTTCCCAGTGCGAGCACAGGGCTGGGACTGGTGTGAGGTGTGTGGGGCACCTCGAGCACACGATTTAAGGAGGCTTCACTCTCAGGGGTGTGCAAGTATGGGGTTGGCTTCAACCTAGTCCCAATATTGACAAGGAAACAGAAACCAACTAGAGTTAATTTAAGCAAAAAGAGGTATCTGTTAAAAAGACATTTGGTTGGGGAACTTATAGAATCACAGCGAGTGCTGGGACGCAGTTTTGGAGGCCATAAACAAGACCCCAAATCATGCCACAGTTTCAGTGAAAACGTCCCAGGTTGCCCATTTGGACAGACACACCCAAGAGTGGACAGCCCACCACTCTGGAACTAGGCAGGAGAGCACTTCCACTATATCCATCATCCCCACCGTTTCTAGAAATGGATTTAACCGCTGCTGCTGCCACTGTCAGTAATAACAATTCTGAGCATTTCCTGCTTCATTACTTCACTAGCTTCTAAGGCAGAGTCTGGGGCAAGTGATCTGAATGGCACAGTCTAGGTTGTGTGTCCAAGATGCAAGGGACTCTGAGAAAGTGAGTGTCAGTCACTGTTAACTTCTATACTAAAGATAGGCTTAAATTATCAGTAGGTGGGACAGTCCCCAAATATATAAAAGGGATTTAGAATCTGGGCAGCCAAACAGTAATGATGAGTGTCAATCTATCAATCAACCCTGTGAAATAATTGGAAGTTGCAGAAAGTTCTATAAAAGAAACAAAAATGGGAGTTAACAAAGAATGCAAGAGGGGAGAGCTACTTGAAGTACAGTGGTCAGTAAGGTATGTAAGCTGAGACCTAATTAAAGAAGGATCTGGCTCTGCAGACTGGGTACCGGTAGAGGAAAGAACATGCAAAGATCCCTAAGGTGGGAAGGAGCTTGGTGTGCTCCTGTAACTAAAAATCACTGGAGCATATAGGGGCTGGGGAAGGGAGCAAACAGAAGGCTGAAGAGGACGAGAGTCAGATCATTCAGGGCCATGTAAGCTGTAGTTAAAGATTTGTATCTGGGGAAGTCATAGCAAGCTTTTAAGGAGGGGAATAAATGATCTAATCATTTTTTTCACAGAAAATCACCTTTGCTGTTTTAAAGAAGGGGTTAGTCTGGGAAATGTCAGATCAGAGACAGTTGGGAGGCCATTGGGGTGTCCAGGGGAGAGAAGGTGGCCCAAATAAGGTAGTGACAGCAGAGCTGGAGAGAAAAATGTGCATTTGGAGATGGAATCAGTGACTTGAATATAGGAATTTGGGGGCAGGAGGAAGATTCCTGGATAATTGCTAGATTTCTGGATGGAGTAATAAATGGACAGTTGTACCTTTTACTAAAATGGACAAGTGAAAACTAGATGCTGTAGTAAAAGTTCAAGAGTTCTCTTTGGGACATTTTCAGTTTGCAATGTCAGGATGTCACCAAATAAGCAAAGCTTCAATTCAAGGCGTTCAAGTACCTCAAGAGTTGCAACAAACCAATTAGCAAAAATTTCAAGTAAAATCAGTATTAAACATTTTATGACACCTGAAGTCTAAAAACATCATGCCGTCTTTTGTCTTTGTGGGTTTTTTTTCTTTTTAAAAAAATAGCCAAATGTTTCAAACATACAGAAAAGTACAGAAATAAAAATTTACCAGACACCTGTATATCCACCATCCAGATTTAACAAATGTTAACATTTTACTATATTTGTTTCAGATCTTTTTTAAAATAAACAACACAGTACACATAGACTCTGCCTCCTCATTCCATTCCTCTTAACCATATACCATTTATATAAAATCTAAGACATTCAAAACAATTCTAAGTATTTTGAAGGACTGCTACATATGTAGTAAAATGATAAAAACAAGCATGTGAAGACACACCAACAGCAGAATATATTTTTTGTTTTTTAAATTTACATTTGATGTAGCTCAATCCACCCCCCCCCCCCCATAAGTTGGTTCCAAGAAATCACACCTCAGTCATTTTGGTGAGTGTTTTTTTTCCCCCTGCTTAATTGAAATCTTACAAGAAATCTGCTATAGTAGATTAAAGCTAGGGAACCTCTAGCTTTCAGGTTATTGAGTTCACCTTTAAGAGGCTCATGGTCTGAATCTACACAGACCTCGTGAAAGCAGGAAGGCTGAATCTTTGTAGGGCCCACTCCCATCTGCCAAACATGCCTCTAGAACCTGTATCACAGCCCCCAGTACCACCAACGCTTAGAGTTCAGGCCCAGCATCCACATAAGCTCCTCATCACCGGTACCAGAACCTTGGCACAAATGCCTGGGCACCCAGCAAAAGTCCTACCCCACTCCCCAACCTCCCAGTTTCAGGAAATTTAATTCTTTCTGAAGTCAGAGCTCCCCTCTGTTCCTTCAACATTTCAATCCTCTAGCTTTGAGGCAGTAGGGTTCTCAATCAGTAGTTTACCATACTAAAGGCTTTTTAAATTTCCTCCATATTAAGGGAAGCTGACATTCAGGACATGATCTGTCCACCCTCAAAGAAAAACACAAAAATATCTGTTCTCTTCTCCAGTGAGCTTATAAATATGTTGATTTCTCAGACACATTATCTTGTCTCAGTTAATACAGTGTCCCTCTTGTGCTCCGGCTTGCTGACCACACTGTACCCAGGAGCTCACCTACACTTTCCCTGCACTCACTTCCAGTAGATTCCCCTCTCTACCACTATTTTTTGTCCTTCTAAGGAACAGTGTACAAAGGCTGGGCCCCTGGCATCTCACTACTTCACCTCTCACTGCTCTTACTTCCCCTACTCAGTCTTTCTTGCACTTTTGATCTCTTAATAATTTCAGTCATTTTCTATTCTCCTCAGAAAGTTCTCCTCCTGTGTTCTCCCTTCTCCCATCCTTTATTTTATTGGTAAAATTAAAACATTACCTGGTGAATAAAAGGGTTCTTCTACCAATGTGCTTAATAAAATACACTTTGAGGTATTAAATCCCTCACAAAATGAAATTGGAAACAAAGTAAAAAAAATGCTTTTATTCAATCCAGGAATGAAACACAGAAATCCATCTTCAAATTTCTGCCCAAACTATCTATACCTATATCTTTACACACTTACTAATTAAACTGGCTTTCCTCAAGTAACAGACAAGCCAAAAACAAAACAAAGAAACAGACAAACAAAATGGTCTCTTACATAATTTCACTATTAAAATATATGCATTCTGCCAAAAAGAAGTTTTTACTGAATTCACTAAAAATCTGTATTGCAGGACTTTGCGGAATACATTGGGGATCTACCCACTACGTACAGCATTGATTCTCTGTCACCATGAGTTCCCAGTTCCACTTAGAAACTCAGCAATGTAACCCACGGGCGACTCCACACACACACAAAGTCAAGTGATAAGTACAAAAATTCTTACTCCCAGTATGGAAATATTTAACTTATCTGGAAATATCTCATTTATTTCAGCATAAGTGGTTTTTTTTTCAGTTATTAGAGAACTATCTAAATGCCTTTCTTCCCCATAACTCTTTTACTTATAAGAAAAATACTTACTAAGCACATATTTAAGGCTCCCAGAACTAAGTAAACAAGATAAGCAAAACTCCATTTTTATAAACTATTTCTTATCTTTTTTCTTGTTTTCATATCCAAAGTTATTAAATAATAAAAGTAGAATATTAGTTACTCTTAGATTGGGTTCACAAATAGAAATTCATAAATACTAATATTCCCACATTTTTAAAAGCCTTTTAAAAACAGTATAAGTTCATTTTGTATCTCTCAGACCTAGACAATGCATAGTGCACCATAGGTATGCAACAAATATTTGAGAATGGAAAAGTATCTGTCTAGAATGCTTTTAGATATAGTCCTGTCTAAGGGGGAAAAAAGATAATTCACAATCTCTTCAGATCCTTAGGTTGTATTTTCTCAGCAGCATGGTGGTATTCCACGCTCCCTTTTCCCACACTCCCCAACCCCAAATCCCTAAAAGGCTGAATTCAGGTAGGCAGGACTGGACAAATCAAATGCCTCATTAAGAATGCCTGAAGAAATATGCCCAACGATGAAATTATAGCTCTTAGACCAGCACTCAAAACCCTGGAATAAAAGAAAAGAGAGAAGGAGGGGATGGGGGCAAAATTATGTGATTTGACCGTGGTTACTTATCCAGAAAATGTTTCTGAAAGCTACTAACTACTAGTTGTGGTAAAGGTTTTTAAGCCGGGAAATGGTGAGTCTCTCTCTCTTTCCCTGACTGTCTGTAATTCATGTGCAGTTTGGGGATGGCACTGTGTCTTAAATACAATAATATTTTAGAGAAATTTAAATACTCTATGTTAACAGGTATGTCAATTTGGAGCCATAGGAGCCATAAAAGAGATGCAACTCCAGATATTTCAAATAATTTGATAAGGTATAACCATTTTTCTAAAGTTCCGTGGTACTTTTTTCATCAGCCTAAAAAGCTCAACCATGTGGCCTAATTCAAGGCTGCAGGCAGGAGAAATTACTGACTTCATTATGCCCGCCTGGTGCTCTCCAGTAAAAGCATGCAGCACTGGGCATTCTCATTCTCGGGGGCTCTTTAGAAAGCTTGGCCCTGACAGATCACCACTGGCTTCTTGTGAAAACAGAGAGAAGGAGGTTATGTTCTATTGTGTGCCAGGCTCAGAGGTTTGTGTCCCCACCTTCGTTTCAGAAAAGGCCCACAGTGGGGCCTAGTCCTACCCGGGTCATAATGGCCCTTGGACCACTGAACACCATTCAGGGTTTGCTAAAGAGAGATTAATGTTTATTATTATTGCCATTAATGGTATTACTGTTATTGTTGTTATTATCCATTGCTTATTGGAAATGAGCCCTCTGTGGTCTTTTGAAACATTTCACTGCTTCCCCTGCAGGGTGGAGAATAGCCAGTTGCTTATCTACAGGGGAACAGAGTAAAAGTGAAACCATGGCTTTTTCCCTGCACTTCCTTGGATGCAACTGGACTCGTGCTTTTATTTGCTAAGTTATGTAAGAAAGCAGGAAAGAATGATGTATTAGCTAGAGTGAAGTTGGCTTCTTTAAGAGAATAAACCCCCACATCTCAGTGGCTTAATATGATACCGGTTGATTTCTCACTCATCTAAAGCCTGAGCAAGGTATTACCAATGAGCAGGCAACATTCTTTTAAGCACTAACCATGGGACTCGGCTGCATTTCATTTTAAGGATACCAAGTTCATGTTGGTGGTTGACTTCATTCCAACCAGGCAAAAGGGAAAAAGACCACACATGGAAGGTCTCAGAGTAGTACACACTACTATTTACATTTTATTGGTCATGCTTACCCACAAGGGAGTCTGGGAAATGCTCTTGTGAGTAGTGAAGACAGGATTGGAGCCATGGCAACCCTGACTCTGAGACCTGTTCATCAGGTATTGGGGGTGTAAGTGAGCACATGGGAGCTCACTGATACATGGATTCTAAAACATCAAACTCATGAAAACAGAGTGGAATGGTAGCTGCCAGGGGCTGGGGACCCAGAGAAATGGGGAGATTTTGGTCAAAGGGTACAAACTTTTGGTTATAAAATGAGTAAGTTCTGGGAAGATAATGAATGGCACAATGACCATAGTTAGTAACACTATTAAATATTTGAAAGTTACTATGAGAGTAGAGGTTTAATATTCTCACCATAACAACAAATAACAACAAACTAGTAACTATGTGAGGGAAAGGACATGCTAACTAACCGTATTGTGGTAACATCTTGTGACCTATAGTACCTGCAGCAAATCACCGCTTCATACACCTTAAATTTATACACTGTTATGTGTTAATTATACCTCAGTAAAGCTGGTGGGGAGGAAGAACATGTGGGGTTCTAGATAACCTTCCCTGAGAAGGTGGCATTGTGTGCATAGGCAGCACAGTGGGAGCAAAGGTGACAGCTCTTGGAGCGTTGGACATACCTGTGCTTTAGTTCTTCTTGTTTCAGGAAAGTCAGTATGAGCTCTCCTAAAGATACGTCCCTCTTGAAGTGACTTACATTTTTAGGAGTGAATGCCTGGGTTCTGCTTGCTATAATGGGAGGTAGGGAGATCAGCTCCTTCAAATACAGATTTTCATCCAGTTTCCTACAGTTTTTAGTCCTACAACTCACTCTTCTCTGTCACCATATGGATATATCTGAGCTTGTAATGCACACTGTCTTTCCTCTTTTCTATATTCTCTACTCCTCTCTGTAAAAACTCTAACCCACACCTTCCCTGACTCTACCTTATTAATTCCTGTACCTCCATATGCTGTGCTCATCTGCAGAAGTTTTATTAAAATATCTTAACTGATAATGTCTTCCCTTCCCCCCTCTTTGTTCTTATGGGTTTAAAGAATATTCTTAGTTTCTTGAGAAGCTTTTAAAAAGTATGACCCCTTGTCTTAACACTTGAAAATTTAAGTATATATGGGTTAGGACTTAGGTTTCTCTATCTTATATTATTTAAAAATTGTAAATATACAAAAACAGAAAGACCCCAAGAAGCCTCCATGTGGCTATCACCAGGACTTAATAACTGTCCAGATTCAAGATATATTTTTCCTTGCTCAAGCACTTTCAGGTAAGCCCAGACATTGTGTCATTTTTGTCCCTATATAGTGTAATATATTCACTAAAAGTTAAAACATTTTCTTATGTAACCATAATACTATAAAATTAATCATATCTCTCTGGAATTTTCTACTGTTCAAGCCCATAATCTAATTTTCATGTGCATTTCAAAATTTATTTATAATTGGTATATTTTTCAAAACACAAAAAGAAGAAAACTGCATTTTTACAATGCAAGGACAGCATTGATATCAAACATGATGAGGACTTCCGAATAAAAGAAAATTTATAAATTAATCTTACTTATAAATTTCAACTGACAAAGAAATGTCTTGCAAAGAGCAAACAAAAACATTTTAAGTGGCTATGCTAATAATCAGACCAAACAGACTTTAATACAAAAATTATAAATAGGGAAGGACATTATATAATAACAATGATAAACATGCAGGCACCTAGAACCAGAGCCCCAAAATGCACAGAGCAAAAACTGATAGAATTGAAAGTATGAACAGACAATTCAACAACAATAGCTGGAGACTTCAATACCCACTTATAATAATGGGTAGATCAACTAGGCAGAAAATCAACAAGAATATACAAGACTGGAACAACTATAAACCAGATATCTATAACAGATATCTATAGAACACTCCACCCAGTACCAGCAGAATTTGCCTTCTTCTCAAGTGTGCGTGGCACATCCCTCAGGATAGACCATATTCCAGGCCATCAAACAAGTCTCAATAAATTTTAAATGACTGAAATCATACCAGTATTAATATGTTCCCCAACTGTAATGAAATAAATAAAGGAAATGAATTGAATAACAAAAATACATTTGGGAAACTCATAAGTATGTGGACATTGAAGAACCCACTCCTTTTAAAAATTGTCAGGAAAAAATCACAGGAAATTTTAAAAAATACTTTGAGATATCCCAAAGCTTAAAGAACGCAGCTGTGCAGTGCATGGAAGGAAACTGCCAGCTGAAAGCACTATATTAAAAAGAAGGAAGATTCCACTCATGAAGACAATCTTTCACTTTAAGACATGAGAAAAAATAAAATTAAACTAAACCTAAAGCAAACAAAAAATAAAACATTAAAATTAGAGTGAAAATGACTGAAATAGAGACTGGAAAAAACCAGAGGAAATCAATGAAATACAATTGATTCTTTGTAAAGATCAAAAAGATTAACAAACCTTTAGCTAAACTGTGCGAGTAAGAAAAGAGAAAAAAATTTTAAAAACTCATCTCATTGTTCATTTTATCATATCTTTTTATTTTTTCTTATTATGAAGAACAGTAGTGGTAGGCAGAGAGCAAATAATTGGCATGTATACACAGAAATTCAATGTCTCCAATTCCTCAACGTTGATTGAGGTTTACTTCTATCTTTAAAAAAATCCCCAGGCATGATTAAAACAGATAATACTCTGCTCAAAAATGTAATTGAACCAAATAACTTGAAATCCCCACAGAGACATTTATTTGAGAAATTTTGCTATAGTGATAATTGCCAGTGGTCAGAAAGATGCCTCTAGATCTCTGTTAAATGATATCCCAAAAGCAGCAAGAAAAATGACATAGTACTATTGTTTTTCTCATTCCAATATTTGTAATTTCTTTTTGAAAATTCTTAAGGATTTTGAACTTATTTTTAGTTAATTTCATAAAGAGGGAACCCTTTAAATATGGCTTACAAATTTTATGAGCTATAGAGTTAACTGCCTGAAGATCCTAGGCTCATATAAGGATATTAGTTATAGTTTTATTAAGAAACATAGGCACAAGAAAAAAAGAATAAACTGTCATTACACAGAACAATTTATAGTGTTTGGGAACCATATATTTCTCTATAAACTACAATGTCAAATTGCATACCAGTTAGAGTAAAGAAGGGTGGGTGACAACATTTAGTAAACAATAAGAAAGACCTATCATACGGTGGGGAGAAACAGCTCCTACTTTTTCTTATTTTTAAAAATAAACCAGGAAGAAGGAATATTGCATCACAAGGACAATTAATGTAGCAAAACAGAAATTGGAACTTGGTCCTATATTTACTATGAACTAGTTGAAGGACCCTTCCTTTTCTTCAATCCTAGAATCTGGAGGAAGAACAGTGAGGGGGTGGACCAGATGATCTTTAAGATCGCTTATTGTGCAGGAATCAAATGTATTCTAAATCTTTCGCAAGTTCCATTTCACATATACACACACACAAAAGAGATAAAAATGCCAGTTGTTATCTTTTTCCTAAGACTTTGGTTTTGTTTCAGACCTTATTTGGGAAAGGAAAATAAAATCACAGATGAATCACTGCGAATTACAATACCAGTGGTGGATCTTATCAAAATGGGCAACTCATCAATTTTCAGCAGTTTTGCCAACCATGAGAAAAATGTGATTTTTTCCCTCTTCTTCCTCCAAAGGCCAAAAGAACATTATTGCATCTTTTCTCCAATCTACTGTTTTAAAAAAAGACTATGACCATTCTTTATTGTTCTGTATACTTTCATGCTTAGTTATAAGGAAATTGTTCAAGTCCATTTTGAAATCAATCTTTTTAAAAGACTAATGTTCACGTTTGAATTTTCTGGCTTTGGAGTAATCATATTTAGTACAATAATATTATCATTTATTCTAAATTAGTATTACTATTATTTATTGTCCAGTTGTATTTTGGTTCATAAAAATGCCAATGTTATGTAGCAGGAAGAGCATTGAGTTTTGAGTTAAGAACATGTATCTTTGTGTCCATCTTTACAGTGTGACCTTTGGCTTGTCATTTATAGCATTTAGCCTTCATTACCTCACTTGCATAATGAGAAAATGAGTAAAATCTGTCAAATATACTTCCCCAGCTTATTGTAAAAAATCAAGTAAAACCATTTAAAAATCACTAAGCATGATACAACTAATATTTATACTAATTTTTTATTTCCCTACTTAGGAGTGCTGAAAATCTATGCATATTTCAAGGTGGGATTTACTATGAATTTTAGAATGTTTGTGTACTTTTGGAGTTTTGGTCCTTCAGTTCTGCTTATATAGTTAAATTCTTAAAAATGCAAAGCCTGTCCAGCTAATTCAGAACCAGTATTAACATAAAATGTGAAGAAATAGTCCCCCTGGCTTGGACGGCGTGCTGATAGCTACAGGGTTGAGCTCACCTAAATGTCCATGGCTGTGGACTTGTTTAAATATACAATGCAGAAATGTCCTTGTATAACCAAAATCCCCTGCAGTCACCAGTACTATGACCGTAATGACAATAATTTAAAGGGAATACATTTTCAAATATAACCTTTAACCAAATTATGTCCAAAACTTAAACTGTTTCACTCAACAAAGTGATTATTTTTCAAGGTTCCCTGGGCTTTCACAATGAAGGGAGTTTCTGGTTACCAAGTTCACTGCCAGGAAATACACTGAGAGTAGTGATTGCCATAGATCTATGGGGAGATTAAGATCTGGCAAAGATGGTGGATGATGCTCCAAAGTGCCAGGTCCATATGCAGAAAGACTGTGAGAAAGTTTCTTTTAGCTTTCTCAATGTAAATAATTATAGTAACCTGGAAATTTAATAAAGTTCCTTGAATATAAGCAGCCTGGGGAATTATTGGTTTTGAATTACTGGCAATAGTGAAGAGGGTTAAATACAGTTTCAGAATGAAAATTAGTTTTATTTTGTCAGGAAGTGAGTGAGCAAAGAGGTGAAAAAGCAAGAAAGAGAAAGAAACGAGATCACTGCGGCTGATACCAAAAAAAGTGCAACCTAAATTCAGAGATGACAGAGCAGGTGAAGATTCGCAGTGTGGTCACCACAGTGTCACCTGCAGCTGAGAATCCCAGAGAGACAGAGACAGGGAGAGAGACAGAGAGACAGAGAGACAATGCAAATGTGAAGCATATTCACAGTTCTGAATGAGATCTGATCTTTTCTGACCCACATCTTTTAATGCCCTCTGATAAAATCTCCAAAATTCATGATTTCTTCTTTTCTGCAGAAAACTTTATTGCAGTACAGTTTTAATGAAAATCAGTTACTCCAGACTGTCTTGGCTACATTGTTGAATTTTGGTCCTCATACAACACACTCTAATATAATTTTTCTTATTTTTGTTTTCATGAAACATATGCTGCCTTTCAAACCAGGGCTCACATTTTCCCTTTCGCTCACTAGAGGAAGTCTCAGGTGGGAGGCGTTATATTTTTCCTCCTCACACTCAGATATCTTGTCCCACAATTCGGTTTCACAGATCCGTAAGGCTGGAATGATCTAAAGGTCCTTTCAGTCACCCCTCATGAGGTGCTGGAATAGAAACCTGAACTCAATACCTTATGCCATTAATAGTAGCATTAAGTAAGTCTCTTAACTTTTTCAGTTCTGTGGATTTCAGATCCCTCCATAATCTACAAATACGGATAAACTCATAATTTTAAGGGTCATTTTGGGAATTAACTGAAATATTATCATTAAATTTAAGAAAAGACACAAAATTAAATGCCAACACTCTTTATCCTTACCTATTATGCCTAACCTATCTATGGGAAGAACTATATCTGAAAACCATTGAGTAAAACAAAATTATTGTAAGTTTTTTAAAAAGCACATCAAAGTAGAAATGCACAGATTTGTGAGAAGTTTAAATAAAAGCAAGGACTTGGGAAGTAAATAAGCCTGTTTAAAGTTGGGTTTTTTGTTTTCGTTTTTTTCCTTTTTTTTTTCAGAGAGATAGGAAGGGAGGGAGAAAGAGAAGAAGAGAAACATCCACATGTGGTTGCTTCTTACACCCCCCCGACTGGTAACCTGGCCTCAAACCCAGGCCTTTGCCCTGACTGGGAATCAAACCTGTGACCCTTTAGTTCACAGGCAAGCGCTCAATCCACTGAGCCACACCAGCCAGGGCAATAACCCTGTTTAGAATCCTGGCTCTACACTGACTCGCTCTGTGAACTTTGTGGGGGGTTTTTTGTTTTATTTTTCTTCTTCTTCTTCTTTTTTTTTAGCTCTGTGAACTTTGATCCTCAATCTCTCTGAGCCCCAGTCTCCTTTTCTAGAAAAGGAAGACTATAATTCATATCCACCAAGATTTTTTTGAGTATTAAGTAAAATCATTTATTCATAATGTATTGTTTCATTCATGCAACAAAATGCCTTGTGAACTGCTACAATACAGGTGCTTTTCTAGACACTGGAAATACATCAGTGAACAAAACAGACAGAAATCTCTGCTCCATGGAGATGTTGTCTGTGGTGGCAGAAGATAGACATTAAATAATAACAATAGTGAGTAATGTATATGTTATGCTAAGGGTTATAAATGCTATAGGAGAAAGAGGAGTAAAGGGGATTGAGAGCTTGGCAGGAAGTTTTGTGGGTGAAGAGAGGGAAAAGCATGTTACTGTATTAAATATGATTGGGGTGGGACTGGTTGAGAAGGTGAAACAGGAGCAAAAATTTAAAGAATATCAATAAGTCAGTCAAGTGGTAATGTGAGGGGGGAGGGCATTCCAGGCAGCAACAGCCGCTGAGGCTAAGGCACTAACCACAAGGAGGCCGGCATGGTTGGGAAAAATGTAAGCAATGTAGAGACTAGTATGGAAAAGGCAAAAAGAGCAATTAGGGCCAAGTCACATAGGGCCTCACTGGCTATTGTGAGGACTTGCCTTTTACTATGAAAGAAATGGAGACTTTTTACAAAGTTTTGTGCAAGGCAGTGATATGAGCCAATTAATGCTTTAAATGAATCCCTTGGGCTCTAACTGGTGTAGCTCAGTTGGTTGGGCATTGTCCTGCAAAGCAAAAGGTTGCTGGTTCGATTCCTGGTCAGGACACATGCTTTGGGTGCAGGTTCAGTTCCTGGTCAGGGTGCATGTGAGAGGCAACCAATCATTTCTCACATTGATGTTTCTCTCCCTTTCTTTCTCCCTCCCTTTCCCTCTATCTAAATATAAATATTTTTTAAACTATCTTTAAAAAGAAAAGGATCCCTTGGGTGCTGTGTTAAAATTTCTCAGCTGTGGATATGCAGGGTAATGGCAGGACAACCACTTAGAAGGCAGCACATGGAAGAGGAATAATGCACGTGATCACAGTGGAATGGTGAGCAGTGAAAAGTGTGGACCTAAATAGAAGGAAAGCCCGCAAGATTTCCTGATGAAGTGAAGATTAAGTATAGGACATAGAGAGGAGTTAGAGAAGATCTCTAGATTTTTGGGCTGGGCAACTGGGAGAAAAGAAATGCCATCAGCTGACATGGAAAAAATATAAATTGAGCAAGTTTGGGGGTAGAGAAATCAGGAATTCAATTGGGTATAGCAAGCTTCAGATGTCTATTAAACATACAAGTAAAGATGTCCACTGGGCAGCTGGATCTATGAATCTAGAGCTCAAAGAAAAGATCTGAGTTGGGCATTTCAATTCAGAAGCATCAGCCCATAAAGATATCTAAAGCCAGGATACTAGATGACATCAACAGGCGAGTGAATGAAGCTAGAGAGGGGTATAGGACTAAAGACCGGGAAAATAGCCCAGTGGCCAGTGATGTACGGGAAAAATGAACAGAACACACCTGGAAGCCAAGTCAAGAAAGTGTTAACTGAAAGAAGGGAGGATCAATGATCATAAATGTCACCAACAAGTCATCCAAGATGAGGACTAATTCGGCAACATAGAGATCATTGCGACCTTGACAAGAGCAGTTCTGGTGCAGTGGTGACAGTAGTGGAGGAAGCCTAATGATGCCCAGTTTAGGAAATAAGAAAATTTTGAGAAAGTAACAATAGAGGCTTTTTTCAAGGAGTTTGCTATGCAGAAAAGAAAAGAAATAAAGTGGTAGCTGCCATGAGAAGTGGAGTTAGACGAAGGCTTCTTGATGTGGAAGAAATCATATGTTGAGTGTTGATGACATGCATGTCAGCCTCCTGGAACAAGGCTTGTCCCTTGGTAGCTAGTATTACTGTATTCCCTACGAACCCATTTTTTCACTTGGTAATCTTGGATGTTAAAAAAATATTTATGTATTGATACTTCCCAACATGTAAACGCTTGTAAATATAACTGGCAGTTTGACCTATACCTGAAAGGGATGAGGAAGCTCAACTAGAAAAAAGTCTTTCCTTATTTTGGGGGATCTACTTTTTACTACTTCCAGACGACCACACTGTTTCAAGGAATGATACTAAAGAGAGTGATCATGTTCCGCTTTAACCACGTTGGAGCCATTGTACCTGCTCATACAAAGAGACACATACTCTTCTTGAAATGCTTCATTCTCTCCTTGATACAACACAAACACATTATTCCAGAGGAACAACATCATGGGAATGTTTATGTCCTTAGCTTAAGACTTCCCATACCCCTCAAATCTATTTAATTCACACTGCAGTTGAAATACTACAGAAAGGAGAAGAGGAGAAAGACTAGAAGAAATGCTACATGTAGAGGAAAAGGAATGTAATCGAGAAGAGTTCCATATGAGTTCAGTAGCGTCTGCAATTTACCTGAATGGGAAGAAATGTTAACTCCATTGCAATTATTGAAGATTGTATAGGATTTGATGGATGTAAAAAGCAGCTATTAGTTTTGTCTGTCCAGTGTCTAATCTCCATTTTCTGGTAATAGCTCCTTGGTTTTTCCTTGGAAACTATGGCTCTGCTATTGTCTACAGGCTTAGTGGACCGTAGATCTAGTTGTTGTATTACCTTCTTTGCAAACTGTAGGGAAAAAAAAAACCCAGCAGGAACTAATCAACTTTTCCTCTAGAAGTAAGTGGCACCTTCTGGAAGGAAAGGGGTTGGTATCATTTTCTTGCCACAGAAATTCCCGTGAGAGATGGTCTACTGGCTCCTGCTTCCAAGATTCAGGGCTCAACTTCAGTACTGTGTTAATATGCTCTCCTGCGACTCTACCAGTTTTTCACACAGTCAGTCAGTTCTACTCAGTCTGTAGCCATGCCATACTTGTTGTTAAGTGTCTTGAGTATAACTTCTAGGTTGTCCTGGTCCCTGTTCATTCCAGGTTCAGTCTTCACCTCTTCCTTTATGTCTGTGAGTTATCATACATCTTAAAACTCAATTCTCCTTCCCTCTTAGTCCTTTTGAACTAAGTTAAGCACAGCTACTTGCACTGTATTTATAACCAAAGAATGCCAGAAAGAGAATAGAGTAGTCTGAAAACCTGGTCGCTACTACAGACTTTCAAAACGACTTCTCTTAACCACACCTATTAGTAGGTTGGGATCTTCCCTTACGCGTAACCTCAGGTTTTTCACTCCTTTCACTCTCTGGCTCGAGGTAATCTCTCACTATCGGATAACAATTGGAATGGCTTGTGAGTCAGGAACCGTTTCTCCTGCTCATCACATCCTCGACAACATAGTAACACATTCGTGCTTAAAACTCTATCGCCTTATTTATAATCGGAACCAATAATAATTATAAAATAAATAGCACTGAAAAACATAATATGAACATAGAGGTATGCTTAAAATCTTTTGTTATTTTCTAGTCAGGCATTTGAGGGGAATGAAAAGATCCTTCGTTCACTAAAATCTATCTTTAATATAAAAGAGAAATTAGTTACATAGATGCCACTTTTAAGAGCCTTTTGCTCTTGGCTATGAAACCTCCATTTGAAAGCCTTTTCCTTTGAGTTCTATGCCACAGTTTTATGGGATGCTCAATGTAAACAGATGCCTCATATAAATTTTATTTTTATAGGCAGCTAATATACTAATATCCTACAGGGATAATTTAAGCAACCAGGTGTCCAGGTTTAACTAGGCTACAAAGAAAATTTAGCCAAGGACACTAGGACACACCACCTAAGCTATAAATGTCATGGCTCTTTCATGAGCCACAAGGATTTCAGCAAACTTCAAAATAATGTCACACAGGACACTGGCTACAGAAAAGACTCCATTAACTGAGGTGAGTCAAATTTATGGATTATGTTGGGCCAATTTAGAAGCAGGAAATACTTGTATGTATTATTTATATACATAGTTCCACATTGAAACTTGAAGTAGTAAAATGTATCTTAAAGAGATGTCATCAAAACACCAACTCTTTTTACCAGGGTTACTGAATTCTGAGACTATAGGAAAGGAGTTCCTATAGAGTATAATTCCCTGAAATTCTTGACAATTTGGGTGTGCAGTTGACTTGGAAAGCAATTGCTGGATTTTCTTCTTACCAGGTGTTATAGCTAATTTTATGTATCAACTTGTCTAGGCTTCCCAGTTTTCTGGCCAAACACAAGTCTAACTGTTGCTATGGAGGTATTTTGGAGACATGATAAACATTTTCAAGTCAGTTGACTTTAAGTAGTCATGATGAGGAGGGTGGGCCTCATCTAATTAGTTGAAGAGCTTAAGTGCAAAATCTGGGGTTCACTGGAGAAGTACTTCTGCCTCAACTGTAACATATAAATTCTGCCTGAATTTCCAGCCTGCCAGTCTGTACTATAGATTTCATAATTTTCAGTTTCCACAGTCCCAACAATCTCTCTCTCTATGTGTGTGTACATATATGTACATATGGGTATATATGTGTGTGTATATACACACACACATATATTCCAAATGAGTAGCCCTCTGTCTTTTCTCTTTGGATTCTAGAGATCGGAGTTTCTGCGGTAATATATTTTGGTTCTGAAAAAACCTAGGTAGATGAGTGATTGAATGGCTATTTGGAAAAAATTCAGGGCTAAAAATACAAAATATACGACTATGTGTGTGCCCTCAGCTGGTAAGACAGTCCATTTTGATTTTATATATATATATATACACACACACACACACACACACACACACACACACTTGATAAATATAGACTTATATTGTCTATCAGTATATAGCTTAAGCACACGGAGTTAAAATGATTTATGAAGACTTGCACATTTTTTTCAATATAAGCATCACCGTCTTTTGTAAATAGTATTCCTCATTTCTCTCTTTTTAAGTATGTTTTCTGTAAATTATCTCTTTAGCACTATTTTCTACTCAAAATGAAACTACAAGAAAGGGGAATCCCGGGTACTCTCTCCTTGCATCATATATTCAAATAACCCCAAGGCTTGGCAGAATTCCCAAATTTTTTTTTTTCAGGTTTCAAAGACATGTAGGCAGGTACCCAACAAAATCTGGGGCAAGTGAGTCCAGTGCACAAGCTAAGATGCCTAAAATCCAAACAGAAAAGACAAAAGGCTCTTCACCTGAAGAAAAGAAAAACCCAAAGTTCAAAACTAAAGAGACCAAAGACCTTAAATCAAATCATTCATTCATTCAAAATTCATTAACCACTTAATACATACAAGAGTCTATGCTTGGTGTCATGGGCTGGGGGCGGTATAAAGTCTATGCCCTCAAGCTTTTTAAAGTATGTATTCTGGTCCCAGTTTATACATGAGAAACTAAATATGAGAAAGATAAGAAATGAGGTGTCCTAGAACATATCTATAAAGCAAGGCATGTATAAAAATAACGTAATACAAGATGGAAAGGATGAGGTCTCATCCATGTGGAAGAGAGGCAATTGACAAGAGTGCCTATAGAGGTTCAATAATAAAGTCTTTCAGGATCCCAAGATGCAATGATGCCTGCAAACAGATGGACATCCCCAAATCAGGGCCGGGGTAAGGTCTTTAGAGGCCCTAATCCCCAAGAAGATTATGATGATATTTAACTCTCTCCATCATTACCATATATAATTCCAAACAAAAGAGTACTTACATTTTTTAAAAGCTAAAGAAATTCAGCTGAGTTTTGATTGTTTCCCCATAATAACTGCTTTACTCTTTTTCTTGAGTTAACACATCCTCTCAAAGCCAATTTTGGGGAGGTGCTCCTATTTTGCTGGTTCACTAAATTCATACTTAGTCTATCTATATCAAGATACATGCAGTTTCATTGGCACACAGCCACACCCGTTCACTTGTGCAACATCTGTGACTGCCTGCCCACCACAATGGCAGAGCTAAGTAGTTGCAGCAGAGACCAACGGCCTATGAAGACTGACATATTCACTGTCTGGACATATATAGAAAAATGTTTACCAATTCTCCACTTCTAGAGTAATTCAGCACAAGTAGAAAATGCAAAAAAAAAAAGCATGCAAGTGGTATGCACTTAGAAAAATAAGCTGACAATCTCATAAGAAGACTTGCAGAATAGCAGTTAGTAAGGCAGTTAATTAATTAGCTTACCTTTACGGACACAACTTCCCAATTCAGTCTAACTCCTGATACCAGATCACCCAAGGCTGGACTGGAAATTGACTACAGATTATGAAGTTGTTGTAGATGGAAAGTGTGTCACATGTACCAACCATCATAGACCACCTGACTGCTCATCCTCACTCCACCCCTATCGAGGAATCACAGTCAAACTGATGATCAGAAGGGTGTTTGATATACACAGAATGGGAGAAAGACACTGAAGTGAATTGTAACGGCAGCAACAGAGAGAGCTTCAAGCAGCCATGGCAGTGGAGCCAGAATTCCAGAACTCATGAGCACCAATAGGCTCCCTAGTGTTTGCTCTGCATCCTTCCATTTACTGTTTGGCCAGCCTCCCTTCTCGTAACATGTTCTTTCTCCGGAAATCTGAATCTATTCAATAGGGCTGCAGTCAAGTTTTGCAATCCTCGTCTCCAATCTATTCTATTTCTTTTGATCAAGATTTGCTCTCCTCTCTTGGCTTTTCTTTCTTAATTGTCAAGGGCATCTCTCTGCTTTCCTCAAGTTCAACTCAGAGGAGTTGATGGCATTTTTTCCTTCTCATTCACGGGAGCTCAGAGTGGATTCAGTGACTCTCATTGTCATGCACCGCACCGTGTACGT
The DNA here is from genome assembly GCF_022682495.2 of Desmodus rotundus. Taxonomy (NCBI): domain Eukaryota; kingdom Metazoa; phylum Chordata; class Mammalia; order Chiroptera; family Phyllostomidae; genus Desmodus; species Desmodus rotundus. The sequence goes on along the minus strand of NC_071394.1, from coordinate 110,855,181 downwards.
AATTACTTCCTCGGGAACTCATTTGGTGCCACAAGCATGTGTTCACCTATTCAGGAATGTAGACAAAGAGCTCATTTAGAGGCCCTAAAACCTTATCAAATCCTGATTTATACAGGTAACCACATCAATAAACCCATCAAAATCCTGCTGGGTAGTGACAGTTGCTAAATAAAACTGAACGTGTCTTTCCTGACTGATTCTTATTTGGAATGTACAGCTCTCTTTCTGACACCTCTTGGACTGTAGCACTTCCGTACTGGTGGCAAAGCGTTCGGCCCTGCTGACCACGTCCCTTCTGTGTCGTAAGGCATCTTACACCAGCATTATTGGGAGCTTTCAGTCCTTCTTTGTCCATGTGGTTGATAACTTAGTGCGACACTGAACTGATCGTCTATCAATTGACTAATTCTTTTCATTATGTTAACCTGGGGCAGTTTAGGCTAAGGGTTGCTCTTTGAAGAAATGTTAATCCTTTAAATCCCTGTGAAAGGTGGAAGAAAGAGAAATAACATTTTAAAAGCCAGATATTGTGTTATGTATTTTCCATGTGAAGCATTTATTTTCCATCTTAAAGCACATACTATTTCACAGATGAAAGTTTAGGCTCAGATACGTTAAATAACTTGTTCAAGTTCTCACAGCCAGTAAGTGGGGAATGCAGGACTACAAACTCAAATTTACATTACTCCACCTTCTGATCTCATTCTGTCACACTGTGTCGCCTTCTTCCAACATCAGTTAGCTTGTAGGATTGGTCGCTCTTGAAGTCACTGATGCATTATCATGAAAAGTAATTTGGTTTAGAACTTATTTTTGTCTTTAGATTTCTTCAATTCACGGTCACATCCATAGCCGTGTCAAGTGCTTTCTGGAATTAGTGATCAACAACATAAATAAGTTGATATGTCCATTATCTTCCCACAATCCTAACTTAGTAACCAAGTAATCCTAACAGTAACCAAGAAACATCAGTTCCAGTCAACATTCAAATAAGGCCACAGATATTTATCAAGTATCTACTATGGGTCAACCGCTGAGTTTTATAAAAGACTCTTGCAGTAAATGGACCCAATGGCCAAACATATTAGCTACACCACGCCCAAGGAACCCACTATATGGATGAACAAAACCAACTTTTAAAGATTTTGAAGGAAAAACATTTTTTAATCACTGAGATTTTTTTTTAATGTGTAGAAATAGCAGCAAAGCACCAGTGTATGTGATTAAAACTCTGTTAAATGCACAGCTGATTCGCCTTCTATTCAGAGCAGCTGATGCCAAACCTGCCCAACCAAGAAATCCTGTTTGGCAGTGAGTGCTCACGCTTACCAAATCTCCAACACTCCACCGTTTCCAGTCAAAAGAGTGAAGCCGACCCTGGCAATGACATTAGCACCTGACAATATCTCCTCCGTTCTTCTTGAAAGCTTTCTTTCTGTCTGCTGGCATGCTCCATGGGTGTGGCAGCTAGTAACACTTACAACATACCAAAATATGAAATAATTTAGATATGAAGTGGGGGTTCTGACTAGGAATAAATTAGGAAGCTGTGTCTTCTATTAAGTGGGAATGGCAACCCTGTCTCAGACGGGGAATGGAACATAACATAAGGTTGGTATAATGTTCATTTAAGAAGAATAGTTCCAGACACTTACGATAAACAATGCATTGTACCAGGCACTGGGATACAAGAGTAAACAAAACAGACACTGCCGGTGCTCCCATGGGCCTTGATGTGTAGAGGGGCAAACAGTCATTAAATAGTCACAGAGTGAGCTCAACAATGAACATTTGCCAAGTGTCATGAAGAAGGCCGTACTGCTAGAGGAGTATCTAATAAAGGCTGGCTGAGGCAATCGCCCAGGAAACTCGTCCAGGTCCTAATCTCCAGAACCTGTGAATTTGTTACCTTCCAGGGCCAAAGGGCCTTTGCAGGTGTGAATAAGTTAAGGATCTTGAGATAAACAGGTTATACTGGATTATACTAATGGATCCAGTAGAGTCGCAAGGAGGCTTAGAAGTGAAAGAAAGGCAAAAGGATATTGGACTACAGAAGAGGAGGTTGGAGTGGTGTGACGTGAGGACGATTCAACCTGCTACAACTGGCTTTGAAGACACGGGGAGGGCGCTTCAGAGTGAGCTAAGAAATGGGGGGTGGGGCTTGTTGAAGCTGAAAAACGATAAGAAAATGTTTCCTTAGAGGCTCCAGAAGGAAGACTGCTAACACCTTGATTTTAGCCCAGTGAGACTGCTGTCAGACTTTTGACCTACAGATCTGTAAGATAATAAATTTCTGTCAGTTACTTTAAGACACTACGTTTGTGAACAGCCATAGAAAAAGAATACAGTCCTAAAGTTAATGCAGGGGTGGGGGCTATGAGAGAAAGCCTCTGAGGAATTTCACTGAGACTTCACAAGAATAGTAAATTGGAGTTAGTCGGGTAGAGTGCCTGGCCCACTAATTCCTGTCCCTTCCTCCTCATTCCATACCTCACTGATCTCCGTGGCTTCCTCAAGTGGCTGCTGTGCTGGTCCTGGAGGTCATATTTCCAACAGGCTCCACAATGCCAGGTAGCTCTGATTAGGAGCAGAACCTAATCAGATAAGCAGAACCTAATGGATAAGTTGATACAATCTTAAAAAGTGCTACAGTACCAAGAAACAAGGAGAAGGAACTCAGTCCAACAGACACCCCAGGAAAAAGTTTCCAACTCCATTCTAGATGGCCAGAAGACTTCCAACTCTATTCTAGATGACCAGTTGACTTAATGTCTCCTGTTCCTTGTCACAATGTCTCAGCGACCTACCTGCAGCAAGAGACAGAGTCACAACTCTGGCTCTAGGAGTAGCCAACGCTAGAGACATACAGTTGGCCTCCGGATTAACGAATGGAGTAGGCTCCTCCTCAGCTCCTAATGGTAAGACTTCAGAGTAAATTTTATTTTAAATCTTAAAAGTGAGAAAGTCATAGGTAGTTGAAGAGATAAAAACAAGTGGCACCAGACAAAAGAGTTTGGCATAAACGTTGCTAATGTACCGTACAAACAACTTCAAAAATTCTTAAATATTTTGTAGCAAGAAAATCACTGCAATTTCTAATAATTTGGGAGGGAGAGTTTCTTTTGATTTTTGTTTTTTTTTTCAAATTATTGAAGTAATACTGATCTAGCACAGCTACGTGTTCTACTAAACAGACACTCAAAATGCCTACCCAAAATTAAAGAAAGAATCCCACCCCACTCCAGAAAGGCCGAGGGAAACCTGAGATCTTGGTGAAGCGTGTCCTCATCAGACCTTTCAAAGCATGTGGCAATCATGCATAATGAAGGAGAATTCTGAAGTGGCTTCAACTGCCTATTGGTTTGAGAAGGTGACCTGCCAGTCCCTAGATATTTGGGTGGGAGACATTAATCAAGCATTCCTTTGTCAGTGTTAGTTAAATACAGTTAAATGATCCTATCTGCCTGGGCTGTTTAGACCTGTCAGAAGTAATCTGCCCCTTCTTGAGGATTGCCAAACAGGTTTTCATCCCAAGTGACTCAGTCATTTATTCCTGTTTAAATGCAAATCTTCCTTACCTCCGTCAGTCTGGCTCACCCTTAAAAACTCCGCCTGGGTTAGTGTGCCACACCGCACAAAGGGCTGAGAATTCTTACAGATCCTTCTCATTTCTCTGATTGCTACAAAAAACGTAGCCGAATTTTCCTCCAGAGAGTTGGAGAAAGTAGAAAGTAAAGGGAAGACAAACCACTGAACAGCAAATCAGGATTCTCAAGCTCAATGTGAAGGGTGAACTTGAATGACTCCTTACCCTTGTTCACCCAGAACCTCTACCAGGAAAGCAGACATTGTCTAAACAACATGCAGAGAATAGGTCAAAATCATAGCTTAAAATTTTCTGCTTTGTACCGTGCAATGAAGATGTACAATCTAGAAGACAAAGACAAGATTCCCTCTCATTCGGACAAGTATTTTAAAACTTTGAACAAAGAACTGAAAGCTGTTCCCTTCATTGTCACAGGGGCACCATTTCTTTTTTAAGTTACCAAATAGGTTTGACTACATCTCCTCCTCTTCGGTGCCAGAATTTCTGCACAGTGGGACTGCAGCAAGGGTCAGCGGCCCGGTTCCAGCAGCAGGGGTTGCCAGCTTTCTACCCAGAACTGCCTTCTGGATGGAAGAGCCTCACAATGTTCATACTCTTTCACTTCCCCCCATAATTTTTCTTCTAGGAATTTCTCCTAAGGAACTGTTTGGCAATACCAAGAAAGATGTACGTGCAAAGATGTTCATCCCGGTTTTGTTTACAATGGAAAGAAAAAGTAAATATAAAAGAACACTCCCACATATTCAAGAAAAAGTGGGCGGTTAAAATTAATTATGGTGTATCCATAGAGAAAGAATATTCCGTAGCCATCCATAACTGTTCACATGAAGTTTTAAGGACAAAAGAAATTTGTTTTTACGCATTCGTACTTTTTTGTACCTCTTTTTAAGTTTTGTACAAAAGGTTGGGATTTCTCTTGGTGATCAGGAGCCAGAAAAAATCTGAAGCTGGTCATGAGAACATTGATACATTGCACACTGCACGGAGCTGAGCGAGTCTTCTCTTTTCAAAACAGGAACGTGCAAGATGCAGTATTTATTATTACCAAGAAATTGCCAATTTTTTTAGTTGACTGTATTCTCTATGCTACACTTTACGTGCCCATGACTATTCATTCACAACGAATTTGTACTTCTTAATCCTTTCGCCTTTTTCGCCCATCCCCTCCCGACCCCCCTCCCATCTAGCAACTGTCAAAATATTCTCTGTGTCTCTGATTCTGTTTCTGCTCTGCTTGTTTATTTTGTTTTTTAAATTCAATTGTTGATAGATACGTATTTATTGCCATTTTATTATTCATGTTTTTTTTATCTTTAAAGAAGACCCTTCAGCGTTTCATATAATACTGGTTTGGTGGTGACAAACTCCTTTAGCTTTCTCTTATCTGGGAAGCTCTTTATCTGCCCTTCGATTTTAAAAGATAGCTTGGCTAGGTAGAATAATCTTGGTTGTACATCCCTGCTTTTCATCACTTTGAATATTTCTTGCTAATCCCTTCTGGCCTGCAAACTTTCTTTTGAAAAATCAGATGACAGTCTTTATCACTCAGTCAGATAGCATTCGTATCTGACTACCTTTAAGAACCATTTGCCTCTCATTTTCTTCTCCCTAGTTTGCTGTTGGAAAAAGCAGATTATTAATTTGTGTTACCTTCTTGGAAAAAAAGATCCTCTATAACTATGTCATTAAGCATGTTCTTTACTTCATGGGCTGACTTGCACTGGAAGAGTCCTTCTCGTTAGTTAGAGTTTATACATATGAAAGGAAAATTTGTATTCATGTACTCACAAAAGTGCCACTGAGCTGAGAATGTTATTTCAGTTAAACACAGTTTTCTTTGTACTGTAGTGTTTGTCATACCTTTCTTAATAAATTATAAGCTTGTCTTTGAATTGTTCATATTGCCTAAAACAAGATTTTGAGTTGTATGTTTCAATAAACCCTGCTGAACAAATAAACAAAGACCCTATATCAGTGAGTTTCCATCTTTCGGGGGGCCTCAAAAAAGTGTTGTTTAAATTCATCTTATGTTGCACCCCAATATTTCAAATAAGTCAAAGAGGAGCTAGTCTGATTGAACTGAAGGTGGGGACGGACCGAAGCTGAGAGTGACCATATAATTTATCTTGCAAACTGGGACCTTCTTGGGAATGAAAGGAGACGTTATTAATAATTTTTCTGGGGCAATGTATTTTACATATCATTCTTTTTCTGCTTTAGGAAGATCACAAGTTCAAATTGTCCAGAAGCAGTAAAGAAAATCACTGGAATTTGGCTGCATAAAATGGAAACTCCAATAGGAGTAGTAGGGAAAAGTTACAATAACTGAAGTCCAGAGTCAAACACTGAATTAGACAAAAATACATTTGCAAAAAACACAGACAGCGGGCTAATTTGGTCAATTTAGAAAATGGTCTAACAAAACAATGTAAAAAAGGTAAACCTCTCCGAAATGAACAAAGAATAGCTGATTAGGCAGCTTATAGGGAGAAATATTCAAGTGGCAATAATCAACAAAAATACAAGAAATTCTTATTCACAATTAAAGGAATGTAAATCAAAACCAAAAAAAAAAAAAGAATTCACAAATAAACATTAAAGTGTGAGGATACCTACATTAATTAGCTTATAGGGAACAAGTCATTCTTATCACTGATGATAAATGTATTAACAGGTTAAAAGTCTTCAGAAGGTCATTAGGCAATAACTATTAAAATGAAAGCACACATTGTCTTAGACCTGGCAATTACACAGCTAGAAATTGACTTGATGTGTGCAAAAGCAAACATGTACACAAAGTAACATGAACCATAGTGTATCACAGCAAGAAGAAACCTGGAAACAACCTAAACGTCCATCATTGAAGAAAGGGTTACATAGATTTACAGACTAGGAAATCCATATGATAGAAGGATGAGCAGCCAATAAAATAAAAACCAGCAGTCCTGCATGTTCTGATAAAGAAAAATCTCAGTCATATTATTAAGGGCAACAACAAAAGCAGGGTCAGAACACTGCATATAATACAGCTTTAATTCTGTTCGTCGTTAAGAGGCTACTTATAGGTGTTATGTATGTATGAGTGTTTTCGGGTCGCACTAGAGACTGTGACCGCTGGTTGTGTTTGTTAGAAGGGCTGAGTAGAGAAGTGGGGGAAGAGGTGTCTTTTATTCTGTTTTGTATCTTTCTGCCTTGTTTAAATTTTTTAAATATGTTCATGTGCTCCCATTATAAATGTTCAAAATGTCAACAGAGATTATCTGTGTGATTGGATTATCATAATAAATATTATAAAAGGTGGAGAAATCTATGTGTGGGGAAAGCAAATAGGAAGCCCAAGTTAAAAGATATCCCAAGCTTATAAAATTATATGACCTAACTATGAAAGAGTTTGAAATGTATATCTCTTCCTTTGCAAAATATTTAGCATTTGGGCCATTCATTCACCCAAATGCGTATTACAATATTAAATTACAAAGGATGCCGTCCCTGGCCCTTGTGTAAGGGTGAGGGAAATATATATATGCATATATGTGTGTGTGTGTGTGTGTGTGTGTGTGAATATATATATGGTTGTATGCATATATATACATATATATGTGAATATATATATGGTTGTGGGAGCGGAGAATGCATCTATGATGGATGTCAGCATACTAAAAAAAGAGCTCCATTTTCGTTCCTGGCCCTTGGGAAATGGTAGAGGCCATGCTTCCCTGCCGCTTCCCCCGATATCCTTATCTTATAGGATAAAAGTCACAGTTTTGCACGGGACCAAATATCAATGCTTTGAGATGCTACACCCTTCATAAAAGGTTCATGGTTGGATTAAGGTAAAGTTAAAACTGGAAATAGAGACCTTCCCCATGTACACAGTGAGGATGTCCTAGGAACCTGCAGGAAGAGCAGTACCCTCCCAGAAGACAGTGTAGACCACGAGCAGGTCTATGATATTCGCTTCCCAGTCAGGTCAGGTACCAAGTGCAGGAAGGAGGAAAGCAGACATCATAGTACTAAAGGGTAAAGCTAAAGGGACTGCCCCTCTTTTATACGTCCGGTTCTTTCCCCACTAGCCCAGTAGATATATGAATTATCATAGGGGTTTTGCTATCCTTCTGGTTAATTTTCCAATCTAACATTTTTGCAAAAGCAAAATACTTGTATCTATAGTAACTTTCTACAAAGTCTCATTCTCACCCATTATTTCTTTAACAAATAAAAGTTCCTCAGCAATCTAAAAATGGATCTATTATTCCACAAAATAAATATTAACTAATAGTCATTAGGCATCTATGACTACCCAGCACCGTGACAGGTGTGTTACATAAAACCACCCTGCAGAACAGGTAATATTACACCCACTTTACAGATGAGGAAACTGAGGCTCAGAAGGGCTGAAAAATTTGCACATGTTCATACAGCTAGTGAGTGGCCAAATGCTGTTTAAATGCATTGTGGATAATATAGATTGTCTCAAAGTTAAAGTGAATGAAGATGAATTTTTCATAAGAGCTTGGCTTCTCTCATCATCATACTTATTTTCTTATCATCATCGTAAATAAAAGAGTGGATTCTACACAATCAAGGGAACGTAAAAACTTAAGAAAATAGCACAACTGAAATTTCATTCAGCACACAGAACTTCCTTCACGGATGTTCTATATCTGTGCTGTCCAATCAGGTAGCCCCCTGTTCCTGCAGATCACTTGTTAGGCAGCTTCTGTGCTCAAGAAACTAAATTTGTAATTTTATCTATTTTAGTTCATTTAAATTTAAATTTAAATAGACACAGGGCTAGAACACCACAGTTCTAGCCAAAGTCATTCAAGAAGCATTTATTGGTAAATGGAATCAAAAGGAGAGGAAGTTGAGGGAGAAGCAATGATATAAAAATCAAGAAATGGTTAGAGCCGGAAAAAACCTTTAAGAGACCATCTCATCCAACCCACTCATTTTACACAGATGAGTAAAGTGTGACCCGGAGAGATTAAAAGCAATTCACTAAGGTCACACAAGCTAGTAAGGGACCAGATATAAATCCCACCTTTTAATGAATGCTATGCCTAGCTGTGGTATTAAACAATTGCATAGAATTGAGTTAAACTAGGGAACATAATAAATATTTTTTGTACTCTTTTTGAAGCCTGTATGAGGCAAGGGACACGTGAAACCATCAACCAGAATGCATTCTCCGTGCCTCTATACCAGTAAGAAATAAGGTAAAGACCCCACAAGGCAAGGGACATAAGTATAAAGCTAACCTGCCAGTCAAGTCCATGGCCTCCTGTTAGGGAAACACCAGGCACCTTGGAATTGTGTTCCAATGTCCCAATTCTGTTACAAAAAATATCTGACTCCAAATTATAATATTCTCTAAACTATGCCCTCCTTCCCAACCTATACCCCCAAATGGGGAGAGTCCTGTATACCTCCCTCGCAGAGAAGCGCTTCTATTTAATTAGGTTAATAGGTTACAGATAGGTTAATTGGGTTACATCCTGGGCAGAGTGAAAGTGCTTTCTAATTGCTGCTGCCACGGCATTACCTGGAGCCGAGTCAGATCTTCGGGGTCCCCGAAGGGGTCTGTGTCCTGCTCCTCAGAGGCAATTTTAAACATGGTGCACGCTAGTGACATACACACACAGGACACTATCATTCCTCTAAACTCTTTGGCAAAGGCATTTTGGAAAAAAAAGTACTTTCTGCTTTATAAATGATTTCTTCCAGGTTTCCAGTGAAACAAGTCATTAAAAAAAATTTTTTTTTGACAAATGAAAGGGGAAAAAAAATGCCTTTTCAAATCCAGGGCACTTGAAAGTTTCATTTTCCTGTTTTAATTTGCTCCAGCGTTTCCAGGGAATAATAATAGTTTTTTAATGCCAAAGGTGGCTTTCATCACTCAAAGCCCTCTAATTTCCTCCCATATTGCAAGTAATGCGTTAATAGTTCCAAAATGAAATATTACCTAAAACACAACTTGGTAATTTTCCTCACAGTTCAAAGTTATTTGAAAAAGAAGCATCGCCTTTTACAAATATTTACTTTGCCACAACGGAAGACACTGCAAATTACCTGCAATAGCTTCCATTCTATTCTTTTTTGTGCCATCTTTGAATCTTCTGTTGGGGAAAAATAAATGAATGGGCAAATGCAAAAACACTTCCCCCTTCCCTTTCATGTTATAATATCAGGTTCCACAGAAGGACCTGAACTCTACCTTTAAAATTAGATAATGTCATATATATGTATAATATGTATATATATAGAGAGAGAAAAGCTTGGTATTTGTGGTCTCATTATAGAATACACACACCAAAGAAAGGATGTGCACAGAGGCCATAGAGAATTTAAAAGATTTATTTATGATGTATTACTGTAATTTTTAATTTAGACATGCAAATTTTTTAATTTGCACCGACTGCTTTGCCTTAATGGTTTTGATTAATACTTGGAGGTAGTGTTTGTGAAAGAGATTTATACTGTGATTCATCTGCAAAATAATCAAATCATTACCAGCTAATGACAAAGCTGTGAAAAATGATATAGATATTGTGTAACTTCCAGCTATGGCTGAGCACGTGGAGGTACCCAATCCTTCCAGCAAATGTGGACTTGTGTTAATAACTGCTGGGAAGTTCGCTCTAGGTCCACTCTAATTTGGCAACAAAAAACATTGATCTTAATAAAGCTGTCTGATAAAAGGAGCAGTGATTAACATCCCGAACCCTCTATTCTGCAACTCATGCCAAGGTCCCTTTTTTTTTTTTTCCAGGAATGAAATTCCACTGCACTTCCTGCTTATCGCTCCATCTCACCTCAGCCCTCTGTGGGCCTCCAGATAAGGCTGCAGACAGTCTGGGGAAGGGAGGTTGGGGAGAGCAGTGGTGGCTGCAGGTGGCAGTTACTTGCCCAGGGAGAAAAACACAGCACAATGAATTTTCTGAGTCTGAACCCCTTCCAGAGCCAACTCCCATTCTTTCCAGAATTCAGAGGCACCTCCCTCTCTAGTGGGTTCTTCCTGCTTGGATTCCACCATTTAGGACTGCCTGACTCTTGCTTTTTTTTGCTACTCCTGACAGAATCAGTGAAGGTAGAGGAGAAAACTCCAGAACATGTCCAGAGTCAGCAGAACACATTCTCAGATGGTATCAGGAAATAGAAGAGGGCAGGAAGCAGAAACCCACAGATAATCCCCAAATCTGATTGCAAGTTCCCCTGCCATATCACCCACCCAGGTGGCTAACTTGAGCCAAATGGCAGATTTGGATTTTGCCTTCTTTCTGGCTGTTCCATTCCAACCAAATACTAACAATTAATGTTTCTTGAGGTCTTACCGTGAGCCAGACATGGTGTTGAGGCATGTCACACCCACATTTTCGTGAATCTGCACCACAAACCTATGAATAGGTATTCTTATAGTATTATTCCCATTTTACAGATAAGTACGTTTTATAGTTAAGTCGCTCTCCCAGAGAAAAGCTGGCATGGGATAAAGGTAAGACTTCTTTCTGGTTTATTCTAGCCCCACGACCCTCACTCATAAAACCACGTCGCACTGGAAAATGAAAATCACCAAAATGAAGGTAGTCGGAAGGGAGGAGGGTTAAGACAGAAGAAGAGGTTAAATATTTTTTTTAATAAAAACTGTAAAAAGCTGGGGACCAGCCACTGTTAATACTAAAGCAATCATATTTTAACTCATTATCAAGAAATCCAGCTCCTCTTTTATTTCGGTTCTCACAAAGGAAAAGCCCAGTGAGTTGATAATCATTAATATTTCATTGAAAACCAATCCATATTTTCTGTGACGGTGACATGGACCCTCCACTTCATCAGGAAGCCATTTTACAAAATTAGAAAAAGCAAGGCACCATTCTGGAAAGCACAAGCCGAGACTATTTATCATTATTATTTATTACTTACTGGGTACCAACTGGGTCTCCATTGCGGAGAGGGAGCTGCAAAAGCCTCGTACAGAGGCAGCCGGTCCCTGTTCACTGGGTCCGCCATCCAGTTCCGATTGCATGGCTACAATGGGCCCTGTGTCTGTAATTACTGGTAATGTGACTGCCGTGGAACCACAAAAGGAAGATCAGAACTTTCTATCACTTTTCTAGACAGAAAGACAAATGAGAAGGGAAGCAATAAGTGTAATTAATTTCAACCAGGGCTGGAAGAGGAAAACTTTCAGCTGTGGTACCAGAACGCAGCATTTATCAGGAGAGCTTCCCTCCTAACAGAGCCAGACCCACTGATTCATAGATCTGCAATAGGCTGCCGTTTCAAAAAGAACCAGGAGAGAAATATAAACGTAACATGGCCTTCGTAGCGTTGTTTGGGTTCAGAGTAACTGCCAGAGAAATAAGCATGTGATTTAATTGTGTGTGTGGCCCAGGAAAAGCGGGAGGAGTTAAGCCAAAGGGCAGAGTTCAGAGTAAAGTTAAAATTCAAACCATTCAGAGTGAGCCTGGAGAACAAGCTTTTGGACACATGGGCCTCTTGTGGGATTCAACCCACGATATAGAACAGTACCAAGGCTGAAGTGCTGAAGTAGAGGGGAATACACTCTCAGAGGGAAACTTGCATTCAAGTCGTCATGACTTCGCTGACTAATTCCCTCTAATGCTTGGACAAATAATGCTGCTAAATACTTGGGAATTAAATCACATCTCCACCCCTCTGCTTTCGGAAGCTTCTAAAGACTGGACTGAGCTAGCTGTAGGGAAAATTAAATTCAAAATGTACGCATCATGATCATTTCAGAGAAGGGATATGCTCTGTATCTGTCTATATGTGAGAAAAGAGACTACTCTTGATTCTAACCGACCTCAGATAATTTTGAAGAAGGCAAGAAACCACATTATTGAATACAGGTTTCAGTAGCTCTGCTTCTGTCGCCAAATGATCACACATATTCTGGAATCCCATTCCCATCCAGTTCCCTCAGCCTTCCTCCTCCAATAATTAGAGCCTTGGTCTTTTTGATGCAAAGTACATCAGCTGTCTTGTACATAGTTTTGGGGTTTTTTTCCTACTTCTGTCAACTCTCAGGTAACATTCTGCAACTCTTCTCATTTACCTAAAGTCATGCAGTAGAACTTTCTGAAATCATGGAAATGTTCTATATCTATACTTTCCAATATGGTAACCACAAGCCACATGTGGCTGGTGCTGAGAAAATAAACTTTTAATGTTATTTAATTTTAATCAATTTAAATTTAAATAGCCATATATGCTTAATGACTGTCGTACTGGGCAATGCAGTTCTATAGAGAGCAATGTGGGTTTTAGTGAAGATGTGTTAACATAACTGGAAAAGTTTGTACTGCACATGCCACAAAATGCTCTTCCCCAGACTCTCTTGCAGCTATAGGAGGCCACGTTACACAGTTTTGGCCAATAAGAGGAGCGCTAAGGGTTACTGGAGCTGAGGGATATACAGAATCGAATTTCCTATATGCCCCTTTTTCTTTTCTTCTGCCTGAGGTATGTACATAATACCTGCACACGTAGCAACCACCTTAAGGGCAAATGCCATTCATCAAGGTTGGCACAGAAGGAAGTTGGGAAGGAGCTAGGACTTTAAAAACTTCCTCAAGCCATTGCACTAGCGCTAGACCACCAATCAGTGGATTTCAGCAGCAAGAGCCCTTATTCATTTAAATTACTCTTTGCCTCTTTTTCTATGCTTGGGGCCAAATGCACTAATGCTAATTCATAAAACTAGATCCCATTTTAGCACTAAATGGATATCTCGCTGTTTACTGAACTGGTGTAAAGTCCAATTTTAATAGCAGTGCTTTTCCACTGCAAGTACCCATCCTCAGGCTTCTCCTTGGGGCGGGCTCCGGGAGCAGTGTGAGTAGTGAGTTGATTTTATCAAACTGCCCACCTGCTCCCATGTGTTCTGTTTTTCCATGTTCCTGTCCATATCCGGTTTTTTGTATCTTTCTTCTCTCCCCTCAGCAGTGTGTCTGCTATCATTCATTGCTCTCATCGTACCTCTTTAAAATTGGGGAATGGAGGAAGTCTAAGCATTGTCATAGGCTAAAAGAATTTTAGTCACAAGGAAGAGAGATGAAGGTATTTGGATATTATAAGAGTGTTTTCTTCCACTAAAATATTTTTGGTAATTTTCTACCATGTGCATAGAAAAAGGTTTTCCTTGTCTCACTTCTGAGAGCTTGTTCACACTTTCTCTTTCTTTCCATGGCTCTTCATTGGACATCTAGCATGTACTAACTCCTCTTCACTTGGCATTTACATGCATAGTGTTTCTTTTAATCCTCAGAACAACCCAAGGAAGTGAACCTTGGGAAAACAGTTGGGGACAAGTGTGGCCTTTTGAGAGCTTTTCAAATCTATATACTGTATATCAGATACCTCTCCACTAAATTTTCTGAAAATTCTTCATGTTGCGTATATGACGACTGAGCCTATTATTTCCATTGTACAGATGTGGAAAATAAGGCTCAGAGATGAGAAGTACTAAGTGGCAGTGGCAGGATCTCTGGTTGCAAGTCAGGGCTTTTGTCGGTGGAACGAACAGGACGCTTGGGATTGGTTTATTCTCCAATGTGATCCTATCTGATGCCAGCCCCTGAAGACAAGGGTTCAGTTTTCCTCCTCACAGTAGTTTTGTTGGAGAAAAGAGGAGAAAAGAGAAAACTGGAGAGAAGCCCCTAATGATGAGAAAAGTCAGGAAGCCCCACTCTCTGCCCTGCCCTAATTCCAGACAGAGAGAACTTAACCTCTGCATCCCCCAGGATGTCAAAGCTGTTAGTGCTTCCTGTCCTCACAGGGAAGTTGTGAAGACTAACTCTGGTTTAAAAGCAGTTTGTGATCCAGTGACGAAAGATTCTCTGTGTTCTTTGGTCCCCCTACTTCCTCCTCCCACAGACATGACTCATGAAAAGTAGAGGGCAAGGAGTAGAGTGGAGAGAAAAGTGAAGACAGACAGCTGGGGATGAGTTGAAAACAGAATAGGATAGATCAAGAGGGGCAGGGACAATGGTTCCAAAGTTCATAGAACGTGACCATGAACTACTAGAAGATGTTGAACTAACGCCCCTTTCCCCCAGATTCTCAAAAATGTAACAGGGGTTTCCTGCACCATCCCATCCCAAAAGGAACATCAAGTGTTAACTTTTGGAAGACTTTTCAGGGATTGAGTTAAGATAAAGTCCTCCATTCTGCTTTGTCCAGCCCTCTGCTCCTTGGTACATCTTCCCCCACAGAGGTGAAGAAGGACAGGTCACTCAGTCCTAGGTCATTTAGACATTTGGACTCAGATGTGTCTCCATAGGAAATACTTCTTACAAAAGCTTTCAGAAAGTTGTAGGCTTCTCAATATTCTTTCCCCCCTTTTCTTTGTTTACTATAATGGCTGGTTCCCCCTTTTTCTCTTTTCCCAGTTTAAAAGGATAAGCGTGGAAACATAAGGGCAAACCCTTTTCAGGGTCAACTCAGCATTAGAGCATCTTAAAGTCATGGCTAAGGAAAGAATTCAAGGGTGAAACTGGAAAGGGAGACACCCTGAGGGACAAACATGGCCTTTGAGGGCTTTTCAAATCTACATACTCTATTAATAGCTCTTCAGTAAATTTGTAGAAAATTTCTGCTCTTGTGTGTATGCCAATTGCATCTCCATCCCCAACAGAGAACTGTTACCCTGCAGTCATAGACTGAAACAAATATCTACCTTCTCAGAAAATATGAAAAGGATGGAAGAAAGAACGGGTTTATTTTCTCTAACCACAGTATGACAGATTTCATCTCCAGGAGCTACGGGGGACTAGATTCATTTTTACTGTGATCTTTCAACCCATTTGAATTAATCATTCAACAAACATTCACCAAAGATCTTCTATGTGCTGCTGTACATGAGATGCTCAGAAAGAAATGCCCATGAATTAAGGAGCCAAGGGACAGAGAAGAAACATAGTTTTCTTTGATTAAGATGTGCATGGCCAGTTTATGGAGGAAACAATTGACGAGGCTAAAGCTTTAAGAAGAAAAAACAGGAAGTCAAAGCAGAGGCACCTTTCTCATTGGGATGAGGAGGGCACACCCCAGGCTTTCTTCAAGAATCCTGTGTACTGTCGCTCAGTCTATGCATTGTGCTAAAGGACCAGCCAGGCATGAGTGAGTATCAGAATTTGGCTCCCTCCGCTTGCCAAACTGGGAGCCAGTGGGCCACATCTGTCTGGATGCGAGGCCTTCTACTAATGCACACGAAGACAGTATATTTTGGTGTGACCTTGTTTTCCTAGCTCAACAGAAGTCCCTGCTTTAGTTTTACTCTTCATCTCTAGTCACGATGATCCTGCATGTCCCAGAAGAACAGAGAATCATTGCAACAGAGCTCTCAATTGGTGGATTAAATTAAATGTTGTATTATTGATTTCTGAGCACTAAACTATCCAGAGGTGTTGCCGGTGTCTATTTAATAGAACTGCCAAAAAACATTTAATTTTTCCATCTAAAACACACCCGGAAAATTGAACAAATTTCATCAAAATGTTTAAGTGCCAGGAATGATTCCAATCTAATAAAACATTAAGGCCTTGCGTTGTCTATATTGCACATGCAGCAGACCTCCATTAACGACACACTTGAAACCTTGTTTTTAATTCTTTTGCATAAAATCGCCACTTTAAGTTCTGCTGGGAAACCTTTTGGAAGAGTCTCTTCGTAAATAAAACAACCACTTTCTTAAAAGAAAGTGAGCCAGGAGTGTGTGGCTCCTTCAGGGTCTGAGAGGCATCTTCGCTGATCCAACGCTGAGGAGGCCTGTACAGTCAGCTGTTGTAACAGAATCTGTTGGTGTCTGCCGACACGCTGAGTGACAGCAGTGTGTAATCAAAGACATGCACAGAAACACATCAGACGGCAAGAACACACAAATAAGCGGCAGAATGGGAGTATTTTGGAACCTAAATGGACCTTGGCACAAAACACTGTGGAAGTGACATTTTGCAGAGCCTGATCATTTTTACTTGTTGCATTTGGAATTTAGAAAAGGAAGAGTAAGAAAGAGGGTGGGAGAAAGGTTAATTTTTTATGGAGCTTCTGCTTCAGGTGCAAAGGGCTTTGCGTACATTGAGGGATCTAATCCTCATATTCACAATATGGCATTAGGTGTATTATCCCTATTTACACATGGGAAAGCCAAATCTTAAGAGGTGAAACCGCCAGCCCAAGGTCTCACTGCTAATGCATGATGAACCCAGAAGTAAAATCCAGGTTTGCTAGTCTCTGAAGGTCACCCTCCTACTTCCGCTATTCCCACACTGGTGGAAATCATGGAACACTTCCTTCTGCCTGAACCCTACCTGCTCTCCTCATCCGGTGGCTTCTAATTGTGCTAGAATAGGCAAGCGCCCTTCACCTTGTCCACCTCAAGATCAAGGGGGAGAATCCATCTTATTCAAAAAGTAAACTCCTATGGAAAGTTAGGCTGGGATTAACTGGACAACAAACCAAAAGCTCATTGTTCTACTCAAGCGTTGTGGGCAGTAGGGCCAGAATACTGGATAAGAAGTTCAAGAGCATGATCAGCCTCCCAGGTGTCTGTCCTGGCAGCTGTCTCAGCAGGATCTTCTCCAAGTTCCCATTAGATGAAGGACTGAAAGACAAGCTACTAGCACGTGTAACACCTGAAGTTCCCAAATCTATTCATCAGTAATGAAAGCCAGGTTCCTCCCTCTGAGCAAAGGAGAAGATTTACAAGAAAGCAAGAGATGTTCTCTGAGGGACCAAACCCATTTTATGTAAACCTGAAAGATCAGTTAGAGTTCCCAGAATTCACCCCCAGAGTGTGCCCCTAAAGTCACCGAGTGAGGGACTGTGAGAAACAGTGTGAATGGACTCAAAACAAAACAAGACTCACCTGATTACAAGTTTCATTATGAACCTTGGGTTTTTTAGAGCTGGTGACATCACATTGCTTTGAAACGTTGGGAAGGGAGGAGGGTGGCTAGCCTCTGTGCTTCATGTACACGTGAACTTGGCATGTCTTGCAGGCCTCCCCACTGACATCACACAAAACCAGACCTCTTTAGTTTTATAGGCCACCCCTGCCCTTCTTCTCCTTCAGAGGTGGTTAGGCCAAGGATGGGTTTTTGTTATTTTTTCAAGGTAGCTTCAGATACCACATGGTAACATAATCATTGTCGGTAAATGTCACCAGTTGGAAGCTGTTAGCAGTCAGAGAAGGAAGCTCTGAGACCCGTCCCACCTCTATCTCCAAAGTACGATTTGAATTTAGGACACACAAGAGCTTGGCTGCTCCAAAGCACAATCCGTGGCTGAGCAGGAGGAGCCTCGGCCGGGAGCTTGCCAAAAACACAGAGTCTGGAGTTCCATCCCAGCCCTGGTGGCTCAGAATCTGCACTTTCTACAAGATCCCCAGATGATTTGTACACATTAAAGTTTGAAAAGTGCTAATAAATAGACCAGTGGTTTTCTCAGTGTCTCTCCAGGACCAGCAACATCAGCATCACCAGCAACTTGTTATAATGCAGAATCTCAGGCTTACTGAATCTGAATTTCTACCTCAATGAATCCTCAGGTGATCTGAACCCCATGAAAGTTGGGGGAGCATCATTTTAGGGTCAGGCAAACCTGAGTTTTCGTTTTGGCACAACCATTTACAAGGCGCATGCATTTAGGCAAAGAACGTTAACTCTCAGAGTTTCAGTAAAATAAAGCTAATAGATTCTTTTCTTAGGAAATTCGAAGGGATTAAATTAGGTCATGGAGCTAAAGCTCTCACCACAAGGCTAATGTATATTAAGCTCTTAATAAATAATTGTTTTTAGCTTTCACTGTTTGTTCCTCTTCCTCTTGTCCATCATCCCCTGCCCTGGAGATATTTCCATAAGGCTTTCCTGGGTCCCTTCCAGCTTAACATGCTCTTATTTGACAATTAGTTCCTTTTTCTTAAAACTGCTGAGGAGCCACTGAACCAAACCCTATAACTATAGGGATTAACAATCAGTTCCTCTTCTCTGTCCAACTTTCTTTTCTTGCCGAGTTTGGTCTTGTCTCTAATAAAGAATGGAAGCGGCAGGAGGACAGAGACAAGAGCCTGTCTCTTAAGCACTTTCCATATGAAAGTCAGATAATAATGCAAGGGGAAACAATGCAGAGAGACCCTACCCTGGTGGAGTTTGCTTATTTAACCAGGGAGATGAACAAAGAAAAATGTAATTGGAATTGAAATTGTAGTATTATGAAGTATAGCGAATAAGGGCCACATGAGCAGGAATAGAAGGATAATAACATTTAGATGGTAAATGGTGGTAGGGGGATGAAGCTGGAGAGATGGCCCCTTGGAAAGAAAGACATGCAACTGAGACTTGAAAAGGAAGTATGGGAGTTAATCAGGAGAAAGAGAACCTCAGGCATCAACAACTGCATGTGCAGAAAGTGTTTTGAGAAGTCAAAGGACCAAAAAGGAGGGAGGTGTGACTGGACCCCAGTCAGCAAAGGAGCCAGTTCCTAGAGAGGCTGGGGAACCAGAATCTGGACTCCCAAGCAATTGGTTGTTCCATAATTTAGGGAAAACGAGGCAAGACACCACCTTAGCAAGCTCATGGACATAGGTAGCTAAAGCAAATCCCACTACTAACTGCATCCATGCATGAGCTCCTGGCACGTGGGGGGTCTCAGTAACATGTGTGACTAAGCACAAATAAATAAATAAACATGGATGAAATATGCCATGCCGAAGAATGAATGGTATAACAGAGGTGAAAATTATAACCCAGGAAAAGTAACTTGGGAAAGAATGCAAGGAGGGTATCACTCCTCCAAGTGCCCCTTCTCTGTCCTGCATTTAATATTTTTCATGTTCTGCTGGATTTTCTTATCCACATACAAATTTGCTGTAATCTCCTGTCTTTAAAAATATCCTCATGTGACCTCCACATTCCACTCCAGTTACTGCCCAATTTTCTAGTATCCTTTACAGCAAAAGATTGAGCTGTCAATTCTTATCTCTACTTCTTCTCTTCTCGTTTTCTCTATTAAAAATAAAATACATGCCCTGGCTGGTATGGCTCAGTGGAGTGAGTGCCAGCCAGTGAACTGAAAAAAAAAGTTGCAAGTTCGATTCCCAGTTAGGGCACGTGCCTGGGTTGTAGTCTGGGTCCCTAGTTGGGGACGTGCAAGAGGCAAACAATTGATGTATTTTCTCTAGCACATTGATGTTTCTCTCCCTCTATTTCTCCCTCCCTTCCCCTCTCTCTAAGAAGTAAATAAATAAAGTCTTTTAAAGAATAAAACACATGCCCTGACCTGTGTAGCTTAGTTGGTTGCTTCTCATCCTGCAAAGCAAAAGGTCGCTGGTTTGATTCCCAAGTCAGGGCACATGCCTAGGTTGCAGGTTCAATCCCCGGTCAGGGCGCCTACAAGAGGCAACCAATCATGTTTCTCACATCAATATTTCTCTCCCACTCTTTCTCCCTTTCCCTCTCTCTAAAAGAAATTAAAGACAATAATATTATACACTAAAGAATATAAGGAATGTATATGGAGATCAGAAAGCTTAATGATAAGCATGGATGCCCCATGAGTGTTCCATCCAACTCAATGTTAGAACCTTACTAATTCTGTTGAAGTGAATTGTGTATTATTCTTCTGGCTCTGCTAACCTATGCAATAGTAACCCTGAATTTTGTATATATCATTCCCTTTCTTTTGTACATAGTTTTGTCACAAATGCTTATAACTCTAAACAGCATATACTGAGTCTGGCAGAAGCAAGGTATGCTTGAGTGTGGCTGATAGGGTAATAATATGGATATAATAATTTATAGTTGTAATTTGAACATTTCACCTAAAATGTCATATGGTATGCTTGAGTGTGGTATTGTTATGTTACAGAATTACATACTTATGATGTTTAGCCCTGGCTGGTGTGGCTCAGTGGATTGAGTGCTGGCCTGTGAACCAAAGGGCTGCTGTTTGGATTCCCATCAGGGCACATGCCTGGGTTGTGGGCCAGGTCCCCAGTAAGGGGTGTGCAAGAGGCAACCACACATTGATAGTGCTCTCCCTCTCTTTCTTCTTCCCTTCTCCTCTGTCTAAATGTAAATAAATAAAATATTTTTTAGAATAATTTCATGCTTATGATTTTTTTTAAAGATTTCGTAGTAAAAAGGGGCATTATTTGTGCCAGACCCTGTATTTAACTTTATCTATTTGTACTTTATAAAAATGGAAAACCAATCATACAGAATCAATTCCAAATAAAATTGGCTATGTCAAAATATTTAAATGTTTAGAAGATAACACAGAACAATAGCTTTATAACTTTCAGGCAAGAAATGATGTTTTAAACAAGACACAAAAACACTAATAATTTTTTTAAAAGACACCTTTCCTCTATATGCATAAACCATCCTTCCACTCCCTTCCAGAAGTCACTGTCCCAAGAAATTGAACCCTCAGCAACACTTCCTTTGAGTTAAACATAACCTAATACTACGGAATTCTTTTAAAACACAACTATCCTCCAGGGACTGGTAACATCACAAGCCTCTGCTGTACACTGGGTTTTCTGGGATGCAGACTATAAGAGAAAGATTAGAATGTTATTGAAGTGGGCTCAGGATCAACAACTGTGGGGGAAGGGACGGAGGCGGGATCGGGCAGGGAGAAGTCGCACAGTCTCAACGGAGGCCTCAGCCAATGCCACAGGGTTCCGAAAGTGGGATGTCCTTCAGAGTTACTCTCAGTTTCATCACATGGGCCTTTAAACCCTAATCAACGAGGCATTGAAGGTAGTTGACCTTGGGCAGGATGGCTGACTTCAACCAAGGCAACTCCTTTAGGGGTCTGACATTTGGGAAATGTCCTTACAGTGGCGGAGGGTACACATTTTCGTTTCTGAAGGGAAGTCTGGGTGGCTCATCATAGCATCCACCAGAGTCCCTCATATCTTAGGCTGACTGAGATATCAGATGTCTTCATCCTGGGAGACCTTGTGGTACAAGAACATTAGGTATGGGGGTACTGATAAGGGAATGAGGAAAGCAAGTCGGTATGGAGAGAGGTGGGAAGAGAGCATCCGCTGGCCATGGGTGTTAGGTCAGGGCCGTGGGGCACACCAGCTTCTCTACGGCTCCAACATGTTTTCCAGGATTCACCTGGATCCTTGATTTTAATCAGTAGTGAATTACTCAACTAGCAAACTGATTATGTTCTCAGAGAACCAGCCCCGTGGGAGAAACTATGCACCCCCTGTCTACCCACCCACCAAAAAGTCCACTTTGATAAACTTACTCAGAATTTTGCAATCAGGAAATCTAGAAAGAAACTATTTTCATTTCAACATGAATAAAAGTGTTGAATCATTTTGAAAAATAAAATTTTATACTTTGAATTCACAAGTGAGAAAATGGTACTGAGCCAGGAGGAGTAACCTAACCTTTCTAGGTCTTCGGCTCTTTAATCTCTTAATTAGAGCCATGCCTCAAATGGAAACCCTGAGCTTCAGGTATTAGGTAGCAAGAACAGCTCAGTAAGTTGCAAGCAGACTTACACTAGGTAATAACAGAACCCAGAACCCTCTGAACAAACTGCACCGCAATTATTACCAACCTTCCCATAGCTCTGCTTTGCCATCTTTCCAAAGGTGAGAAGATTTTCAGCATTTTTTTAAGTGACCAAAAAGAGAGAGATAAGATCATTAAGAAATAGCCAGTCCTCCCTTTATGCTGACTTGGTATTGCTTCACTCAGGCTGAACAGGTAAAACAATTGCAACTGAGCGTGATCGTCAAAAGGCTGAAATGACTCATCTTAATTATTCTTTAGAATGCCAGTGTTCAATAAGCAGCATTTGTGCAAGATATTTATAGGTTTCTTACTGAACAGGGGGCTGGGGGAGCTCTCTGAAACCTATTTGGGAAATGCCGCATATTGCATCTCTTTCCTACACAGTCACGGTGTGCACCCCCTTCTTAAGAGATCTGTGAAGTCCTGAAGCGAAGAAGCCCTCTACAATCATGTAGAAGTGTGCAGTTCTCCAGGGTCGACCCCAGAACACATTTGCCCTGGAACACCCATTAGCAACCTGCCACACTAGAGTATGAAGGACACAGTTTGTAAAATGCTGGTCTACCTATTTGATTGACAGATGAGCAGCCTGAGCATCAGAGAGGAAAGGGGGCCTTCCCAAAGTCACAGCATTTACTAGAAGCCGAGGCAGGATGGGAACCTGACTCCATGGCCTTCAAACCAGTGTTCTCTTTCCAATCTATTAACTGAGAGAAGAAAATCAGATTCGCTATTTTATAAACTGACTATTCATGGAGGGTTGATCTAAGAGAAGACTGTAGAACCCATCTTGGACAGAAAACAGAGAACTTTTTCCTTTGTGTGTGTGTATTCATAGAGTTACTCTGGGTTTTCTCATTCATAGCATTATATAGCATTTTCTTTTTCATAGGGTACTTACAGCCCTGTTCTGGGATAGGGAAATGGAGAGAGAGAAAGACTAAACATATTCAGCTTCATAAGGCAAACAAGTATTTACCTTGGTCCTGAAGTCTGTGTGTGTCTGGAGGGCTAAATGATTTGGAGGTGGGACCTGGGACAAAGGAAAGAGGAAGTGGGAGAAAGTGTGGGGCCCCAGCAATGTGGCTGCAGAACAGGCTCCAGGGAGAGAAACCACCATGATTGAACCACTGGTGATGGGCTCTTGGAAAGGGATGTCTGCCTCCTAATTTGAAATGGGTTCTCGTTCTGTGCTGCAGGGCATCTCTGTGATATCCTCACTCTCTGCACCACCCCTACCCCATTCCCAGGGTCCTTAAGTGAAGGACAATGAACAGCAAAGAGAAGTACCAGCTTTGGAGCAAAGTGTCTTGGTGAATGAAGTGGAGGCAGGCTGGGTCCACATTTGGAGAGCAAAGTACAACAAAAGCACTGGAGCTCCTTAGGGAGGTATCATTGGAAGATCAGAGCAGACCGAAGGAGTTGCTGGAGTCAGAGTTGGGAGCAAGACGTGACAGAAAGCAACTACCTCTGTAAATACCTGCTTCAACCCCCACCCAAGAATCCTCAGATATATTGTAGAAAGGACAGAACTTCTCTAATCAAAGCAGGTTAGAGCCTAAATGAATTTATTTGGACATTAGGTAAAAGGTGAACCAGAAGTCTCAACAGGATATTTAGGGTACACCAGGAGATGGACACAGGGAATATCATGTAACATAGCACTCAGCACAGCTCCTAATTTCTTCCTAGTGGATCAGTCATGACTGGTTTCCCATCATCACATAACCACTTGCCTCCAACCTTCTTTGTTGTGCTTCGTGCTGTCCACAGTGGCCCCAGCCTCCTCTTCATCCACCAAAGCCGTTCTGCGAGGCTAGAACTCATCAAACACTGGGCCAGTTCTTCCTTCTCCCTGATAAAATACATTTAGGATGAGCAGCAAGACCAGTGGGGAATAGGCCCAGAGAAAGCTAAGAAAATGCAATTAATTTTCAAGATTGAAATACTAAGAAGATTTCAAAATTAAAAGTTTTTAAAATGCTGAGGAGTGCATGTAACGATCTCACTGGCCTGACACCCACCATGCGCCATACCAGTTCTGATTTCATTCTGGTTACTCTAGAATTCCTTAAATCATTACATCTTCTTTTACTTTCCATCATTTTTTCCATTTATACCTAGTCATCTCATGATAGCACATTAAACTGGATGTTTCTAGTGGCAATTCACATACACAGGATTTAAATCCCTTTTCCACTGAGAACATGGGCTCCACTGACCTATAGTGAACAAAGCCAAGTTTCTCCTCCTAGATATCAATATTCGCTCTCCATGAATGCAACTTTTTCAGCAGTCCAATAGTCATCCTTTGAGAAGCCTGAGCATTTATTTTCTAAATTATTACTCGTTTTGTCGGGTGGTGTGTGCTTCCTCTTCCAAACAGCTTACATGAGCCAGTCAGCGGGATCTTACATGAACAACCTTTCAAATGAGTATGCTGTGCACCCCACAGGCTTCAGAAGCTCCTGCTTGTGGTCGTTTCTGTGGTTATTCCAGCCTGTCTCCTTTAAAGCAGCAAGGCTTAGAACCCTTCTCCACAGCATTTGCCCAGGCCAATACTCATCAAGAAAATAAGTCCAAATGACACCTTCAAAATCAGATGCCAATGCCCCATGCATCCTAACAAGATAGCTCATCTGCAATGATTTTTTGCTTTGCATTGCTTCCCTAAGCAAAGTTACTCTAGAGAGCTTGTTGTAGAGTTCAGCCAGGAAGCCAAATGCTTGGATCAGGATCTTGTATTCCAAAGGCCACTATTGCTCCCATCAGCAAGGCTAAGAGGACTTTATCAGATAATGGCATTGCTGTATTCAACCATCCTTTGTAGAAGAGTCTCTACTTCTTTTAGAAAAAATTCTGCTACATCTCTTACCATGGACATTTTAGATGAAAAAGGTTAAAGCAGTCAGATTATGTTAAAATATGTGTATAAATGCATTCAAAATCTGAGACTGGAAAGCTGAAATGATGCAATTATTTAATAATTGAAGTACTGGTAGGTGTGCAACATTTTATTATTACTAAGGAATGGATGCAAGGAGCAGTTTCTAGGCTGCACGGCTGAAGGGCGTGTCTGTCAAGAAGTTTTGTAATTCAGCCACGCTGAGTAACATAGCACCTTGTTTCTTCTCTGCAGTCAGGAGAGCAAGGGTAATGCACAAGGCTATCGGTCTGAAGGGTAATCCGGGATTAAGTGCAAAGGAAATTTGGACCCATCAGAAACTATTTTCTGACTTCCAATAGTTGCAAAAAGAGAATCCTTCTCTTAGGCAGTGGGAGGA
Source organism: Desmodus rotundus (assembly GCF_022682495.2). Lineage (NCBI taxonomy): Eukaryota > Metazoa > Chordata > Mammalia > Chiroptera > Phyllostomidae > Desmodus > Desmodus rotundus. The sequence goes on along the minus strand of NC_071394.1, from coordinate 110,829,724 downwards.
AAAACTGTATGGGGTGTAATGAAAGCTATAAAGACTCAAACTTGTTCATATTCTCAGGAAATTTTTTTCTTATTTTAATTAGTCCTTTATAAGTAAAGAAAACATTTCTAGACCAACCACTAGGCCAGGATATGGCAAACTTTCTGTGTAAGGAGAGTCAGATAATAAATATTTTAGGCTTTGAGGGCCACACAGCCTCTGTCACAACTGCTCAGTCCTCCTGCTGTAGCAGGAAAGAACAACAGACAATATACTTAACAAAGAACATGGATATATTCCAATAAAACTTTATGTACAAAAGCAGATGAGAGCTGGATTTGCTCCCCAGGTGGTGGTTAGCTGACCCCCGCCCCAGTCTGTAAGTTCTATGAAAGTGAGAACTTGTGCTCCCAAAATCTGGTACACTGTAGCACTCAGTAAAAAATGGTAAATGACATTTCAAAAAATTGTAATTATGGCTCTAGCTCTACCATTGTGTGAACTTGGACAAGTCATCTGGCCTTCTCAGAGCCTCAGATTTGGGGGGTTTTTTTAAATATAAAATGAAAAAAGTAATATTGATCCCTCTAGTTTTATATCTCAAAATAATATGTCAACCAAAAAATTGTTAACACTTATTGATCTCTTTAAAAACACCATATAAAGCTTATTTTATATGTATGTCCTCATTCAATCCTTGTGGCAACCCCCTATTATCTCCATTTTGTCAGATAAGGAAACCAAGCACATCGAGTTTGAATAGTTTAAGGTCACATTCAGACTCCACAGCCTGCCCAGTTAATTGCTACACACTGCTTTATTTTCCCTAAACTTGGAAATTGAAATGAGCTACTACAAAAAATTGCATTTATTTTTTATACATCATGGAACAGGTGTATTCTGTAGGACCAAAAACTTCTTATACTTAGCTATCCATCTTGACCTTATACAATGGTTCAGCCATCATCAGTGGAGGATAGAAGGGCATAGGTGATGAAGCATGTGAGGTCTTTTGGGTGGCAAGCAAACGCTGATGAACTAATGCAACAGGGAGGGGGGTAATATTTACTGCAAAAAGGGTAGCAAGCTCATAGAACTAAGGAAGAGCTGAAGAAGGCTTTGGGATGAAAGAGGACCCAAGCAATAGGAACTCGAGGACACAAAATGAAACAATAGCTTGAAACCACCTTCTGCCTTTAAGTATCTCAGCTGATGTTTCAAATCCCCAGAAAAAGAATCTCTTTTGCCTAGCGACACCAGGTATTTACACACTTCATGAATCAGCTCTGGTCAAGGAACAAAACTGGTGACAGTGTGACAACCATAGGTGGGATGGAACTGTGAAACGGGTAGCCACCTCAGTGAGTCTCCTGTACATGGAAATCCAAATTTCCACACCCCATTTTGTTTCCACCCCACTCTGCCTGCTATCTGTTGCCCTGTTGTGACATTTTGGCCTGCAAATAGGAGCATTAGACATTTGTGTTTCTTTTAATCCTCTATTATAGGCCCCCAAACACACAAAGGTATATTAAAAATTGCATACTTAACTCCCACCCCTCCTATATCCTCTGTACAGTGTCTCTTGCGACCTATCTTTAATCTTTAGATCACACGATCTGTTGATGCTCATAATATTTGATCAGCCCTTTCCTCCTCCTCTTTATCACACATAAACAAGTTGATAGCAAAATTATCACGCTTGCTCATTCGTGGCTTAGCCACAGCAATAAAATTGTTTTATAATGTCTATGGCTAAAAATATAGTCTTAGTGTCATGACTAGGTATTTTAATACAAAATAGAATCATTGCTCTTTTAGTGTTGGTTTTACAAATGTATTCTTAACCTAATTTCTACGGTAATTCTTAGGACCTGAGCACTAATTTGTGATTAGCACAATAATGGGATGCCTGTTAAATGGATGACCACCCTTCTAGGGTAAAGCATGGATTTTGTTTCCATCACATTGGGGAGACGGAGTCTCTGGGAAAGCTTTAGATAAATGTGAACTATGGAAGTTTGGAAAGTCTGTTTTAACTATTGCTTTTCCCTTTTTCTTAATTTATAGCTGCATTTCTGCCCCTCTGAACTTCTGCTCCTCAGGCCAGAACAACCTGTCCTTTCTACAAGCCAATGGCTTCTACATTATACCAGGAAACAGGGCCTGGAATCTAAAGACAGCATAGAGCTTTCTGCCACAGAATATCTGGAAGGAGTTTGAGAAAGTCTGAGGACATTTCAATCCATGGTGTTCTGTACAGGTCAGCTGTTGGTATTTTTTCTTTCAGACCTTTAAGTTATTATGCCAAAAATGAAAGTATTTCTCATTAATAATAACCACTTCAATTTATGATCTTAAATTAATTTCCAGGCACTTTGCTGAGTACTTTAAAAGCATTATCTCATTTGACTCTTACTAAAATCCCAGGTCCATGTTATAGATGAGAATACCAAGGTTCACAGAGGTTAAGCAACTTGCTATCCCACATAGCAAATGAGAGAGAGACATGAGATTTGAATCCATGTGGTTTGACCCCAATGCCTGAGCGCCGAATCCTTTGCAGTTTTTTTTTATTCTTACCTTGTGACTTGCTTTGACCATTAGCATTCTAAAATGTCATTTTCAAAAATGACTTGTAATTGTTTGCTACCCTTTTCAGCATCAGATTATTTTGCTTGATTCTATAGCCACTTTCCTGCACCCAGCCAAAAATCAAATCTCTAATTTCATCATGGAGCTCAATGAATAAGTTGTATTCATTCTTTTATTCAATTCATATTCATCGCTTTTTTACTGCGTGCCAATTCTGGTGCTAGGCCCTATAACAAAGAATGAACAGTCTCTTCCTTCATGGAGTTTGGAGGGCAAGACACTGCAAAAGAGAGAGAAGATAAACAGAGAAAGAAAATGAGAGGGACTAAGAATTGGGTTTTTTTTAATAAAAAATTATAAATTGTTTGCACTACTATTCAATAAAATGTAATCAAAATTTACTCTGCAGATCATTTTCAAAGCTGATGCTAGTCTATAAATATTATTCTTTAAGTAAAGAAACACCTTGTGTTTCTATTATATAGGCTTCTCTGAGCCTCTATGTTCTACAGAGAAATATAGGATTCTTTTCAACAAAATGCCATAGTACACCCTCTGTAATTTATTTATTACTATTAATCAATTGGAAATTGCCCCATTGTTACAAATTCCTAAAAATCATGGTGGAAAAGTAATGGAATTGATTTATAAACAAAACAAGTATACAGACTATTAAGTGCCAAAGGAAATGAAATTTGTCTTCAAGACTGGGCTCAGATGTGGGAAATTACAGTGACATTAATCTAATAATAAATATCACCATCTTATCCTCAAAATCCTAGACTAGTTTAATATTAACAGAGGGTCAGATTTCATTACAGCTAATGTCACAGTAAAATTTTCAGAACAATACCAAGAATTTGGATGTTTTTTTCCCCCAACAGCAAGGATACAATCAAATTCTGCTAACAGAATCTAGTGTAGTACTTAATCCTCTGTATTTCAACATGGGTAACAAAGAAACAAAATATTTAAGTAAAAGAATATATTTTTTACTTTTTACCCTTAGATTTATTATTCACCAAAATAATTATTCAAATTGACCAAGACTAAGCTTGAATTTTTAAGTTCTCTCCAAGAGATAATTTTAGTTAAAATTATGTGTGAGCTTCTAGATGGGATTTTCCTCCTCGTTTGCTCAATTTTTGTTTTGCATTCTTTAAATTTATGTTTCCTTTACACACTGCATTTATGCCAGGTTTGGGAGGGGAAAGCACCAATAATTCTGCAAGATGGCTGATGGCTGTGTTTTGGTTGATTAGGATGACGTTCCAGTAAAGCATCCCAACGTGTTGGTGCAGCTCTCAGTTAAACCCAAATCCTTGGAGGTGTTTCTCATCACTAAAACAACAGACCATAAAGTTTGCTTTAATGCAAGTAGATTTATTTCTTTATTTGTGCTCAAACACAACCATAAAGGTTTATCTTCTGATCAGAGAAAGAAAATAAACAAAGCAACAAAGGTCTTCACAAAAGACAGTGTATCAGCCAAATCAACAAGGTCTTTGTTCTTTTCAGGTTAACAAGAAATAGGAAGACAGAAAAAAGTAAGTCTACCACGAAAGGAGGCTCCATGCTTTCTTATGTTACTTCAATTCCTGATAAGCAAACTTCAGTGTGTGTTTAAAATCTTGAGGATTTATATTATTAACCAAACAAGAATTTTGACAATCAGGGAACATTTGTCTGGTTCCCCCCTTGCCTCCTCCCTCCCCACCCATCCCCCCAACCAGCACACACAATTTTTGTAGAATATTTTGTTGGCTATAATTAAACTATGTGTGTTAATTAGGATTAGATTTTAAATGCACTGCTTGGGAAGTTGAAAAATACAGGATCTGAATGAGCTCAAATTGAGATGACACTTGAATTTTCGCAGATGTTTCCATAATCCTAATTTCAAATTGATTGTACTTCCTGAACAGTGAGAAGCCATTTTCAGTTATTTATTCAGACGTGTGCACTACTTTTCCCTCTGCCAGTGGGTAGAAAATATCTAGCACTTTCGTTAACTCCTTCAAATAAACGGATTTCTGAGGCAGGTTTTCATGGAAGGGGTGCCAGCTAAGACCCACCTGCTCCCAGGATCTCCGCAGACCCCTCGTATGGGCCCACGCAGAAATCTGGACTCTAGTAAATTGCCCACCCCTCATGATGGGTTCAGCTGGCTTTTCACTGTCTTTGCCCAACAGGCCAGAGAAAAAGCAAAGAGAGAGAAAAGGGAGAACTTCCCAGATTATTGGCTCCCAGCAGTCCATAATATGTGACACTTGATTCAGCCCCAAAGATGTGCAGCGTAGTACGCTACATAAGCCGGGGGTTTGGACCCAACACCCAAGGCCACCTGTAAAACACATTCCCAGATAAATGGCCTGTAAAAAAGATAAGCTCCTGCCAAATCTAACTATGCCAGTACCAAGTGGCATTTCATCTGAAGCTGAAAGCCCAGCACCAGACTTGTAATATGCCGGAAGGAAAGACATGGTCTTTTCTTGTGTCTGTGTGGGTTTGTTGCAGTTTCTGTCTCCATTTATTTTATGTTAAACCCAGAATCCAGAAAGTCTTCAGAAATTCTGCCTTGGAAGCAACCCCATTCCCCCGACAAGTCTCCTATTTGATTGTAATTCCTTGCAGCTTTCCTGTTAGGGGGGCCTCTGCTGAATTAGAGGCATCGTGCCTTCTTCCACCTGTAACGATTTCCCACTCAACTCTAAGACAATGGCCATGATTGATCTAATGAGCGGCTGGAAAAGCCAGCTGATTGCTATAAATAGTTGAAAGCAAAACTTGTGCTTGGCTTCCCAAAGAATTTCTCATCAACTCTGGTACCCTAACCGAAATAGGTAAGTGGCCTCATGGCAAATTAGGTGAGACACTTAAGTTTTTTCTTGGTGGCAGATTGTACAGAGGGCAAGGCGGAATTCAAGCAGAAAGAGATGACTGATGGGATATTCACATTTTAAAGCAACAATCACATGTCATTCTATATATCCCATGAAGGCAAAATTCTTTTTCTTTTTTTTTTTTAAACAGAAAGCAGTTTGAGTAAATGCCAGTATGCGTGAGAACAGAATTGGGCTTTTTTATGGCTGTTTTTAAAATATTTGAAGTCCAGTGGAAATAGCCTTTGTGCATTCATTTGTTAAAGAAAATAGCATGCTGCAAAGGTACATAAAAGTAATTCACATAATGTCCCTGAAAATCATACAATTTGTTTCCTCATTGAGTCTTTTAGGCCCATGTTTCTTAACCCTGGCTGCATTATTAGAATCACCTGATGCCCAGACCATACCTCCAACCCCCCAGATCAATTACATCAAAGTGCAAGGCTTGGAATCCAGGAATCACGATATTTTAATTCTCCAAGTGATTCTAACAGGCGACCAAGTTTGAGAACCAGCTATTGTACTAGAGGGTCTGCAATAATAGCATAGAGAAAAATTTTCCCCCCGTCCTATATACAGAAGAAAAAGAGTCACGTGAAATAGTCCTACCTACCTACCTCTTGCCCTGTGAGGTACCTGGGGATGAGCAGGCATGCCTGGACTTGCTCCTGATCACTGCTTGACCTAATGATGGATCACTAGCGAGAGCCCCTTCCTCTGGGGTCACTGCAACTTCCTGCATGTGGCAGCAGAGAGTTTAAGTGACTTGCCTAAGGCCACTAGCTGGTAAGTGGCAGAACCAGATTTCAAACCAGGCTGGTGTAGGCCCTAGAATTCATGCTCTTTACCATTACAAAAGTGAATGCTGGAGGCCCACAAGCCAAAGCCAGCCCAGGACATGTGTTATTTGGTGCATGCAGAAGTCTACAAGTGTTTACATTTGTGGGCCTATATGGTGAGTGTGCGATCTCCAGTTGGCCTTAATCCCAACCACTCCCTACTGTCTTCGCATTGAGCGTTTTAATCGTTTACATTAACAGTTGGCCTCTGCTGCCATTTGAATCCATTTCCCTGTGTTAAGGCAAGAAAGGCCTTTAAAATTATGGTGAAGTCACAAGAGCATCAATGTTGCCACATATGCCATCCATTACACAGTGACAGAGACAAAAATAACCCCTTCCTAGTTGAAACTGATGCTCCTCATTTATTGCGCTCCATTATTTCTTTGTTCATTCATTCATTCGTTCACTTAATGCACTTCTGCTGGATAGAAGACACTTTGTAAGTAAAAGCAACCCAAAAGGGCAGGAATTAACATGTATCCCATGAAGTGCCAGGCATTTGGTTGGACATTTTGTAGACATTTTTGCAGCCAATATTTGATCCATTCCACAACCTATCTTACACTACGAGTATGAATATTTTACCGATATAGTAAACTGAGAGTATGACAAGGTGGGGCATTCTCATCCCATCGTTTAATAAGCATGAATGAGCAACCACCACATGCCAAGCACTATTCTAGATGACAGTGACCCAGGAGTTTGAACAAGACCAACAAGTTGCCCAATCCTCCATCAGGGATGTGATGGAGCCAACCCCTATCAGCTTGCAAGAGCTAATTATTAAAATTTCAGAAATTTTGCAAGCCAGTTGTTAAACTACTGGTAATTTGAAATCAGTCATGTTAGGAGTATTTGCATTACAGAAATCAGCTGAAACTATAAAGCAGGACCTTCTGGGAGGTAGCAGGGAGCAATTTACAGCAATTTGTGAATTCTCAGACTTTGAATCCGAAATCCAGGCCTGACTGCCTCTGAAACTCGGCCATCTACTCTGTAGCTGAGTAAGGGAATCTCCGCCCTCAAGGAGCCTGTAACATCAAAAGAGAGAAAGACGTCAACATGAAGAGCACAGACGCTGGTGTAATGCCTAGATGTGAATCCTATCTACAACTTAAGCCATGCTAACTTGAGGATGTAAATTAATATTGCCTCAGTTGCCTCCTCTGTAAAGTAGACGCACAATAATACCTCATGGAGTGGCGTGAAGACTGAATTAGTCCATACATACAAAGAGGAGAAAACAGTATCTGGCACTCCATGAGAATTGTGTAAACTCGGTTATTATTGAAAAGAATAAGCAAAGCAAATGAAATTCGTATGTGTAGCAGCGTTTGTGCCTAAGAAAGGAAAAGACAAGATTTGGGGTATATGCATAAGTGAATTCTTTTTTTTATTTTTTGAAAGATTTTATTTATTTATTTATAGCAGAGGGGGAGGGAGAAGCAGAAGGAGAGAAACATCAGTGTGTGGTTGCCGCTCACATGCCTACTACTGGGGATCTGGCCCACAACCCAGGCATGTGCCCATATGCATTAGAGAATTATTCTGACTCCCTTTCATTTTGTTGAATTGTATTAAAAGTGCTTGCAATGTGTTCAAAGTTTGCAGGAAGCAACTGATTTGACTATGACTGTTCATTTGAGAGGTAGAAGGGAAAGTACTCAGTCAGGCTGGAGATTCATTTCAATCTAAAAGACATGTATCCAGACCTGGCTGGTGTGGCTCAGTTGCTCAGTTGGTTGGAGCACTGTTTGTACACACCAAAAGGCTTTGGATTCGATTCCCAGTCAGGGCACATGCCTAGATACATTCTGTCCTCAATCGGGGCACGTACAGGAGGCAAGCAATCCATGTTTCTCTCTCACATCGATGTTTCTCTCCCTCCCCCTCTCCCTCCCTGCCCTTCTGTCTAAAACTAGTAAGCATGTTCTCAGGTGAGAAAAATAAATAAGTAAATAAGTAAGTACACAAATAACAGGTGTGTAGTCTACATGTATTGTGACATGTAACCCTAGGCTCACCAAGACTCCCAGAGAAGCTTGTGCCCTTGCTGTGTCCACCGGCCTGCCCATGTAAACCAGGGCATAGCCGTGTCTTCATCCATTTTTCTGTAAATCTTTAAAAGCAGGTATTTTGAGTGTTTTAAAATGTTAACAACTTGCAATCAGTGTCAGTTTGTCATCTTTTTTGTTCTTTTTTTCATGATGTGTTTGGCTTGATTATACTAGCACCTCTTTTGAAAGAACCACATTGCTATATGCCCACTGAAATATATGAGCATAAATATTGCTACTCAAAGCTACTCAGCCGATGGGAGCAATTCTCATATAAAGAATGCTGAGAAGGAGAGAGAGGATCCAACACTAGAAGAAACATTTAATCATCTATCAAGATATGAGTCCCTGAACACAATTTATGACAAGCATGTTTATGTTTCCACGAAAATTCAACAAGAAATAAGCTTTTATTTTAAAATTCAGATATAATTATTACAGGTTAATAAGAAGAAGAAAGACTTGAGCGATATAACTAGAAGTAGTCGTGCCATTTGTAAGTTGAAGATAGGAAGTTGTTAATAAAGTTAGTGAATCTTATATCCACAAAGATCAGCAGAGACGGCAACTTGGGCTGTCCCAGAATTTAGGTCCATAAATGGTGAGTGTGTCATATTCAGTGTCATTTACTTCATTAGATGGCAGATTAAGCAGTCATTAGTTCAATCAAATTACTTAATATTGTTACTGTATATTAAATGCTCCATAACCTCTGTACACATCAAAGTGTGTAATTTACACCAAAATCATTAATTGCCAATATTGGGGGACCTTAAATGGCAAATGAGATGCCATCTAGTCTAGCCACCCTGAAGGACATTTCTTTTCTTTTTTCCCTGGGAACTGATTTCCCTCAGGCTTTGTCAAAGCTTTTTTTATTTTCAAAATTTTAGACTAAATAGATGTGCAGCATATATTAATGATCTAGAATAAAGGATTCTGAATTCTATAATATCCTAATATTCAACTGTGCTGAGCTTTCTGCCCAGATTCTTAATGACATGATTCGACTCAAAGTCCAGAATAAGAAAAAATACTTAGTAAAAGCATGTACAAAGAGATTTGAGTTAAAAGTTGGAGAAAGCTAGAGAAAATGAAATAAATTTTTGAATTGATGGCAGGCTTAAGGTTGGAGCTCGCGCACTCTCTCTCTCTCTCATTTTTCATACTGTCTTATTCTCTGCCTTTTGAAATTTTCAGCCATTTGGAGGATTTTTATGGATTGAAATTGTAAGGATTTTAATTATTTATTTAAATGTAGGAGTGTCCTAATGAGAAACCAAATTTTGTGTGGTTCCTACCTCCAGCTGAAACATCAAGCTCATGTACTGGAGCAAACATTTATGGAATGCCTAGCCTCTGTGGGATTTCGAAGGGCTGGGGTTATCCTTCCAGAAGATTATATTCTAACAGAGATAGACACATGCGTATACTGAGGAACAGCTCACATATATGAATTAACTAAATGAAAGACATTGAGAATAATCAAATTAACAACTTGGAAGAAAAGATTTTGTTATATTTGTATGTTCATCTTTCTGGTGATAAGTGATAATAGAAAACCTGAAAAATTTAGAAAAGTCCTCCAAACACAAAAAAAATCCCCTACAGATAATCAGCACTATCGGCATTTTGACGTATAGTCTGCTAGCCCGAAACGCAAATGAAAAAGGATAAACATGAGAAACGTGGTTAGGGTAGAACTGATAACATTTGACAACTGATTGAATGGGGTGAGAGGGAAGTCATCCAGAATAACCATAATTTCAAAACTGCACAGCCTGGTTCACGGTAAGGCCGTAAACCAGATAAGGCACATGAGAAGAGCGGCAGGTTTACACGAAAAGGGCAGGTGTGGATTTCAGTGTTTGAACTGGAGGTAACAGCAGTAGAGTCACATGGAAATGTTACTGTCTGGATGGTTACGTAGAGTAGATACGACCAGTAAGATCCTTGAGGTGTCCATATTTCAGTGAGCCATTTAAATGTATTGTAAAGATCACTTGACACTGCACATCACAAACTCCAAATTGTGGTGAGGATTCAAGAAACTGAGGCTGCCCCAGCCAGTGTAGCTCAGTTGATTGGGTGTCATCCTGTCAACCGAAAGGTCATCGGTTCGATTCCCAGTCAGGACACATGCCTGGGTTGCAGGTTTGGTCACCAGCCTATATGCGTACAGAAGGCAACCAATCGATGTTTCTCTCTCACATCAGTGTTTTTCTCTCTCCTTTTCCCTACCTTCCTCTCTCTCTAAAATCAAAAATAAAAATAAAATTTAAAAAAGCAAAAGAAACTGAGACTATACAGCGTAGGACAAAAGTAGGTTTACAGAGGTTCCTATAGCAAATGATACAAGAACAAATGTTTGGCTTCACATACTCACTGCTGTAAACCCACTTTGGCCCCACCCTGTATTTTGATATTGATCATCAGCTCAGATAAAATGTACACGTACTTTATAAAGTGCCCCTCCCATTACCTTTTCTATCTTTAGTTACAAAGAGATATGCTGTGAATATTTCCAGTTCATAAATTTCACCAATGTTTACCAATAATTTTCAACTTCAAGCACCTATGAAAAGATCGATTTATTAAAGCTCCAAGCTCATGGGCTTTGTTCTGTTCTACAAAACAGACAACAGTGTCACCAGGAACTACGGTATATGCTTAATAACAATGAAAACAAGTCACGTAGCTGGAACTGAGAGTTAGAAGCCTACAGCCTCAACTGCACAGGTACTGATTACTAGGCCACTGTGGCTTGCAATGTAAACAGGAATGATTGATAAGTCTGCATCCTCACTTCTCCTCCGTTTGTAGCCCCTCAAGGATCTTCTTTCTGCAGGCTCAGCCCACTCAGACCCTGAGCAAATAAATCAGTGGCAGACACCATTGGTGGCCTACCCAATTTTCATTTTCCCTTATTCATTGCTATCAACTTCTTATTTTGTTTATGTTGACCCTGACTCCAGACCCGGGGCAGGTCATTTTGATTGGTCTAAACCAGGGTGATAATTCATTTCATTTTACTCTTCATTGGTCTAGGTGCCAGCACGTGCTGCAGTCCTGGCAAATGAGATGTGAGAGAAATTCTATTCTGAGCTCTGGAAAAGGTTTCCCCTCCTTAATAAAAGAGAGCAGTGAGAATAGAAAGACCTTTTCCCCCCACCTCTTGCCATCCCTATGAGGACATGATTATATTGAACTTCAACAGCCATCTTCAACCATATGAAGAAAAAAACAAACTAAAATATGCTGAGGATAGCAGTATAACAAAAATCTGAAAATTATGGACCTTGACAACATCTCTGGAATTCTGTACCAACACTGGGATCCCTATCTCTAAATGTTCTGTTATGTTTAACAGAAACTAACTTCACAGTTTAAGTTATTGTTAGTCGGTCATGTTTACTATACTTGCAGTGTAAAGCAATCCTAATACTCTGTGCAAAGCCTCTTGCATTTATTATGAACTCAATAGATTTTAACTGAAATAAAATTAATTGGCACTCCGAAGATTGCTAGGCTCAGATACACCTTGGAGAGCCTAGATTTAGTCTAGCTGAACAGAGTGCCTGGGATAAGCACCCAGGCCCCAAAGTCCTGCATAACTTCACTTACCACCAGCTTTACCCATGATTCATATCTGGGTGATAGCTTTGGTTCCTTTATTTGTTACTCAGGGTGGTTGGTTATAGGCCTTGAAACAACCCAGGATGCTGAGTTCCCACAAACTTCTGCCCCCTACACCGCCTCAAGGCTGAACACTCGCTAGACCAATTCTCGTTCCTCAGGGCAGTGCCATGAACTGCCAGCCACTGTTATATCTTCTGTCCCTGCTTCCTTCTCCAATCTTGAGAACAACCATGCTGGAGTGGAATGAACAGGAGCCTGGCAGAGTTAGAGAGATGGAAAAGGAACAGAGGCCTGAATAATCCATCAGCTGGCTAATCCATCTCTGAATAATTCATAAACTGACTAATCTGACCCTACCATCCTGCCTATACATCTAACAAAACAAAAAGGAGCCTTCAGGCAGTAAGCCCTTTCGCGTTTGCCAATGAGCTCCAATATCTCAGGGCAAAGCCAAGAACTGCTGCTGCCACCACCACATCCACGGGGCTTGGAAAGGGCAGCCATTCAGTTATAGGTTCTTGTGGTTTCACTGGCACTATAGTAAAATACTTCAGGCAGAGGAAACAAAACACCAACGAATTCAAAGGAAATGAGGTTATCAGAATCAAGTCCCCCGGGTTCCCCAAACAGAGTCTTCATGGTTAAAAAAAAAAAAACATGAAAACAGAACATTTAAAACTCTAATTCTGGATTGCCCTTCCTTCTCAAGAATAAAAATATGCATTTATCTACCCCCTCCATAGGCTCACATAACGAAGGGACTACTTGCCTTAATATAAACCACATGGAATCCCACAGAATGCTGCAGGCAGAGGAAACCTCAGAGCAGGGTCCCCAACCTCCTGGCCGCAGATCAGTGCCAGTCCAGGCCTGTTAGGATGTGGCCACGCAGCAGGAGGTGAGCTTGAATATGATGCCCTTGAATCATCCCGAAACTATCCCCACCTCCGTCTGTGGAAAAACTGTCTTCCACAAAACTGGTCTCTGGTGCCAAAAAGACTGGGGACAGATGCCTTAGAGAGCTATGGGTGAAGGGGAGAAGGGAGATAATGAAAGATCCCAGTGACCCATCAACTTGTGTATCCACCTCTGAATAATTAAGGACCTGCCTACTCCAAACTCGCACCTCCAATCTAGAGCCTGCCACATAGCAGAGGTGCTCAATATCGTTGTTAGAGGGGTCAGTGGGCCCTCTCTATATACAAAGGGCACCCCATCTCTAAGTGGTGAGAGATCAGATGGTGAATTCTCCCAATCTCTATTCATCCCCTTACCATATGCAATGCCATACAAGTGAAAAGAAAACCTTTTACCACTGATGTGGACTTTTCTTTGCCATTCACACTTTGAGGCGCTTCTTTTCCTGCTTTGACCTGCTTCACAGATTTTATTAGAGACTTTTTAAGTAAATATTTTACTGACATACAACATGCATGCAGAGAAGTACACAAACTGTAAGGATACAGCTCAACATATTTTTACCACGTAATCATACCTGGCTAACTGCAATTGGGATTAAGAAATAGAAATTACTAGCACCCAAATGCCTCCCTTGTGCCTCTAGCTTTACCTACCACACCCCTACACATACATACACATACATTCACACACATACATGTACATGCACATGCACACACATGCAGGAGGCCGTTATTTTCATTTTTATCATTGTAGATTATTTTTGCCTGGTTTTAAGTTTTAAATAGATGACTATGTACTTTTTTGCATTATTTCTTTCACTCAAACTATACAAGGGTGTGTCCAGAAAAAAAACCCAGCTATTGTTAATATGGCAATAATGGTTTGTGCAACATCTATGTAACCTGGAAGCCAAGGAGAGTGGACTGGAATGCACATGTGTGAACAGTGACAACTTCACTGTACTAGTCAGTAGGGATGGTAGACGCCACTGAGTGAGCATGTACTGTGTGGCCATTGCATTCAAAATGACTGAGTGAGTAGAGCAACAAATCTGCATCAAATTTTGCATTAAACTTGAACATTCCTCTGCAGAAACCATTGGGATGATTCAGAAGACTTTCTGGGATATTGCAATGAATGCAGCACAAATCACTTCAAAGATGGTCAAGAATCTGTTGAAAGTGACACATGTTCTGGAAGGCCTGCGATAAATATTTCTAATTCATAAATAACTTTCACCAATGTTCACCAATAATATCCAACTTCAAGCACCTATGAAAAGATCGTTTTATGAAAACCTCAAGCTGTCCAATAGAATGTTCTGTGATCATAGCAATGTTACTGTCTACTAGCCATAGACTGATACTGACAACTTAAAGTATGTCTTGTCTAACTAAGGAAATTAGGTTTTAATTTTATTTCATTTTCATTAATATAAATTTAAATAGTGTGGAGTTCTGGCAAAGATGGAGATGTAGACAGAAATGCTTCACACAACCTCTTCACACAACCAAAAGGAGGATAATAAACAATTTAAAAACAAAGAACAGCTAGAACTGCCAGAAAATCATTTGCATGGAGGTCCAACAACCAAGGAGTTAAAGAAACATTCATCCAGGCTGGTAGGAAGGGCAGAGAGGACGCGAGGCAAGGCAGCAGCTGGCAGATCACGTGGACAATCCCACTTTCATAAACTGGGAGGAACAACAGGGGAGTGAGCCAGACTGCAATACCCAGGGTTTCAGCGTGGGAAACTAAAGACTCAAAACCCCTGGCTGTAAAAAAAATCTGTGGGGGTTGCAGTGCCGGGTTAACCTCCCAGCCTCACAGGAGAGTTCCCAATCTGTTTGTGAGAAGTGAGGGAAGTGACTGAAAGTGGGACGAGAGCAGAGGAAACAGCATCATTCCCTCTCTGACCCCTCCCCCGCAGACAGCACCACAAGGCAGCAAAGAGAGTTACCCCACCATGGCAAATACCTAAGTCTCTACCCCTTACTAAGTAACAGGTACACCAAGACAGAAATATGGCCCAAATGGAAGAACAGATCAAAACTCCAGAAAAAGAACTAAGTGATGAGAAGAGAGACAACCTATCTCATGCAGAGTTCAAAACACTGGTAATCAGGATGTGCACAGAATTGATTGAGCTCGGTTGTAAAACGAAGGAAGAAATGAAGGCTACACAAAGTGAAATAAAGCAAAATATACTTGTAGGGAACCAACAGTGAAGGGAAGGAAACTGGGACTCAAATCAATGATTTTGAACAAAAGGAAGAAATAATCTTCCAACTGGAATAGAGCGAAGAAACAAGAATGCAAAAAAATGAAGAAAGGCTTAGGAACCTATGAGACAACTTTAAGCATTCCAGTATCCAAAACATGGGGTGCCAGAAGGAGAAGAGGAAGAGCAAGATATTGAAAACTTATTAGAAAAAACAATGAAGGAAAACTTCCCCAATCTGGCAAAGAAAATAGACTTCTAGGAAGTCCAGGAAGCCCAGAGAGTCCCAAAGAAATTGGACTCAAGGAGCAACAAACCAAAGCACATCATCATTGTTACCCAAGATTAAAGATAAGGAGAGTATCTTAAGAGCAAAAAGAGGAAAGGAGAGAGTTACCTACAAAGAAGTGCCCATAAGGCTATCAGCTGATTTCTCAAAAGAAACCTTGCAGGCAAGAAGGGGCTGGAAAGAAGTATTCCAAGTCATGAAAGGCAAGGACCTACATCCAAGATTATTCTATCCATCAAAGCTATCATTTAGAATGAAAGGGCTGATAAAGTGCTTCCTAGATAAGGTCAACTTAAAGGAGTTCATCATCACCAAGCCCTTATTATATGAAATGTTAAAGGGACTTATCTAAGAAAAAGAAGATCAAAACTATGGACAGTAAAATGACAACAAACTCACAACTATCAACAACTGAACCTAAAAAACTAAAACTAAGCAAACAATTAGAAGAGGAACAGAATCACAGAAATGGAGATCATATGGAGGATTATCAGTGGGAAGAAGGAGGGGGAGAATGGAGGTAAAAGGTACAGGGAATAAGAAACATAATTGGTAGGTAGAAAATAGACAGGGGGAGGTTAAGAGTAGTACAGGAAATGGAGAAGCCAAAGAACTTATGTGTACAACCCATGGACATGAACTAAGGAGGGGGGAATGCTGGAGGATGGAGAGAGTGGTGCAGGGAGAAGGGGGATAAGGAGGAGAAAAAAAGTTGGGACAACTGTAATGGCATAATCAATAAAATATACTTGAAATAAATAAATAGTTACATGTGGCTAGTAATAACTCTATTAGATGGTGTAGTTCTAGAAGATAGTGTAAGACAACATCTTCACAAACTTGGGGTAGATAAAGATTTCTCAAACAGGACACAAGAGGACTAACCATAAAGAAAATGACTGATATATTGGACTTCATTAAAATCAAGAATTTCTGTTCATTAGAAGATGCTGTTAAGAAAGTCAAAAGGCGATGCAAATTTGCAGTGCAAAAATATGACAAAGGATTCATATCCCAAGTATAAGAAACCCTATACATCAATAAAAAAGAGAAAGAACCCAATTTAAAAATGGCAAACGATTTGAGGACACTTTATAAAAGAAATATCTAAATGGCCCAACATGCATATGACAAGATATTCATGGGGCTTACAATCTACTAGGGAGGAACTCAAGTTCAGAGAGATAAAGCAACTTGCCCTAAGCTACAAAGCTAGACAGAGGCAGAGCCAGCATCTCAACCAGATACCCATATCCCTCACCTGAAACTTTTAATTCAATTGGCTCCCTGGTAGATACAAACAGTTAAGTCACTCATGGCAACATAAGCAATGGCTACACTTCCTTCCTCCCTACAAAAGGCTTCCTGGGATGGTGGGAGAGAAAGGTCAAATGAATTTAATTACCATATTAGCAATTTTGAGAGAGTTGTTGCTTTTTCATTAAAACACAATTATAAAAACTGAGCCAAAATTAAAAATCAAATGCAAATTTTTGTGTAGAGAGTGCAAGACTAAAAGATCATCCTGTCCCTTTTATAAACAGCTTTCCCAAGGTGTGAGAAGACATGGCGATAGGTGTATAATTTTACTGATCCTTCAGAAGCAGCTGAAATGTGGAAAAACCAGAGAGCTGGCTTAAATAGATCCCCTGCCTTAGCTTTAGCTGCCTAAAAGTGGTCATTTCAAGACAGATTCCCAAAGTTAATTATGTTTTCCTGTAAAATGTAGCATTAATTGTAAGTGTAGAGTATTAAAATGGAATGTATAATACACTACTCCACTCAAATAGTTTGTTGTATTTTTTCCAAATAAGTATACCGCACATGATGTCCCTGTAATGGTATTAATTATTTATCACTCTATGTGGAGAAAATATCAATTATAATAGAGTATAAAAGGGTTATTAGCTTTTCTGAACAATAAATAAAGTGGAAGTTGTGAGATCAATATGATGAATATATTAAGTTAAAATTCTCACTTGCCATAACAGTTGATAGGATTTTATATACCAATCTCATGAAAGTGTTATAAACATTTAAGAAACAAATATATTAAATAAAAATAAAATCCATTAAAGAAGGTAATTTTAAATATTTAATGATATAATGAAGTCTTATTAATGTAACCTTCTTTATTTTTCAGATTAAAAATTCACAGGCTTGTCATCCCTTTCATCTTAATCAGACACCATGTTTGTTGTAGTTATTTGTTATGTATTTTCATTAACATTTGATGAATATTAACTGTTTGAAATAAAACAGTATTTTTCTTTATCTGTGGTGACTAATAGTGGCTACTTCACAGCTAGCGGATAAGAGGCAGGAAAGAAATGAGGAGCTATTCCCCTGACTCTCCTAGGCCAAGGACAAGGCGCAATCAAAAGTTTGTAAGGTTTCACCTCCTGTTTCCAACTATGGAGGACTTGTGACTTTGCCACCCCTGAGAAAACCCATCTTAGCACCATCTGGGAAATACGGGCTTAGAGTGAAACAGAAGTGGATTCAAATCCAGCTTCTGGGCCTTCCCTTTTTAGTTTTGGGCAAGTTGCTAAACCTCCTGAGCCTCAGTTTCCTTATCTGTAAAATAGGAATTATAATACCTCCCTTGCTCGGTAACTGTGAGAGAATTAGAAGAAGAAATATATGGAGCCTGGTCCAGAGTACATGTTGAATAAGTAAAAATCATAATAATTTAACGTGATGGAAATAAAGGCAATAGAGTGGTTTCTGACTCCATTAGCTGGAGAAATAAGAAGACAATATTTTATATCTGATGACACAGTTCTTTGAAAAGAGCATGCACTGAAATTTAGTGAGAACTTTTATGCTACAAAAGACACCAGTAGAAAAATTAAAACACAAGATAGACTGGAAGAAAATATTTGCAAATTTTCTCTTTGATAAAAGACTTATATTCAAAATATGTAAAAAAAACCCTCTTACAACTCAAGAAAAAAAGGCAAAGCCCCAATTTTTAAAAAATGGGCAAAATATGTGAATAAATGTTTCAACTAAGAAGATACACAAATGGCCAATGTGACATAAAGACTGTATCGACATCATTAGTCATTAAATTAATTAAAATCACAATGAATGTTTTGCACCCACACTACATACTAAAATGAGGGAATCAAAAAGAAAGACAATACCAGGTGTTGGTGAGGGTATGGTGAAATTAGAAGCCTCGTGTACTGCCAGAAGGAAGATAAAATGGTGCAGCCATTATGGGAAACAGTTTGGCAATTTACTGAAACTTACCCTATGACTCAGAAATTTCACTCCCAGGAGTCTATGCAAGAGAATTCTAACTACCCATCCTCCTCCAATCACAGCTCCTGTCGTCCTAGCTTTAATGTGTTTTTTTCTCACATCTATTCATTCCTAATTTCCTAGAGCCCTAAAGAAAAAGGTAAAAGAAAATGGGTGGAGATATATGCTAATCAAAATTAAGGAGACTTCAATGGAAAGCTAAGATTTATATTTTACCCATTGACTAAATTATTTCCAATTTATTCTCTTTTCACATATCAAATTTATTTAAAGATTACCTTGCAGAATTTTCCCTGTTTGTATTCAGTAGGCACAGTAAAAGTTACAAACCAAAGAAAAGACACAGGAAACTCACTTCACAATATTTATGGGTCATGATACTTTTAAAAAACAGAGAGGGCATGGGTCATAACCTTAAGACCAGTATAAAGGTATGAACTGTCTCTAACTGCATGTGAACATTTGGCAAACTCCGTATTAAATGGCAGTGGTCTTAATCCCTTAAACTTCATAATTGTCTTAACTTTATAATTTCTTACTAAGAAAAAAAGTATAAATGAAGTTATTTAATTGCTTTGAGCTTTATATTACTCATTAAAGTAAAACATGCACCAGAAATTTGAGTGTTCAGCTTTGGTTTTGGGGGGTTCATCAAAATGGGCTAATGTATATAAGAAGAATTTGTATAGATTATATACAAATGCAACCTTCATGTTTGAGGCATGGGGGGAGCTAGTTGTCATTGTACTATCGACACCCTTGCACAACATCTATCACAGCTTTCCAAGAAACCTCACACTGAGTCAAATTTACAGCAGAGCCCCTAAACGGGAGTTTGGTTCAAGGGACTTATAAGAGAATGAGGGAACACATGAGTAGCTAATGCTTCCTTGTACCAATAAAGATGGTGCACCAAGGGAGTACAGGTGATAAATATGATCTGGATAAAAAAAAAGAAATGTTAAGACTGCCTGCCTCATCTTTGAAATGTTGCAATGGTACAATTCTCTATGTGTGAGCATAATTCTACTAATAGCCTCTGTATCACAAGATATTTCTACCCCCTCCACCGCCCCCCACCCCCGTTAAGCTGTGAAAGACCTCATGGGAGAAACGCATAAAGATGGAGTGAGGAGAGAAAGAAGAGCAACAGACCGTGAACATAGACAAACTGAACTACATCCAACCAATATTGTTTACACAAAACACAGTGGCATTGGATCATTTTTTAAAGACTTGGTTTTGTCTCTTTTTTAATTATGCAGGATAAAATAAAATTGAGTGACTGAGAGGAATAAATAGATAATAAAGTATCAAGGGTTTTTATATAGAAGCTCCTTATTAAAATGACTGTCTCCTTCAACTGTTTAATCTAATTTCTGCAAGACAGGTTTTCACTTGTTCTGCTCATATGAATGCACAGGTATTAGAGGTATTATTAAGACACTATGTAGTTCACACCCAAAGCTAGAAGAGCTATTTTAACCCCTTAAGTGCTTAGGGAATCATTTCTCCATTAATGGACTTCTACTGTTTTCTCTTCCCATTCCTTCCTGTCCATGGAAATTCACAATATCTGGCTAACTTTTGTAATGTTACACAGTGGTGTATAGGCTTATTTGTAATCTCCTCTAAGTAGTTTATGATTCAATCAGTGACAAACCTTTATTTTAGCACCCTCTCTAACTAAGGTATTGCTCTAATATTGGTGAATACAAGAAAGTTAATTTGCACTCTTCAGGATGCTTAGAGCTTAGTTCTATGATGAGAAAAGTCATCCCACCCTGCCACTTCTTGGTCAAGTGACAATACAATTTATTGTTCAAACCAGGACATCTTTTTTAAATTAAAGAAGGTACTATTTATTACGCAAAGACAACAAGCATAAACTAAGAATATCTTGCACAGACCTGGAAAAATTATCACCCTATTTAAGGGTCTACAAACTATAAGACCTATCGAAGTTTAGAGGACAGAGACTTTCCCATTGTCTGGTTGGAAGCCCCATTTCCAGCTGTGATGTCTTCATTAGGTAGGACTGCTAAATCCTTAAGGATCCAGACTGAGTCCTCAGTTCAAAAACACGGATTGTACATTTTATAGAGGACCATCATGTGAGGACAGCTACACCAGTGTAGTCTGCAATTCAAACAAACTGCTTTCACTGTTTTCCATGAGTATTTTACTTTTTTCACACCGCATGTTGTTCCTCTTTCAGGTATGCTTTCTTTGACATTGTCTCCAAGGCCCAGAACAGATGCTCCTCTTACACAATGCATCTGCTTATTGGTTAGAGCCGATGTCTTCCCATGCAATGCTGAATCTGCATCTCCCTTGATGACTTTACTCCTTCTCATCTTTTACAGTTATTCACTAGTAGACATACCACCCCTCCTAAACTTCAGGTTCCACAGTATGGTAGCCAGCGTCCAAGATGACACCAATGAATCTCGGCTCCTGGTACTCACAACTTTAGTGTAGTTCCTCCCCCTGCCACCTCACCAGACACACTGAGTAGAGATGACATGTATAACCAATGAGATTGCAAAAATAGGAGAGTGTGCTTCTGAGGCCAGGTCGTGAAAGACATTGAGTGTTATTTCCTACTCTCTGTTGGATCACGGGCTCTGACAGAAACTAGGAGCCAGGTCATGAGGACAATAAGGGCTCCTATGCAGTAGCCCACGTGGGATAGAAATGAGACCTCCTGCCTATAATCAGCACCCATTTGTCAGGGGTATCAGTGGATCTCCTAGATTCAGTTATGCCTTTGAATGATTATGGGCACAGCAGGCATTCTGACTACAAACTTACGAGAGATCCTGAGCCAGAAATGCCACCCGCAAAGCCACTCCTGAATTTTGACCCACAGAAACTGCGAGATAATAACTGTTTACTTATTTATTATTCATTGAGTTTGGGGGCAATTTGTTATGCAGCAATAGATGACTAATACAATGAAAGCCAAAAATGTTTAGGTAGTTGCCCAATATTTAGCATGGTCTCCAGCACAGAGTGGGCACTCTAAATATTTATTGAATAATATTTGTTGAGTTCAATTGATTTATGCTATGGGGCTGAACACTGAGTTTATACCTGCCATGCCTCTTAGAACATTCCTGGCCTGACAGACCCTGAGTGAGCTTTCAGGAACAATCCATTTACAAGAATAACTAAGATTTTGGGAACAGTTTGTAAATACAAAGCATTATGATTTAAATATATAAGTGTCATTTCATCTGCACAAAATCTGTACAAATTAGATATCAAATTCCCTATTTGACAGACAAGAACATTAGAAAAAATAAATTAGGCACCTTGTCCTTGACCACCTACCCTAGAAAATACTGGAATTAGGAGTTGAACTTGAGCAACTTGATTTCAAAAATGATGCTCTTAATATCATATCATCTTGCCTATCAGGAAAAAAATTAAAAAGCAAACCTCTGGAGTGTCCTAGTAAGAATCTCAGAAGAGTCTCCTAACATTGCGGGCATTGTCAATAAACCAAACTCTAGACAAGTTGTTTTCAACGTGTAGACTCCACACCAGCAGCAGCAGCATCATTTGGTTGTTAGAAATACAAGTTCTCAAGCCCACCGCAGACCTCCTGACTCAGAACTCAGAGAGTGGGACCCAGCAATATCTGTTCAATAAGGTCTCCAGGGGTTCTGATCCTGGCTCAGCTTTGAAATCATGCTTTACATTGCCTGCATTTCAAGGGTTGCTTGACCAGTAATAGAAAAGGGACAGACCAACAGCCTGTGCTTAGTATTTTTATTCTGACTTTGACCTTTCCACAACTAGATACCTGCTCCTGAATCAGTCACTTAACCCTTAATATGCTGAGTAACGGGGCTGCTCCCCATTTAGGCAACTCCAGCAAACTGGCAGGATGCCAGAGAAAGATATGCAAATAAGGGGTTTGTGCAGGCTCTGATGATACTTTCAATATTCCTTGTTGAACTAGCAGAGCCTTTAAGTGGGTAAGGGGCCGTCCCCAGCCGGGGAATTTCCCAGCAAGAGATAGAACCCTTTCTACCTTGGAAAACCCAAGTCTTAGTGAAGCTGATGGAGTTCCTAAAGAGATTATTCACAAAGATTGGATCCAAAGAAGGTTCATCTACAAACACAGAAATGCACACCCCTAAAAAGTAACGTGTTTAGAGTAGACATGCTAGTAAAGATTTGATTTCTCAATGATACACTCTTTTTATTTAAATAATAATAGTAATTATTATAATATGAAATAATAGAAATAACAAGTAGACACAACTTAATGGATTGTCACCTGAAATTCTTGGTTTGAATTGTATGTATTACATGGAAAATGATTACTTTTGAATACTTAATAAAATCCTGGTTAAATTTAGATACACTGTGTTTGTACCTCTTTTCATACCTTCACATAGCTGCGGTTTTGTGTTTTTCTTCTCCAGTTATTATGAATCACACACTCACCTGCCTCATTTTTTTAATGAAAAAGAAAGGAAAAAAGTTAAATTGAAAAACACTTAATATGCCATTGAAAGTTTGGAAATGTAACAACACAAATTCTAGGAACTGTGAGGTTTCGCCTACATGGCACACTTATTCTTTTGTTACTATTTAAATACTTAAAAGTATAGTATAAGCCTAAAATAGCTCAAACATTATGTCAATGTTTCAGTAACAAATATGCCCTTCACTTCACCCACCAACATGTCCTCACTGAGAAACTTCAGGAAAAGAAACCCAGCTTCAGTGCTTTGCTTTTATGTATCTTAAGCAAAATCCAAGAGAGTCCAACTCAAGTCGCCCCGGAAATCTGGTAACAATTTACTGAGAAATGTTATCTCATGTAGTCAGGCTGCCTCTTAAGCATCACTGTTGTTATGTGTGAAAGAGCACTCAGGAATATGTTCGAACCCAATGCTCCTGAGCTTTTAACACACTCAGGGATTTCCTGGGGTCTTGTGAATAAGCAGATGCTGACACAGTAGGTCTGGGGTAGGGCCTGAGTGCTTGTGTTGCCAGCTAGCTGCCAGGTGATAGTGATGCATGCCCCTGGTCCCTAGACTGCACTTTGAGTAGTAAAACCCTAGGCCAGCTCTCATCCCTAGAACCGATAATCTCTTCCCCAGGACAAAGGAGACAATGAGAAAGACTTCTTTGAAGTTACTAATTGGTTCTTAAAAGCTGAGGTGAAAAGTTTGTTCCATTGTATTAACCATTATTATTAAAACATTGATATAATGTCTTCCTTTCCTGCGGGAAGATTCTCAGGTAGTACACTAGAGCTTATTTTTGTATAATCTTGGATAAGGTTCTTAACTCTTGGAGCCTCTTCCACTTGCTTAGTGAGCTCCTCCCAGGTACCAGGCTCTGTGCCATGCCCTAAAGACAAAATGGTAGACTTGCCATCTAGAGAAGACACTCGTGGAAGCAGGTGACTTCAGAGACTGTGATAAGGGCTCTAATAGGGATTATAGCCCAGCAGATTACAGGAGCACAAAAAGAAAGTCTCTATAAACTGAAACCCATAGGACAAATATGAATTAACCTAGTGAAGAGGAAAACCATTCCTGGTGTCCTATACATATAATAGTGGCCCTCAATGGACCATGGCTCTCTGCATCCACCCCTTTATAATGTGAGCCTGCGGCTCTTCCAGTCAAGCAATAGAATCTACGTCTCCCTGGTATCTGATGGATCCTGTGTCTTTCTCTAACCAATATAATGTGGAGGAAATAACGTGCAGTTTTCCAGAGCCTTGGCCTTAAAAGACTTTGGGTCTCCATTCCCACCATCCTGGAACACAGCCAACATGTAAGGAAGCTTGGGCTAGATGACTGAATGATAAGAAATCACGTAGAAAGAGAGAGAGAGACATCCTAACTTTCTAGCCAAGCAAGGCCCCAGACATATGAGTGAGGCCATTTTAGACCCTCCAACTCCAGCTGGGCCATCAGATGAATGACATCACGTGACAATAATGCAGGCAAGACCAGCAGAACACCCAGCCAAAACACAGAATCATGGGGGATAATTAACAATTGCTACGTTGAGACACTAAATGTTTGGGTGGTTTGTGACACAGCAATACATAATTTAAACAGCAGGTAAAAGAGAGAGAGAAGGGATAGAATATTAGTCAGCCATAAAAAAAGAGGGAAGAAATTTTTATAATGACATGGATGAATCTGGAGGGCATTATGCTAAGTGAAATAAGCCAGAGATAGAAAGACAAATACTACATGGTATTACGTGTAGTATTGTGAAATACTACAGGTACTACATGTGAAATATATTTTTTTAAGTCAGACTCACAGAATCACAGAGGAGAATGGCGGTTGCCAGGAATGAGGGTGATCAGGAATAGGGAGAAGCAGGTGAAAGGGCACAAGCTTCTGGTTCTAAGATGAATAAGATCTGAGAATCTAACTTATAACATGGTGACTATAGGTGGTAATGCTGTGTTTTATCACTGAAATTTACTAAGAAGTAGAACTTAAGGGCTCTCACAGAAAAGGGGGAGTAAATGTGTGAAGTGATCGGTGTGCTATTGACTCGATGGGGGAATCCTTTCACAATGTATCTGTATTTCTTACATATATTACAATTCTGTTTGTCAATGATTCCTCAATAAACCTGAAAAATACTGCTAATGGAAGAGCCATGCTTTCCAGAGCTATAAAAATTGGCCCCACTCCTTTCCTCTTTGCCCACTTTTCCACGTGCTTTGCTATGCCCCCCCAACCCTAGTCTGCCCAGATTTTGCTAATGGGCTACCATCTAGATGACTTTGGGGACAGCAGGAAAAATGTGAATTTGCCAAGGCTGTGGACCTTGAAGTCCCCATCTCAGTCCATGCCACCGGCATGGTATTTTTCTCTTCTCATATTTCATGAGATGAATGTTTTAGAGGAACCTCTGGCCTGCAGTGTCCTTTAATCTTGATCCTCAGCAATAAATCTCAGGTTTGCCGATTATTTCACCATTGAGGGCAATGACTCAGTCCTAGAGGATTTAAACCAGTTCTGAGGACAAGGCAAAGGTGGCCAGTCTGTCGTCCAAGCACTCATGCCTGTGGAGGGCAGTGTTGTAAGACCCGAGACAGCTTGGGAAACAGAGCTCTGTGATGTTTGAGAGTTGCTTTTCCAAGAAACTTAGAACAGCATATAAACTAAGTTATTCTTTCAGGAGTTGGGGAAGGTATAGAGATGCATGGAACCAAAAGCCAGACTCCCCCGATCTGTCCACCACATGACCCCATCCTGACTTAGTAGGATATAGGAGACCATGTAACTCCTATATCTTTCCATAAGAGACCATGTAAGACACATACTGTTGGCTTCTGATGATCAGTACAATCCCATCACTGTCGATCAGAAAAGTGTGACTTACTCTGGAGATTATGTTACTGGGGCACTAACACTCCCCCAGTCTTATGTCCAACTTCAGAGCAGCTTCACCCTTCCCAACACAGCTACTCACCTGAAAGATGACACAAGAATGTGTTCTCTGTATTCTCCTGGGGGAGTATAAAACACAGCTAGTGGATTTAATTAGAATTACCTTAGAGGAAAATCTCATTTCCCCTGCCAGTGAGAAACATTAAGTGGAGGCAGTGGTATTGGAATTTGAAACCCAGAAGGAGCGTCTTCTGTAGGCTGCAACTTCCTGTGTAGGTAGGATTGTTCTTTGGGGAAAATCTGGGGCCTGGAGTCACCAGGCATCTTGACAAGACTCTGTCCAGGAAACCCATAAGAAACAACTCTACGCTATGGCTGAAGAACACACACATGAGTGAGCCTCTCTCCATCTCTGCCATGGGAGAAGAGAAACCACTGAATTCTAAAGGTAATGAAAGTAGATCCTCCTTTCCTCAGCCCTTCTGACAATCCTAAGACCATGGTGCCCTTGAGTCAATCAGAGGGATCCAACCAGGATTTTGAATCTGGAGCTGGCAGATCAAGGAACAGGGGAGAATTATTTCTGGCCACAGGGATAGTGGCAGCAGCACACAGAATGCCAAGGGCAGCAGCCACCGTTCAGTGCTGATGGAGTCAGAGGTGGAAACTGTGGCACCTCACACTCAGTTGCGCCTCCACAGTGCCGAGTCATGGGAAGTGTTTGGCCTGAGCTTCTAACTGCATGGACGCCCTTAGTAGCTGCTGTTTAAAAAGCTTAGTTGTCTAGCATTCCCAGAAATTCTATGAGCTACTCAATTTTTTATCCACAAATGCCTTTTCTCCTTACATCAGTAAGAGTCCATTTCTGTTGCTTGCAGCTCAAAATCCTGACAGATATAATAATAAATGATGCTATTCTGGGTTGTGGTGGTATGGGGAGATGGAACATTACAATAATGAAATTGGTTTTATTAGGCAACTCATAAGATGGCAGCAAGTGAAAATCCAATTAAAAGGAGCTCTGAAAACATTTCAAGAAATTGGCAGCATTGTTGGAGCAAGCGCCAAGTCTTCCAAGGTGACTGTATTGAGGGATGTGATGTCGCTTGAACAGACATGTAAAGGGGACACTTGGCGGTAATTTTGTAAATCATATGTGGCACATAACAATGAAAGGTGTAGCCTGCACAAATGAGCCATATTAGATCACTGGTTTGATACTCAGCAAATGTAACTAGCACATATACATGTGGCTTTTAGGTGTTCAGGTTTACATATTATTGCCTTTTCCTATAGTACACGCATCTTTCCTTTACATATAACTAAGACTACATGTCCACAAAAAAGTGCATATTGCTCACAGAATGTTCCCCGATGTTTTTTTTATTTTTAGCTATTGTGTAGTAGATAATTCACCTGCTGACAAGATAACGTGTCATCTCTTCCAATAATTTTTCTTTCCTTTTCATTTCTCTTTCCACTTTCTTTTTCTTTGTTCAAACCATCATTGACATATTACCATTCTTCTAAACGTATGTTTGTTTGGAGTTTCACACTTGTATTTGAAATCTATCTCTACCCTTGCTCAGTATGTGACTGTAGGCAAATCATTTATCTTTTCTGACTTCATATTTCCCCTCCAGGGATAATAAGTTGATTGGGAGGGTATACATAATTATATACAGGTTATTATCAAGGTTTAGCTTTGTTTTGTTTGAAATGTGTACAAGTACTGCTTGCATATTTTAGATAATTAATTAACCAACTTACATGACTAAATCAAATTAAGCCGTGCAAAGACCAATTATAAAAACGTATAATAAACTAAGGCTTTTTGATTTACCCAATTCTGTGTGACCAAGCCCTTCCTCCTCATCCTCTCCCCACCCCCCAAAAAAACCAACAACTAATACAAAATGTTGTTACATAAGTGACCTGCCTTCCTGGAGATGATGAAGAATTACCGCTTAGAAAGTAAATTCCCTAAACAGAGGACCCATTTCCATTACTGATACTGCTGTACGCTGAGAGTTCACTTCCTGCCCCAGATCTGAATTGATCATCTGAGCACAGAAGCAGTGACTTCACGTTCACCTGCTGGTGCAGAAATGCACTATCCACCACAAAACACATATTATTTAGAGGTTTCAGTTTGCTATTTGAAGTGGAAATAGAATGGATGGTGTTAATTGACATGCCTGAGTTGTCATTTTTTGAATATTTTAATTCCATTATAAATGACTCACTTGATCAGGTGTCAGCTTTCTTCCTCCAACACTCCGGGCCCTAAACACAGTCTAGAAACACAAAGGGTTATCACAAAGAGTCGAAAGGAATTTGGCCGCAGAGTATCTCATGAGGGATAGGTTAAAGTTAGCCACAAATAACAAGTATCTCGTAAGTAACTACCGCTCAAAGAACCATCTGCCAGGTTCTGCCAGTGAAGACCCAATTTCCTCTCCACTAGTGATGTCATGTTGTGGTCAGAGCCACCTTATGACAATTCTCAGGTAACAGAGGGGACTCAACTTTGAGAGGCCACTTGCTTGGATTGCATGAGTCTTTTGGGTCTACCCTCTTAAGTCTTCAAGACTTGGTGCAAAGACCAGCTGCTGATAAAAAGACAGCTGGTAGATATTAACCCTGCTAATCCCAATTTGCCGCTCCAGTCCTGCCCACTGGGCCATCCAAACTAAAACAAGCAAACAAAGAACTAAATAAAGAATATTTCAGATGTCAGCAAAGGTAGCAAAGGATAAATGAGGGCAAAAAAAAAAAGGAAAAAGTTGGCCAAACGGGGAAAAATGCTAAGAGAAACACCAGCGGCGGACAGCAGTTGATGGAAAGCTGTCTTGTACTCACAGCTGTGTCTCACCATTAACAAAAGCAAATAGTTGGAAAGAATACTGTGTCAGCTCTGATGTCCGCGTTATGCACAAGCAGGTTGAGTTATTTGCCGAAGCATATTTCTTGATAAAACGTTCATTGGTTTGATTGTGGTGCTATTGTAGCGTAGGCAATAGTTGTATATGTATCAAAGGAATAGAAGCCCATAGTTTATCAACTTATTTAAAAGCAACATGTTTTTAGTAAAATGTTACCAAAGAATAAAATGAAAATAATAATGTAGAGGAAAACATTTTTTTATTTATCGATAATCAGTATAAAAAGACAAACCATAAAGTATCTATTGTCCTGTCTCTTGGAAACCCCCTAAGAATACACTGAATCATAGTCAGAACAATTATTGAAAATACAGCAACTGTTCTATGCAACCAATAATGGTTTTGAATTGAGAAATCTTTTTTTCCCTTCATTTCAAAAATATAAACCCAGCAAAGAATTTAGAAAATCTTAGTTCACAAGCAAATTGATATGAGTCAAAATTTAGAGCATTTCCTATGTAGCCATTTTTATTTTAAGGCTTAATCTTTTATTGCAGGCAGAAAGAAGGTGTTATACATTGTTCAAGAATGATCTGTTATTACTTCTCACGGCAATTTCAGTTTTCTCCTTAATTTTTTCTTTTTATGCTTTTAAAGTTTTTCTCACCTTCTTACTTTCTGCAAATCATACAAGTCTTTTATTTAATTTTTCCAGCTTCATTGAGATATTATTGATACATAATGTATGTAATTTTAAGGCATAAAATGTGATGATTTGATACACATATATATTGCAAAATGATGACTACACCTCCATCTTCTCACAGAATTACCATTTTTTGTGAGTGGTGACATTTAAAGTCTACTCTCTTCACTTTCAATAATAAAGTATTGCTCATTGTAGTCAACATAGTCACCCCACTCTACGTTAGTCACCTTATGGCTGCGGGGTTGTACCCTTTGCCCAGCACCTCATTTCCCGCCCCACCACCCCAGCCTCCAGCAGCCGTGACCACAACTTCACTCTCTTTCCATGAGGTCAGCTTTTTAATTTCTTTTTAATTTTTAGGGATTTGAATTGCTACAAGAGTTTATTTGAACCAAACTGACGACATATGCCAAGGAGCAAGATCTCACATGCTCCAGGGAATAACAATTTTGCAGCTTCTTCATGCATCTTACATTACAGAAGGAATGTAAGGAAGATTACATAGAGGTGGGAGAAAAGCAAGGCAGGGATTGGATTACAGGATAGTTAACAAGACTATGTGCTCCCTTGAGGGTGGTTATAGTTTAGTTCAAAGGTGTGTTAACCTAGATTCTCGGGGAGAAAAAATGGACAGGGCTTGCTTAAGGCAAAGGAAAACCTTTTACTGAAAAGTTCATTGTCTGGGGACTACCCACCATGACCTGCCCAGTTAGGAATTCTTGATCAAATCACCGTGTGGCAGAAGTTCAACGTTGCTAGATTCCACATGTAGTATTTGTCTTTCTCTGTCTGGCTTCTTTCACTTGGAATAATGGCCTCAAGTTACATCCATGTTGTTGCAAATGGCAGGACTTCTTCCTTTTTTATTGCTGAATAATATTTCATTGTTGGTATGTGTGTGCGTGTGCACCTCATTTTCTTTATGCATTCACCCACTGATGGATTGATGGACACTTAGTACTTTTCACTCGTATGGGATTCAGTGATATTGAGGGAAGCAGCATCATTCTACTGTCTAAGAATTTTGGGTAACAAGGTTTGAGTCAGCACCAATGAACAGCACCCACATCTCTATCCAGTGGACTTAGCCAGGACTTCACCTTGTCTTTAAGGTGTCGCAGAAGTCAAATTGTGCGGAGGCTTTACTCACCCCTGTGCTCTGCAGTCACATTCCCATCCAACGGCTGTATCAAACGCAGAGCAAATAGCATTTATGTTCTTTTCCCCCGTGCTTGGTCCAATTAGACAGTATTGCTCCAAACAATAAATGCTCATAAAAATAAGAAACATATTAGATAGGAAGGTTATTATTGCCCTGTGGCCTAGAAATTGGATTGGTTCACATATGTTTCCAATAGAATCTTTAATTAAGATGCTTTTCCTATCAATGTGCGGTAGCAATTACCTGTATTGATGATGGGCCGTTATTTTCCTGGCAAGGTAATAGAGAATCTCACAGGGGTGTCTTAACAAGTCACTTCTAGAATACTTTCTGCCTTTTGAATTTTTTTTTCTGTGACTAATTTACCTAAATGACTTGGTACTTATCAACCCTTTTCTTAACCGAGAATGAATTGGAATATACACTTGAATAATATTTAAGGATAAATTTAGTTGGGTTAGAGCCATTTTTCCTCAAGAATTCAGTGGAATAATTTATTCATTCATTTGGCAAATATATACTAAGAGCCTAATAAGTATTAACATGGTGCACTGATGTTGTTGATAGTGAGTAAGATGGTTTGTCAGCTGATGTTGGACTTTGAGGTTGAGATAACAAATATGAGACAGCTTGCATGAGAGTAAAAAAATAATGATGGTAGTAAGAACTCATTTTTAATAGACCTCCTAAGCAGTGCTGACTATAAGTGAAATATTTTTGTATTTGGTCAAAATTCGTCACCCTCACTAAGTAAGTTTTACATTAAGGTAATGCCTCCCATACACCTAGTTGTAAAGAATGTCACTCCTTATGTCTTGACCTCATTGACCCCCACCTGACAACCTACTCTGTTCTTAAACCCCTCTTCTGACTTTCCTGCCCTTCCCTGATCTGTGCTAGTTTCTTTTTCCCAATTTGAATGTGATCCAGCTTCTCTTCTCTCTGAACTTATCTTCCTTCCCATATTCCTTCTTCTCTGTGGGACATATTTCAAGAAGTCCCTAAGGAACTGCTAAAATCTCCTTTTCCCATATGCTGTTCTGTGAAGCTCTCCCAACCCTATTTATTCTGCTTGTCTGCACCTCCTTCTCCATCTAATGATGCTGCTCCCCTTTACCATTCTCCTCTGACTCTCTTGCACCGCTTCATTCCCCAGGATGCTCTCAGGTAATAATCTTGGTTGCCCACAATGGTCTGTAGGTATGGCATGAGAAAGACCTCCTGATCTATGCCCTGGATTGGGAAATGTTCATGTTATGCCACCCCTCCAAATTCTCCCACAATTTCTCCAACATTATAAATTAAGTATAAGAGTGTAGGTGGAGAAAAGTATAAGACAGAAAAAAGTCTAGACAGGTAAAAAAAGAAACTGAAAGAGAATCCTAGTTCTTGAAGACATGGAGGAATTGTGCAGAGAAGCAAGAAGGGGTAAGTTTGGTATTCAAGAATTGCTTTCTAGTTTTCCATCCATACGAGTGGGTAAGTGAGAGTTGAGGAGGGTCTAGTGTGATAAACAAAGTTGAGGCAAATGCAGACACCAGGAGGCTTCATCTTAATTCACATTTGGGGCCCTGGGATGAGGCTTCTGGCTCACCAATCTGGAAGCAACCGTGTGAAAGTGGCCTGGGTGGTATAGTATAGTTTAAGTAGTGGGAGGGTCAGAGTTTAGTTCTCCAGGGTCGAACTTGATTTTCACAGGCATGAATGGGACCCAGATGTGTCTATGTGGGTCCCAGGGGAACAAGAGTATCAGTTTAGGGTTTGGTTGAGTCGCCACAGCTGAAGAAAAGAGGCCTGGGACATACATTGGGGTGGGGGGTGCTACAAAGCAGGTTGGGATCTCAAATGTCAACCTGTTACTGTCACTCACTGCCATCTCCTGCAGCAAGGAGTATCCAAGTGGTGCCGTATCAGCATGAGGGGACCACTGTGCTGTGACTATACCAAGAAAGAGTGGAGATCCAAAGCCTAGCAGGTGCATCCTTCAGCAGGACATGTCAGCATGGATGGAAACAGTCACACCTCCAAGGTCACTATTCCAGAAGAAAGCATAAGATGAAGAATTAAAGACCTGAGAATCTATTTCTTCACCACCATGGAAAGACAGTAAGCCCCACTCTCACCCCAGTTGTTAGGTAGGGGACAAACATTTGGTTTGGGGATTGGAGAAGTGTTTGAAAAAATATTTTTTTCCATTAGACGAAGTTACTTAAAGACATTGTCCAGATTAGGGATTTAAAAGTAAAGAACAAACACACAAACATAGTGGTAGGTGGCAGTTCATGGGGGAGATCTACTAAGTAATAGGAAAATGTTAAAAACTGCCTTTCCTCTGCACTCAAGATGAAAATCAGTGAGTGCTTTTGTGACCCAACTTCCTTTGCCTTTTTTCCCCTGGGAATTGCCTTGAAAATGAGTGGGTAGAGGAAGGCAGACATCCCATACCCAAAGCTTTTGGGACAACCAAATAGGGAAGTGTCCCTATGCATAAATTCAAAACCTCTTCCACTATTTATTTACATTATTTTTCATTTTTTAAATTTGCACACACATTTTGAAGGTTGCTGCCTGGTGAAGAATTGACTAAACATGCTTTTAAATATTGTGTCTTGCCCCATATACACCAACACCCACGAGATTTCAGAATCTTTTCTTCTGACATTTGAAAACATTAAAACAGCTCCAGGGCTGAAGAAAACACATTCCCTGTAATCTCTGAGAAGTTGAGTTGCCAAGGAGACAGAGGCCTTAGCGACCAGGTAAGAAGACCTCTGCAGTATGTTCACACAGTTTTCAGAAAAGGGGCAGGAAATCAAGAAATGATTGGTGGAAAGAAACATCTTATACCAGCATCTTATACCTAGAGTCTCTCTCATTATATAATTAGAGGGTACCCCAACTTGCCCTTCTCCAAATGATACTGTGTTTTGAAAAGATTGCAATTTAGCCTCTATGTGGCCTGGACTTACTATCACCACATTGAAATGCAAACATCATTCTCAGAAGAGCTACTTTGTAGAGAAGAAAGGGTCTAGAGCAAGCTTTGTAGTCTACAGATTAATTGTCAGCCACCCAACACTATGCTTTCAAGGAAAGCCGTAATAATCATCTCTCTGTAGTGTAGCTTGGAGAGACCCGTAGCAGACAATCCTGAGATAGAAAGGAAGGAAAAGAGGTCAATGAGTGGATGGAACAAAAATAGGAGAACAGTTCAAGTTTTCTAAGTGTATCAATCAAATCTTGCTTGTCCACACTATGTGGCTTCGTTTGCCCGTGCTTTTTTCATCCTTCAGGCAGAGTTGGTTCGAATATGTGAAAACACGTGAAATCCCTCCCAGAATGCACCATGAGCTGTTCTTGGCTGACTTTTCTTTGTGGCGTCACAAGGAGGAAGAAAAGGGGTTCGGAAAGGGCTGAGAAAAGATGCACTATCAGGCAAGATTCTCAATTGGCCTAAAGTATGTGCATATCTCAATAGGAGATGAATAAGACTGGACCTTTTATCTAACACATTCTAAATTGGTCATGAAACAGAAATAACTTTGCCATTCTAACAGGGTGTTTCCTATACCAGCCATTAACCAGGTCCTACACTTAGCCCTGTACGCTAATCTTAAATCACATCAAATTTCGAGGGTGGAAGCAACCTGTGACCTTGCCTGGCCTGCCTGGAATGTTCTCTCCCGAGATTCCTGCCTGGAATGTTCTCTGCCAAGAATGTTCTCTACTCAAGCTCCCAAGTAGCTTGAGTTCAAGAAAACCAAAATATCAAGGACAGGAGAATTCTACCTCCTGATCAACATTTCATGTATCCAGAAGCCAGAAATGGTTATCTCTGTAACATCTGACCTTTTGTCTATTTTTTTTTTTGACTCCAGTTTTCTTAGATGATTAACAAAGAACCATTCTAATAAACCGGCTCATGAGGTTATTTAAGATCATATAACTATACTTCTCAGAAAAAAATGAATTATCAATTTGAACAAATTTATTGAATCCTAATGTTAGTTGTTTTTAAGATAAAAATGCTGCCACAATTCATAGGCATGTCATAATTTTTAAATGAAATTGTTAAGCAGTAGAACCTGTGGTTGATACATATTTTCTTGTCTGCATTGCCCTTGGTATTCTGTATTTAAGTAGAGTTCCAAGAGACATGTTTTGGGGATTTCCAATACAATCAAATTAGTTTTCCTGAAAGGTCTATGCTCACAAGCGAATTATGAGTACAGTGGACAAAGGAAACCTTTGCAGTTTTTCTACAGGCCTGCTTTTTCTGTTAATCAAATAAATTACTAATAGCACTCAGAAGGATCTGAGATATGTAAATACATGCATGCTTATTCCAATTCTTAAGAGTTAAATGATCACATAAAGAAGGTAAAAAAAATGGTCTTTAAAATGTCAAGGTATGACTATAACGGTGACAATATTCTGTACTTGATATTAGAAATTAATATAAAATAGTATTGTTCAGTAGAATAATCCTGGAAGGATTTTATTCAAGCAAAAGCATTGGGTTCAGTGAATCACCAAAAACAATTTTAATATTTGGGCTTTGGACCTTCCCACTCTACTGAAGGCTCTGTGGTCATTAGAATTTATACTTTTTATTACTCAAGATCCTGGCCCAATATTAGTGCTCCCATAATAAGTCAGGATTCCTTTTTATACAATATTCCATTTTCCTCATACAGATCAGAAATTTTCAATTAAACTCTTATTTAATTTTTCTCTTCCCTTTAGAATACTAAAAGGGATATTGTTTTCTGATTCTTCTTAATTGTTCTCCTTTTCCTGATCCAAATCAATTGAAACATCATAACAGCTTCAAAATTAATTACACTATTTCCCCTCTGCTTGGATAGATATGTACAGATCTCAAAATGTGATGGCTGCGTTCACATCACTAATTACTCACAAAATCCTCTGATGGTTGTGTGTCTGCACTGACCCAAATGGAATAGCTCACCTGTAGTTATGAGTTGCTTTCTTGGGGGTTGGGGCAGGGGGTGAAGCACAGCAAAAGGAATGAACTATTTTGGTTTTCTGTGACTGAACGGAATCTACTCAGCCTTTTGCCTCACTTGCTCTACTTGTGGTTTTTTTTTAATTCATGTTTTCATTTTAAAAAAGCCAAATATTTGACTCTATAGAATATTTGCAGGGGAGAGGTGAACAGGTTCCACCCAAACAGGAAGCTAAGACCTGCCTTTTAATAGCCCCACAATCAATAATGAGGGGGAGCTACAGTCACTAGAAAGCACCCCAAAACCTCTCTTAATTGTTCAAAATATATGAACAATGAACTTTAAAGAGAAAACATTTTAAAGCATTGGGATCATTGGAATTTTTTGTTGATTTGTTTGTTCTAAGAATGAGATGGAGCCCTGACCGCTGTGACTCAATCGGTTGGGCATCAAACTGCAAACTAAAAGGTCACCAGTGTGATTCCCTGTCAGGGCACATGCCTAGGTTGCAGGCCCAGTCCCTGGTTGGGGCATGTGCAAGAGGCAACCGACTCAGTTTCTCTCTCACATCAATATTTCTCTCCATCTCTTCTTCCCTCCCTTCCTTTCTCTTTAAAAATAAATAAATAGCCCTGGCTGGAGTGGCTCAGTGGATTGAGTGCTGGCCTGTGAAGCAAAGGGTCCCTGGTTTGATTCCCAGTCAGGGCACATGCCTAGGTTGCAGGCCAGGTCCCGAGTGGGGGGCGCATGAGAGGCAACCACACATGGATGTTTCTCTCCCCCTCTTTCTCTCTCCCTCCCCTTCTCTCTAAAATTAAATAAATAAATATTTAAAAATAATAAATAAAAATAAATAAATAAAATCTTTTAAAAATTAATTAAAATGCAGAATATTTATTAAAAATAAAGAATGAGATGAATGTGATAACCTGAGAAGTATTTTAAATAGAGAAAGTCATTCTTTTTCATTGCCCCTAAATTCCCATAGGGCTGCCTCAGCGGTCTGAGCAGGCCAGGCACACCACAATCAGCAGTTACCATCTACGGAGATTCACATGCGAAAGTCACTTTGTAGGGCTATGCAACAAGCTGCCCAGATATTTGTCCAATGGAAAGTTGTTGCATGTTTTTTAATTTTTTTCTTTTAATGATGAATTTATTATTTTAAGACAACTCAAAAGTTAGTTTTTTCTCCTCAAAGAGGAAAAACTTTATTCTTTGGAACCCCCACACTACCTAGTCCTAGGTACTTTATAAATATTTGTTGAAAGAGTACATGAATGTGCAAAAAATGACCATATACTTGATATTTCTTTTTTGGTTGTTTTTCTTACTCCTGAAACCATGTTATTAAAAAAAAAAACCCACCTGGATATAAAATATAGTGAGAGAATATAGCAAAATTGGAAGACATTTTTTGCAAGATAAAATGTGGTATGACCCCTCTTGGTTTTGAAATCTGAATTATTCTTCTCAAGTTTAAGTGATTTACTGGGTAGAGGGGAAGAAAAGTCCTTGGCACACTGGAACACATGGTATTGATCCGTTGTCTCATTATAAAGTTAGTTAAGTCCCAAAGAACTCCCAAGCCAACTGGAAGGGCTATTTTTGTCTTCAAACAAATCCATCCCCCATTATCACTTTGTGCTCAAACCAAAACCCCTAGATATCCCTCTGGTCCTACCAGCTAATTAATGTCTAATTTTCCAATAATTGGGACATCATTTTCCCACTTAAAACCAAAATAAGAATTTTAATATGAATATAACTTGGAAAAGAAACATTGGTTTATATTTATACTTCCAACAGCTGATATTAGATTATTTCCAAGGAGTCGTAGTACATAAAGGCCAGGAGGGAGAAAAGATGAGGAAATATGTGCCTCATATGAAGGGATGGAAGAAGGAAGGAGAAGCTTCAGAAAAAAATGAGTCCAGAACATTAAAAATAGCC
The DNA here is from genome assembly GCF_022682495.2 of Desmodus rotundus. NCBI lineage: Eukaryota > Metazoa > Chordata > Mammalia > Chiroptera > Phyllostomidae > Desmodus > Desmodus rotundus. The sequence goes on along the minus strand of NC_071394.1, from coordinate 110,791,953 downwards.
TTTCTTTTCAGACTTCGTATTTTGCCTGCGTTCAGTCTTTGTATCACAGAAAGAACTCAAACCTAAAATAAGGCCATACACACACCAAGAAAAAAATAAAATAAACAAGTTTAATTAGAAACGAACCATTGGTATTCTACTTCTGCCAAGTGTTTGGGTGGTTTCCCGCAGTACGCAGCTGTATCATTGCTATGAAATTGCTAAGTGTAGAAGGAACCCACCATTATCCACCCCACAATAATACACTCCCTTACAATTCTCCCCCAAATGGGCACAAATATCCTTTGGGCACGATGACCTTCTAGTTCATCATCAGACCTATAAACACATTCTTCAGCCCTCCCTATAAACGTCTGTGCTCATTCCCAAACCTTACGGATCAGCCAAGGGAAAGAATTAATTAAAACTAGCCCCATAGATGTACATCATTCCTAATTGTCAATTAACAATATGGTTCATAAGCCTAGCAGAGAAAATCTATTCGTGACAACTAATGACTGAGTTATAAAACTTTGTTGTTGACATCTTAAACTTAAATTTGTACAATGATTGCGGAAAGTCAACAAAACAAAACGTAATTTAAAACTTACCACTATTCAAAAGGACTTTTCTGTTTTATATCTATCTATTTAAAATGGCTATGGTATGATTCATGACACAAATAACAGGGGTCCAATATCTATCAGAACCCCTGATTATTTTCCTGAGACTTGCGATGATTTGAGTAGGTAAACGAGTGAGAGAATCTCCTGCTTCCTTCTATTCCAATGTGGCCTCTGAACCAGCAACCTCTCTACCACCTAGAAGCTTGTTAAAAAGGCAGATTTCTCAGGCCAGGCCGCATTGTTGGGCAATCTAGATTTTATCAAGAAGGATAGAGAACACAGAGATTAAAGTTGTATGCAAGAGGGAGTGGAAAGGAACAGCTGTCAGGGAAAAGGACATTCAAAGGCCATGGTGGAAAATTTTCAAGTCTGAAGTCCTTCAAGGTCTCTCACATTACTAAGCCTTTGCCTTAAGGTAGGGTCTTGTTAGGTTTTGCTGTTGTTCTGATCTGGTTGTTTATTTCTATTTAGACAGCCTGACATGCCCCAGCTAGACTTTTGATTCTGGAAGGTGAATGAAGGTTATAGGAGAGATCTGCAAACCTCCCTTAGAGTGGAACCCAAGAAAGATGACTCCATAAGAAGAAATAAGTTTTTAAAGTGCTATGATGCAAATGAAAAGGATTTTCATCAGAATATCCTGATACATTACCCATGGTGCCTAATAGGTGCTCAATAAACAGTCTCTAATATTTTTCTAGCCAGCAATAATGTCATACTTCCTGAAAGAAAAGAGACTAGTAAAGATGTTTCCAGATATTGAATGTCTACTATGTGCTAAGCACTGTACTAGACATTTTTAATTGTTTAAAAATTCTATTTGTTTGTAAGCAATGGCCACCTTCAGTGTGCTTGGTGGTTAGGACTCTGCAGCATCGCCTGCTGTGGGCCTTTGACAAAAATGGGGTAGCTACGCCCTTCTGCGGGGACCTGGCAGGCCTGCCCTCTCAGCTTTGTCCTGATCACTACGGCTACATTTTCCATGTTTATATAATTTCTCATCCATAACACTCTCCACTTCTAGTGCTAATCGCATGTATTAAAATAAAATAGCAAATGTGCTGAGAGAAGCGCACACTACAAAATGATACTTGTAATATCAAGCACTTTCAAAAGTCTATAATATTTGCATTAGGTCATCAAATATATTCCCTACTGTCAAAGAGTGCTTTTGTTCTCTGCTGTCCTCTAACTGGTTTTATCTCTCACAAGTGAGACTATCCTTATCTCTACTAAGCCATTCTTATATAATCTTCTACTTGCATCTGTTATTATTCATAAGGGAAAATAATATCACTCCATATGAACAGAGATAAATCTGAAGCAAAATACATTATAAATGTATTTGTCTATGGTAGTGTTCCCTTTAAACATGTTGGGTATAAGTCCTTCATTGTTCACAGGTTCAAAACTAGGATTTCTTCTAGAATTTGGAAAACTGAAAATTAAAAGGCATGTTCTGATTCTAGCTGGATATCTTCCACCGTGCTACTTTAAAGAATATATTAAAGAGAGGGTGAAGGCAGGTGGTACATTTTTAACTGGCAGCTGAACATTTGCTTGGCTTAAAGCCAAATGAAATAACATAATCCTAACTGACTGGTACACTTCTTCCTGATCCCTTTAAATTCCTCTTTCTCAAATTCTTTATGACATTTAGATATCTTTAAAATTAATTAATTTTATAAAACAAGATGATGGTTTTAAATTAAGGCAGTAGTAACAATAGTCAAAATAAAATGGCTATTCCTGAGCATTTAGAATGTCCTTTGACTTTACATGAATCATCATCAATCCTCACAACAACTCTCTAAGAGATACAATATTACTCCCATTTTACAGATGATAAAACTAAGGCCCAGGAAAATAGTACGACTTGCCCAAAATCCCAGAGACAACTAGAGGGAAGATAAGATTCAAACTCAAGGTTGGTTGGTTGATTGTTTGGCTCCAAAGCCCATGGCCTCCTTAGCATAGTCCCCAATAATCATGCTGTCTAAATTCCCTTTGCTTATTTCTGTATCTCTACAGAGTGCTGCTCCCTAAAAACTTTTTCAGGTTTTCTTGCTGGCTTTCATGAGAGTGCCACTGGGAAGAACCATTTCCCACTCCACTGTTCGCAGAATGGCTCCCACGTGGCTGGTGCTCAATCAATGTTAAATAATAACAGTCCAAACCCAGTAATGATAAAGCAGGAAGCGCCTCCCTCTTTATACTTTTAATGACTTCATAGGGCTCTTTTTTGTTAATTGTTTAATCACAAATTTCAGTTATTGCTATTTACATGCTCTTTTTCAACTTTTGAATACAGTCTTATTTCTATTTTGCCAAGCTTTCGGAAACACCAAATTAGAAACAAGTCTATTGTCTTCCACACAATTTCTGCACTGTGAAGAATGAAAAACACCACCAGAGTGCCTGCGTGACTAATAGGGAGAAAAGAAAGAAAGGAAAAGAATCAACTGCAAGTTGTCCAAGGAACGACACCTTTACATCGAGTGCCTGGGAGGTGGAGACACGCCCCACGCCACCTTAATAACACTGACAGGCGAACCGAGGAGGCCTAGCTTCACACAGGAGAAAATCCGGTGGAGGGGGTCATTGAACTAATGCAAAACTGACAGGCATTTGCGTTGAAATGAGGGAGTGACTTGCTCTTTAAAGGAATAAACAGATTTATTCTTTATTTCCATCTGTAATATTAAAGATGAAAAAGAAATAAAAATTTCACCTTGACCTGGAGAATTAACCTGGAGGTTTGAGCCTGGCGCATTGTAGGATAAACCACTTGTACAGACAATACCGCACAAAGCATTAGACTGATTCCAGGCCCGTACAACATTGGAACTGGGAGTTCACCTCTAAGAAGTTGAATTCCTGAACCATCCCCAAAACCTTTCTGACATTTTGTGAAATTCAAACACAAAGGTGACAAATCATTTAGTTCCGATGATTACTAATTATGCACAATGTGCTACTGTCACATTCAAACCCTGAAAATTAACAGTGGCATATCTACTCAGAGGATGCAAACCCTTAAAAGAAAGCTTAGAGAAACTCAACAGGAAGCTCTGTCTAGGCATTGCCAAGGGCAATTCCATTTATTTCTGAGAAGGTCTTTGTGCTTTTAAACTTAGCAAAATCTAAGGGGTGAAAGAATTATTGGATGAGTAAGAGGAGAGGAGAAGATATGAATCAGAGGCTTCCAACTGGCCAGGCCCCCTGACAGATTTGTATTTGGCATATACAGTGCTTCTGAAAACGTGATTTTTCTCCCACACTTAAAACTTGGAATTTCTTTTTAAGATTTTATTTTATTTATTTTTAGAGAGAGGGGAAGGAAGGGAGAAAGAAAAGGAGAGAAACATCAATGTGTTGCCTCTCACACAACCCCTACCAGGGAGCTGGCCTGCAACCCAGGCATGTGTCCTGACTGGGGAGCAAACCAGAGACCCGTTAGTTCACAGACCAGCACTCAACCTACTGAGCCACACCAGCCAGGGCAAAACGTTGGAAAATGTTTAATAAATTTTAGATGCTTAGATTTCCTTTAAATAGCAGAAGATCTGGAAAAGTGAGCACATAATCCCACAGGGCAGTGAGTGCCTGGGCTAAGACGGTTGTTCCCTTTTTCTCTTTCATAGAAGAGCTTGTGTTCTTCAGGTTGCAACAGCTCCCTGTTACTGACACCCAACCTGGTAGAATTACTTCCGTGATCTGTCTGGCTCCTGTGAGCTTTTAAGCATTTACAACCTATTTTGTAAACATTGGTGAGGGAATACAACTGGTGTGTATTTGAGAATTCTCTACCTAAATATTCTAAAATATTTATTCGTAGAGATGAAAACATAAGGCCTTAAACCTTAAAGGTCCTAGAAGAAAACATAGGGGGTCAGCTCCTGGACATTGGTCTTGGCTATGATATTTTGGATTTGACATCAAAAATGAAGACAACAGTGCTATACTAAAAAGTTCTATATTTAGAATTAAATAGCATGGCTTTTAATTCCACTTCTACCTTTTATTAGCTGAGTGCTCTACAACAAATTATTTTAACCCTCTTTAACTTGGATTTCTTTATTAGTAAGTTAAAAGTGTTGTATTTAGCTACGTTTAGACTTCCTTGAAGGTCTAGAAGGCTGTGCCTCTTATGTGGCTAAACCACATGAGCCAGAGAGTCAACTTGACGTATTGAGTTGGCCAAAAAGTCCATGATGTTTTTTCCCATACAATGGCTCATTTGGGTGGGCCCTAATCCAATATGACTAGTATCCTTATAGAAAGGGGAGATTTGGACACAGAGACACATACAGATTTAAACAGACAGGAAGAACACCATCTACCAGCCAAGGAATGTTTAAGGCTACTAAAGGCTAGGAGAGAGGCATGAGATAAATTCTTTCTCACAGCCCTCAGAAGAAACCAACCCTGCCTTGATATTGGACTTTCAGCTTCCAGAACCATGAAACAATAAATGTCTGTTGTTCAAGCTACCCAGTTTGTGGTACTTAAGCACAGCAGCCCTAGTAAAGTAATATGCCACCTTATATTCACTTGCCCCCAGCTAACTACAGCCATAGCATTGTTCCTGGATGGGGGGAAGCACAGGGGTGGGAAACACCCCAGAGAAGAAAGGAAATATTATCCCTTTGACTTCTGCAGAGATATAACAGACTGTTTTGTCTCCTCCAGGTTATAAACAATGGTGAGTATGCACTAATTCTGGCTCTTCCAAACCTTGAAACTGCTTCCTTACCTGGATCCAAGAGTACCTATATAATCTGCAAGATCTGGAGGAAAATAAAAGGGCAGGGCCTCTTGTTAGCAAATTATTAAGAATTTCAAGATGGCAATAGCAGAGCATTAAACCATGTATGGGACTCTGTTGACCGCACAGTTTGCATGCCCACGAAGCCGGCCCTTACTGGGTCCTGCCAGATCTTTGAAAAGGCCACTAATGTCTTCACACCTTTTTCTTTGCTCGGTAATCCTGGAATGAATCCTGCTCTTTGTGGAGCATTTTTGACTTGCTCAGACTTCGTCAAGTTCAAGTTTTCTAGCAACTTCTCATCATCTCTTTCCACAGGTGGATTTATTTGCCAAGTGTGCTGAATCCATTGACTGTGCCATCTATCATGCTGGCTCCTGAAAAAGTCTCATGGGACCTAGTGTAAAATAATGTATAGTTCAGAGGCAGAACTAACTGCAACCTAAGGAAGCGCGTGATAAGTGAGAGAAAGGAGACATAGGCATTGCACTCTAGACGTTCAATGAGGAAGATCACTTCCAGATAGATTGCTCACAGAAGAGGCAATATTGGGTGGACCCTTAAAAAAAGTGGATTGAATTTTGTTTGTCATTTATGAAGACAATCCAGGTATAAGATGCAAAATCACATAGATGGGATACAAGGACACACATTTGAGGAACACGGGCACTTTGGTGTAGGTAGAACCATATGGAGTCATTTGAGGGTAAACCCAGAAAAATAGCATAAGAGTAAATCAGTCTTTTCCTGTCTAGGAGGTTAATGGTGCAAGAGAGAAGGCTGAATTATGTTGAATCATCAAAAATATGCAGTAGAGATGAGGTTAATTTTAATTCAACTCCAAATTATTTTTGTGTCTGACAACAGATGACACTGTATTTGATGTATGTAAATCTAGCTTATCAAATATTGTTGAACACTAACAACTATTTTATGTCTTTGGGAATAAATTTCTATAGGGAATCTTGGTCCCACCCAAGCAGAGGAAATCTCATCCTCTTTGGGTCATTCTAATAAGCTGGTACCCATTGGCATATTGTACTAGATTATAATTACTTGTTTTCAAGTCCATCTTCCCTCTGGACTATGAGTTCCTCAAATTCAGAGACTGTGTCTAATTCTCTCTACTCCTGCATCTGGCATAATGCCTAGAGCATGGTAAATGTTTAGTAAATATTTGTTAAATGACTAAACAGATATTGCTGCTACATGTGCTTGCCTTCACCTAAACATTCTTCTATTTACTCATAAACAATGGGCATTAAATTTAAAAATTGGAACAGAAAAGCTCTCATCCAACCCTAGTTGTGAACAATAGCTAATAGTTCAAGTTTCAAGTACATACCCCACCCATATTCACGATACTTTGCCTTCCAGTCTGGTTTCATCATCCCTTCAGTGTCCTTGGCCTTGTGGTACCTAGTGGCTGAGTTACCTTGTAATCTTTCCTTGCTATTTTCTTAACACTTGGTGATGGGCTAATTCTTTTCCAGTAGAATCATCTCTACTGAGATGAAGATGAGGGCTCCAGGTATGCTGAGCTAGGTCAGTAAGAACAACAGCCATAGTGTGAGAATGATCTCACACTGTGTGATGTTATAACAGCCATATGTGAGTATAACATCGCCTTCGTGTGCAAAATGGCTCCCTGACATTCAGTTCAAGATCAGCTTTGGAAAGCAGTAAGCCTGGAAGCTAACGTGCATCAGAGGCCGCCCGATCCTTACCCTACCACCTTAGGATAGTCTCTGCATGTTAACTCTAAAACGTACTTTTAAAGTGTCCTCATGCCATCCTGTCTTGTTTGTGGTATCTTTGTTTATTTTTTTTTTTCTGAGAGCATTTGATAATGCGTTTACCTCAAAGTTCATTTCAGAGTGTAGATAGGAAGAAAATTCTTCTCCTAGATGCTTTGTTGTTTGGTGTTTGAAAGTAAAGCACTGTGACATAGAGTATAAACTATTTACACTGATACAAACAGCCTGCAACACAGGCTGGTAGGTGGGGAGTTTTTAGATGGTGTCACGATGGGAAATAGTGTGAGACACTTAGCAGACATCAGTGGACCCGATGGTGTTCCCACAGCTGCATCCTGTGACACATGGCACTTACAAGGAACAATTTGAAATAACTTTGATTGTAAAGGAATTTGAAATCAGGGTAAACAGCAGAACACGGTTTTATCTTTTTTAAAAGTGTAGATGATGTTGCCTCTCAGTTCGGTTGTACTGGGAAGAAGAGAGACATCTTCGTAAAGTTAGGGAGACAGACTAAATTGAAGTAGAAGGGAGTCTCAGGCTTGCTGGGTCTGGATCCTAACAAGCTCTCACGTTCCAGGATTCAGCTCACCCATCAGTAAAAGTAGACAGTGAAACTGATGACCTCACAAGCAGTTCAACAAAAGAGTGCTCAATAAATTAGTTGATACTACAGCTCATGTTAACTACTCAACTATTATCATTATCAGCACTGGTTGTGGAGCCAGGTATTTTCAGTGGTTCAGATTCTGTTTTGCTCCACACCTACTAATCGTACAACCTTGAGTGCGACTTCTCTTTGCCTCAGTTTCCACATTCGTAAAATTGGACAGAATGGAGGATTGGTGTGAGTACAACATGAGTGGATACCCATATGATGGAGTGTCTGGTATGTAGTAAGCACTCAATAAATGTAACTTACCACTGTTATTATGACCACTGCTCCTAAATTATTCAAGGGGCAGGATCAATGTTCTTTGGGAAAATGAAAAGAGCCCGCTGTAGCCATTTTGAAGATCTTTCTAAGGGCCAACAGGCGAAGAGCTGACAATTAGATAATACCAATGGTGGAAAATTTCAAAAACTGTTATATTTCTTTCATTAAAAAGCAACTGTTTATTTTAAAATAATTTTATGTTTACAAAAGACTTGCAAAGGCAGTACAGAGTTGCCATATCTACCCTTCACTCAGCTCACCCTAACGTTAGCCTCTTACAATGATCAACACAAATTAACATTGGTATATAATACCATGAACTAAGTCACAGACTTCATTTAGATTTCACCAGTTTTTCCTTAAGTCTTGTTGTTGTTGTTGTTGTTGTTGTTCTAAGGCCCAATTCAGGATTCCACATTGTATCTAGTTGTGTTTCCTCAGTTTACCATTGTCTTTCGCGATGTTGACCTTTTGAAAAATACTGGTCAGAAAATTTTTAGATGGCCCCTAAATTTGAATTTGTCTGATGTTTTTTCATGATTAGACTGAGACTATGAAATCTGGGGAAGAACACTAAGGAGGCGAGATGCCTTCTCAGCACATCGGATCAGAAAGTACATGATAGCAATATGCTTTGCTATTGGTGACGTTAACCATGATGACTTGGTTAAACTAGTTTCTGCCAGTTTTCTCCATTGTGTTGTTACTGTCTTTCCCTTTGCCTACTCTGTTGATTAGAAGCAAGTCACTAAGGCCAGCCCTCACCCAAGGGGAGAAGAAATAAGCTCCACCTCCTAGAGGGAGATGTATCAAAGAATTCATGAATCGATGGTTACAATTAGCACAGAAATTAAGAAATATCTGGGGGAGAGATAATTTGTGGTGATGCGAAAGTTTCTTCTTAAACTTTTCCCCACTGATTTTAGCATTCATCAGCATATTGTGCCTGCAGCAATTTTTGCTATGATCTTCTAGTGGCAATTTTCTATTTCTCTCATTCTGTCTATGTGTATTAATTAGAATTTCTCTGTAAGGAGGAAGTCTCCTGTCTTATTTATTTGTATAAGCATGGACTCATCAATATATATTTTATCCTGTGGGCTATAATTCAATACTTTATTTATTTATTTATTTGCTGAAATTATTGTAGCTTTGACCCCTGGAGGATCTTTAAGGTTGCTAATTCCTGTATTTTTTTTTGAGTTTTTTTCTCCCTCACTTTCTTATTTTTTGAAACCACAGGATGCTGTGCTCTCATCCGGTATTTTCCTCACTCAGCCCTTTCTTCTAAGAGGACTGATTCCTTTTATTGGAAAATGGTATTTAGAAGCAAAGTTCTGGGTGCTAAGGCTAAGTGTGTTCCTCAGGATGCACTAGTTTGGAGTTTTGCCCATTTTTAAATGGTTGTTTGCTTTCATATCATTGAGTTCTAAGATCTCTTTATATATTCAGGATACAAATGTCTTATATGTATTTTCCAAATATTTCACTCCATCCTAAGGCCTTTCTTTTCATTCTCTTTACAGCATTTTAAAAATAGAGTAAAAGTTAATAATTTTGATAAACCTCAGTTTATCCATTTTTTTCTGTTTTAGGTTGTGCTTTAAATCTCATAACTAAAAACTCTTTGCCAAACCCAAAGTCACATTTGTTTTCTTCTAGAAGTTTTATAGTTTTATGTCTTACATTTAAGTCAATGAGCCATTTTGAGTTAATTTTGTATAATCTTTGAGGTATGTGTCAAGCTTTTCTTTTATGGATATCAAGTTTTTTCTTGCTATTTGATGAAAAAGCCATCTTCTTTTCATTAAATTACCTTTGGATTTTTGCCCAAAAATATGTGGACTATGTTTATGTGTTTATCTCTGAGCTTCATGTGTAGTTCCCTGGTCCTCACGTTTGTCTTTTTGCCAAAAGCACACTGTCTGTGGCATATCTGAGCCTGGTTCTGATGATTACCTTGTGTGTTTTACTTGCCTTTGCATATGTCTCATAATTTTTGTCAAAAGCTACTGATCTATGTAAAACAGTGAATATTGAGGTAAATATTTTTTATGCTTGGCGATGAGCACATTGTTGCTTCTGCTAGGCCTTTACTGCCAGAGGTTTGTGTGATCTTCTCGGGAGTTGGTTTGTTATTGTTATGGTTACTCTCATTGTAACTCAGGCTTCAAATGTGCTAATACCTTCTCTTCACTCTGGCCGGCTTGCAGGAGTTATTTCCTCAAAGTCTACCTCCCTCTTAGGTTTGGGTTTTCCCTTCGTGCTGATCTCCTAAGAGAATCTGTCTCCTGCAAGTCTCTCTGGTTTATTTCATTTTTATGATTACTTGACATGTGTTAGCCTGATGGTGAGGGGTGGAAAAGGGAAGCATTTTCTGATGCTCTGATTAATTTTCAATTCTAGGCAGGCTGGTGTCCCTGGGTCTGGTGGCTGTGTATGCTGGGCTTAGTGGGAATTCCTGTGGCATGCATGCCCCTTTCCAGAGGTAGAAGGGTTTTTTTTCTATCCTATTCCCTCAGTTGCAATGACTTTCCACCACTTGTTCCACCTGTTAATACACCACTTGTAGTTATCTTAACACAGATTAAAGCTTTGCTCATTAGAGAGGTGGTACCGGGAGAAGTTCCTTCTATGGCTGCTATTCCCTGCTCACAGAAGGCACCAAGAAGGATGCTTTGAGCAGCAGAGTAAATGAGAACTATGGGAAATTTTCAACACAGGATTAGTGACAAGATCAAGTTTACATTTTAGAGACTGGTTTGGAGCAGGGCAGCACGTGAGAAGACTGGTTTCAAAGCTCTGGAAAGAGTACACATAGCAGCGGGGAGGGAATCAATTATCTTGAGAATTGGCATCAGAATTCCTCTTGGGGAGGGAATTGTCTCTGCTTAGCAAATCTCTTGGTGGGCCATTTAGGTGTGAAAAGATAGACTCCCAGGAAAAAAGAGAGGGCAAACATACAATTCAATTTCTCAATGAAATAAAATGAGATAAATTTGAGCTTGTTTTGCTGAGCCTGATAAGAAAGAGAAAGAGGGGCAGGAAGAACCAACAGAGTGATTACAATGCACCTGATAAGGAGATGTGATCAGTGAACTCCCCTGGGGAAGGGATTATCTAAATTACATTTTTGGATAAGGATGTATAAAATGCTAATATAAAGTGATTGTATGTTCTGTGATGTAAATGTCCTCGATTGCCCTGAAATGTCAGTAAAGTCAGCCACACACATCAAAGGGAGTGTTTTAAGGAATTGTGATTTGGAAGGGGCACAGGGAGTCTTGGAACCAAGGACTGAGGCTGAGTCCAATGTCTGCATTAATTAAGTGCACAACAGCAGGTATTCCAAGAAGGAGGGTCAGAGAAGCCACTAAAATGAATGGATTCAGAGAAATTAAGAATTCCATGCCTGACACAAGGATGAGAGTTGGAGCTCCCAAAGGAGGGGACTGGACTTTTCATAAGTCAGAGATTTGGGTATTTGAGACTGCGTGATCTCAGCAGACCCTTGGCCAGGAATACAGGAATGCTCAGGAATGGAGTCTCTAACAGGGGCACCTATTGTGTACATTATCTAATTTAAAAATAATTAATATATATATATATACACACACACATACATGTAGTCTGTCTGGAAAATGTCCAGCCATTGTTAATATAACGAAATGGTTTGTGCCACATAAGTGTAACTTGGCAGCCAAGGAGAGTGGACTGGAATGCACATATGTGAACAATGACACCTTCGCTGTACTAGTCAGTGGGGGCAGTAGGTGCCATTGACTGAGCATGTGTACTGTGTGGCTGTCACATTCAAAATGACTGAGCGAGTAGAGCAACAAATCTGCATCAGATTTTGCATTAAGCTTGAACATTCCTCCATGGAAACTATTTGGATGATTCAGAAGGTTGCAGCTATAGGCAACTGCTGATTGATTGGCAGCTTCATCACAACAACATGTCCACTCATGCATCACATCTCATACAGAGGTTTGGGTTTTTTTTAGATTTTATTTATTTATTTTTAGAGAAAGGGAGGGAGGGAGAAAGAGAGGGAGAGAAACATCAGTGTGTGGTTGCCTCTCAAGAGCCCCTCACAGGGCACCTGGCCCACAACCCAGGCATGCGACCTGACTGGGAATCAAAGCGATTACCCTTTGGTTCACATTCCGGCATTCAATCCACTGAGCCACACCAGCCAGGGCTAATGCAGAGTTTTTGGCAAAACATCAAATCACCCAGGTGACTCAGCCCCACTATAGCCCAGATTTGGCACCCTATGACTTCTGGCCGTTCCCAAAATTAAAATCACCTCTGAAAGGGTAGAGATTTCAGACCATCGATGAGATTCAGGAAAATATGATGGGGCAGCTAATGGTGATTTGGAGAACTGTGTGAGGTCCCAAGGTGCCTACTTTGAAGGGGACTGAGGCGTCATTGTCCTATGTACAGTGTTTCTTGTATCTCGTATCTTGTTCATGTCTCTATTTTTCATATTACATGGCTGGATACCCTCTGGTCAGACTTCGTATATATACTTTGATAAAGTCACAGCAAACTGACTGTGTCAAAATAAGCTGCATTGGACTGCAGCTTCTACCATAAAAAGGAGCAACAGAGACAAGTTAACTTATTCAAACCACTTGGAATTATTTAAGAATGTCATTATAGATCTGCAAAAGGGAAAATGCAGTTGAGGTTACTGTCAGAGAAGACAATATAACATTCACGAATTGTTATATTTAAAATGGAATTAGTCTAGTCCAGAAGGAAATTTGGCATTTTTGTGGTGACCTGGATGAAAACAGAGCCCAAAATGAAAAGCCTGTGCTCCAGGTGGGCTGCGGTTATGGCAGTGCATGAACCTCTTCTCTGAATATGAGTCCTACCAAGACACCTAAGTCCCACTGCACATAACATATCACATGCAAACGGCAAATTGGGCATAAAATGCCAATTATTTTACACCTGAGACACAAAAGCAAGACATATTACAAACAAGTGTATTTTGGGAGATTCTTTCAAAACAGTAAATCACTAACTTTGGCTCATAGTCTGTTGTATGAACTTCAGTACCAAACAAGAGGCAGTTGGAGTTACTGTCAACAACAGAAGCACTACATAAGAAAGTCAAAATTTTTTAAAGAATACCTCCTGTACATTTATATTGTAGGAATATGTCTTATAAACAAGGGAGAAAATGTCACTAAAAACTCAAACTATTATTCTTGGAAATATTCACATTCACATTGCTTGTTTTTTTGGGGGGGCGGATTTTGGGGGGAGCCTCCAAAATATCTCATGCCATTTACTAAAACTGACATAGAGGAATTATGCTCCTCTGAATTATACTCCTTGAATATGGTCCATTATAGGGATACAACACCAGTATCAAACCAAGTACATTTGGGAGTGAGGGTTTTGGGTTTGTTTTTTTTAATGAATCCTGATAGACTTAATACCCTCTAGTGACTGTCTGGATTTGGTTGCCCCAGAAGCAGATCCTGTCATAAGGATATTTGAGTGCAAGAATATATGGAACATGATCCCAGGAAAACTTAGTAAGGGAATGGGTAAGTGAGGCAAAGGGGAGAAAAAGTCAATAATTTAAGCAGACAATCACTGTGGACAATTGATACTCAGTGTTCCTGGAGAATTGTGGGAGATAGCATAGACAACACCACAAAGCTCTCCCAGTAAGGGGTCCCAGAGGTCAGATATTTATCTTACTTCTCATGTGCCTGTTGGGAGCTTCTTCTACAGATAGTAACTCTTCAATATGCACCATGGCTGGGCCACCAATTTTCTAGGGATCAGAAGAAGAGCCTTTGGAGAGCTGGAAGGGCTTGCCTAAGCAGCTTTGGGATACTGAGAGGATGTGTAGGGCACCCAGAGACACACTCAAGCATTTCTCAAATAAACATATCACAGAATGGTACAATGAAAGGAATGTCCAAATAGCAAGGGATCAAGTCCTTCCTGTAGATGGTTGTGATACCATCTACCTGTTCCAGATCTCTGTGCTTTTGCAATAAATACCTTAAATTCTGTAAGGGAGGGAGATGAAGAAGAATTATAAAAATGTTGATGTACTCAGCTGCATCTACGTAAAATGCATGCAGTTAGTTGTGCCTTAGGAAATGAGAGAAGGGAAGGTTGGAAAAGAGTGAGTTCTGATACAAAGGGCAGCAGAAATGAGAAGCCGTAAAAACAATTGATTACATGGTGTCTGCTCCCCAGTCTGGCCTCAAGAATGTATGCCAGAGTTTGAGTCTCGTAGGAGGAAACTGGAGAGCTCTGGGAGGCAGAGAAGATAAGAAACCCTGTTTGGTGGTTATGTGAGTAACTGCCACCATGAGAAAGACAGACTTCTTGGTTTTTCTGGCAAGAGCATGGTGTGGTCCCTAGGTGGTGAGGACCACTGGGACTCTAGCACCACCTTCAAAGTACGAGGGAGGGTGTGCAGATCAGAGGGCTGGGATGCAGCCTCTTCAGCACTGGCATCAATGATTTTAGTGAGAAGTAGAGTACCAGCCTCTGTGGCCAGAGTGAGACACCCCTCCCAAATGGCTTCACAGGTAGCATATCACCAAGGCAGGTAGAATTGAACATGTGGGAGAAGTGCTCATGCACACCTGAGATACTGTCAATGACTCTTGGAAATAGCTAGAAAAACCTCAGAGAGCAGGTAGGGGTTTCTTTGGAGTTGGGTAGAGAAGTGGGCAGAGTATCGGCAATGAAGTGAGAAATGGGACAAGGTTCAGGTATTGACTGAAAAATGTGGTGGGACTCCAGGAGGGATCAGGTTCGAGGGAAGTTCATGGATGAGAGAACCAGGACATCAGTGAGGGATCTGATAGGGTTCTGGAATAAACAAAGAGCAAGCATTGATTCCTTCAGCCCATATTGCCTAAGCATTCAGTATGTCAGTCATTATTCCACACACTGGGTGCACATCACAGAACAAGATAGAAACTTCCTACCCTTATGGAGCTTACAGGTTGATGCATTAATAATGTTTTTTGTTTGTGATAGTAGACTATTTTTCCACTTCTTAAAAACATCCTATTTTCAAATAATTATCCTTTAAATTTAAAGTTATTCTCATAGGATCAGGAAATGTGGGTCTTGCGTGTAGAAATGTGACCAGCAGTTATACCAAAATTTTATATGCACAATGTTGATTCATCCAAGCTATTCTTGGTAATTTCATTTCTCTTACAAATGATTGGCTAAGGCAATGCTATGTGATACAGCCTGGACCAATGAGACTTAATAGGAAGTCTGCTAAGGAGCTTCAGAACAACAACAAAAAAATCTCTTCTTTGTGAAAAGAGGACACATAAGGAGAAATTTCCTTTTTTCTGTCTCCATATGTTTGTGTGAGGACATGACATCTAGAACCACAGAGACCATTCTGTTTCCATGAGGAAACGCCGAGGGAAAATGCCAGCAAGCTGGGTGGGAGGATGGGAGAATGAACAGATAGAAGCTCAGTCATTAGTATCTCTGGACTACTGAATTAACAAATCCTGGAATTTTCTACTTCCAGTGCTCTTGTGTTGTGAGCATGTAAATTCTTCTCATCGTTTAATGCATTTTTAATAGCATATTCTGTTACTTGCAGCCAAAAGCCTGCTATCAAATGGACTCAGTGACTTTACCAAAGAGTCCATCAAGAACACCTTTTAAACACTGATACCAAATGTTCAAATTTGCCTGGGTTGTATCACTGCAAATGAAAATGTTGTTTCTTAACCTAAAGGAAATCTATTTATTGCAAAGCACTGCATAAACAGACTTTACTTGCGTTTTTCTCATTCCTCTTGAAATAAAAGCCTTATAGTTTTCAACACACAGTTGAAAAAAGTATATATTGGATATACTAAATATAAAAATTGACATATTTTTGATAATGCAGAAGAATAAAAGAAATTTAAGCCCAAATATTATAGTAAGCAGTTATCAGAATTCCTTATGGAGAATTTTCCCTTCATAGTAATTTATTTAGCATCCAGGACACTTCATCCATTGTGATACACTTTTTAAAAAATTTTATTTTAGAGAAAAAAAAGGAAGGGGGAGATAAAGAGAAATATTGATTTGTTGATCCATTTATTTGTGCATTCATTGGTTGATTCTTGTACATGCCCTGATAGGGGATCAAACCTGCAACCTTGGCATATTGGGACAAGGCTCTAACAACTGAGCTATCCAGCCAGGGCATCGTGCACTTTTAAGACACAGAGAAGACCCTTACAGAGATCTGCCATGCCTCTTCTTCAGGACCACCTCCTCTGAATGGCTACCCTGCTGGCCACTCAGAAATTACCTGCCAAAGTCACTTCATGTAGGAAGCAGCATGACACAGTAAGAAAACTTTCAATTACACTCTAACCTACCTTCTCTTACAGTGTCTTTATGTTCCTATAAATCAAAGCAGGTAAACCCTTAACACAACCTTTGAAAAGTTATATTAAAAAAAGAAAAGAAAAGAAAGAAAGAACCAGTTTCTCTCACTGTCAGATTTTACTGGTACTTTGTGAAGACCTTTCAAGACTTTTCCAATGTAAACTATGTCAGGAGAAATCTCAAAATGCATCATATGATCTGAATTGCAGATGACAAATAGCCTGGGTTTCCCATCATCCCAATGTTGTCAATTTGGCCTTCCTCCTCACTGACTGAGGACAGACAGCGGGACTCCAGACTCAGGCCTGCATTAAGTATCACATCCAGTAAATGAATTTATTTCTTTTACCAATATCATTGCATCAGGGAGAGTTGGGGGGAACATTGGCTTGGAATAACATTCCTGGTAGCTGCTGATACTTCTATTTACTTCCTGTAGTCCCAATAAAGATGAAAGAAAAACAAAGACAGGAGAGATACAACTTCATCTTAGTTTTATAACTCCCCTTCACGTTTCACGCAAATTCACACACAATAAAAATACAGCTCGTGCTCTACAGAGTGGGGCAGTGTGGAGACAACGAGTCCTCCACCTCCAGCTGTACACCTTCCGCAGAACCACCGAGTTCACAGGTGATAAGAAGGGAGGTGTCTCTGATACTGGGTGGCAAACCCCCGATCCAATTTATTCCCTTCCCGGAAGCTTCTTTCCTCAGATGTGGCAATCACACCTCCTCACCTTCTTCCTCCAAGAGCATCGTTAACTTTCCTGATTTGCTTTCCCTTGTTTAAATAATCCAAAACCTGCTACTGCATAGTACCTTGCAGAAGAACAGATGCAGTTGGGTGCACCTGGGGACAGCTGCGGTCTGGACTCTGGGCCCCCATCAATTATCACCCCCCTTACACTTGCCCTCCCCTCTGTCACGTTGCCACCTGTGCTTTATGTGTTCCTGAGATTCCCTGGGAAAAAAAATGCAATGAGTAGCATGCAGGGGGGTGTCTCTCTGATTCCCGCACAGTGTATAGTCCTCTCTTCCATCCCTCTTTTTCAGCGTGCTAATTGTAAATGCAGATTCAAAGAACTGCCTCCAGAAAGCAGAGACTTCAAGCTCAACCCAGACAAAGGTGTAGCAGCTGCCAGAACTCAGACACTATCCGATTTCAGTCTGAGGCTCGGCTTTGAATTTACTGCAAGCTCACAATTCCCTTTGTCTTCAAGGGCAGGATTGGGCCCAAGCAGGAGACAACCACTGTCTGAGGGCTGCCCAGCAGTTTCAGGTTTTCCAGATATTACAATTATTAAAACACCTGCGCTAAATAACCCGATCCAGTATGAAGTGTTCTTGGATCTCCAAAATTACTCATTTCTTAAGGAGGCTGGCTAGCATATTGATTGCATTTAGTGGACACCAGAAAATGGATGTAATGCAAGGTTCTAAACCTCTTGATGTCCTCTCTCGCCTGCCTTACAAGACATAACACATCTGCTCTGAAACGTCTTGCTCTTTTATTCTCCTGCCATCCTAATGAAAACCAAGCCAGATTTAAATGGCACTATAAAGGCCACCATAAACAGCCTGGAGACACCAAGTCAGGACGAAAAGGTGCTGTTTATTTGGATTAAGAGTGGACTGGAAGGAATCTTTCCTACTAACATTAGATGCTTTGATGAAGGATAATTCAGGGGTAAACCATGCAAGAATGACAGAAATGCAGTTTTAAGTGAATAAACTCATTTCTACCTCTCAAGATGTACTGAGTGCCCATGTCATACGCTTAATCTATTTTAAAGCAGCTGGTCACTTAAGTCAAAAATCACACAGATGGATGAAAAGTTCTCACAGAATTAAGAAATGTCTTTAAAATATCCATGGCCACATGGGCTCCGTGGCCATTGGCAAGTCTAGGACTTCAGGCACTTTGCCCCCAAACCCACAGACTTCTACTGTCCTAATAGCCTTCTGGCTCTCACAGCGATTTTGTCTCCTTCAAATGCAATTTCTTCTTTGGCCAGGGTCCCTTTCCTTCACAGTAGGGCACAATTCAGGTATGGACGAGTGTTACAGGAACCCATGGTAGAAAGCCATACACAGGTTCCAAGGAAATCCAATTCTTACCTAATTGCTGAAATACAATAGGAAAAGGCTTTAGTTCTCCCTCATTCCAGGATTCTGCTGGGACTCTGGCATGGTTTTGAGGCCAGTTTGTAGTTATACCCACACTTGAACTTCTTAAACATCTCTAGATTCATGATCAAAGTAGGCCAAGCGAGACTGAGTCCTTAATTGTATATCCCTTGACTCATTGTCCTACCAGCATAACCCAGGAGATACAATAGATGCTATTATTGCTTAGAAAATCTTCTCTCAGCAACCTGTAACATTTCACCAGGCTTACTATTTTCCAGGAACTATGCTAAGATATTTTATATAAAATGTCCCATTTATTTCTCACAGCAAGCTGTTGCAGAAGGCACTATTGGTTTCCCCATTTGATAAATGAAAAAGCTTAAATATAGAGTGTGTAGGTAATTTACCCAAGGCCACCGAACTGGTAAATACTAGAACCAGAAGTGCACCCAAACATCCTAATTCCAAAGCCTCATATGCTTTTAACTACTACACAATTCACCAGCCCCCCCCCAATGTCACTATGCACGCGAAACACTGTTTAACCTCATGAATCATATTAGAAATGTGAAAGACATTAACAATGAGATACCCTTTCTTTTTAAACTAGATCCGGGCTACAATGATACCACCTGAGCAGGACGGCATCTGGAGGATGAGGCTAGGGCTCTCCTTGTTGCTGGCGGTCTAAACAAGTACGAATTTTCTGGAGGGCAATTTGACAATAATACCAAATGCCTGGGGATTTCACCTACTATTCCAACCAGCAAATTTATTCCCAAAAATGTATCCTAAGGAAATAGTCTAGATAAGTATGAAAAAGGTATGCAATAATTTCTTCATAGCTTTGTTTGTAACAGAATGGTCAATAACTGCAATGTGCCATCAAAGGAAATTAGCTGAACAACCTGTGGTATATCCATACATTGGAATTCTTGCATTTAGTCAGAATTAGGATTTAAATGTGTTTTAAATTATATGGAAATACATGTAAGGTATAGTGTTAAGTGAAAAGATACAACACCCTATGTATAATATAATCCTACTTTTGCTCAAATTTACCCACACATTTGGAGCTTGATTTTTTTTAATTTTTTAAATTTTCATTATCTTTAACCCTGGTATTCTTTGGTTACTGGAATTGTGTGCAAGTATTTTTAATTTATTTTTCATTTTCTCTGGATTAATAATGTATTATTTGTATAGTCAAAATGTTTTTAAAGCTGTTGATAATTGTGATAATGAGATTAAATTGACTTTATAGGCCAGCACATCTCAACTACATCATCAAGGCAGATATAGATGTGAGATCAGTTATGAAATGTCAACATCTTTATTGCAAGTAACACTAAATTAAAAGTAAAAAATGTTTTGTGAAGTCAAAGTTATCCTTTTAATCATGCCTCTTTTACTTCCTTGGGTTCCAACATATTCTCATGAGTAGAGGTTGATGAAAGAGGGTGGAATTCCCACTAACTGGGGGATTGAATGCCATCCACAGGTGATGATGCCATCTGCACCCTACAGATTGATAGGGGTGGGGATGATGTCCATCAACAAATTCTGGCATTGGTAAGGGTGAGGGGTCAAAGTCTGGTTAATGTTTGCATGTGAATGACCATTCGTCATGTGGTCTCTGCAAAAAATAAAAGTTGAAAGCAAAAGCCACAGATGACTCGGGCTATTTCCAAACTAAAATGTTTAAAATCCAACACTGCCCAAAATTCTCTATTCTTCATATGACAAACTACTCCAGTCCTTAACATTTCAAGCTGCCCACAAATTAGAGAATTCTGGCTATAACCCTTCCCCTCCTTTTTCCTCTTTCTCCACTCTTATAAGACTTTCCAGAGATTAGACCACAATTCAGTCAAAGATGCAGGTCCAAGTTTTTGGGGGGTCAACACATGTGGCTTTGTTCCAGGTACTGATGCTCTAACTCCTGCCAGTCTTCTCAAAAAATACACACAGTTTGGTCCAAGGAGCCCAAAAGAAATTACTTACCAGTAACAACTTTTGCCAATGTGGCAAAAATGCAACCACGTGCTCTATAAAAGGTAGAACATTGACACTTTTCTGGACTGCAAAAAAGTGTTACGTGGTGTTAAACCATCCCTCAGCCAGCACACTCCTGCTGTTTGTTTATTGCGTCATATAACAAATGTGTTCAATGGTAGTCAGAAGCATACTCTGACAAGATTGAATATGCTGAAAATAAGAGAGCCCGAATAAGTAATTGTTTCTACCACTTACAGTAGGATTAAGCATTTATCAGATCAGCAAAACACTACAATTCAATTGGGAGCATGAGTAAGAGTTCAAACGTAAAATATTTGGAATATGTGTCCATATCTGGTAAACATGTCAGTCTACTTCCATGTTAGTATGTCAATTATATCTCTATAGAAATTTTAAGCTTCAGATATGCAGATTTTATATTTGTTTGGGTATAAGAAATTATATATGTATTATTTTATTGTGTGCATTTGAGTATATATAAGGGTGTATAACATAGTATGCTATAACTCACACCAAAGTTGAGCCTGAAGTGATTTTGCATATCAAGCCATATTTTATCATTTCAATAAAAATATTTAGTGAACACTGTGTGTGTGTGCAAGGTCTTGGGCTCAGTGCTAGCAAGGGTTACAAAGACAAACGGAATTCAATATATATGCTCTCGAGGAGCTTATAGTTTGTCAATCGGTTGGAAAGACAAGTAAACAAACAACTATGAGGTAAACAGAGCCAAATGACAGTGAACTTCTTCTTTTTTTTCCAATTAAAAATATATAGACCATCGTTAGTTCACAAGCAGTTCAAAAAACAAGGAGAGCTACATTTGGCCTGAGGACCATAGTTTACTCACTTCTGATACAGATATAGCTTAAGGGACAGAGATCACAACCAATTGGAGTATGAAAAGCAAAAACTCAGGGAAAACTGTGGAGAAAATAACTTTTAACAATGTACCACGAGGAAAGGAAATGTTTGAAAGTGATGGGAGTGGGATGGGAAAGTTAACGAATGGGAGAGGAAAAGTAATTTGAGGTCATTAGAATGCCAGAGTAAGGAGTTTGGTGTTAGCACTAAGAAATGCCATGCTAAGGAGTTTGGATAGCTCCTGAGAACTCAGGGCAACATTTTAAATAAGGAGGGAATGATTGTGGCTGTTGGCCAGGTAGTGGAAGGTGGGAGGTTTGGTGAGTTAACACACAGGCTTGACCTCCCAAGTGGTCATGAAATTGAGAACAGAAGGAGGGACTCAGGGGACAACGATGAAGCCAGTAAGACCGGGCGGGAGAATGAATATGGTGCCTGAGAGAAGAGAAGGAAGCAGAGCTGACTCTGCAGCTCCGCTCTTGGGGACATGGAGAGGGGAGGTCATGAACAGCAACAAAGGGGATGGAACAGTGGGTTTTAGGGAAATTTCAGGAAGGATATAAAAATCTCAGGGCGTGTCAAGGCAGAAGATATAAGCACACAAAGCAGATGTTCCACTGGTTCTGAACATTTTTTTCCAGGTACAGCCTATCTTCTCTAAGCTGCAGGTCATTGCTATCAAATTGGTGTAGAGTGTTACCCCCCAGCAGGATATTTTTGACGCTATCAAAATCTGGGCTCATTCATCTTGTATGCCTTGGCAGGGAACAAGTTAAGAGCCTTTGCTATCAGCTACTTCCAAACTCAAAAGGTTAATAATGTCTCTTGTTAGCCAAAACACCTCAATAACTAAATGCTGAACTTTGTTTCTGCCTTACTTCTCTATCTGCATGTTACCTGTAAGTCTGGACCTCAGAAGGAAGTTTGGGTTTCAGGTGCAATTTGAGTAGCAAGTAGAGCAATGCTGTTCAATAAAACACCCTGCAGGGATGACGTTGTTCTATATTTGTATGATCCCATAGAGTAACCACTAACCCATGGGCTACTGAATATTGGAAATATGGCTAGCATAAAGACTGAGTTTTTAATTAATTTTAATTTAAATTTATGTAACCATATATGTCTAGTGGTTGGCCTATTAGAAGGTGCAGACATGGATGGTGATTGTAGCTGAGGGAATGGAATGGGTGATAAAACCCAGTAGGTCACAGGAAGAGCACATGCAGAACCCCAGAAAGAGGATGCACAAGAGCCATACAGAGACACATGAAAGGAGATGGATAGAACAACTCCCAACAAATACTTAAGGATAGCTAAGGAGAAAAAAGTGTTAGGAGGGACGAGCAGTCAATAGTTTCAGTAAAGATATAACAAAACGTGTGGCAACGCATGACGAAGACATTGCCGTGGACTGCGGGTATTAGGTGACTGCTGATGACCTTTGATACCTGCAGGAGTATGATGAGGGCAGAATCAAATTGCAATGGTTTAGGAATGAACTGGTGACTAAAATAAAAATAATAACAACAGCTGCAGTCATGCGCCAGGACTACTTTAGAAAGGAAACAAATAAAAAAGACATTCTTTTCAAAATCACGTGTGTCCTGACTCGAAGTTATTGGAAAGGCCAGGCTGGAAAGGGCATTGAAATGACTGTATTTTTAGGATGCCTTCAATTATAAGGTGCACCATCAATATGATAACAGCTTTGTTCAGAGGGAGGGATGAAGAAAGCCACTCCTTAACACACACTTACCAGTTCTAACGGCCAGGCTTTCCAGACTCAAGAGAATGGAATATATATTATACAATGGTGAAGAGTTTCTTTAAAAACTATGGCTTTTCTCTGTTGAAGGTGGAAAATTTGCCCATATGAATCAATTCCAATCCATATTATCAGATTCGCAGAGAACTCTGGCTAAACATTCTTGCACA
The DNA here is from genome assembly GCF_022682495.2 of Desmodus rotundus. Classification (NCBI taxonomy): domain Eukaryota; kingdom Metazoa; phylum Chordata; class Mammalia; order Chiroptera; family Phyllostomidae; genus Desmodus; species Desmodus rotundus. Next base: position 110,768,524 of record NC_071394.1, on the reverse strand, counting down.
AACTAACTAGAGTCAAAACTGTAAGGTAATAATGTTAGAAGGTAAAGAGAAGATGAGGAGAGGGATGGGGGATAGCGATATACTGTCACCGCTGACCTCAATGAAAGAGATGGGAGCAGCGTAGGAATCAAAGCCACTGTGAGCATGGATGAATGGATGAAGAAGATGTGTGTGTGTGGGGGGGGGGGAGTGTTTAAAATGGAAGATTATTCAGCCCTAAAAAGAAAGGAAATTCTACAATGTGCAACACCATGGATGGACCTTGAAGACCTTAGTGCAAGTGAAATAAGCCAGACAGAGAAAGGCAAACACTGCGTGTCTCACTTATATGAGGAATCAAGAAGAAGAAAGAACAGAAGGAGGAGGGGGAGGAGAAGAAGAAAGGTTATCTAAAAAGATATTAGACTTGCAGCTACCAGAGGTGGAGGGTGGGGAGAGAAGGAATTAAAGGAAAGTGGTCAAAATGTGCAAACTGTCAGTTATAAGACAAGTAAACACTAGAGATGGAATATACAACATGATGACTCTAACACTGCTGTATGATACACGGGAAAAAATGTTTTTTTGCCTTGTATCTTTCTTTTTATCATATCTATGAGTATATGAGATGATAAATGTTAGCTTAACCTACTGTGGTAATCATTTCACAGTAAATGTAAATCAAACCATCATGTCCTATGCCTTGAACTTATCCAGGGATAGAGGTCAATTATTTCTCAGTAAAATTTTGGGGGAGAAACACTGTGAGCTTGTGCCTGTTAACACGTTCTCAGGTTAACTCTGGTTTCGGGGTAAAAGGCTCCTCTGAGTTCTGGACCAGAGGGACTTCATGTGAGGTGCTGCCACCATCATAAGAAAGTCAGAAGAGAAAACCTCTTCCTTCTCTCCCATCCCATCCCTTCCCCACTGCTGTTATTTCTGGGCTTCTAGCTAGAGGCCAAAAAAAAAAGCTTTTCCTGTACCTTCCTCTGCAATTAACATCAGCAATACATCCAGCTCTCATTGTCAGGCTTCATAGGCACATTGAGAAATATTTACTTTATTAAAGAACATAGACCCATAGAACCAGAAGAGACATTTAGAAACCACCCCCATCAGATACTGTCTTCAACAGGTATTTGTTCATCCTGCCCCCCAAAGGGTGATTATTTATTTCCTTCTTACAGATTACTAGGGACAAAGGTGCGCCATTCGGCCTTTTTTGTCTGCTGCTGCACTTTATCCAGGGGCTGCTTATCCTCACAGAGAGACCTGTACATTCACAGCAAAATGCACCGACCTCCACGCTGGAGCTTTTGTTCATATGTGCACTGTATTTGAATAAACACATCTGAGTCACTAAGTTCCTCCCAACAAATGTTTTAACATCTTCCCATTTCTTTCTTCCATTTGTTCAATTCACTTAAAAAAATAATAATCATTGTTCTTTGCCCTTTTGTCCAGTTTGTTACTGAGTCTTGTATTTTTTTTAATTAGGGAAATTTAGTGCAACATGTTATGCCTCTGATTTTAAATGTCGACAGTAAAGCTCTCCAAACTCATGATTTCCATGGTAAATGTAACTCTGTCTCATTGCCGAGTCACAGAGGCACGAGCATTAACATTTTATGCTATATGACAAAATACTGCACTCTGGGAAAGGGCCAGAATTAATGTTACTATGACAACTCCAAATTTCTGACTTTTATGCATGTAAAATTTCAAGGATACAGTTGCATTATAGCACAAGATTGTTTATAAAATCTCACCCGAACACTAAGATATTTATTACAAGTCCTCACTGAGACCAATAGAAAGTGTCAACCCCCTATACCAATGCACATCAGCAAAATAGATGGTCGTGTACATGTGGCTGCAAAATATTATGAAATCGATTAAAATCTTATTTCTTTTTTCGTAGCTGCTATACTTATAAACACATACATACAGTATGCAGCAGTGGGTATAAATACAAATAAAACATAAAGAGAAAACATATAAAACCTCATAAATATACAGTATCCTGCCTTATCAATATTCATTTATGCATATCTCTGCACTCACGCATTAATAAAAGCACATATATTGGATTTGAATGTGTGAGGGATGGGCAGGGAAGCTGTAATCAAGATATTCAAGCTCTCCTCTTCATGGATAAGTATTACATTATCTCTCTCAGTCTATTATGTTTTCTGAAATTTCCAAATGTATGTTCTGGCCTCTTCAACTTTAGTCTTTTGCATTTAAGTAATGAGAAAGTTAAGTGCAATAAATGGATCACTCAAGGGCATTACAAAGAATGTTTTGATCTATTTAGAGCCTTTAACTTCAGAGCAAAGGCCTGGTTTAGTGTGACCTTAGTGAATTCAAACTGTTTTGTTTCACTAACAAGTGAAGCATATATTTCAATAGAATTAATGTATGACTGGCTTCTCCAAGACTCCATTCTGGGGGACGGACCTGACTTCCAAACTCCCTCAGACATAATTTTAAGAAAGCATCTCAGTATAATGTCAATTGATGAAAATTTGTGAAGTTTATGTTCCTGCAGCTCTATTTCATTTCTGTTAATAATTAGTGGTACAAATGTCATTTTCTTCCAAAACTCAAAGTGCTGAGGGGCTTATGAGCAATGTGAACTTTTTCTCAACAGACTCTGCCATGTTCCCCATGGTACAAGGGTTCGGGACCCTGCACTCTATTTTTATCTTGTAACTGTTAATATTGAAGGCAAAGCCAGCTCTAAACTGAGATTATTTACTATTTTCTGGGTCATTTCCCTTAGGTGTCTTCCTTTTCTATGGCTTTTGTCATTCCTTTGGCAACTATGAATAATGCACCAACATCCTTACTAAAGACCAGTTGTTTTATGGAGCCAGGATGGATAATTAGCAAATGAATTCATCAGAGTTATCCTCCTATTATTGAACCAATCATCTGTATAATCAAGATGTCTTTAGCTTCCAAAAGACATTTTTGCCTATGAGTAACTACTTGTGAACCTGTTTTTTTCCTCTCTGAGAGTTTAGAAAGACATTTTACATGGAGTTTCTTCGTGTCCTGTCATAAACAAGAAATATAAGAGGGGCCAGAGGCACCAGGAGCAATGAGGTCCCATATAAGAATTACAACCAAGCCTCAGATACGGAGCCTTGGATTTACCGATGGCTCACATTTATTGAAATCTTCCTGAGAGCAAGGTGCTGTTTGAGGTACTTCACAGTCACGAGCTCTAAGCCTCTCAGCAACTCCATAAGGATGAGACAATGATGCCACCAAGGGCGAAGAGGCCTGCTCAAGTTCATACAACCAGAAAGCAAGGGAGCCAGGGTTTGAGCCCTGGTAGCCTGGCTCCTGACCCCAGATCGCTTTTCCTGACTTCCTTTCAGACCTCTTAAAGAGATTCAGGGTTTTAGGCATAGAGTTTTGGGTCTTCTTGAGGCACCCATTACCACCCTCCATCTGATGATGAGATAGGTCTTCCAGAGCAGCTCCTCTCACTTTAGATGACTTTGCCTCCTCCGCATCTGATACCCAGATACATCATTGCCCTTAAGTCAGTGAGAGAAGACCAAACTTAAGATTTAATGGTAAGGATTTTCTCTTTATAATTCCATAGGCTTTTTTTCTATTCTTAAATATAACCTCTTATTATAGAAAAATTGTAAAACATCCAAACAATCACTCTTAACAGTTATGCCGTGGCAATTGTCACTCCTGGTAGTAATGTCATAGTACTTAGCACTTTAATGTATCTTTCCTTTCTTTTCTATGCACATTTTCCATATTTCAGATAACACTATATATAGTGACTACTATTAATATTTAAAACCAGCGCACAATCACTCATTGCCAGGGACTATTTTCAGTTTTATATGCATCTTGCTTATTTACTTAATATTACAAGACTCATGCCAGTTATGTTGTTTATTCCCAGGTCAGTGACTTTGTGATATCTTGTCATGTGTAATGTTTAATGTGTTTACAATTGAACACCTGTTTTTTCCAGTTTTTTTCCATTATAGATATTGCTGAAATGAATGTCTTTGTGTGTTTCAGATTCTTTTAAAAAAATTTTTGTATTGTTGTTCTATTACAGTTGTCCCAATTTTCCCCCATTGCTCCCCCCTGAGGCTCCCCCGACCCCACTCCCAGCATCAGTCCCCACCCTGTTCTCCACATCTGTTTATCCAATGGGTAAAATAGATTTCTAGACATGGGATTTCTAGTTGACACTTTATAAGGCTCTTTTTTGGTCGTAATTGCAAAATTGTTTCCTAGAATCTAGTACTACGCAATTCTCGCCAGAAGCCTGAGACATTTAGTGAGGCAATTCTTGTTTGGGAAGGTTAAGTTAAGAGATGTGCCAGCACTGTTATCAAATGCAGTCATCAGAAAGCTCCAACTTCGAAATTCATTAATGCGGGCTTCTCAGAATGGTTTCCCAAACACACGTCAACAAACGTCAAGACTTTGGCCTTGACTTTCATGGAGGACAATTAAGACCAAGTCCACGTGAGCAAAATCGCTGTTGAAAAGGTTGACTACAGTGTTAGTCATTATTCCTTAAATAAGAGTAAATAAACTTTGTCCTGCCCAATTAACTGGCACACATCCATCTTTTCCCATTAAAAAATGTGACTACGTTTGGGGCTGGACAATTGAAAAACTTAAAATTTAAGTACATATTGTACAGTAGCCTGCAAAATCAAATACAAACTTCTCTTTGGCACAATATTTTGCCCACCATTTTACCCCAACCTAGCATCCCAATCACACTTCCTATTATTGCTGTGAGTAAACTCTCTGTCCTAGATAAGATTGAGTCCCACTTTTTTGATGACTCTTCATTGTCTTCAACAGTCTCATTATATGCACAGTGCCCTTATCCATGCCCTTATCTCATTTGAGTCTCACGTGTTACTCTAGTTTCTTTACTTGCCTTTTTATGTTCAACTTGGTGACTGGGCCATAAGCCCCCAGAGGGCCTCTCTCCTGTCTATATCCTGTAGGAATTCTTAGAGGAGAGGGTCTCAGATCTTCGGTTTATTTAGTCATCTGTATGGGGTCTATTGTATATTCCCCAGGGAAATACAGTGAGGCAAGAAGAATCCATTATTACCCCCTTGTACCCCTAAAGGACTTGAAATCCCTTCACATCATAATATCTTCTCATAAAAGCATAGTCACTTAAGGTAGGAAGTCATTCTGCTGTACAATAGAAACATAAACTGCTAAACAGGTCCCACTTTCATTGTTAGTACTACAGCTTAGTGTAAGATCTCAGAATTTATTGAGTGGTTAGCAAAAAACAAATGTTGACTCACTACTTATTGTATGTACCTAACCTCTTGCTGAGAGAAGTGGGCATTTCTGAAAACCCCCTTTTCAGTTTGGTTAGGGTTTAGAAATTTCTTTCTGTAACCCTGCACCAGGGAACTTTTCTCAGCAGCACTGCTTGGACTAGAATAAGTACGTTTTGTAGAAACATCTTTAGAGAGTGCTTGTACTCTATGTAAAGCCATTATTTTTCAATATGGAAACTCAACAAACCATAACTAGCTCCTGCCCCTTTGTATCCCTTAATCATTCCCTCTCAAGTTTCCAGAATCACTTGAGAAGTATTCACTTTGTGAACCTCCCTTTGTAAAGTCATAGCTTGAACTGTATGCCTCAGTCAAGAGTAGAGTCATAAAATGTTGCTAAGCAAGGCACTTGAGGAAAAAAAATTCAGGGTCACTGTTCAAGCCAGCTCAGCAAAGGAACGTATTCACTGACTGAAGTCACCAGGTAATGAGTAGGCTTGAGGCAATTGAATTTTCTCTCTGGAGAAGTCTTAAACTCTCAGGAGGGCTAGGAAAAGAAAACAGACTTGTCGATCCAAGAGGCTCTCTAAATCTCTCATGTCTCAAGTGTGGAAATGTCCAAAACTAGCCATTGAGATAAGATGAGGCAGCTTTAAACCAGCAGTGACAGCTTCCCCTAATTCCATCAAAAACTTGCAAGTGAGAAAATGCAGAAAGCATCATCCAAATGCTAGAGACCGGGAAGTAGCTAATGGAGCCATATATTCATCATATTGATTGGCCCATTGATTTTTCCCCCCGTTTTTAAGCACCCATTTCTTGGTCCTGTGCCAGAGATGCTTTAAAGAGCTTAAACAAAACTTACACCCAAATCTTGCCAATGGTCCCCAGGGAACCTTAAAACTAACTTTTTCTGTTGTCACAATCACAGCTGCACAGGTGAATCCCCTCCAGAAGAAACTGTAGAATTCTGGATCCAGAAAGCTGGAAACCTATCTAATTAAGAGCCCCAACTGGGAGGGGAAGTAAGAAAAAGCCGAAGAGGTGAGAGCTAGGATTGTTGGACCAAGAATCTATGAAGAAACAGTTTTGTTCAAGTACTTCTGCTAATAAAAATGGAAGAACTCTTAGCATCAGCAGAATGGATACAGGATATCCACTTTCCTAGGACTAATCACAGAACTTGTGGCACCATCAAGTTCTTAATCCATTAGCATCCAAACCCTACTGTGTGTAAGAATCATGTGAGGCATTGTTAACAATGTGGATTCCTGGATGCACCTTCAGCAAGTCAGATTCAGGAGGGAGCAGGGCCTCAGAACCTGCATTGTAACAAGCAGATTTCCAGGTGAGGGGGATCTCTGTGTAGAAACGCTACAAACAGAAAAGCTTTATCTGGTGACGGCAGTAGATTCACTGAAGAGGTATAAAATAGACGTTAAATATTTGAATGATTGATAATTATCCCTTCCTTGTCCATTCATTCTCCTACACACAGTAATCTAGAAAGTCTCTTGCCAATCCTTGAGTAGCAGAGATATGCACAATGATTTATATTAATTAGAAAACTTTGATTGCAAGTAACAGAAACTGACTTAAGTTAACTCAAGCAAATCAAGGTAACTATTATGGGGCTACAGTGGCATCCCATGAAGTCTGGTAATGTGAGCTAGGGAACTAGAAAGCTATAACTATCTCTCTCTCTCTCTCTCTCTCTCTCTCTCTCTCAGTTTACAAGGCAGGAAATGGCTGCCCCAAGCTCCTCAATAAACATCTGGGAGTTCTATACGCTGAGACTGAATTCCAGTTCAAACTTGGGTTGGTTGCTACCTACGGTGCAATCAATATGGATCCCAGGTCATCTAGAGGTTAGGGGTCCACATGAAGGGTGAGGGTAATTTTGAGTAAGGAGTGGTAACGAATTTAAAGTTTTAATCATACTGTTTCTACATTTTTCTTCTATTGCAACTCTTCTAACGCTGAACAGAGGTATCTCACAACAAATAGTGTAAAATGTTGCCTTTTACTGAGGAAGCAATGGTCCACAGAGTGTTCTTTCTTAGAAGGAAAATAAAATAGATGGTCAGGATTAGGTCTCAGTGCAGGTCAGCTCAAGTCTTAACTGCTAAGTGGATGAAAAATATCTGATTCCCTTATCTTCTCTTTCCAAGTCTCTACGTTCCACCTATTTCTACCTGCACACCTATCCTCATCAAACAGGAGGATAGTATTCATTACTCACACCCAGAATGAATGGGTTAAGTTCATCTGTCCCTCACTTCAGAGGAAAAGATGACCACAATAAGGCTAAAAGCTACCCATTTGAATGACAGAACATTAATTTCATCGACCCTGCAGGGATCTCCCTCCCTGAGGCACTGGGCAGGCGGGTTGTTCTTTGTGCTGGGATTTCGGTGACTCTCACATTTGAGCAGTTAAGCAAATCAAAATGGACAGAGTATGATCAGGAGTCCTGATCTCAAAGGCAGATGTATTCTCAGACATATTTTTTGGCACTTCGTGACCTATTTGCCTGTATCAGGAGATTTTTCTGTTTTTAAATATTTAAACAGGGTGAAAGAGTTCACTTCAGCCTCAGTGACAGGCAAACCCCAAGGTAGCCTTCCACAGCCTGAACAGAATTTTCTTTCTGCAAAACTTTATCCTCTAAAGGTTGAAGGTGAAGGACTGTGGGGGGTGGGGGAGGGTGGGGAGAATCCACAACCTAGAAAACCTTGACATTCTTTAAAAATGTCATCATCTCTTGCTTAAGGGGCTGTTTACCTTCCCAGGTGTTCTCTACCAGCAGCTAGTTGTTGGGGAGTGTGTGTATGTGTGTATGTTTTAATCAAGCTACAAACTTCTTGCTTGAAATTTTATAAGTTCTCTCTGAAGTTAATTTGCATATTTTTAGAAAGAATTACCAACAAGCATCTAGTCTCTCGAGGTTAAAGGTGCTTACAAGAGCTCCCATCAGAAATTTGAGTAGCTTTCAGCGAGCCTCCCTTTGGGTTCAACGAGCACCACTTGAAGCTTTTTTTCAGCTGAGGTGTGGCTCTTCCTTCTTTAAGATGAAGACGAGCTGGTAGTGCCCAGGAAATCACAAAGGACAGGAAGCAGCAGTTCGTTCCCACGCATTTTCTACCTTCTGGGAATTCACTCAAAGGAGAGGTCACTCTACCCTGAGCCACCTTGTGGCAGGTATGAAGAATGACAACCAGAGACAAAAGTCCTGGGTGACACAAACAATGTGTTGGGGACAGTCTCTGGGGAGGGTGTGGCAGTAATTCTGTGAGATTCCTTAAAGGAATGAAGCAATTGGACAGCAGAACTTGTTTCTGCTACTCAGTTTGTCTTCTGTAACTTAACTCTCCGGGGAGATGGTGTTATAGCGATTAGGAGAGAAAACCTTGGAGAGCCACAGAAATGAGTCAAATCCTGACCATGCCAGTTACTGGTCACGTAGCCTTGCACAGGTTATTCAGCCTCTTCAGCCTCTGAGAAAAGAGAACGAAAATGGTACCTATCTCGCATGCTCGTTGTGGGAATTAAAAACAATGATGTATGAGAAGGGGTTGGCACAGTGTCTGGCACACAAATGGGCTCAAATATTTTTGAGTGGATAACAAGTAAACACCTTGCTATGAAACTGGCTTGGGGAACTCTCGCTGTTTCTTCTTTGAAATCGGAGCCATGCCTATTTGTTCTGTTTTGACCTGGTCAGAGATCTGACGGCACAGTTGCCTTTTGAGAGATGGGAGTGTCTTTTAAGAAGTGCTGTTAAGTCAGTGCATTAGTTTTATGATTGTTAAATTCAATTAGTCACATAGAAGCTACTTTAGCCTCTCCCCATTTCTGAAGAGGAGGTCCACCTGGCATCAAGGTATACTTTGAAAACTTCCTTTTCTCTTTGTCTTAATCATGCAGTATTCAAACCAACAAGATGCCTTGAAGCATTCAGAGATATTAATCAGAGAAAACATCTACTGACCCTTTCCAGGAGCTTAATGCAATGTCCATTCAGATGAAAGTTGAAAGTTGCTGATATTCACAGGACCATTCCAGACCACGCAGAGTAATTGTACCTAAAGCCCAGATAACCCCAAACCAGTGAGTGAAAAATTCCCTTCCTATTTCTGCTCTGTCTTCCTCCTTTCTTTTTTTATTTTACAGCACGTGACTGCTTTTTAAGAACTGACCTTCTGGATACATCTGTGAGCTTTGCCCAGACACTAGACCCTTTGCCTCTTGCCAAAATACAATATGCAATCTGTTGAGGGTGGGGGGAGGAAGCTATAGAAAAATACTATCCAAATCCAATAGACATCAATTTCGAGTGATTTTCTTTTTCTGGGTAGTATCTGAGTAAGAAAAACCTAATTAAAATGGAACTACGTAGAGGATGAAATGTCACATTATTAGTGAAAGGCACCAGATACTCAGGGAAGTATTTCTCACTCTATTTCTGAGGCGAACCCACTGAAAGGCCTTAGGAGGATGAGTTCAAAGGGACTGAAATAGCCACAGTACCAGATAATGAATTAAGGCTATTATTTTCCCATTTGGGATATAATTTCTATGGCATGAAAACTAGAGTCAAGGAGTCAAAAGAATATCCAAGTATAACATCCATATTTTGTCTTAGTGACAGAACATATGTTCTTTGACTCTCTCCTATCATATTTATTTAGCATAAGGTATAGGAGTGTTGATTGTATTTTATTTTCAGAGGTGCTAAATGCATAGGAATTATGTTTAATATCATAGGAGCTCCTCATTCATTATGCAATGCTTCACAATTTGAAAATCCCTTTAAAGTGGATCGTTTGGCTTGATCTTCACAACAATAAAATGAGTTTCACAGATCATTATTAGAATTCAAATATGACAAACGAGGTTCGAAGAGATTAAGTGACTTATTCAAGTACACTCTGCTTGTAAATATTCATGTTGCAATAAGAAGATGGTAATGTTGAGAGCTTAAATGGGATGCCAAGGAAACGCATGGAACTTCTTCCCCTGCAAATCTTTCAGAAACAAAGTATATTTTCTTCTGATTACAGTGTTTTGAAACGTGGTTTCTACTGAAGGTAAGGAAAGAGACCAGAAGACCTCTCATAAGTACTGTGCTGGCCCTGTAATTGGGACAGTTTCTTTCTCTCTAAATGGAAGAGCAGTGATGATAATAATTAAACTTTAGGCTTCCGTATGTCCTTTCATCTGAGTTCCTTAGCCAGACAGGAAGGAACCACCCCCTCTGCAGCGTATGGCTTTCTTTTCACGCTGGTCCACCTCCACTAACTATCTAGACCTTTTTTTTTTTTTTTTTTTTTGGTAAAGACACCTTAAGAAAACCTCAGAAATTTGTACTCCCAAAACCTGGTGAAATCTGCTTTTTGTGGACTAGGATATCCTAGGTTTATAAAAGTTTCTGAGCAAATAAAGTTGCTGCTTTTACACATAAAAATGGAATTAAGGAATCCTCAAAGTCTCTAGTCAGCAACATCTGCAAGTTTAGGGAGAGAGTCTGAAGGCAGAGCACGAACAGAAATGTGAACACTCCTTCGCTCTGTCCCCGCCTCCTCTGTCTTCCACCTGCAATAGACTGTGTTCATATCTCCCAGAGGAAATATGCTATTACTGATAATATGATCACTGAAACACTGGGAGTGGTTAGATACAGAGCTCTGGCAGTGGGTTAATAAAAGGCCTAATGAAGAACAAAAAATCCTGCCAGTCGCTGTAAAAAAATATTGCCCTCGGGAAATTATAAATCAGACACCATGCTGTGAAGGTAAAAAAATATATATATGTACATATATATATTACACTAGCTCGCTGATAAATGCAGGAGTGGGCAGACTGGTGACGACACAAATATGTCACTGGGTGCCCTTGAAGTTTCAGTCCACCTCAGCATGATGCAGTTAAACGCCTCAGCAGTCAAAGCCACAACCACGTTTACTCAGCCTTGTCAACTCACTCTGCGACGTGCGGCAGGGACCGGATGCCGGGTCCACAAATTAGCTGTAATTCCCAGAGCCTCACTCGCCTTTTCTCTTTTTATTTTTATCTTTTTTTATTTGTTTGTTTGCCCAATTTCACAGTGTTAATCTCAATAGACTCTTAAATGCTGCCTCTGAACAGAGAACTGTATTTAGGGTTTTCTTAATATATCCACATTGAGCTTGTCTGAGGGAGAAAAAACAGTGAAAACTGGTGTTACGGGCAGCCTCAACACAATTCTGTCTGACCTGATTTAGGAAACACGGAACAGCACCGGGTAAAGGGCTTGACAGAGAGACACATCCTACCTTCTAGCTAAAAGGTCAAAGGTCTAGGAAAGGCGTTGACCTTTCTGACTCCAGCAATGCTCACACTCCTTGATACATGAACTCAGTGGCTGCCTGATGAATACTCACTGAGGAGCTGAAGCTCATCTTCTCAGCTTTGCCCTGCGACCTTCTCAGCTTTGCCTGTGACCTTCTTTACCCCACTGCCTTCCAACAGGGCCAGCTCTTCCCCCAGGGGCCACTTCTGCCAGCTTTTCACCTGCTTCATTGGGTGCCAACTGTTAATTCCCCAATGAAGACAGTCCTGGGGGGATGTGGGGAAAGGAAACCAAGCAGTGCAGTGGGGTCAATGCCAAGGAGAACTCCTCTGCCCCGCCCCCTCCTCACTGCTACCAATGAAGGCTACTTTATATTCTGCCTGCCTGTCAAGCTGGTATCTTTTGATGTACCGCGGAAAGAAGTGGGGAGATGCTGAGATGCGTCAGGAATTCCTTTCTATCTTTCAGGGGTTCTAAAAAGGCAACTCCAGAAATGTAAGGAAGCTCTATTCGAGAAATTTCCAGCTCCCTTAAAGCAATTGAATCAAAAACCTCCACAGATAGTGCAGGGAAACATTTCTACTGGTAGCAAGCATCTGCACCTTTATCCTGAATTCTCCTTCCTGCAATGTGCGTGTTGCTGGAGATGGCTAAAATGTTATTATCACAGCTGCTCTTATCCTGGTTTTAGAGGGCGTGTTGGCCCCAAATATGGATTCATATTTCTTTTTTATTTTTACTTCAGGTGAGACTATGTAAACCAGACCTTACCAGAATTTGGGGTACAAAAGGACAGGAAAAGAGTCAGTAAAAGAAATATACAATTTGGTAACCTGATTCACACATTACAGCTTTATAAAGCAGTCTAATGGAGCATTGATTTCTATATGCCAGAGCGAGTTTCTGACAGAGTTTTCAATGGTGTACAGCACAGCAAAGCGCAATAGAACAACAGGCAGTGAGATTTCCATGTAATATATAATTACATAGTGAACTCTACTTATTTTATTTATTCTAAGATTATTTTCTCCCTCTGCTTATTATCATAAATAGCCCCCTCTTATAACAGTGGATTTTGTTTGCTTTTTTGGTATCCTAATTTGGTAAAATAAAAGTCATTCTGTGTTGCTCTTCCACTTTTTAAATTCCACGGTCTCAGAAGCCCAAAGCCTGGAACCTACCACAGCCAAGGGGTGACTCTTTCGTATACCCAGTCTGTGTCACCGTGATAGAGGCTACCTTTCCCACATCACAATGGAATCAGTCACTTTGAACATATTCAGAGTTCTTGAAGTTCAGCCCCAAGACAGCAAGTTCCCCACACCACCCCAAATATAGGAGTTCCCTTTCACTCCAACCTTGAAGTGCCAATTTCAAATCTTTATTCTGGGGACTTTCCTCTTACATCTAGCTTTGAGAGAAGATTGGCTTGTGAAGGGTGCTGCTAAGGTGGCATCCACCACATGGACCAGCAGTAGATGGGACAAGTGGCTCTCTAGCTGGCACCGCCACTTTCAGATCCAAGCCAAAGAACTTTCCCTTCCATGAACATTAGCAGAGCTATTTTTTTTGGGGGGGGGGTGTTAAGCTATTATCAAAGGGTGCTTTGTAATGTTGCCAGACTTATTTTTAGAATAAAGTCCTTGACAGATCTAGTTATTTAGTCATTTTAGTTTATGAACACCAACTTATAATTGATATTACTCAATACCAACCGAATAACCCAACCAAGTTGGATTAACTAATACTTAACTAATAAGTTATTCATATATAACTCTTTGTCAGATGTGGAAATAAAGACTACGAAATGACATGTTATTTGCCCCTAGTTACTAAGTTTGAAAGGAAGTTCATGTGTCTAAAGGAGACTTGTAAGAGGCAACCATGGGTCCACAGAAGCATTCTGTAGGAGTCAGCGCTTTGGGAACCCTAAGCTACGGAAGAGTAAGTCATACCTATAGACCAGGATGTCATCGTGATAGATTCTTTCTGGGTTCATTTTCTTTCACTGTTCCTGAGCTTTTAGTTGAGTTGTTCCTTACATGTTCCTGCTGTGCTGAGAAGTCTTAAAGAAGACCCTGAAGTCTACATCTAAATTCAGAGTACTGAGAGGTAAAATAGGAAGACCCTCAAATCCACATCTCAATTTGAAGTAAGAGAACAGAAGGAACCTGTGCAGGTATGTACTTTCTGAAGAAAACAAGCACTTTAAAACTAGACAGAAAAGTCTATAGGGAAAACCTTCTCTCTCCCCTTTATAGGTTCTTCATCTTGGCCAATTTTAGAGAACTGGGGTCCTATTTCACTAAGGATACCAATAAATGCTGTTAGTTAGTCAATAGAACAGAAAATCAGCCTTTAAAATTGGTCCATGTAGCTTGGTGGTGGTCTTAACAAAAGTGATTGTAGGAAAACGGTAGAGGTAGAAGCCATTCTGGAACTTGTTGAAGAGGCAATTCAATGAAAATGTGGGAGAACCATGTGCATATCAATCTTGGGAAGCTATGAAAAGGTGTGGGGGAACAGGGCGGTAGCAGGAGGGGCTACAGAGCAAAGGAAATGTGAAGATGGGGGATAATATAGTGCATATGTATTGTGGGAAAGATCCTTTAGGAACACAAAGATGGATGATGTAAGAGAGAAGGAACCGGCAAATGAGCAAAGACCTTAATAAAGTAAGAAAAGGTGAGATCTGGAGTGTGTACGGGGATACCAACATTTAAAGGAGAAAGGATATGTCCTTCATTTTAAGACTAAGAAAGATGAGACTAGGTACTGTGGCAAGTGAGTTTAGATCACCAAGTCAGTGATGGAAAAAATGACAGAGTTCTCATCTCATAGTTTCTACTTTCATAATGACACTAGGTTATTAGCTGAAATGACAGGGAATGAAGTGAGAGTAGAAGAGATTTTTAAATGGTGGTTAATTTTTTTAATGTAGAAACGTTTTGTAGTGTTAAGAAGCCATTTGAGGTCTGGTACCTTGATTTATGTTGTACATTTTGATGTGCAGATATGGAAAGGGCAGGAGAAGTTGCATCGAGTTTGGAATTTTTTAAAGTTTATGCAACAGAGGGGGAAAGGACAAGAGCATTGACAATACTTACAAGGGAAAAATTACAGTCATGGACTATAAAATTTAAGCTAGAAATGAAAAAGAAGCGATTGCAGAAATGAGCTGAAAGATTGTAAGTAAGCAATGAGATCAAAGAATTGAATGTCATGAAGTAAGAAGTACCAGAATAGTGGAAAGTTGTGGTCAGAGAAAGACATATATGCATTTGAGATTTTGGAGTGGGTGGAGAGAACAAGATCACTTCAAAGAGAAATAAAGATACTGAGAAACCCAGTTCCCAAGAGCAATGAAAGGAAGGAGTGTGAAAGGAAGTAAAGACCCTGAGACAAAATTTAAGGAAAGAAGAGAAGTGGCAATGAGAAAACCTGTAAGCAATGGTCACAGAAGAAGAGATGGTCCACCTAGAAAACTGAGTCTCAAAGTTGCAGGCATTGTGTCGTAGAATGGGGAACACTGGGTTAAAAGCAGCATCCTGCAGAGAAGGACAGTTATGTCCCCTTTGAGTCTTGATAAAGGGGGAACATTTTCAAACAACAAAAACAAAAACTCTTTAAAAGAGAGATCTGCTGAGTGTTCAGGTCTTCAGAAGATAGTCATACTCCAGTCCAAGGGATGAAGTGAACACTTATGAGGAATTTGAGTCTCTAGGGTCGTTTGCCTCCCAAGGGCAGAGTGTCAGGAATTGAATAGGAGGGTTGAGCCAGATGTCCAGGTGTGAGAGTTGAAAGAATACGGAACGGAGAAGAGGACAAGCAGAATTGTGAGGCATGATGGAACTACCCCCAGGTACTGCTTTTTCTATAAACAGAGTCACAATTACAAGCATTATTAAGTATCTACAATACATGAGATACACAGTTTCCATGCATTATCTCATTTAAACTTCATGACATTTTGTAGGCAAGTTACCCCATTGCCCTTTTTACAAAGGATGAAATTAGGACTTAGAAAGGCCATGTGGCTTGCCTGAAAATCCACAGCTTTTAAAAGACAGAGCTTAGCTACAAGTCTGTATTGCCTATCATTTAGTAACAGAAGTATTACTAAAGCAGCTGATCATCACCTGAATTTTTGTAAATCAAGCCACAGTTCTAATTCATTAAAGGAGTTTAACATTTCTGGGAATACTATTATGACTCCTTTGTCAATGCAAAAATCAGTTCCCCAGATGGAAACCTCCTCAGTAACGTTTGGTCAATCCCAACTTTCTTGAAGCAAGGTTAATTTTCATTAAAAGGTATAGTTCCAGAATGCTCTAGATTAGAATAATCAAAGCATTTTACAGGCAATAAGTTGTCTCTCTGATTTTTTTTAAAGGACCAAATACCAGAACTATACCAAGGCATTATGACACTGCTCACTATAAAACATCGCAATTCCTTACTCATTAGCAGAGCTTTATTTTCCAAGAGATGCATTTCACATGAGGGCGTGCTATAAGTAGAAAACAATACATACGGGTTCATTAGTCTTGCTCTTTTAAAGATAAATGCTGTATGTGGGATAAATGCTGTGAGCAAGAAATTACAAGCAGGTTCCCATATGCTAGAAATCTATTTCCACAGCTCCTATCATCGTGGATTCTGGGCACTTTGACAGATAGATGAGGGTAATTCAGGCAACACAGTACATTCCAAAGAGGAGGTGAAAATCCTCTTTCTCCTTCGCTCCCTGCCTTGGAAAACAATAACTCATTGGAAAGTAAGAAGAATAAAAGATTTTCTACAATGAAAACCTAAAACAGTTAGCCATGCACAAGGAGTAAGTTTTAATTCCTGGTTACTAGTAATAATGTTGTCTGTATTATTCTTCAATCAAGGTGTTTGGGAATCTATAGTAACTAAATAATCCTAAGCAGGGAAAATGTTGTATGCTAATCATCACAGCATTAAATAGGGAAAAATTCAAAAACAAATAGTATGTTCGGAAGTAGGAGATATTTTTAAATAATGTATGGTACCTATTTCTCTGAATATTATGTAACAAATCATATTTATAAAAACTAAAGAATTATTTGGGAAAATCCTTATAATGTTAAATGACAAAAGTAGTAATATTTTAAATTTAATCTAAAAAATGTTAAAGAGTTTGATTACAAATGTCAAAAAGAAAAATACAAAGCATACAAAAATGATCAGGTTTGGGTGTTGAGGTAAAGAGAAATTTCTTTTAATTCTTATAACTTTTCTGTATTTTTTCAAATTTCTATTAAAGAAATAGTCAATGTTAAAATATAAATGATGGGGTCATGACCTGGGGGTTTAAGAGCTGGGAGTTCTACTAATAATCACATTTTAAAATTCGGTCAATGTGGGTTTCCAATAAGTATATCATTACTGGCTAACCTTCTGGTATTTTTAAATCATCTTTTAGTCAAATTTCTGCCCTAATTTTACATGCTTTAAAGTGGCTTAAAGTGTGGCCTGTTCATACATTTTGACAAGTATACACACCCATATAAACACACCACAATCAAAATATGAGACACATTCATTATTTTAAATAGTTTCCCCAATCAAATCTTCTCATACTTCTAAAAGCGGGAGACCACTGGTCTGTTTTCTATCACGATAGATTAGACTTTCCAGTTCTAGGATTTCACTAAGTGAAATCATACAGTTTGCACTCTTTTATATCTGTCTACTTCCGCTCAGCATAACGTTTTAAGGTTAATCTATATTGTTGTATGTATCAGTAATTTATTGCCTTTTTATTGCTGTGCATACATTGACCACATGTGTGCATATACCACACATTTTTATCCATTTACCCGATGGTGGTCACTTGTTTCCATTTGAGGACATGATAACTAAAGATGTTATGAACATTTCTGTTCAAATACTTCTATGAACATATGTTTTCATTTGTTTTGGGTAAATACCTACTAGTGGAATTCCTGTGTATGGAAAGTATATACTTAACTTTATAAAAATTAAACCACCTTCCACCTGGTTTTTCAAAGTGGTTTTAACCATAAAGCTGCTAGGAGAAAAGCTTTTCAGTCTTAGAATAGGCAAAAACTTCTTAGGACACAAAAAGCAAAAACCATCAAAGAAAAGGAAAAAGTATATATATATATATATATATATATATATATATATATATATACACATATATATATATAAAAGACTTCATCAATGTTAAAATTCTCTGTTCTTCTAAAGACAGCACTAAGGAAATGAAAATGCAGGCAACAGACTGGGAGAAAATATTTACAATACATATATGTGGAAAAGGACTTGCATCTGAATATATAAATTTTACAACTCAAAGATAAGAACAAAAACATGCAATAAAAACATGGGCAAAAGATTTGAACAGACATTTCTACAAAGAAGATAAACAGATGGCAAAAAAGCACATGAATAAATGTTTAGTATCATTAGTCATCAAAAAATGCAAATTAAAACCATGTTGAGATGTCATTACTCTTCTACCAGAGTGTCTGAAATTAGAAAGATTGACAATACCGAATGTTGGTGAGGATGTGGAGCAACTGGAACTCTCAAACACTGAGTTTTTTAGTTGGATGATTCATCTCACATTGGTATCTTAAACAAGGAAGGGATTATTCACTGGAATCAGGACTGAGATTTAATTAATGTTTATACTTGTTCTCTGTCTCATTATGACCTCAGACATTGCCAGTTTCAATGGCTGGATCATAATATATGTGATAGCTACAAATAAAACACTCTCTACATCAGGAAGGAAATAATTATTATTGACCTGATAAGTTATTTTAGGATATCACCTCTAATATACTATCATTTCTTACATTTAATATTTCATTCCCACCTGGTTCTGTTTCAATATTAATAAATTACTTTAGAGACCATACTGTAGATCCTTGATACCATGCCAATTTTGTGATGTCTTTGGCCAAAAGTAATAAAATTGAGATGAGAAACAATTAGCAAATTCTTGGATTATCTTTCAGTTTATAAGTCAATTTCAAGAGCTAAATTTCCCTTTGACTCAAGCCAGGCTTTATGGAATCAATTCAAATGTTAACTGTGCTAGGTTGTAGAGTTTGAGCTGTAAGATTGGGAAAATTCAAAATAGTTTCATTTATTCCAGACTTTTAATTTCCTATAATCCTTTCACAGTCTATGAAAAATAGTTCAGGGTTCCCTCTGAAGTGAACACAGGATTACTCTTAAATTTAACTCATTGCACTTCCCTACAAGCTTTATTTTGTCTTTTTTTGGGTGATTCTGATTTTCCAAACCCCAAATCAGATACTTTAGAGGCAGCTGAGAAGAAAACAATGAGAGATATGCTATTTCTTTGCCTGAATAATGAAATGTCCACATATTTTGATGATTTATGGAAACAGTGAAACCGGTATCTTAAATCCAATCTCCCCCAGGACCTCAGATGGTACATTTACAGGAGCTGGAGCCGTACCAAATGTTCCCCTCACACCATAACAGAAACACACCCTGAGTATGCACCACCGAGACCTCCAAGTTTAGATGGCGTGTGCATTTGATAGGTTTCTAAACTTTCCGTGGATTCTGCCCTGCATGACCTTACTGCCCCCTGTCAGTACCAGTCTTGGTGGGTTCAGCTTCTTCCTGTTCATTTCTTCCTAAATTCCTTTAAAATATAGACATGTACAGATTAAATCACATGGCAGAATTGTTCGTGGTACAACCTGTACCTTCTTGGAGAAACATATTTAATTAATTAAGAAAAAATGATAGCGTTCAGCAGGAAAAGCACAAAACGCAAGACCAAAACCCCAGCTAAACCTTTAAGCTATTATGAATGACCTCTAAACCACAAACAATGCTAAAGTTCTTGGGAAAACTTTGTTTAACTGGCACACATAATGCATATTAACTCAGAAGCAGAGCCCTGCCAAAAATGTAAACCAGTCACTCTTTATAAATGTGAAAAGAAAATTAGCACATGAGCAAAAGGAAAAACACATCTTTGGTGTCAACCTTTCTGTGAACTTCTGTATGATGATTGCAGTTTTGTTTGCCGGGTTGTTTTTTCTTGTTTTTGTTTTTTGCAGAGGTGTGATGGACAGAGGGAAAGTACACCTGGAGTGAATGGTGCACCTGTTTGTAGTTTCAGGCTGAAACCATTTCAGGTACAATCATGTTCATTGTTCGTGATTCCTGATATACAGGGACCCTTAAAGTCATTTCAAAAGGGCAAGTTTTGCAGAGGTTCCCTATTCTGGCTGTCCATTATACTCACTAAGTGTTTGCAGAAAAAAAAAATCTCTCCAATTCCTTATTTCTTCTCCAGGCTTACTAAATAAGAACCTCTAGCCAGAATAATACTGATAGGACCTAAGCATCAGTATTCACTAATAACCCTTGGTTCTGATGCAATGTTAGACCTGAAAAACTCTGTTTAAAAATAAAATTGAGCAGCAAGATAGTACAGGAGGTAGGAAGAGGATTGAAAGTTGTAGAGCTATTTCCAATTTATCAAAACATCCAAGAGAAATCACACATGTGACCTACAACTTCCAGGTTTGGGGTTTATTTGGATTTTTGGTTTGCTATCTTTTGTTTTGTTTTCTTTTGTTTTATCTATAATGATATTGTCTCAATATTGTATCATGAAAGAAAGATTAGTTTCTTTGAGGAACAGGAAATGAAAAATGAATTATTACATAAGAAAGCATTTTTTAGTAAACAAATACCTTCAACTATGGCCTCCATTTGAGAGAAACTAAAAAGAGGATCTCTAGTAGACAGCTGTGGCTTTTGCATATACAGCATTCATCCCCTTTCTTTTGGAAACAATGCTTTAATTTTGTATTGGGAAAAGATCCCTCCCCCAGTGTCAGCCTGAGTTTAACTGAGCCCACCACCTGGTTCTGGGATGAACATGTGATGCAGACCTGGATAATTCCAATATCACATCCCCTCAGCCAGAATGAGTGGTTCAGATCCTTGAAGATGATCCTAGTCGGGCTATTAGAGCAATCAAGTGTCAGCCCAGCTCCAGGCCTTTTTCTGGAGGAATAAGAGGGAAACCTGTATGCACAGGAAGGCATTGCAAAGGAAAGCAGACTAGCAAAGAAGACAGATAGAACTGGTCCAGTTGACATTATTGGATCTCCTGGATACAGATGTGCATCAAATAAGCAAGACCCTGGACTTGTCAGTTATGTGACTGAATACAGTTAATTTTATTAAATTCATTCATTTATTCATTTTGTAAAAGCCAATTGGAAGAAAGTTTCTGTTACCGATAGCCAACTAAGTCTGATGAATGCAAGATTCTTATTAGTGAAATTGTCAGAACCGTTAAGACATTTAGAGATGCTTTACTATTTTATAGGCAATTTTAATTTGTTTCTTTGTTTGTTTTATTAAGCAAATTAGAGCTTGAATTTCCAAGAATCACAATCTCAAGGAAATTTCTGCTCAATCACCCAATCCATCCACAAGTTTTAAATAAGCTCTTCATCTGGGACCATTACTCTACTAGGCATAATAGAAAAGTGAAACTACAAAGCTTGGTCCTTGCTTCCAGTGAGTTTACTACAATCCACTCATAGAGATGAAGCAAATACATTAAAAGTAATGCAGGAGAAAAAAGCACATAAGCTTCAATGGAAAGAAGTGTTAATTAGCATGTCTTTAGTGCTTTCAGGGAGCCAAACATCATGCGAAGTGGTGCAGAAGGACCCTAAGAAGTAAATAGAACAATCGCTGCCCTCAAGGAGCACATAGTCAGAACATAAAACACAAATTCCAGAAATTAAGTGCACTACAAAGCAGAATGCCATAATTTAATAACAAAAGTGATGCCTTAATACTAAGGCCTTACTAAGGAGCATGGTAATTATTTTTGCTAAAGTACTCTATAAGCTTAGAGGCTTCTTCTCCTATTGTTCCCAAGTCACCAGGTTCCCTCTCAGAGGCTAACTTCACCTAGCCTGTGGATCGCTAGGGTTAGCTGTCTTCTCCAAACTCAACAGATCCCCGACTTCTCTGTTGAGACATGGCATTCTCTAAATAATAAAACAAACCTCCACTGTTGCCCAATTCTCCACTTATCTCCAAGTTTTCATTATTCTCCAACTCTTTGTTCTCCTTTAACTCTAAATCATTCTCTAACCCTCCACCAATTCTCCAATCTGTTTACAGAATTTTTCAAATGTAGCTTCATCTAGTTTCCATACTAATGATGGAGAAGAAGGAGATAGAAAGATAAACACAGGAGAACAAAAATTGGGTCCATGTTTATAAAAATATTTTTTCTTTCCTTCTGGTTTTCTTCTTCCCTTTAAGTTCCAAATCCTGACTCCTTTGGAAACAAACTACTGTTGATTAAAGAGTTGCTTTTGTACTTCAAAAGAGGAGTTTTCTAATCTAAATGACTCTCCAGCGTAAGTGTCTGTATCTGTTTGTATGCATAGTGTGTATGAGTGTGTGTGTGTGTGTGTGTGTTTTGAAGGTTTCAGAACTGGGGAAGAGGGGAAAGCCAAGGGAAGTTTGAGAGTAAAGTTTAACAAATAAGGATCCTAATTTATTTTATGCAATCCTTTGTCATTTCTTCAGGGGGGTGGAGGGATAGATTAGATTAAAATTGTATATAGTCATAGGCGAAGAACATAAAGAATATCTCAGTAACAGAATTGGAGAAAATCCAAGAGTTAAAGGTTCTCTAGTAATTATTCTGCTACCTTTCTACCTTAATTTTCTCTTTGAATTCTTACTACCATCTCTGTTAATGCATGGAGAGCATGAAGCATTGAAATGGAAATTACACAACTTGACAACTTAGAATTCTTATTTCAAAATAAAAAGTTGACATTTAATTGAGTGATGGAATAACAACGTTAGACTATTAGCCAGCATGATCCCTCCCACACAGCCCAAGTGGTCTCTTACCATGTCTTTGGCTTTACCCACTGTTCAGTCAGCTAGGCTGTTCCCGTCTAATTGTTTCACAGAAGGAATGTGATAGCAGAAAACTAAGAAAAAAGTAATTGCTTCTTGGCTTTGGGATGCAAAAGACTAAAGGCCGTGAAAGAGTAGAAAGGAGTCATAATCCAGCAAAAGACATAGGATAAAATACCATGACAAACTACACAGCTTTCTCTAGATCCCCATGGTCAATTTAGGAAACAATGTTCCATGAATTTTGACAGAAGTAGGAGCAAAGGAAATGAAGGCAATCACAGGCTTCCGTGTCCTCCCAACAGAGGGTCACTGCCTAAGCTCCTAGGCTAAGCCCAAGTTAGGGGACAAAACCCCCCAAGAAGTTTGTGGAATCTAGGTTGACCCAAAGAAAGCAAAACCTAAGAGAAAAGGGTACTGTTGAGTTCATTTAGGCAGGTAGAGACTTACCTAATACCAGAATTTCCCATTCTTCTCTGTGGCAGAAAAGAAGGAAGATTATTGGCTTTGGTCAAGTGTGGCTCAGAGGCAGAAGGAGAACCACTGGACCTGAAGTGACTGATGGTCATGCACACCGGAAGAAGGCATATCTCCATGGTGACCTGAGTAAACTAACAGCTAGGAACCAGAAGAGACTATGAATATGACCACCGCTGTGGACAGAGATCATTGAGGATCCAATAAGGCAATGGATGTCTTCAAAAGTGCCTGTCTGAATAAATGACATTGAGGACCAGACTTTGCCTGCCTCCATTCCTGTCCATGAATAGTCACCTAAAGTGCAAGATCTTCACCATTAATTAATGGAATATCCATTAAGCTCTAAACTGATCATTTAAAAGCTGATATATTTAAGTAATTGAAACCCATTATGAAGCTGAATAATGATGTTCGAGTAACTCTTTCTAGTGCAAAGATTTGTCTTTCATATTGATGATCACAAAATTCTGTGAGTGATCTCTTACTAATATGAAGCTAATCAAAATTTTCCAACTGACAGATATGATCAGCATTCACCACATAACCTTGGAGTAACAAAAACTGAAACAGTCACACTTCACCCTCTTGGAAATGAAAACAAAGACATAACTGAAATGTTTTCAAGCCAACAGGCACCAAAGGCATCATTTCAAACAATGCTCAACAATAGCGCCATTTTTCCGGTCTCCAGAGCAATGAGTGGGTGGCTTAGGACCAGAGCAGAGTAAACCTCTGAGCTTTTATGCTGAGAGGAAATTAAAACATATTTATAATGTCACTTGTTTGATGCCTCCACACTCATGTATCATTTACAACATATTGTGATATGCTGCTTTTAAATGCTTTGTGGGTTTCCAGGGTCTATGCTTTGTGCCGTCAACAAAAGCTGTTTGAGGAGACGAATTGTGTCAAATCCAAAGGACACCTCTTAATTTTATTAGACCTTTCTCCTGCATTTAACAGTGTTACCCACTTACTCTTCCTAAAGCTCCCTTTGCACTTTTCTCCTTGACGTAAAACACTTGATCATTCAATAAATAGTTACAGACCATCTGCTACGTGGCAGGTACCATCCGTGGCCCCGAGAAATACCTCTGTAAATGAAACAAAAAACACAGGGTTTTTTCTCTCATTGAATCAACATTCCAGTGGAGAAAAAAAACAGGCAATAAAGATAGAAATATGTGAATTAAATAACTTCAGACTTTGATAGGTGCTAGGAAGAAAATAAAGCAGAATACTGAAATAGGATAACATGGATAGGCTATTTTTATTTAAGATTATCAGGAAAGATGTCTCTGAAGAGGTGATTTATGAGCTGAGGCTTGCATGACTGAAATGAATCAGGCCTGCAAAGATCTGGGAGAAAAGGGAGTAACAAGTGCAAAGGCTCAGAGACAGGATCCATCATGCCTCATGGTGAGGAGACTAGTGTGTCTTAAGCCGAGCCATCCAGAAGGGGAGTGATAGTAGGGCTCCAAGAGGCAGGCCAGGCTCAGCTCTTGTTGGGCTTTGTAGGCCATGTGACTGACCTCCCTGATTCTCCTCTTCTCTTTCTGGTCATTCCATCTTAATCTCATTCATTAGTTCTGCCTGCTTTGCCTGACTCCCAAATAGTGTTTCCCAGATTCCAATCTTACCTTTAGTCTTCCTTTCCCTTCTTGTCTTTTCTCAGCTTATCACCGCCACCAACCATTTGATGGAAACTCCAAAAATCATTATGTCCAATGTAGAATGTATTAGCTATGACTCTTAAGCCGCTATGTTTGCCACAGAAACAGGTCAGTATCAACATATAAGAGTTGTCTACAGTCTGTGTCAACAACCAGATGAATGAGGGTAGCAGAATCAGTATATATGGCAATTATATCTTGAATCAACACATAGGAATTGTATGTAGCAGGTTATTAACAAGGGTAGAAATATTATCACCTGCAGGTAAACCAATCAGGAAAAAACAAATTTTCTAATATGGAGACATTATACCTTTCTGGCACTTCAAGTATGTTAGAGTAAACATTGACCCTTCTGCCTAACTTGCTTGAAGTTCAAGTCTCTAGGGACCAAGAGAACATCCATCCCCACAAAATGTCTAATGGACTATTGTAGGCACTTATGCAGTGGTTAAGGTAACATGCCTTTATACCCTTGCTCCAAAGTGGTATGAAAGTGTACTCTAAATAGATGGAATAGTTTCACAGTGGAATATTTCTGTAATGTTGAATAGTCTTATAATAATGAGCAATTTGGAAAGGATACTATTGGTCATTTCTACTTATCACATAGAAGCCAAAAGAGCTCATCTTACACTGTTGGCTATAAGTCTTGACCTCCGTGGCTTTGACGCCAACTGTGAACTTTCCCCTGAGCTTCAGGTTTATATATTCAATTCCCTTCTTGCTCTATGCACTCTGATATGGCTAGAAAAGGCAAACTCAATAGGTCCAAAACTGAACTCATCACTCTCCTCCACACACCTAACCCTGTACTCCACCTATATCTCTATTTAATGCTGTGATTATATTTCAGTCACCCAAGCCAGCATCTACGAGTCATTGAAGACTCTTCCCCCTCCCTCATCCCCTATGTCCAATCAACTAGCAGATACTCCAGGCTTACAGCTCTTATGTATTTCTCTGAATCCATTCCTTTCTCTGCATTTCATAAGCTGTATTCAAGTTAGGCCCCATCGCCTTTCACTAGGCCATTATGATAGTCTTCTAACTAGCTTCTTTTCTTACAGTGTTATTGTTTCTGAATCCCATCTACACACTAATGTCGGAAAGATTCATTGGAAACCACCATCTGCATGCACCATTTCCTTGCTGAAACTTTCGGTGAGTCCCCATCTCCAACCAAATGTCCAATCCTCCTACTATGCGAATGAAGCTCTCCATGACTGGCCCACATTCATTTTTCTAGCATAATTCTAACACAATTCTGCCTTATCCTTTATGTTTTCCTAACAATAGATTTTTTCATTTCCTCTCACCCCATACTTTATTTTATCTCCTTGGAATTATCCTCGACACTTCTGTTTGTTTTACACTACCATATCCAATCCATCAGGAAGCCCTATCAACTCTATCTTTGGAATTTACCTGGAATATTAACACTTTACACCATCTTCACTGCAATCATTCTATTCCAAAAGTTCATTGTCTCCTCCTGGATTATTGTGATGGCCTCCAGACTGTGTTCCTGCTTCCATCCTTTGTCCCTGCAGTCTAGTCTCCTCCACAAAGCCAGAGTAATAATTTTTAAATGTCAGTTATATCACCTTTTATCCGATGTTTTCTCATTTTGCATTTTGCTTAAGTACTATCCAGATTCTTGATAATGGTTAATAATATACCATCTTCTAACCTGAACTCATTATGTCTCAGATCTCATGTCGCACCCTCCCCTTGTTCACTCTTCCCTAGCCACACTGGGCTTCCTTCAACATGCCAACTATGCCTTAGCACATGGCTTTTACACATGCTGTTCCATCTGTCTTAGAGGTTCTTCCTCTCAATATCCACATGGCTCCTCTCTTCCTTACGAGCTCCCATGAAAGAGTTCTTCTATGACTCTCCTACATAATCTAGAACATCAACCTCTCCCATCACTTTCTAAGGCCTATACTCTGCTTTATTTTCTCCTTACTACCTTTATTTCTCTCTTATCAACACCATCCTATATTTATGTAGGATTTTTAAAAGATTTTATTTATTTATTTATTTTTAGAGAGAAGGGAAGGGAGGGAGAAAGAGAGGGAGAGAAACATTGATGTATAAGACAAATATAAATTGGCTGCCCCTCTGACCACCCCCCAACCCAGGCATGTGCCCCAACTAGAAATCAAACCAGTGAACTTTTGGTTTGCAGGACGATGCCCAACCCACTGAGCCACACCAATCAGGGCTAAGTAGAATTTATTTTTTACATTATCTGTCCCCCCGACACTACAATATAAGCTCTATGAGAACAGAGATTATTTTCTGTCTTTGCATATTCAGTCCTCTGCATCTTTAACAGTACCTAGCACAAAACAGCTGCTTCGTAAGTATTCCTTGAATGAGTGAGTGAATCTCCATGCCCCTGAATAGGCTGTTTATTTGTGTTTGTTTTTTCTGCCTGGCATATTTTACTTTTTCTCTTCTGTTTTGCTTACTTTAATTTTTTTTCAGCATGGACATTATCCCCTCCATAAAGCCTAACAAAGAAACTTTACTTTGGGCTAATTATTCCTCCTTCCTACCTCCATAGCACTGAATATGTGATCATCTAGCAATTATTTTTCTATTAAAATGGCATGAATCTATGCTTTCCTCTTGCACTAGATTTCAGTATCCATTATAAGAGGGAATATGTCTTCATTTAACATATTCAACAATCATGTATTAAGCATGTAGTGCTAGGTACTAGGAATACAACCTTGACCAGATAGGCAAGCCCTCATTTTCATATTGCTTGTAGTCAAATGTCTTACTCTTTGATATACTCCCAACACTTACCATGACTTGGCACATTAATCATCTTGGATGATTGATGAATGTCTCTATTTGGAACTATTATCTTATATATTACATTTCTAAAAGACTCTTTTCTCATATTACCTCCACCTTTCATCAGAAGAAAGGGTACAAAATTTGAAGATAATAACTTAAGTTTTCCTTTGTAGTTTCTCACCCTTGCTCCCATTCCAAAAGTCAAAGGCATTCATGCATTTTCTCCAGTAACAGGAGAACCAAAAGGGCCCTAACGGAATAAAGAAGTAAATTGAACCTCAATTTCTTTACTTTAAAATCAACTTTGTTGATGTACAATGGACATATGCTAAAATGTATCAATTTTAAATGTATATTTTGATGAGTTTTTGGCTAATTTATTCACTAATGCAACCACTATCACAAAGAAGATATGGAACATATTTGTCACCCCAGAAAATTCCATTGTCTCCTCCCCAGCTAACCATACCAGCACAACACCCCTAGCCCCAGACAATCATTGCTCTGCCTTCTGTTCATTTAAATTCAATTTGTCTGTTTCAGGTTCATATAAATGGAATCATTCAGTATGTAATTTTTTGGATCTGGCTACTTTTGTATAACCTAATGTTTCTGAGATTCATCTATACTGTTGCTTGTATGACTAATTTTTTCTTTTATTGCTGAGTAGTATTCTGTTGTACATACATATTACAATTTTTTTTATCCATTCACCAGTAGATGGATATTTGGGGCAATTATGAATAAAGCTGCCATGAACATTTGCATACAAGTCTTTGGTAGAAAACTGTTTATTCCTCTTAAACAAATGCTTAGAAGTGGAAATGTTGGGTCATATGGTAAGTGTATATTTAATTTAATGAGAAACTGCCAAACTATTTTCCATGCTGAAAGGTTTTACATTTCTACCAGTAAAATATTAACATTCCAGGTGCTCTGCATCCTCACCAGCATTTGTCACTCTTTTTTGTTTATGTTAATCTAGTTCTGACAGATTTCAGAGCAGAGTAGTGTCTTGGTAACTGTGGCAGAGGTAAGAAATGCTTGAGCCTTGTAGAATAACAAGAACCTATCTGCAGATGTGTTCTCATAGGCAACTTGATGAAGCTCTTTATAGCTGACCCTGGCACCAAGAAAGTAGCCAAGAGGTTCTGAGCCCCTGGATCTGAAAAGGGAAGCAAAACCAAAAGAACTTTAGGGTTTGGAAGATAAGAATGCAGAAGATAAGAATGCAACCAGAGACCATGGTTAGCTCACAACCTTTAGTAGAGGAAACACTCATACAGGGTTAGGTTCCTGCTAGCCTCCAGTCACAACGTTTTCATCAATCAATCAATATGTAACCTTGTTTTAAGTGTGTTTCTGTTTAAAGACACTTAATTTAATAAATACATATTATTGATTTGTAACATTGAACTCACTGACAACAGCACTATAACTCATGCCTGAATGAAGCTTTTCTAATAAATGTAATTTCCTTTGTAGGGCACACCACAGTCTTCTTGTTCTTGGGAATACTACATAGTAACTTCGGTGCTTCAGCACTGTGTTTGAAGGCCATTCTAAACAGCAAAATCACCAAAAGCACAAAATTATTTTTTTAGAAAGGGGGGGGGCACTAAATAGTCTGCAAATAAAGAACACTTATCATATGAGTGTGTAACAAGAAGGCAGAACGTCGCCTTGTTCAACCTTACCTGCGAATGTGCACATTTGTGACAAGGAGTTGCATGTTCACGAATGACTGTAAAAGTGTCCAGAGTACTGATTTGGGAGTTATAGAAAAATGTTAACAAGTAGGCAATTTTGAAAATATAGAATCAGTAAATAGTGAAGTGCAACTTGGTGTGTGGGGGGGACACACCGGGCATAGTATGCCCTGTGAAGACAAGAACACTGCGCCCCGACCCAGTGTGGCTAGGTTGGGTGTCATAACACAAAGCAAAAGGTGGCCGGTTCAGTTCCCAGTCAGGGCACGTGCTGAGGTTTCGGGTTCGGTCCCTGGTAGGGCACCTATGAGAGGAAACCAATTGATGTTTCTCTCTCACATTGGTGTTTCTCTTCCTCTCTTTTTCCCTTCCTTCCCATCTCTCTAAAAATGAATAAGCAGAATCTTTTTTAAAAAGATATGAATATTGCTAATATTGCTGACATACATTTAGAAAGAAAATGATCTCTCTGTGGATAATCAACATATGTTGAATAATCAGTAATTTGTTATCCAGCATTAGTAGATCAAATGAATTCAACTAAGGTTCTGTTTCTTTCCCAAAGTATTAGTAAGTTATAATCACTTAACCGTAGACATTCTCTAGATTAGCTAAAGTACTTTGTGTAGGTTTTGCTTAACTTTGTAAAATAATGATTTTATCCAAAATACTAATATCACAGAGTTCAGAAAGCAATCATCTTATTGCTGTACATCCAGTTTGCCAGACTTAGAAACTTTGTTGCTTAGAGTTGGGTCTTTGTGTCCAGGTCTTAAGGAAGCTCAGAATTTAGGTCTTTGTGCAATTATACTTACTCAGCACCCCAATTCTCCCTTTCACTTTCAAACCCCTCCCCAACTCTTTCTAGAAGGAACCAATACAATACCTTTCATATTTTAAATAAACTTATGTCACCTTATACAAAATGTAGATTGTTCTTTCTATAGCTTTAATATTTTTTTCTTATGGGCTCAGGGAAGATGTATAATAATCAGCCATTCATTCACTTATTTTTAAAAACCATTTTTAAAATGATAATTGACTGACTATTATGGCCTAGATTACCATCATGCTCTATGGAGGAATC
Source organism: Desmodus rotundus (assembly GCF_022682495.2). NCBI lineage: Eukaryota > Metazoa > Chordata > Mammalia > Chiroptera > Phyllostomidae > Desmodus > Desmodus rotundus. The sequence goes on along the minus strand of NC_071394.1, from coordinate 110,738,183 downwards.
CATCATCTACTCAAATGTCATCCGGCCAGCTCTGTACTACGTCTAATAATCTTGATTCATATTTCCCAAACTTTTAGTCATCTTCACGTTTTACTCCTATTATCTTCTGTCTTGTTCTGAAGAACTTCTTTTGGTTCAAAAGCCCCTAACTGAATCTAATAAATATCTGAGCTAGTGCAGGTAAAACCAATGACAACAAGAACAAAAGCAAAAATCATTTGGGATTTGAAACAGAGAAAGTTTAGGTTTTTCTAATTATAAAACTAAGGGACTTTATTGTCCCAAAGTATTTGAAGTTGTAAACTTAGAAGAAAGAGAATAGTACAAAATAATAGAAATCATTTCTAATCCTAGCACCTCTTTACAATTTGTCATATTCTTGCCTATGAATATTGTTTTAAGTAGTTTAAAAACAGTTTATGCATTTTCTTGCATTTTATACTGTCCCATAATGTAAATTATTTATAAATATAATAACACTCTCTTTTATGATGGCACCATATTTTTTTAATCATTCCTATACTGTTTGTTAGCCAAATACATTCCTTGCAATTAAATAACATTGCAAAGGATTAGTTTGCCATCCAAGTGAAGCCTTCATCATTTTTGCCATGGTTTAAAATGGTCTGTTATTTCTAATTTACATAGAGAGTGTTAAGTTTGCTGTTGGAGAATATAATGTTTTGTGTTTTTTACCTCCAGTTATGCATACCAAGGTCACTTGAAATTTATTCCAACTAAAGTTGTGAATTTTGCAATGGAACTTTAGGTAACTTTATTATAAGTGACACTTGAACAGAAAATATATAGAAGGATATATATTCTATAAACAAAACAAAATACTTTTTAAAATAAAGAGTGTTAAAATAATGCCAAAAATGAGCATGAAGTTTATATATGCTAGGGTTCAAATTGTGCAAGGACAGATAACAACATAGCCTACTTAGGACAGTCCATTTCACAATAAATTATATGTTTTATATCAAGCATGATAACTAAAAAAGAAATAGAGCTCTTATTACTCAGAGACCCACTTTTTCAAATGTAAGCATTTACTTTATAACTTTAATCATGACAACTATTCTCACCACTTAATATTTGTTGACCCCCCACCCCACTCACCCCAGGAAATATGGTAATGTATCAAGTTACTTTGTATTTGTTGAAAATGGCAGCTACAAAATCAAGAAAATTTTTATTTTAAAACAAATTGTTAACTGCTAATAGGTCAAAGTTGCTCTCTTTGTATCCTTAAGGTAAAGAAATCAATAGGACTTCCTGTATGATCACCTAAGAGTACTAGAATTGTGCTCACTTGCACTATAATTATTTGTTTATATGGTAATGACTAGAGTAAAAAAAATAGCTAGGAGCAGCTTAACTGTCGGCAACACCCCTCTCCATTGTGGGTATGGAGCGAGAGGAAAAATGTGTTGCTGGAAGCCATTTGGGAGCAAAGGACAGGGTTATGATGTAGACATAAAAAGAGTCCTCTAGAGAAGGGAGACCAAACCGGGATGTTGAAAAACATAAAAATGTTGGTGATTTTACATTGAAAAAAAACCCATCCACAATTTCTTAGAATATGCACATGGTAAAATTGGCCTTCCCTACCTCCTTGAAGTGAGAGGTGCTCATGTGACTTGCATGGGCCAGAGAAACACAAGGATGTGCATCACTTGCAGGTGGTAGCTTGAAGAACCACTGCACAATTTGCCATGACCCTGTCTTTCCCTGGATTCATATTTTGGGAGACAGCCTCCATCTACCAGCTTCCCGAGTGACCATAATGAACAGAGTCCCATTGCTAATTTGCTTTGGAAATCTATCGTGCACAAGAAATATTTTTTTATTGTTTTAAGCCACTGGAATTTTGGAGTTGTTAATATCACAAAACCCTAATTTAATCTAACTGACCACCACCCCTGTGGAAAAAAATCTCTAGTAACAAAACAAAATTTTCTGATTTTCAGAATAACTATGCCAATCCGATTGCAACAGACACAAGAGACCAAGGATTATTTTTGAATTTTTGTAATAGACACTCATTTATCCTGAATGTCATCTTTTCTCTTGAGCACAGTTTTGTGGCAGAGGGTGTCAGTGCCTCTCCAATGCTACCTCCCTGTTACACTTGTTTGCACTTGGCCCAAATATCAACTCCTACCACCAGCAGTTCTTTGTTGATGGTATCCTCTCACTGATGAAACTCACTCAGGTGGGAAGTTTCTAGAATTCATGTTTTCAGGAGCAACTCTCAAGCAATAGCTGAGGAACATTGAAGTGATGTAGCTCCCTTGCCCCTTGGGTGGAATAACTCTAAAGTGCAATAACTCATTTGAGCTGCCAGAGCTTCCCTAGCACAATGAGGCTTCTATTGTTTTCTGGAACTGAAATTTGCTGGCTTGATAACATGCTCTTCAAGCACAAACTTTCCTGCCTAATTTCACTGACCCACCCTCCTGCCTTTACCTTCTAACAAACTACTTGACCTTAAAATTGTATCTCAGTGTCTAATTGTCAAGCAACCCAAAATAAGTCAAATTTAAACAATCAAAGTTTGGGAACAGAGAATGTAGATGGATAAAGTGGCATGAAAATACACTCAACAGTAGAAAAACAAAACATTTGAAGAATGGTGAGTCATTTGGTTTGTTTGGATTAAACTATATGCAAAGGAAAATAATATGGGATATAGCTGGAAAAATAGATTGGCTAGATCATAAAGGATCTTGAATTATAAAGTGTTTAAGCTTTTAAATACATGGATTTTTAACCTGTTCTGATGTCGAGCCTTCCCTTCATTCTCTGATGTTTTCTCTTACAATGTTTAAATCTCTATTATGCAGACCAGGAAAAGGTTTGTATTTAAAGGTATCCCCATTAAATACAGCAAAGTAAAGAAGAGCCATCAACAATTTAATCACTTGAAAATGTAAAACTATATAAGACTTGGACTATAACAGTTCTGTATTTCTCACCTGCAACTTATATTATCTTACCTTTCAGATGGAGAAGTATAGATAGCATTGTTCCTGAACAGAGGCGTGAACAAAACTTTATACTCAAAAATAATCTGACTTAAAACTTGAAAGGCAAGTGGCTATTAACTGTTCATTATGATAAGTGAAAGAAACTCAATAAGAAGTATGGATGCCTTAGTCTGATATATCAAGGGGCTGAAGTTGTCTTTCTCCCTGGAAATTACAGACCTTAAAAGCGCAGCGCATGATGGTAAGAGCATTGGATACAACTCAACGGATGCAAGGCTCTGCCTTCTGTGTGACCCTAACAAAGTCACTTCTCTTTGGGATTCAGTTTTTATACTGTTAAAATGAGAGGGTAAAACCAGAAGAATACCTAGAAGTTTTCTCCTTCAAAAACTCTAGGCTTCCAAGTATTTGTATTTTGTATATGTTTTATCAGTACGCAGAATATTCCACTACCTTCAGCTGGTTTTGCAATTCTAATATTTTGGTAGCTGTAAGTATACTTATTGTCTCTACTCGCTTGAAATCATCTTTCTCCTCTCTATTACCCTTCCTTTCTTTTACTCTCTTAGAAAAATAACATGCAAATATTTTTCCTAATCTGTAGGAAGGATGCGAAGACTTATCTGCCACTTCTCTCAAGAAAATAGAAACTAATTTTTTGGTTGTTAATGATTGGGCCTTAGGGTTTAATAAGCCCTCTGAGTCTATTGGGAAAGAACAAGAGGCTAACAGCATTGAGAAGAGCAACAACTCCTCTAAATACCTTCTAAAAAGTACAGGCAGAATGATGCAGAGGGTTAGCCGATGAAGCTCCAGGAATTTAGAAGTTGCCAAGAATGCTGGGTGCCCCTTAGCCCAAGAAGAGCTGTGTTACAAGATCTAGCAAATCTCCATTATTTGGGTGCCTGAGTCTCCTAAGAAGTGGAGGGTGGGGCCAGGTAGGCCACCATAGCCACTATCCAGGGCCTACACCATTGGTTCTTCCTATCAACAAAGAGAAAAGAACTAATTGCTCAATCTCTAGCACTTCAGGTATCGACGAGCTGGTAGGAAGGACACTTGGCCACACACTTTGCCATAATACCTTGCTCCCTACTCATCTAATTGCAACCTTGGTAAGCCCATTCTTACAACAACCCAGGATGCCCACACTCCAAAGGGAATATGGAGAAGACGACATGACATCAGCCATTAGTTCTTAAGGTTAGTTAACACCTGGAAGCTTCCAAATCTCCAAAGATAGAAATAATTTCCAAAAATGTAATGTCCATTACCCCATGCTTATTCACATTTTTTGTCTATATTTAATAATTTTTGATGTTAAATCTACTTGAAATCCTATTGAAATTGTTTTCTAACAAGGTTCTTTCATTTTGAAACTGAATGGTTGAATTTTAATACAATGTATATTCATATAAATTAAGAACTAGTACATAAGTAACCAGAAAGGCATGGATATAATTCAGAGATAATACAGTAATTCTTGTGGTGCTAGTAATTGAATTAAATATTTAATAAAATTTTATTAGTGATAAATTTCAAATGAGAAGAAATTTTTTTGAATGAAAGAGAATGTACTGGTATCCAAATGATTGAAAAGTTATTTACTTCAATTAATTCAAAAGTCATCTAACGTCTCCCATGAGATGGGCATTTCAGGAATGTAGAGGTCTGGGCTGTGAAATCGATACTTTTCTGCCATGAATGAACCGGCATCCTCCGAGCTGAACAGGTGTCAGATGAGAAAGTTCAGGCTTTGCTGACCTCAGGCAGCGGGAAACCAACACTAAAGACCCTATAATCTGTCATCAGGCTGCAAAACAGAAATCAAAATGCTGTTTTAAATTTTAGTTTTTAATGGCTTATCGAAGCCAATATTGCTCTGTATTAAAGAACAGGCAGTTTGAGGGACTCAGAAAGATCCCCTTTTGTAGTGTACAGGAGATTATGGCCACAGGAGGAATTTTTCCACTACCGGCAAAGCCAAGGAAAAATCTTTGTTATGTTTCTTGTTTTTTGCAGAATTTGCAAAAACAATAACTTTAAATCAGCCTTCCCAATCTACCACAGGCTCTGGGTAATTATCCCCAAAAGGTCCCTTTAGTGAGTCAGTTTCTATTTTTTTCTTCAAAAGTAGTTTTTTTTGTTGTTTCTGTTTTTGACATTTTAATGCAGGCTTTTTGTTTGCTAAAATAACAGAAGTCTCCTATTAAAAAATCATCAACAACTGTCAGGGATTTTGTTTCTCCAGAGCTCAGCTCTAAAGCCTCCTGACACAGTGACTAACATGGCAATCTGAATGGTGAATTTCATGCAAATTCCCCCTTTTTCTTAGCAGATTAATGTAACTGTAATTGAGACTAGTCCACTGTTTTGTTTAGTTATCAAACACCTATGCTCTATACCTGAAGTCTCTTTGTGAGCTCCTAAAAGACTCCTTTATTTTTTTACTCTGTTCTTAAAGAATCTAATGTAAGCCAAAAAGAAAAATCAAATAATGAGAACTCCTACTTCTGGCCAGAATGGAGAAAAGAAACCAATTTATTCTCCCACTTGAAACAAGGAAAAAATAGGCAAAAACATGTGAAGCAATGGATTTCAAGACATTGAATCACCGGGCAATGAAGGATATTGATCCCTGAAAAATGAGAAATGAATGAAGTAACCCCACATTGTTCCACCTTACTACCTTAAAGGAGGGCCCAGGCCACATCCAGAAAGAGAGAGCCCAGGTGGAATGCAGCTGACTCATTGAGTTGAGGAGGTCAAGTTGAGAGTCTGAGGAGACCAAGGCAGCTATAGTTCACAGTACAGAGTACCAGAGAGGAAAGAGCTCACCAGAGATTACTACTGATGTCTACTGAGTGCCTCTTCTTCAGTATTCAACTGAGTACAGATCAGTGCATGCATGTGGGAAGACTATCTGAGGCCAGAGAAAACAATCACCAAATAGGATTAGAGATACCAGTGCCCAGTGAATAATCAGGGGTAAGAATAGTGCCTGAACCCATCAGGCAGGCTGGAAACATTAAGATTTACAGGGCACTGTGTACAGTACTGAGAAGGATCTTCCCTCAATAGTGGGGAATAATTAGCCCATGACTATTCACTGCATTGATTCTGCCTAGCAATTCAATGCAAGATCAGATAGGACCAAACTATTTCCAAATAACTTAACTGTGTCCCAGAAAAAAGTTCAAAAGTATTTATAAGAACACAAAAATATTCAGCATCCCACAAAGTATAATTTACAATGTTTAGAATCCAATCAAAAAATTTCAGACCCACAAAGAAACAAGAAAATATGATCCATAATGAATACATAAATCAATCAATTGAATCTGATTAAGAACTAACCACAGACGTTAGTTAGCAGAGGATATTAAAATGGTTATTGTAATTGTATTCCACATGTTCAAAAAGTTAAACAAAACACATGGAAGATATAAAAATTCAAATAAACTTCCTGTGGTGAAAACTATAATGTGTGAAATAAAAAACACACATTTTAGGATTAATTGTACATTAGACATTATAGAAGGAAAGATTATGAATTTGGAGGCATAGCAATAGAAACAATTCAAAATGAAACAGAGAACTTGAAAACATTGAAACAATACCAGGGAGGCGTGAACAACATCGAGCAGTCTAACGCATGAGTAATTGGAATCACAATGGGGAGGTGGGAAAATATTTGAAGAAATTATGGATAAAAAATTTCCAATTTGATTAAAAACTATAAACACATATATGAGGAGCTAAAGAAACATAAAGAAAATGATGCCAAGTCACAGCATTATCAAGTTGATTAAAACCAGTGTTAAATAAAAAAGCTTGAAAGCAATCAGAAAAAGATATGTACCAAGAAACCAAGAAGAAATAACAGATTTCTTGTTGTGAACAATGCAAGAAGAACAGTGGAGCAACATCTTTAAACATTAAAAGGAAAAAACCTGTCATTCTAGAATTCTATACCTAGTGAAAAGATCTTTCAAACATGAAACAAAGTAAAAACTTTTTCACATGCAAAAGCTGAATTTATCACTTTCTTTGAGAAGATTAGTAAAATTGATAAATCTCTGGTCTAATCAGGGAAAAGAGAAAATACAATTTGTCCACATCAGAAATAAGAGAGATAATATCACTACAGACTACCCCACCATGTAGCAACCCACTCTGATCGGTCAGCAGCCATTAATCATTGAAGGGTGGCTGTTACAATTTGTTAAAATAATACAAAAATGAAGTTTGTCACATCAATTGACTGTTTCATGAATGACTTCTCTGTAACATGTGATGCCATTTGATAGCAATTTTAAAAGAAACAGAACTTCTTTTAAAATTGGAGTGAATCTTCTTATATCCCGCCTTTGCTTTATCAACTAAATTCATGTAATATTCCAAATCCTTGTTATCATTTCAACAATTTTCACAAAGTCTTATCAGGATTATATTCCATCTCAAGAAACCACTTTCTTGGCTCATCAAAGAAGCAATTCCTTATCCATTTAAGTTTTATCATCAGAATTCAGTGATTAAGTCACATCTTCACATGCCACTTCTAATTCGACTGCTCTTGCTATTTCCACCACATCTGCAATTACTTCTTCCACTGAAGCCTTAAACCCCTCCAAGTCATCCATAAGTGTTGGAATCAACTTCTTCCAAACTCCTGTTAATGTTGATATTTTGACCTCTTTCCATGAGTCACAAATGGTTTTAATGGCATCTAGATGGTGAATTCTTTCCAGAAAATTTTCAATTGTCTTTGCCCAGATTCATCAGAGGACTCAGTATGGCAGCTCTAGCCTAACAAAATGTATTTCTTAAATAATAAGACTTGAAGTCCAAATTATTCCTTGATCCATGAGCTGCAGAAACAATGCTGCGTTAGCAGGCATGAAAACATCATTAATCTCATTGCACATCTCCATCAGAGCCCTTGGGTGACCAAGTGCATTGTCAATGAGCAGGAATATTTTGAAAGAAATCTTCTTTTCTGAGCAGTGTTCTCAACAGTGGGCTTCAATATTTAGTAAACAATGTTGTAAACAGATGGGCTGACATCAGGCTGTGTTGCTCTATTTATAGTGCACAGGCAGAGTATATTTAGCATAATTCTTAAGGGCCCTAGGATTTTCAGAATGGTAAGTGAACATTGGCTTACGCTTGAAGTCACCAGCTGCATTAGCTTCTAACCAGAGAGTCAGCCTGTCTTTTGAAGCTTTGAAGCCAGGTATTGACATCTTCTCTATAGCTATGAAAGTCCTAGATGGCGTCTTTTTCTAATACAAGGCTGTTTCATCTACGCTGCAAATCTGTTGTTTAGTGCAGCCGCCTTCATTAATTATCTTAGCTAGATTTTCTGGACAACTTGCTATAGCATCTATATCAGTGCTTGCTTCACCTTGCACTTTTATGTAGTGGAAGTGGCTTCTTTCCTTAAACCTCATAAACCAACCTCTGCTAGCTTCAAACATTTCTTCTATAGATGCCTCACCTCTCTCAGCCTTCATGGACTTGAAGAGAGTTATGTTCTTTTTCTGTATATGATCTTTCTCTGTATTCTTAAGAGAATGTTGTGGCTGATCGGATCTATCCAGACTGCTAAAACTTTCTCTATATTAGCAATAAGGCTGTTTTGTTTTTTTACCATTGCATGTACAATGGAGTTGCACTTTTAACTTCCTTCAAGAACGCTCCCTTTGCATTCACAATGTGACTAACCGTTTGGTGCAAGAAGCCTAATTTTGGACATGTCTTGGCTTTTGATATGCCTTCCTCACTAAGCTTAATCATTTCTAGCTTTTGATTTAAAGTGAGAGGTGTGCAACTCTTCCTTTCACTGGAACACTTAGAGGTCATCCTAGGACTATTAATTGGCTTCATTTCAATATTCTTGTTCCACAGGAAATTGGGAGGCCCAAAGAGAGAGAAAGAGGTTGGGGAATGATCAGTCAAAATACACACAACATGTGTTAATAAAGTTCACATTCTTATGGGGCCATGGTTTGTGGCACCCAAAAACAATTACAGTAGTAACATCAAAGATCACTGATGATAGACGAGCATACCAAATATACTAATAATGAAAAAGTTGAAACTTGAGAATTTCCAAATGTGACACAGACACATGAAGCTAGCAAATGCTATTGGAAAAAATGATGATGATACACTTGCTCAACACAAGGTTGCTACAAATCTTCAACTTGTAAAAGATGCAATATCTGAAAAGCACAATAAAATGAGGTCTGCTTGTATATAATTTATATGGTATAAGATATTAAGATATATACATATATGTGTGGGTATGTATATGTATATACATATGTTTATATTTATGATTTACATTTGTACTATACAATTAACTCAGCATGAATCATAGACCAAAATGTAAAACTTAAACCTATAAAACTTCCAGAGGAAAACTGTTTTGACTTTGGGGTAGGTGAATTTTTCTTAAATATGATGCCAAAACATAATCTGTAAAAGAAAATATTGACACACAAATTGAACATCATCAAAGTTAAAGACTTCTGCTTTTTAAAATCACTGTTAACAGAATGAAAAGTCAAGCTGCAGATCAGCTTGAAAGAGTCAAATATTTGAAGGTCATATATCTGGTTAAGGACTTGTATCCAAAACATACTTTTAAAAAATCCTCTTAAAATTCAATAATATAAAAAAAAAACCCATGAGCAAAAGATTTGAATGGACACTTCGGAAGATAAATAGATGGCAAATAAGCACAAGAAAAGACCCTCAACAGCAGTAAATTCAAACCACAATGAGATAGCATTACAGACCTATCAATAGAATGGCTAAATTAAAAAAAAAAAAGTTTGACCATCTCTGGTGTGACCAAGGATTCAAAGCAACTGGCACTCTCACACTGCCAATGGGAAGGTAAATGGTTCAACGACTTTGGAAAACCATTAGACGGTTTTCTTAAAAAGTGAAACACATCTCTGTATGTAATCCAGGCAATTCTTTTCCAGATATTTGCCCCCCAAAAACTAATGTGTATGCCAGTACAAAGGAATTTATCTGTGAGAGCCAAAAACTAGAAACAGCACAAATATTCAGCACAGGAAAATGGATAAACAAACTGTTGTAAAGCAATACAATGGAATACTACCCAGCAATAAAAATAAATGAAGCACTGATCCAAGCAACAGCATTGGTAAATCTCAAAATAATTATACTGAGCAAAAGAAAAGAGAGAAAAAAAAGCCAAACCGAAGACAAAAGTATGTACTCTTTGATTCTATGCATATAAATTTCTAGAAAATGCAAAAAAACCTATCCTTCCAGAAGATAGATCAATGGCTGACTGGGGGGTGGGAGGGGACCATAAAGAGGCAGGAGGAAGAGATGACAAAGGAGTCTGAAGAAACCTTTGCGTGTGTTGGACATTTTCATTATCTTGATTACGTTAACAGTTTTATGGGTGTCAAAACTTACCAAACTGTACACTCTAAACATGCACTGCTTGTTTTATATTAATTATTCTTCAATAAAGCAGATTTTTAAAATTTAAATATGAAATGAGTAGACTTGATCTTTCTCTTACACATACATCCAGAAGTCCTTTAATGAAGACTTAAGGTGATACTTATGGTGACCCCACAAATAGTCAGGCTGTAACCTTGGGAAGTAACAGGACTCACCTAGATGTTGACACAATTCCTTTTTACCTCGAGCATAAAGAAGCCCACGTCAGAGTTACATGTTTAGGGCCTGAAAGATGTTAGTTTATGCACATTAATTTAGGGAAGAATTATAAAATTTTAAATATTAAATTAAATTTGGAGGTGATAATTAGTACCGAATAAGAAACTAGAAAGATCTAATTTTTTTCACATTTTTTATTGTTGTTCAAGTACAGTTGTCTCCATTTTCCCCCTACTACTCCCCCACACACCAGCCATCTCTACTTCTCACCCTTGATCCTACCCCTCTTTGGTTTTGTCCATGTGTCCTTTATACATGTTCCTGAAAACCCTTCCTTCTTTTTCTCCCATTATCCCCTCCCACCTCCTAATTTGAAAAAGCTCACACATACCACAAATTAAATAAAAATTTATAAAAATGAAAAATACTATTTTTTGATCTAATAGCACATTTCTTAATGTTTTTGAAATATTTAACTGATTGATTTTAGAGAGAGAGGGAGAGAGAAAGAGAAACACCCATGTGAGAGACAAACATCAACTGATTGCCTCCCATACGTGCCCCAACCAGGGATCAAAGCAGCAGCCCAGGTATGTGCCCTGACCAGGAATCAACCAGCAATCTTTCCGTTCACGGAAGGACATTGCAACCAACTAAGCCACGTGACCAGGGCACGCTTAATACTTTTGTGCAAAAGTTTTGTTCACCCTTCTTATGATTTTGTAACAGTATCTGTAAGAAAATAAAAACATATTTCAGTCTTTCCTTTATAGACATGCATATAGCATTAGTAATTATATATGCAGCATTATTTATTATATTCCTTAGAAGAGCAAACTTTCTGCTTGACTTCTTACTGATAAAAAACAGTCCTCCATTGGTAATTTTACATTTCTGATAATTGGAAAAATTTCCATGGACCAGCTTCTGTCTCTGTACATTTCAACCCAGGTTTCTCTTTACTACCTATATATTTCTGGTCATGAATAACTTAGCACCCATTCATATTGTGATAAAACCTCTGATCCTCTGGGTTCTTGTCCTAATGCCAGGTGAGTTGGCACAATTGACAGAATGAATATTCCTGGAAGGCAAAACTACACTGTGGTGGCTAGCCGTGCCTTACCTAATATGGAAGTGCCTATGACCCATTTAACCACATCCCTGTTGAATTGTATCCCCTTAGCCAGATCTTGAAAATGTCTATAGTCTCTGCAATGCTACCCAACAAGTAGAATATAATGAGGCAGAGAGGATGAGAGGGGAGAATAGACAGCCGTTTTAACCAATTGTAATTAAAATGTCTAGTTTTTGAAATTTTGGAAAATCCTACAAAAATATCAGCCCATTGCTAGAGTTCCTCTCACAACCTTAAAAGGAGAAGTAAGGGATCATGATGGTTAAACTTTCATCAGTTCCCCAGTGAAATAACCTTTCAAATGAGCCACGATTCCTTCTTCCTGCACCTCCCCACTTTGTCTGTACTCTTTGCTTTCTCCTTTCAGAGCCATTCCCAGCTTCTTTTAGTTTCTTAATTTAGGGTTAATAATAGGCATTTGACTTTATATGAGATCTATATAACACCCTGAGAAACTATAGCTATATATTCTTATCACATATAGGGGAAGGGACTGAAGATAATTTCTGAAAATGAGGAATTATCAAGATAAAGGGAATTATACTTTGTTTCTCATATATTAATATATTGCCTCAGAGAAGAAACTAATGTGTACATATATTTTTGTTTAATTAAGCATATGTAAATAATTTGAAAATTTTGCTGTTCCAACAAAAACCCAGACCCCAGTTTTTATTATTCCTATGGAATTAAAATTTCAATTAATTAGAATTATCACAGACTAGCATCATTCAATTTTTTTCTGCCTAACTTAAAATCATTATTAAATGGACCATTATTTTTTTCATTCCATATTATTCAGAATCTTTGGATCTTTTATTTTATTTATTTTTATCAATAATCACTTTATTTTAAAATTGTTTTTGTTGCCATTTATCCAGCCCCCACTACCCTCCTGTAAATTTTAAGTAGACAACTGTTTTCACTTAATGAGAATAGTCTAAATGTAATTGAATTTGATTAATTAGGTTACTGAATTGTTTCAGGAATGTGACTCTGGAAATCAAATCCGATCATTCCAAGGGTGTGGAAGATGAAGAGTTCTTAATGAAGGTGCATTCTCCAGGGAGTATCTGTGTCACTTACAACTCTTTGTGGTAAAAGTGCACAAATCCTATAAAGTCACTCAAACCATACAAAGTAGTTTGAGCAAATAAGTTTGCAGTTCAATCCAGAAACTTCAGGTAAGGCTTGACCCAGGAGTTCAATAGTTGTCAGTATGAACCTGAATTTTCTCTGTCTCTCACTTCTATCTTCAGACTCAGGCTGTACATAGTGGTGACGCCAGCAGAGCCAGGCGCTTTCCTATAGGTGAGAAAATGCTGCCGTCATTTCAGCACTCATACCGTTATACAACACAGTTAAGAAAGGAAGTTTCTCATTCCCAGATCAGCAAAAATCTGGTCTTTTTCATTGGTTCCAATTGCATTACTTCCTTATTCATCTGTGAAATAGGCAATATGTTAGGTGGGATTGGAAGAGTTGAATTGAATATACTGGTTGGTTGAAGTCAATCTGGGCTCATTCCTAGAGCAGGTGGTGGGGTCAATTTCACACAAACTAAATTGCTGTGGTGTGGTGTAGCGTGGGAGATAGGTAGTGAGGGCTAAATTTTCCGAAGGAGAATAATGGTAAGAGAGGATGGATTTCAGGGACACAGCCAACAAATGTCCACTACAACATCATTCATTGAATGATTAGGCTTTAGAGTCAGGCAGTCTGGAGCTTTAATTCTATCTAATTCAATCAGATGTCATCATTTATTATTTATAGAACCTCAGGCAGGTTGACTCTTTTAAGTCAGTTTCCTCTTCTGTAAAATAGTGATAATAATATACCTACATCCAAAAGTTATTATGAAGGCTATATAAGGTAATATGCAGTGAGTTAGGGGTAGGTGCTCAATAATAATACTGTGACTCTTCTACAAATTCTTCAGTCTCATGAATGGCTGCTACTGAAATGGAAGGCAGGGGGATTCTCTTTCACACAGATAAAATCCCCACCCTGGTTGGAGAAGAGCAGTTGTGAACTTCAGGGGGCAATCGACTATTCACTATTGGCTTCTCTCGCTCAATGTGTAGAAAATTCCTTGCAAACCCCCACTGAGATATATGAGCATATTAGGATAGAAATATTTCTGTCCCAATATCCCAAATCCAAATTGGGATTCATTTTTCCAGAGAAATAAGAATATGAAGGATGATCGAGATCCTACACTGGCCCAGAATTATAAATTTAGTCCACAGGAGAGCTGAAAAATCATGCTTTCATAGGTATCTTTGGTGTGATTGCAATGGTATTCTGCCCAAAATCATAACTCCACCCAGTCAGAGTTTCTATGGGAAAGGTATAGTCAGGCATAGGTGACTTTTAAATGAATTTTCAGTTCACACCTCATTATAAGATAGTGAGATAATTGAGTCTGGCTTCACTACACACCACACAGATACATCAAATATATATATTTTAAAATATTTAAGAAATCTAAATGGAGTCATCTTGCACAGAAAAATCTCAGGGAGCAGGAGCAGTGGATGGATGGGCAGAGAACAACAAAACAACAGGTTATTCAAAAATATGCAACACTTTGCAAGTTAAGCTGTCAAAGTCCATTCCTTGTGTATCCAGACTTTGGTTCAATGCCTTGTCGTAGCATCAACAAATGTTATTTCTCTGTATTTCTCCATAAAATGCTCTTCTACATATGCATAGTGGCATTTTAGACCTCTCTTTGTGGTAGAAGGCACAAAAGTGGGGTGGGGGGGGGAAGAGCTTGTTTCTGTAGAAACAAACTACCAGACCAGACTAGTACGTATCTCTGGCAGGGCACCGAACAACATGATAGTTTCTGGAGGGTCATCAATCAGGTTTCCAGGCATCCACACATCTTCAGCTCCAATGGAGTTTATTGCTTATCTGCTTGCTTCCTTCCTTCCTCTCTCTCTCTTCCTTTTAAAATCGCAGCTCCTCCTCTGTGCACAAGCCAAAGTTCAGATACACAGGGAATGGACTTCAACAGCTTACCTTGGAAAGTGTTACATATCTTTGAATAACCTGTTGTTTTATTGCTCTCTGCCCATCCACTGCTCCTGCCCTCTGACAGTTTCTATGTAAGATGGCTCCATTCAGATTTCTTGAATATTTAAAAATATATATATTTGATGTATCTGTGTGGTGTGTAGTGCAGTCAGACTCAACGATCTCACTATTTCACAATGAGGTGTGAAGCAGCTGTATTCAAGGTAACATTTTATACGTATGCCTGGGGTGGTGGGCAGGGCTTGCATCTGTCTATCATTTCTTTTCTTTCCTTTCTGAGTGTAGAGGATTTTACTCTAGTGCTCAATAGCCCTTCAAGCCAGGGAGCATTTCCTTTAGTCCAACCTCAAATCCCCCTGCTATAGTAGCAAGGAGGTTTCTACTCTACTCGGTAGATATTTGAGCACAGCTGGTCAATCTATTCTATGTTAAAACCTTTCAGGTACTTGAAGATCATTATTAGATTTCCTCCCTTCTCCTGGCCATGGAATTAACCTCCCTCATTTGCTGTAATATTTCTTGGTTACAAATTATTTGCCATCTCTCTTTCCTATTTATTCTATCCTAATATTCCAATCCCTTTTTGAACTGAACCCCTCAATTTGATTATGGAATATAAGCAAAAGAAATATTAGAATAAAATAAGAAGAGAGAAAAGTTAGGAATATAACAGGAGAAGAATAAGGAATAGGGTAAGTGACCAGAAAGAACCACAGTAAAGGAGAGGGAAGGGGCTGTAGACATGGTGCTTCCAGATGGAGCAAGATTTGCATACTGGTTCTGTCACTGACCTTTTCTGAAGACTCTTAAAAATTACTTAAAACTTCAGTTCCTTAGTGTGCTAAAATGAAGATAATTCACAGGGGTAATGTGAAAACTAAATAATATACAATTTTGCATGAAAGAAAAGCTTCCCTGGCATGAGCAGAGGCTTAACAACTGCTCATAAGGATGTGGCCCACTCTGCAGTGCACCACCCAAATGGCCTTGAGTTCCTTTGACCTTTTCTGTGCATTCCTTTCTGCTCCTTGGCTTCTGTTTCCAATGGCCTTCACATATGACTCTTCTTTAGAGGATTACCCTAGGGCTGCTGGAGCAGAAATACCTGGGAGTTTACGTGGCCCTGGGGTGGGCCTCTGCGGTGACTGATGATGCAGGAGTATACAAGCCCAGCCTCCTCCCAGTTGCCCTGTGGTGGACAACTCAACTTCCACTCTAAGTTTGGGCTAAAGCTCCTGTTATGGGACTTGGTCGCAAATAGCACGTTGCTTGGCTTCTTACCTTTTCCTGTTCTGATCCCCCCACTTTCTTACCAGGTTCTCCTGGGAGCACTTCCTTAATAAATCATTTGTATGCAAAGGCTCATCTCAGGATCTGCCTCTGGGGGCCTGACCTAAGACAATTTACCAGTGTAATTATCATCCTTGCTTCCTCATAGTGCAAGTTTTTTGAATATCTCAATTTAAGAAAGATAATACTGAATCTTTCTCAGGTAGATACATGTTCTGAAAAAAGATTCCAAACAAGGCAGCTTCCTTAATTCATCACACTGCGGACAAACTGTAGCCCATAGTGAATAATTTACGTAATTACCAGAAGTTAAAGATGTTTTAATTAGGTGACATGGGCATTTCCAAAATAATTCAATGTTGTTGCTTTGTCACTTCTCACCTTGTTTCTGTACTACCGAGTCCACAAGGAATAAAACAGTTCCCATCCACGGACACAATTCTGCTTTATCTAACCTCCTCTCTCCCCTTGTGAGAGGCCACATCTAGATGCAGGGTCTTGAGAAGTTGGAAAAAGTCCGCCTAACTGAGTCTCCCTAGAAAAGGAGACATGAGAATCAAACACCCGAGAGACACATACAAACACACACTGGAACTGAAGAGGGAAGAGAAGAGTTCAAGGTCTTACAAAGACAGGTTCAGGGCAAGAACAATGAAGATAACTCAAAAAGCATCGAGGTTAATTGCCAGCCAGTTCCTTGAGTCATTGCACAGGAGGTGCAGAAGTATGTCAGGATGGCTTGAAAGTCCAGATGCAGAGATTTTAGGGCTGAAGACCAGCAAGGATGGGAGTTCATTGTATCTCACAGTCCAGCCACCACTCCTGAGGGTCCATCGAAAGGACTTCAATTAAGAAATTTGTTCCCCTCATGTGCCATCTCTCATCTTTGTTTCTCCTCTCATTGTGCCCAGCTTCTGGATTGGTCAGCAATGAGTCAGGAAATCTGCTGTCCCTAATTTAAGAGGAAATCAGGTAGCCAACAGGAATTGGTATGTTTCACATTTCTCTCTGCCCTGCAGGGCAGTATCATGCCTGGACTCTAACTACGTGAGCTTTTGACAATTTATTTTAAGAGGCTGCATTTCAGTATGTTGTGGCTGCCAAAAATGCAAGCCCAAAGATGTGAAGCAATAAGATCATTATCTCTCATATGCATTTGTCCTTCCTGAGGTTCAAGGGGGCAAAAGTGTACATTTTTTCCATCTTAAAATTAATCTGATCACTCCCTTCTTTCTCTCTCCTCTTTTACTAATTTTCACTCCAATCAGCCTGATTTTGAGGCCTTCCATAAAAATCAACAGGATATATACTTTTGTTTTAGCCAAGATTACCCTCCACTCTGTAGCATAATTAGACTTCGTACCAAATCCACCCACACAACTGCAACCCCATCCATTTTTTAATTGGATTTTTACATTCAAATCAATAACTATAGAGAGGATTTCTAACCACTTACATTAGACCAGTTTTATTTGTTTCCAAAAGATGAGGAGCTCTTGCTCTTGCCAAGGCCGCAGCATGATAAATACATTGAGAAAGCAGAGTGTGCGCGCACATACACAAATTTTCTACAAGGCCTCTTCCCCCCCCCCCCCCCCGTTGTCATGGTTTCTATTCAAGTCTATTACCTATGGTAATCCTAGTTGAATGATGTTCTATTTGTTTGTTTGCTCATTTATTTTAAAAATCACAACATTTCCCTGCCTTAGTTTATAGGGCGGTGCTCTTAAGAAATTTAAAACTCTCTTTCTCAATATCCCGTTCTCTCATTCCAGCTTGCTTTTGAGCAAGTTGTTTACATCTGAACCCATTTTCTTACTAAATCCATAAAGGTTGATGAGATTTCTTGGATTATTAGAACTTGAGCCCAGTGGAATTACTGATGAACTCCACAGATGCTACAGAATTACAGATGAACTCTGTATTGTTAACTGCAATGCTAAATCCCTTCCATGGATTTTCATCTTATTAGATCTTCCAGCAACATTTGACACAACCAATCACTATCTCTGCCTTGAAACATGTTCTTCACTTGGCTTCCAGAACATCCTACTCGTGTTGATCATTTCTTCTCAAGTTCATTGGCTTACATCTCTCTGAATTCTAAGATTCAACCCAGAGACTCCTTCTCTAAGAAATGACCAAACTGATCTCAGTCAGTCTCATGGCTTTAAATACCATCTACACACTGATGATCCTCAAATATCTGTCTCCAACTTGGTCCCCTCTCAACTCCAGCCTCATATATCCAAGGGCTTACTTGATAACTCCACTTGGATATCTAATAGACACATAACTCTTTTTTTTTTAATCTTCACCCAAGGATATGTTTTTATTGATTTTGGAAAGAGAGGAAGAGAGAGAGACAGACAGACATTGATGCGAGAGAAATCGATGGGTTGCCTCTCCTACATTCTCCAAGTGGAGATCAAACCCACGACCTAGGTATGTGCCCTGACAGGATCAAATCTACAACCTTTTGGTGTGCGGGAATATACTCCAACCAACTGAGCCACCTGGCCAAGACAACATATCCCATCCCAAATTAGGAAATTTACCTACACACACACATAACTCCTTTCCCAATTTCCCCCAATTTAATTATTTGAACCTCCACTTTACTAGTTATTCATATCAATGTCCTGGGGGCTTTTATAAGTCTACTCTTACCCTAAGAGCCATCATCAAATTCTATTGCCTCTGCCCTCAAAATACATTCAGAACTACACCCCCCGATCCAGTCCCATCTAAATAATTTCAGTAACTTCCTAACTTATCTCCATCTGGCCTGACCCCTCTTCCATCTATTATCAGACAATATAACATTCAGAGTGATCATGTTAAAAAGGAAATATGATCATTTTAGCCTTTGGCATAAAACCCTCTAACAGCTTCTAATGGGACTCAAAGCAAAAGCCAATGCACTTCCTATAATTTACAAGAATCTACATGGTCTGGTCTTCCTTATCTCTGTGGTATCATCTCCTATATCTAGCTTCCTCATTTTTTCCACTTTAGTAATCCCAGCTTCTTTTTTTCCCCCCACAGAAATGACAGGCACGTCCCAGCCCCATGGCCTTTGCAGTTCCTGCTCCCTCTGCCTGGACTACCCACCCCCATATATCTACATGGCTAATTCTCCCACTGTCTTCAGGTCTTCACTTAAAGTCACCTTCTCAGTAAGGCTACTTTCACCTATTCTGTCTAAAACTTCTCCTCTCCCCTCCTTTGTTTTATTATCAGCCCTTATTCCTATCGAATATGTCTTATACTTTATATTTTGTTTATTATCTGTCTTGCTCACTGAAATGTGAGATCTATGAAGGCAGACAGTTTTTCTGTTTTGTTCACTATTCAATCTCCAGCTCCTACCGCTGGAAACATGGTAGGTACTCAAGAATATCTGCTGAATGAATGAATAGTGGTCCAAAAATACAGAGATAGTTTTATCTGACCCATCACAGTAATCCCAAATAAAAAAGGAGATAGGCAGAGTAAGAGTTACTGTCTTTTGTTTTCCCGATTTTTACAGTTCTTCTCTTTGCCAACTCTTTTGTTGCCTTCTTTCTTGTTGTTATTATTACTTTTTTTTTTAATTTGAAGATACATAGCAGGGATTCTACACTGTTTACGTGAAAACAACAGAAAATTAGTCAAGGAATGAAGAAGTACCTGCCATTTTATTACTCCGTGGAGACCAATTGAAACAACTTTTCAGAATTGTGGCAAGTTTTTCAATTTTGTTTGTTTATTTGTTTGTTTGTTTGTTTGTTTATCTTTCTGTGTCTCTGATTCCATCATACCTAAGACCAGGGGGACCTTCCCTTCCCATATTGTATCACCTGCAGGCATGAAAATACCTATAGGCACTTGTGTGTATTATCTGTTTATTTGGGGATTTGGTATATTACTATTGGGGTATGGAAGATTGGTTTCATACAGGGAGTTATGTAGCATCTTCGGGGGATCTGAGACCTAGAAAACAGCAGTCCTATTCAAGGAAGACCATGCTACCAGGGAGCCCAGTTATCAATCAATGTACCACAAAAATTAAACCGTCTCTTATAACAGCAGTTGAAGCACTGTGGGCAATGAATTCTTAGGGGGTGGCAAAACAGATGAAATCCAGTCATCACATTTTACAACAGATCTGCTGCTTGATAAAGTACAACTGGAGAGCAGACTGTTAGCAATAAGGCCATTTCTAAGAATAAAATGAGAGTTTGTAAAAGATCCATTTGAATTATTAACTCCAAAAAGTGGCTAGAGAAGAAAATGGTTGCTGGTATCACTGGCTTTTCTCCTCACGTGTATGATTAGAACAAAGGGAGGCACAGAAGAGCAGGGGAAAGAAGTGAAAGCAAATTTCCCTCCGACATAAGGAGGCACATTTTCACGCAGTGCCTCATCCATACATGGAGAGGCCACCTACCAGGTAAAGAAAAACACTGCGGCCATTGTGAAAGCAAGCAGATGCCGAAGCAGGGGAAAACGACACTCATTTTTACCAAACACCATCTCTTTTTGTGCTTGCAAAAGCATTCCTTTAATACCAAGTGGACACATCCAGCCTTTACGTTACTTTGCACCCTGTGGATTTGCACTCCCCACTCCCAGACACCCCTATCCAGACTGAATTTAAAATCTAAGCCGTGCTGGAGGTCACAAGGAAACAGCCAAGGTGACCACGAATATCTTCTTTCTTGTACTGACTTTACAAATGAAGAATGAATCGAAACGGAAAGGCCAGATTAGTGTTTTCCAATTCAATATTTTTCACCACATTAAGATGAGATTTGAAACCTTTCGTCTGAATCAAAGCAGAGAAACACGTTATACAGGTCACAGTGGTTGATGTGCTCCTTTGATTTTATGAACATGTTTTCTCCATGTTGTATGGACACAAACAGGTGCATCCTGACTCCAGGAAATAGAGATGCTTCATTATGGAATGAAGTCCAGTGGAGATCATTGATACTGAACACCCTGGGACATCATTTGGCCTTTTGCTCTTCAGAAAGTTGCTTTCAGAACCCTTCCAAGTCACATTTTTAAATACTTTCAATAGAAAGTCCCTACATTTTCCCTGAAGCATGTACATTATGACATTTCAGAATACGTAGGTCCCATCAACCATAAATACTGCTAATAAATAATGTCGGCATTTCCTGTTTACTTCATTATTAAAGAAATATGCCTTTGTTATATAAAGTAATTGAATGCAAGGTAAGTTTAATATTCAGAACTATTAAGGGTTTAATTGTTCTTCTTTTTAAAAGGAGGAGTAGAATTTACCTGTCAAATATTGTAAGTCTGACCAGGGCATTTCAAGAAAGACAGTAAAAGACTTAAAAAGAAAAGATGCTAGGATAAGTTTAATCTAAATATATATAGGGTGAAAAGTACATGTTCAAAGATTACAAAATCATCATGTGTAAATAAACTGGTTCACCGAATTCTGGAATAACAGTGCTTGAAAGAAGCAGTTTGGAGTTGCACTATTGCAATTGCTTGTGGTTGTTGGAACAAGCAATTTTTCAGTAAATTTTGCACATTGCAAGGTGAATATAGATTTGGAAAGTCAGGTTTTTTTTTAATGAGATCGTATATATGATCCAAAAGATTTGTGTAAAGTTTGTTTGTATTTATTTAATTTGTTCAAGGCACTGTCCTAAGCACTTAAAAAAATTAATGCATTAATCTTCACAGAAGTTCAGTAAGGTAAGTATTCTTAATATCCTCATTGTTCAGACGGAAACTGAGGCTGAGACAGTAAGTAACCTTCTTGACATCACATAGCTGATAGGTGGTAGAGTCTAGTCTCAAAGTCTGTGCTCATAACTACTCCATCTCTCATTCATTATGCATTCAATAAATATTCAATGAGCACCTACCAGGTGCAATTTACTAAGGTAAATTAAATATTTTCTTCTCTCCAAAATGTCTACAGATTAAGAAGAGAGATGAGACATTGACAAATGCCTACATCCTAAGGTAACGTGTGACAAGCTACCTAACAGACACCTGGAATATATGAAGCAACTTTATCATTTCTACGGGTGGTTCAAAGAAAAATGGACATGGGAGAAGTAGGAGAAGAAAAGGCTTTAGGAGGAAGGGACTAGCAATCATAATGGGGATAATTATAAAATGGGTTTATAGTAAACAGCATTCAAATGTTTCAACAGAGAGTTCTCATGGGAAAAAATAAATTCTTTAAAAAATGCTAGCATTGGTCAATGTGTTTAGACTCAGTGAGGCCAAGGCTCTTGGAGCAAAACTTGACTCTTGCCTTTTTTCCCACTTTGACAGCAAAGAAACTGCCCAAGTATTTACTATTTTAAAAATATAATTTAGCTACTATACAACCGTGAGAATGACTAAAGTTAAAAACAAAAGAATGACAACACTGACAATGCCAGGTTTTGCCAAGAATAAGGAGCGACTGAGTGCCTTATAAATTGTAGGCGGGAATGTAAAATGGTACAACTTCTTTGGGGGAAAAAGGTCAACCAGTTTCTTATAAAACTATACACCTACTCCAAAATTCAGCAATTCTATCTCTAGGTATTTACCTGAAAGAAACAAAAGCAGATGTCCACAAAAGGCTTGTCCAAGAAATACAACATAGATGAATCTCAAAAACGTTATGCTGAGTGAATTTAGCCAAATACAAAAACTGCATGCTGTATGACTCCTTTTAGATGAAGTTCTAGAGTTGTAGAAACAACTATTTGGTGGAATCACATCAAAACCATGCTTGGCTCTGAGAGGCTCAGTGCAGGGATTACTGGGAAAGAATATGAGGGAACCTCCTGGATGATGGTGATGATGGGGATGATGGTGATTAGAGTTTGGGTGGCACAGATACGTGCATTTGTCAAAACGCACTGAATGATCACTTAAGATTTATATATTCCATTGCATATAAATTTTACCTTGAAAGTTCTAAAAGAAGTGTAAAAGATATTGAATTCTAGTTAAAGGTATGCATGGTGTACTATTTAGAAGTAAAATGCCTCCAGGTCTGCTACTTACTTGAAATGTATCAAAAAGTAAGATGGAATGATGGCTGGATAAATACATATGTCATAAAGCAAATATATTAAATATTAGTTACAGAACAGAGCTGGTAGATCTATGAGTGTTCACTGTGATATTCTTTCAACTTTTCTGTATGTTTAAATTTTTTATAATGAAATGTTGGAAAAGTACAACTCAAGAACATATTAATATATATTTTTAAAAGGTCTGAATATTTGAATTTTCTACCTTGCACTGAGAAAAGGTTAGGTTTTTACTTTTTTTAAAACCTTGTTTTTTTGAGGAATAGAAGGAAATAACCGGGAAAGTAACACCACTACACAGCATGAAGGAAGGACCCCAGTTTTATGGCACAAGACATATGTCTTATGTGTTTTAGATAATTTGACTATAGACTTCAGATGGAGTTTTAATTTAAAAAGAAACTGTAGTGGATAAATCAAGGATATTAGAATATAAGTACAGTCTCTGGAGACCTGAGAATTTGTTAAAGACAGTTTTTGCAAGTTGTGCAAAAAAATTGGAAAAGCTCATAGTGCACAGTGAAAAGGGAAGAAACTATATAATAATCCTACAACCAAAAAAATCACTGTTAATAATTTGAGAAATAAAAACATCTGGGCAAAAATACTTTACACACTTATTATTTTTAGGACAAAGAATTTCTGGAAATGTGTATTTATCAGCACACCTTAGCTGGCCTGTGGGTTAAAAAATAGTCTCCATGTGCCCTTAACAAAGTGTCCTTATTGCTTGACAGACAGCTCAGTGATATTAAATACAAGGTTTGTCAGCATTCCAGGGGCCCATGGGAAGAGAACTGAACCCTGTGTACACCTGCAGTTCATGCAAACACACACTTATGCACTAGAGTGGGGTAAGAAGGGAGATAGGAGATGATGAGCTCAGTTTGAAAGTGTTCCTTTCTTCTCTAGGAATGGAGGAATGTTCAGTGAGGTGGGAGCCTAACCCTGGAAGATACACAAGACAGTAAGGGAAGTGTAGGAGACTTGCTCTTCTCACAGTGCAAGGTTGTGCTTCATCCCCTCCCAGGGTGACTCCCCTGGTGGGTGTTCCTGGAAAGAGCAGCTTCTGTATTATAAAAGGATAAAGAGACTGTGTCATGTCAATGGGAAAATTAATAAACCACTGTGCCACAAAGGCCCTCTTTAAAAACAGTGAACATGAGGCAATAAGGTATTTCCATGACCCAGAAGAAAAAGGGGCAGGCCATAGGTAGACACTCGGAAGTGGAGATTCATAGCAAAAGAGCTTAAACTCAATGTATCCTATAGGCAAGAGGACCTGGTGCAAGGTAAGAAAAGATTTGTGTATCTCCAATCTCTGCCTCAGCAAATGACTCATATCTAGTAGTGTACTGGAGCCAGCAGACACCAGCTGGAGAGAGCCAGTTGGTAAATACACAGGAATTTTGCAAACCGGTTTGGTAACTTGAAACTGGCCATGACGAGAGCATTTACAGCAAGGAAATCAGCAAATGGCACGTATCAGTCTTTTTTTTTTTCCTGTAGACCTGGTTTACCAACTCACCACAGCTCAAATCCAAAGCTCCTTTTCTGATTTCTCTCCAAAATTCCAGAACCATTCTTGCCAACTACATCAGAACATCACTCATCAAATTCATTAAGTTCAAAAAAAAAACAAAAAACCCTCATCATATTGTTTCCCAGGTATGATCTTACTAGTGTGTTCTGTACTTCTGTTAACAACTTACCATCTCCCTAAAACCCACAACTTAAAACCTCACACTTGTATTCAACACTTTGCTCAAAAATAACATGAGGGAATAAAAGGAGGAAGAGAATTATTCAAGTGGTACTATTTTCTTAACACATTGTGTCAGCCCTTGTGATAAGCTTTTTCCAAACAACATCACAACATCTCTTGAAAGAAGGTATTGTTTCAGTTCAGCAAAGGGAAAACTGCAGTTCAAGGAAGTTATATTACTTACCCAGACTTTCACAGCTAATAAGTTTCAGAACTATAGTTTGAATCCAGGGCCCTTTGTGTACAAAGCCACTCTTAGAATCATGTGTACACTTGTGTCATCTCACACTCCCAGCAAAATATAGGCCATTTCCTTCACCCCAGAAAGTTTCCTCCTTCCTTGTTCCAGTCCATCCACACTGGAGAGTAACCACTACTTTGATTGATTTCATCACAAATGAGTTTTATCTGTTCTAGAATTCCATATAAATGAAATTATACAGTGTATACTCATTTGTGGAAGTCTTCTTTAGCTCAGAATCTTGAAAATAAGCTATATGATTTGTGTATATTGGTATTTTTGTGTCTTTATTGCTGAGTAATAATCTCTTGTGTGTATAAAACAATGTTTGTTTATCTACTCTTTTATTTAAAAACTTTTGGTTGATTGGCTATTATGAATAAGGATTCTATGAACATTCCTGTACAACTATTTTTGTTGACATGTACCTTACTTTCTTTTGGGTAAAAACTAAAAGTGTAAGTGTTCACCCATAGGTTAGGTGTATGTTTACCTGTATGAGAAACCATCAGGCTGATTTCCAAAGTAATTTTGTATTTTATATTCCAACTAGCTATGTATGAGATTCTAGTTGCTCCATATCCTTGTCAGCACTTAGTATTGCCAGTCTTTTTAATTTTAGCCATTCTAGTGTGTATGTAGTAAAAAGTCATTGACTTTAGTTAGCATTTCCCTAATGACACTTTTCTAATGACTTATGAGGTAGACCTAAACATGAAAGAAACACAGGAGTATCAGTAATATATTTTCATGATGTTGGAGTAGGCAAAAATTTTTGACAGGACCCAGGAAGCACTCACTTTAAAAGATAAAAGGATATATCAAAATTAAAACCTTAAGAAAATGAATAAATAATCCATATACTGGAATAAATACACATACAAAAGACTTATGCCTAGGCTATCTAAACAACTTTTCAACTCAAAAATTTTTTTAAAAATCAGTAGGAAATTATAGTCAAAAAATTTAAACAGACACTTACTTCACAAAAGACTATATACAATGACCAAAATGTACATGAGAATGTTCCTCATAGCACTTCATGTTTACCTTTTATAGGAGTCAATTGATTTTTATTTTGTATTACACACACACAGTCTATGTACATATAACTAGCAATGCGAACTGTAAACCAGAAAGCAGAATAAACATTTGAGCCACCTTTGTACCCTCAGGATATGCATTGATGAGGAGATAGGATAAGCTCACAAACATTTTTAAATGATTGACCAAATGAATTAACAATGTGTATCTGAAGACATTTCAGCTGCCCATGAATACTGTAAGCGAGCAAAGCAGTAATAGTAGAGCAGTGCCAAGAGAAAGAAAAAACAAAACAGTAACAAGAAGAATAAGCTTAAGAGGGGAAATTGACTATCTCCCATAGACAGATGAAATGACATTTTAAGTGTTAATGTAAAAATAAGAGGAAATAGGGTGAGTAGCATAAAATGACAAAGTTAATGTGAAACAAAGCTTTCTAAAAATAAGACATCTACTCCTTTGCATGGGCAACCCATCTCCTCGTGGGCAACTTTGCATGTGAAAGCCCAGGGGAAGCTCTCAGACCAAAACAGGAAGCTGTGCCTGTGCTCTGAGGCGGAAGTCACCAAGACATGCTTGTTGTGTACTCTGATGTGCATCCTGCTTGCCAGAAAACTCAGATCCCTTGTCAAAAATAGACCCAGAAAATGCAGATAGAATCATCACTGCATCACAATGGTGCTTTCAGATTCAGGTAGCGCCTTGGAATTCCCAGCTTACCATAATTTCAATTCCTACGGGGCATGTTCTTTCTGAAATAAAACTTGTTCACTGAGGCACTTGCGAATGACTTGTGTGAAACTTGCTCACCTCTATTCAATGTTTGCAGTAACTCTGAAAGGAATTTTCTAGAACTAGAGGCTTAGGTGGACAATCTTCACAATCATTTCAAAATAATGTACTCTCTGTTCCAGATGATGACCTCAGGAACCAGATCTTTTCGTGGAAAAAAAAAATGCCTGTATATATTCCAATGAACTTATTTCTAACCCAAACTTCAAACTAATTTGTGTAAATCATACAAATCCCAAGTAAAAGAAAGATTTCTTTTCTCTGCTCATCTGAGCTTTGACACATGTGAAAATTTTTACTAAAAGAAGCAACTTTTGTTACTTTTCCTTTTTGAGATTCTCAGGAGGAAAAAAAAAAACAACCTTATTGAGTAAATTAAGTTACATTTCACGACTAGAGCAGTAAACAAGAGAATTAGAGGAACACTCTGGGTGGGGTTCATATAGGTCCTGGGAAAAGAAGGACAAACAGAAATTTAAAAGAGAGACAGAGAAAACAGTAAGAGGATTTAGAAGACCCTAAATGATGACATTCCAGAATTGTACAGTGTGTGTGAGTGAGTGTGTGTTTATGGAGTGTGTTTATAAGAGTCAGAGAAAAGAAAACCTTAAGTGAAAGTTATAGATTTGTCAGGGAAACCTTGGAGGGTAAACATATTTACTACTATTCAAGCAGAACACACCCAGGTAATGAACAGAACTCCTTAAATAACATGAGCTCACTGAGATGCCACCTCAGAAGCATTGTTCTCCACTTGAGTAGAACCACCTAACACAGACATGCACACAACCGCATTTAAACTCCAGACCTGAAGCCACAGCAATAGACAAGGGGGAAGGAGAAGGTGCGAACAGCAAAAGAGCAGAGTAGTCTTATACATATTGCGTGGTCATGCAACCTTCATTCAAACCACTCTCTTGAAGTCTCGCGACTTTTCAAGTTTTCTTAATTGAAAGCTAAAAAAAAAAGGGGGAGGTGGGCTGTAGCCAGGGTTAGGAGAAAACAAAAATAAATAAATAAATAAACAAATAAATAAATAGTTCAAAGTTCTAGACTGACGTCAAGGTAAAGGCAAATTCATTCCAGTCACTGCATTCTTTGTCCTTCCCTCCATGCAAATAGCCTGTGAACACCTCCTCAAGGCTCCGCTGCTCCCCTTGGTGGCCCTTTCTCAGGGCAGCATTGGCCTGGACTTTTAATGTTTAAGACATTTCTATGAGAGATACACGTATACTGTTTTTTAGATCTCATATTATTTTAAATTTCAAGGAGAGCCTATTATTCAAAGCATTTCCTCCAGTTTCTCTATGTCTAAGTGTCAGTGTGGGGTTTTGGACTTTTATAAAATGCAGCATGTCAGAATACTATTCCATTTCAGAATCAGTGAATGGGTTTGCGCCACCGGAATGCCAGGCTTCAGCATGTTATTTTTGTATTTTAATTCAGATCCTTTATGCAACTATCTATCCGTTTCTAATTTGAATTTTGCTGGGTGGTTTAAAGCTTTTAAGTTCTTTCACATCTATTCTTTAAGATGCTTAGTTTAGCATCTTACATTTCTTTTCCCACCAGGGTTTTCTTTGTGCATAAATCTTTGGCACCCCAGGCGGCAGCCTCGGAAACAGTTGTTGAGCTTTCTGTGGCCCCCAAACTCTCCTAAGGAATATGGGCAATTTGGGAGCCTCCTGAAGGCTTTGGTGCCTGGGGTAATGTGTGCTGTTTGTTCAGTGAATTAGCACCTTAGCAAAGGATCGGTAAAAAGGTGTTCCTGACGGTGTGGAGCGCAAAACAGGAAACACAGTCAATCTGTTTCAGCACTATTTGGTGCTCTGTCATCACTATCCAAATTTTAGACTCTGGTTTAAAATTGATAACCTCAATGTGTTTAGCCTCAGTTTACAATGTTTGAAAAAAGATACCATTGAGAAGATATCAGCTAGAATCTATGATCTTGGGGGAGCTTTTTAAAAAATATATGTATTGATTATGCTATTACAGTTGTCCCATTTCCCCCCCTTCACTCCACTCCATCCTGCCTACCCCCTCCCTCCTACATTCCCCCCCCCCCTATAGTTCATGTCCATGGCTCATACTTATAAGTTCTTTGGCTTCTACATTTCCTATACTATTCTTACCCTCCCCCTGTCTATTTTCTACCTACCATTTATGCTATTTATTCTCTGTACCTCTCCCCCCTCTTGCTCCCTCACACTCCCCTGTTGATAACCCTTCATGTGATCTCCATTTCTGTGGTTCTGTTCCTGTTCTAGTTGTTTGCTTAGTTTGCTTTTGTTTTTGTTTTAGGTGTGGCTATTAATAACTGTGAGTTTGCTGTCATTTTTACTGTTCATATTTTTTATTTTCTTTTTCTTAGATAAGTCCCTTTAACATTTCATATAATAAGGGCTTGGTGATGATGAACTCTTTTTAACTTGACCTTATCTGAGAAGCATTTTATCTTCCCTTCCATTCTAAATGATAGCTTTGCTGGATAGAGTAATCTTGGATGGAGGTCCTTGCCTTTCATGACTTGGAATACTTCTTTCCAGCCCCTTCTTGCCTGTAAGGTCTTTTTTGAGAAATCAGCTGACAGTCTTATGGGAACTCCTTTGTAGGTAACTGTGTCCTTTTCTCTTGCTGCTTCTAAGATTCTCTCCTTCTGTTTAATCTTGGGGGAGCTTTTAATGAGAATAGTTTATCTGGTCATAGAGGATCCCGATGCCTGTCTTATTCTTTTGTCCTCTCTTGCAAGAATGTGGAGCAAATTTTCCGAGCACCTCCGTTTTGATGTAGATTTTTTTTTAATTCTGTGCATTAGCTATCAATCTCTAAAGACTAACTTAAAACTTAGATATAGGGACATCTGTAATAGGGTTAACAATAAAAATAAAGAAGGATATAAACTTTGTAATTATGTGTGGTGATGGATGTAAATTTGAGAGACTGGGATCATTTTGCAATAGAGTATATACAGTTATCAAATCATAATGTTGTACACCTGAACTATAATGTTATATGTCCTTTATAT
The DNA here is from genome assembly GCF_022682495.2 of Desmodus rotundus. Lineage (NCBI taxonomy): Eukaryota > Metazoa > Chordata > Mammalia > Chiroptera > Phyllostomidae > Desmodus > Desmodus rotundus. Next base: position 110,708,109 of record NC_071394.1, on the reverse strand, counting down.
CTCAATACAAAGAATATAAAGAAAAAAGATCTAAATAGACGAAACAGAAATGGTCAGAAGGACACCTGTGTTCTGGTAATACCAATAATAGCTACCAGTTATGCAGTGCTAACCAGGGTGCAGCCACTAGACTAAGCTATTTACATACATCTAATCTATGGCATAATGCTACAATTTAGGTACTGCTATTTATATTTTACAGATAAAGAAACTGAACCTTTACATTGCTAAAAATATGTGTGTCCCCTCGACTCCAAAGCCTAAGTGTTTGGACTATTACACTATATTGCCTCACTTTGAAAAGATATAACACTCTATACGTGTCAGGTGGCATTATCAGGGCTGCCAGAAAAGAATCTTAATCTTGCACTATTCTTATTGCTACTATGTAAAGGAAGAAATGCCTTCAAGTGGCTTAAGTGGTACAGCTATCCTTGTGAGTCATTTAAGCGCCTGCAGCTATACCTTGGGAACTAGGAGCAGGAATACTTCAAACTACTGTTTTAGAATTTCAAGAACTCAAGATATGGGCCAATGCCATCAGGAGCTGCTGCTATCTACTTCTGAATGTGGAGAAGGAAAAGCCTTGACATAGAAATAACAAACCAGACATCTATTTCAAGGCTGACAAAAGCCTGTCTTGGATGCATACATTTTTCTGCTGTGGTTGCAAAGACATCTTTTGCATTCCAAAAGCACTTCCAAATGAGTTCATTACCTGTCCTTTGGAAAACACCTATGTTAAGGCCTGATGGAAAAGAACTTGTTCCTGTGAGACCACAAGTTAAAGACATCTGTTCACATTATCCATCCTATTATTCTGAAGTGAGATATCCATGGAAAGTCAAAGGTCGGGACTCCTTCAGCAGAAAACTCAGACAAGGTGTTTAGTGAGTACAGTCATGCACGCCACAACGACGGTTCGGTCCATGGTGGACCACATAGACCACGGTGGTCCCATAGGATATAATGGAGCTAGAAAACTCCGGTCACCTAGTGACCTTGTAGCCATCCTAGTGTTATATAGCACAACGCATTACTCATGTGTTTGGGGTGATGCTGTGTTGCCAGTCAACGTAAAAGTGTAGCACATACAATTACAGTAGTAGGCTATACCACCTAGGCTTGTGCAAATGCACAACCATGAAATCACCTACGTGATTTCTCAGAATGTATCCCTGATATTAAACACCACGTGACTGTACTTCAGTAGCACTCCCAGAGCTTATGCAGATATGACATCTCATAGTTTAAGGGTTATTATTTTCTGATACGTCTCTATGGAAAAATATTATTTATCAGACTTCCTTGAAAAAGAAGTAAACATCACTTATTGAGACATTAAACTGCTTTTGCTAACAGGTTGATAATTTGGGCAGGAATAAGCAATTGCACGGTATCAATAATTGCTTTGTTAAACAAGCAGATTTCAGCAATTTCTCTCCAGTAAAATATTGCTTTCATGACATCAACCTTTTAGCTGAAAGTGGAATTAATCTGTTGTTGAGGCAACTAACAGGATTTAAATTATAGCTGTGAATTTGGTCTCATCCATAGATTAGGGGAATTATTTGGCTGATCTGAATGGATTCTTGAATTTGCAAGAATTTCCTCCCTCTCTTTCTCTCCCCACGCTCTCAGTTTTACAAAACTCCTCAGGCCAGAGCTGATACAGTAAGTGACCACTAAGGCATTCAAATATCTAACCCCTGTATTGTCTTCTTCGGAGCAGGCACAACAAACAGCCTCCACCTGCTGCGAGGGGCCGTCAATACATCCTTCTCTGTAAGGTAAGATACCTGTGATCACACACCTTCAGGAGGGAGCAGATGCAGTGTGTTTGGGTGAGAACGGTGAATAAGCAAACTTGGGGCCCATCCAAGCCCAGAGTAGCGCAAGAACCGGATTTAGAAAATAAAACAGAGCTAAGGTGCATAATAATTTCTACTTATTTTTGTTTTTTAAATTATTGTTAAAAAACATAATGGAGAAACTGTCCACGGTATCCTAGTTCATCATTTTTCTCCTTCTCTGCTCTCGGGAAGTCTAGTTATAGTGGTATACGATTCTAACTTGTTCTGTATTATTACCAACTTACTTCATTTTGTTTAAAATTGTGCTCTGCTTTGTTCTGAAGGGGAAACCTTGACAATGTAAACCTCCCCAAGGACAATGTGATGCAGAAGCCATGGTAAGTTTTGTTACTTCTCTCAGCCTGTATCTACAGATACAGTTTGAAAAATCACAGCTTTCTGTGTAAATTGTTATACCTGCGTTAATGAGAAAAGGGCTTTGGCCAATTAAGACCTGCATCCTAGCCTTTAAAATACGGTGGGAAAGTTCTTTAAAGATTTCTGACAGAAATAGCTAAAGTGTAGTGTGTATATACATACATACCCACACAAGTGCAAACACATACACATCCCTCAGGTTTGGGTTAGAAGCCAGAATGAGGGTTGAAAATTAAAACTAATAGGCAAAGTCTCAGAAGTCTAGATATCGTTTTCAGTTTGAATCTTAAAGAAGAGTTTAAGTGGTTCGTATTCTATCTAAAATGGTCTGTTCATAAATAATGAATGTTAGAAAGGCAGAATGCCTCAAGTCCCTTTATATCCCAAAAAGAAAATTTATGATCACTTCCAATTTTTAAATCATTTTAGACTGTGTAAAAAAGAATACATTTCGGTATTGTTCTTGACATAAGTTCTACCCTGGCAACTTGCTAGAATTACGAAGCATACGAAGCAGATACGAATCCCATACGAAGCAGATTTATTCAACTTCAGCACTATTGATATTTTGGGCCAGATAATTCTTTGTTATCAGGTGCCGTTCTCTGAATTGTTGGATACTTAGCAACATTCCTGGCCTCTACCCACCAGATTCTAGTGGCAACTCCCACCATCAGTTGTGAGAATAAAAAATGTCTCCAGCCATTGCCAAACGTCCCCTGGGAAACATGGGGACAAAATCTTACCCAGTTGAGAGCCACTAGTACAAAAATAACCATATAGTATGTAGTGAGTATGTGGGTGTGGAGGTGTTCTTACTAAAGAAACTAACTATAAATAATTTCACCTTTGATTTGGTGTTTTACATTGAAAAACCAGGCTGCCACATTTGGCCTCTCCTCTCTTAAGAGGAGTGTATTTCCTCTCCCTTTGAATCGGGCCTTGCCTTGAAAAGAGTTTTGACAAAGGGAAAATATGTAAGTGACATTATGTGACCTCTGAAGCTAGGCTGTCTTGGAATGTGGCCCTAAGATCACCATGTAAAGAAGTCAGTGTAGCCTCCCAGAAGATGACAGGGCACATGAAAGTCACACAAGGATCTCCAACCAACAGCAAGCACCATCGCCAGACATAAGAATGACGCCACCTTGGACTTTGCAGGCCCATCTGATCCTGCAACTAATTCAGCCTCATGAGTGAACCTGGGTGAAAGCAGGGGAGGAAATACCTGGCCAATCCATGGAATAAAGACAAGAAAGAATTGTTCTTGTTTCAGCCTTAAGTTTTGGGGTGGTTCCTTCCTTCCCTCCTCCCTTCCTTCCTCCCTTCCTTCCTTCCTCCCTTCCTTCCTTCCTCCTTCCCTCCCTCTCTCTTCTTTCTTTCTTTCTTTCTTTCTTTCTTTCTTTCTTTCTTTCTTTCTTTCTTTTCTTTCTTTCTTCATTCTTTTCTTTTTTCTTTCTTTCTTTCTTTCTTTCTTTCTTTCTCTCTCTCTCTCTCTCTCTCTCCCTCTCTTTCTTTCTTTTTTCCTTTTTTTGGTTAAAATGCACATTTTATTTTGGTTTATGGAAGTTAAACATTTTTTATTCTTTATGCTATCAGAGTTGTCCCTATTTTCCCCTTTGCTCCCCTCCCCCGAAGTCCTCCCTTCTCACAGTCAATCCCCACCCGTGTTGTCCATGCTCATGGGTCCTGCATACGCGTTCTTTGTCTAATCCCTTCACCTTTTTTCAATCATTCCCTTCCTCGCCCCCCTTACAGCTGTCAGTCTGTTCCATGCTTCTGTGCCTCTGCTTCTATCTTGCTCATTAGTTTATTTTGTTCTTTAGATTCCAGTTATAAGTGAGATCATATGGTATTTGTGTTTTATTGACTGCCTCATTTCACTTAGCATAATAGTCTCCAGTTCCATCCATGCTGTGGCAAAAAGTAAGAAATCCCTATTTTTTTACTGCTGCATAGTATTCCATTGTTTAAATCTATCACAGCTTTTTTATCCACTCATCTGCCAATAGCCACTTAGGCTGCTTCCAAATCTTGGCTACTGTAAATAGCGCTGCTATGAACATAGGGGTGCATATATTACCCCCTAAGTTTTGGGGTGGTTTCTTATGCAGCAAGGACTAACATGATTCCCTTGCTTGGATCCAAAGTATGGTGCTGGCAAGAGATTCCTACATGAAATGTGGTGGGTCCGACCCAGAGAGTTGAATGACTTATCATGAGTCATGAAGACATGGTTCCTAGTGTCCTCAGAGACTTATACAGCTTCCCAAAATCACAGGTGAAGATAACTTCTCAAAATCTCATTCAATTCAATTAGGAAAAGGTGTGTTTGTATAGTATCAACAATGTACAAAGTATGTAATGGGTGGAGGGGGAGGCTATAGTCTTCCACCTGTTTTAAAGTAAAAGCGTGGCTGTTCTCATGAAAAGAAATAAAATGCAATGCCCTGGAACAAATAAAAATATATAAATATATGCATCAAACAGATAATGACTGTATAGGTTTTGAATGAATGACTTGTCAACTTGGCTATGCTAGAAGAATTTTCCAAGAATCATCTTCTACCTATGGTTCTTGATTAGAGTTGAACAGAAGAGAAATTCACACAAAGATTTTGAAGGATGGAGGTGAAGCAGTAACCATTATTCTCTGAAGGTTTTCTTGATTAGATGCCGTGAGAGTCAAACATAGAGATGTCAATGAATTCCTTGTTCTACATCCTGCCCTGCATCCAGCTCCTTTTCCCAAACGGTGCTCCTGCTGACCAGCAGCTACCCAAGCCCCACCACTTCCCGAGAGATGACAGCTTTCATGGACTCTGCCAACTTTTTTTCATAAACAACTTCCGCATCTGGATGTGCTCAGCTTCCCAGATTTTCCTGCAACCTATTATTTATCCTCTTGTACCAGTGTATCAGAAGGATTGACTAGTGCTTTCTATCTGCTCCCTCAACTCTTCCTTTCGGGCTTCTCTCTAATGTCTCCCACATTTGTATAAAATCTTCTTATAACAGAACCTTTATATGATGATGCTCACAGTGCTTTTGAGTTCCCAATTAAACCCTAGTAGATCGGGTAACACACGGTTTGGAAAGAAGAAATGCTGAACTTTAGATTTTGGCCTGGCGTTCTATGCGATCACAGTTAATTTTGAGGATGCTGTGTTTATCTGTTCGATGTCCTAGCACTGGTGATACTGGTAAGTGTCCTTGTGTTATCATGCACACACACAGACCATCCGCTCCTCACCTGTTCCTGGAGGAGCTGTGGATGGGAGAAACATTAAGAATCACGCCTGCCCTTTAATTGTTCCAGTTATGAATCCAGGAGGTCTCAAGAGGTATTTCTACTGTTAGCAAAGGGGATTTATATACTGTCTATGGAGGTAAAGCTCTCATGTGCGAAAACTCTATTGAGGAAGAGTAATCAGGGGCTTTTTTATCAGAAGTAGAGAAAAAGTAATACTAGATACTTTGGTGTATGGCATTTGAAAGGAGATGTATCTCAGAAATAATTTAAAGAGGTTTCAGCGCCCATGACAAACACTAAAGTACCAAAAAAAAACTCTGTAGGCAAATGTAACCGTGAGAGTTAGAAATCAGTAAAGAATAAAAAATTTTCTGTGAGACAAATTGAAATGCGTCAGGGAAAAATAAATGCCAAATGCCGTGAGCTCCTGATAAAATTGAGCTTTAGGTTTCTGAAAGTATCACATGTGCAAACACGTTATGATGGTCACAGTGTATTCCATAATGGTTAGAAGGGATTTTGAAATTATAAAAATGAGACTGCGAGAATACAATTCTGAACTACAGATATTTTCTTTTAAACTTAATGGATTAAGTCAAACTCATGCTACTGGGTTTCACTTGCTTTTGGCCCTAAATAGTTACCCCTGGGCCAAAGTGGGTACAACATCTACACTAAGGGTTCACAAACTCTAGGGTGCACCCAAAATCCCATGGGGGCTTGTGGAAAATAAGCCATCTGGGCCCACACCTCGATATCCTGACTCAGTGGATCCTGAGTGAAATCAAGAAATTTCTACTTCACTGAAATATTCCAGGTGATTCTTACTTAGACAGTCCAGGGTTATACCTTGGCAAACGGTTATATGGGCCCAACAGAAAGAGTTCATAGGCCCTGTTCTGTGTATACCAAATGAAAATGCTTGTTATTCTTAAACCATATTATGGCCAACAGGCCACTTTGCTAAAGGAAAGATACCATTTGTTTTGTTTCCAAGGAAAATGCATGCAACTCATTATTTGTTTGTGTTTCAACATCCTGTACTGAGGTGAGGCTCCTGGTGCCGAAGGCAGCTCTGTGTCAGGTGTAGATGTAGGAGGGTCTCACATTTGCTAGCAGGCCCAGGAAGATGGCTCCAGACCAGAGCAGAATTTTTCTCCCACTGCTAATTCCAAAGAAATGTATAAAATTAGTCATCTGAATTTAGAGATGCAGTTAACATTTATATTTTCTTTCTAACAGACTTAGAAAATTAAAGAAACCATAGTTTACTATGAAGAGTTAATTTTTGGCAAAAGGGGAAATGTTCAAATGTCCAGCTTTCAAAAATGGGAGAGGAGTACACATTTTGTCTAAGGATTTCTCAATAATTCAGATGTGAAATGGGATATCAATCTTCCAAACTCAGCATCTTTATTTTGCTTATTCTTCTGTGAGTGTAAATGTCACTGCGTTTAGCAAGGACAAGCGTTTCCAATGTTCTCTCTTCCATCTTTGCTTTGTAGACTTTGGTTCCTCTCTTTGAAATGCCTTCCCTAACCCTTCTTCACCTCACTAAATCCTGCCTTTGCCTGAGATTCAGCTTGACTCCACCCCTCCAGGGGCTTTTCCTGAAATTCCCCCTCCCCCATCACCTTACTCTGATGAATCAGACATTTCTTCCCACAGGAAGGTCTTGTAGCAGCTGGTCCTTCCCCCCTGCAAGGCACTGTGACTTTGATGTCTGCAGCCCCTGTGCCTCATCAACCTATGAGTTCAATGATATCAAAAGCCTCATCCTACTTGTTTCTCTCTATTTCTGGGGATGAGCAGATAGTATGAGTTAATACGATTTGTATAATAAGTGGATTTAAAAATTTGAAAATTAGTTTCCATACAGTAAATCCTAATGAAGCATAATGTTGGTTCCTAAGTGTTAGTTGCATATATACAAAAAAAAAAAGGTCATTAGTTTCAAGATGTGTAACTACATTAACAAAAGCAAATATAATAATATATCACACACCTCAGCAGCAAACAGGTACATCAACATATAACTAAATAGTATGAAATGCTACATTTCAATGCTACAAAGTTACAGTGGGATTATAATTTATACTGCAACATACGCACACATACTCAAAGGCAATGAAGTTTTCTGACACTTTTGTTTACCTGGCAGAGCACCTAGGAAGAAATGAGCATACACCCATCTTTTTATTTCCTTTGGTTTTATTAACAGGAGCAGTCTAGTATGAGTCTTTGAGGTTAAGTGTAAAAATTCTTCTAACCCAAAATAAGAACACAAATGAGTACTTGATTTTAAAGAAAAAGGCATAAAATTATTTCTTTTCATTGAGTGATTGATTTAAAACACAAGTCCGTCACTTAATTAGTTATGCTTATTGGGTACAATTTTGCATGTGTTTTTACTGTTCAAAACTTTTTTCACAGAAGGTACAGATTGCTTATGTGTTTTGTATTCTTTTCTCCCGCTGCAAGTTGAGCTGTGTGCAATGCCAAGCAAACTGTGATTAAGAAAATGAGTTTTGCTTTTAATCAATTAAATTAAAAAGTTGGCACATGAAGCTTGTAGCTCCTTAAAATAATGACTAAATAAAGAAGAGGAAGTTTAATATTTAGCACAGTGAGACAATAATCAGAAAGTAATAAAAGCAGACATCTTTAAATAGATAAAAATGACAAACCTATATGATGCATAGGGTTTATTCCAATAACCTCCAAAATGAATAGCACATGAAAGAGTGAGTGTTTATTACTGCACCTCACTCAGCGTCCACACTGTGGCTGCCATCTAACTACCCAGCTATCATTGCAGAGGCATTTATATCTTCAGCAAGTAAATATTACTCAGGTGTGAAGATGAACACACATGGAAGAGAAAACATGTCCATATTTCAAATGAAAAACTACTTACTGAATCTCAAAAAAAAGAAGAGTTCAAATATTTTGAGACTTATAGCCCTCAAAAACCCCTATCTCACTTTATATCATTCTTAGAAATCATGAAGCTTTATGATTTCAAATACAGCCCACCTAGAGATAAGAATGAAGATGCATTTAACCTTTTCAGCAGCATAATTCCTGGTTTGTTGATATATATAAGAATTTTTTTAAGAGGGATACTGACATATAAGATTTTGAGTTAGGCATAAAATAACATGTTGATATAAATCATTCCAAAAGAAGTAGTTAGATACTAATGTGGAAAGAATTTCAGTATTTTTAGGGAATATGCTGGGGTGATACAAATTTGGGATTTTGACAAATCAAAATGATCTCCCAATTTAAGTCAAAGGTCAATCCTAATTTCCTTATGAAAACAAATTTTTCTCTTTAAGGCACTTAGGGCAATAGGTCATAGTCCTCTTCTACTGTTTTGCCTTCTCCATGTCTTCACTCAAATGTTTCTTGATCCACGAGGCCCTCTCTGAAGACATGTAAAATTGAAATATTCCACCCACATTCCAGATCCCCTTTTCCTTGACTTTTTTCACTCTTTTCAGGGCACTTCTTTGTATTTAACTTGCACACTCTGTGTGTGGCTTAGCCTGTCCCCTCTACAAGAATATAAGCTCCCCCGAGAGAGGTCTTTCTGTGTGATTTGCACGGCAGCGTACCTAAGCACCTAGAGCCGTCAGTAGCTGGTGCGTGGTGAGTACACAAGAAACATTAGCTGACTTTCAGTGACTTTGTGTACACTCTGAAGAAGTAAAAGATATGGTCAGTAAAGCCCACTTTTCCAACGTATGGAAGTTGAACTTAAGAATGATTTGGCATTAATTCATGGTACACATTTCAAGCAATTTTTAAGTTATACTACAATATTCAGAATATTGTTCTTAAATATATGTTTGCTAATATAAACATGACTGAGACTTCTGTCCGTCATAGAGTAGAAACTCTTTTGTTTGCCAGTTTACAGACTTAGAGATATACAACTATGGGGAAATTCATTTTCCTAAGAATCTTAATGAAACACGTAAGTCTGACAGAAATGGATTCGTTTTTGCAGTCAAAATATTAAATCTGAATACTCTGCCTTAAATTTGGCATTAGAAAACTTTTGAAAGAAAACAATTTAAATGTATTTTATGAATACATTGTTGTATACCTATCTTTTTTTGATGATCTCACTCATCTCCATTACTGATCTACGACCTCTCTACCTTGCTCGCCCATTTAAATTTCCACACCTGCTCCACAGCTGTCTTGTTAGGACAACCTCAGTGCTTCATCAAATATTGTACACGAGTAGAGCAAGTATTTTATTATTATTACTACGCTTCCATTAAACTTTCCCACTTCCTACCTTTCCAGTTAGGCAAGTCTCACCATGTCTGTAAATTCTACGCCAGTAATTGGAATATTTCTTTTTTCTTTTTCTAGTCCTTACCCAAGGACATTTTTCATTGTTTTTAAAGAGAAAGAGAGGAAAGGAAGGAGGAAGGGAGAGAAGGAGGGAGGGAAGGAGGGGGAGAGGAAGGGAGTGGGAGGGGGAGGGGGAGAGAGAGAGAGGTGTGAGATGAACCTACAGCCTGGGCATGTGCCCTGACTGGGAATGGAACTCACAGCATTTCAGTCTGTGGAACGACACTCCAACCAACTGAGCCACACCAGCCAGGGCAGTAACTAGATCGTTTTCGACCTAAAACTGCCCCTGGTTTTCCAGGGAACATTGTCTTATTCAACTACCCGGCACATATTTGGGAAGGAACTTGAAAGTGCATCATGGAGCTCGGGATGAATTGTCGCTCCCACTCAGCACCACCTCTGTCTGCTTGAAATCACAATTTGGAATTGATCATGATTCCTTCCCACCAATACTCAAATACCCACACAATCCTGATATAGCTTCATCTCCTGTATCCACATAATCTATCCATTACACATGAAATATGTGATCTGAATCCCTATGGCATATAACAGTGAAGTTATATAAATTTATTGAGAATACTCTGCCTGAATCCAGTTTGGAGAAGAAAAAAGCACAAAACAAACCAAAATGTAAAAATGTTACCATTGTGGTTGTTGGTTAACTGTGGAGACCTTGACATAGGATCCCATCCATTTTTGAATTAAAGTGCACACAGGTAGGATGTTAGGCCGTGTGTTTTGTGCTTCTCTTCCTGTTTCTGATGTCATTGCGAAAGTTCAGGTCACAATGATGTTTCTGGATTGTCGCAATCAACTCCTAAATGGCTTCCCCTTTCCAGTTTTGCCTTTTTCCTTTTCATCCTCCACAGTATTAACAACTTTCCTAAAATCTTTTAATTTCTTTCCGGATCCCTATTGCTTGTTTTAAAAAGTCCAAACTCCTTAAGGAAGGATTGTGTAGAAAGAAAGACTTGATGTGGCCCCAACTTCTTATTCAGACTACTCCTTTCTCCACCATCTCCTACCTTTTATGTGTGCCTGGAGGCAAATGCTTGCGCTGGGATGTTCAGGATGCCCCATTGCTTGGCAGCTCTGTGTGTCTGCTCTGTCCATCCAGCGACTAACGTGGAACCTGACACATACAGACATCAAAACACAGGTTCCAGATCCAAGATGGCGGATGAAAACTCCCCACATCCCTGCATTCCGAATCACAGTGAAAAAATATGAATGTAAAGATATGTCCTGGGCACCACTGGAAACACCAAAAGAGGGCAAAGAGCAATGAGCTTGGTCAGGAATTTGAGAGAGATATAAACACTAGTGTATAAAATCCAATGGAGCTGAGAAACCTGTGACCCAAGATATGTTGAAAAAGACAAGCTCTTATAAATTTTTATGATTTCTAATTTAGGAGAATCTGGTTTTTGTTGTTTTTGTTTTGTGTTGTTTTGTTTCTGTTTTTTTTTAGCTTGGATACAGCTCTGAACAAATCAGTGACCTGGAAGATCAAGCAAATCATTCTCTCATAACACACTGAAAGAATAAAGATGTGAAAAGTGTGAGGAAACCATTAAGGAAAATAAAGGATAGATTCAGAAGTTTCAATTTCTACTTAATAGGAATACCAGTAAAAGGGAATGAAGAAGATGCAAGGTTGAATAATTAAAAAATAATAGAAGAAAATTCCCCTGAGCTGAAATGATATAAATCTTTTGTTTGAAGGGGCTATCAACTGACAAGCTGGAATGTTCTCAACTTAGTGCAAATTCAGCTTCAAAGATAAAGAGAAAATCATGAAAACGGAAATCACAGAAATATGAAAAGTGTTTCCTTTAGCTTCAAAGGAATGAAGTTAGAATAAAAATGCAGATCTATCATCCACAAATCTGGATGCTAGAATAAAAGAATTTTTTCTCAGCATCTGAGATTAAATTATTTTGAAACCATAATTCTATATTCAGCAAAATTATCAATCAAGTAAAGAGGAAAAGAAAAATATTTAGGAGCATAAGAAGACTCAGGCAGCTTAAAATCCACAAATTCTTTCTGTGTGAATTATTCAATGCAAGATTCCAAGCAAAAATATATATATGGTATATCAAGAAGATAAAGGCACAGGATAAAAGAAAAAGCAAAAACTAAAGCAGTTAAACTTTTATTTAGTTTAAATGATCATTGTTTACTAAGACATTTAAGAAAATTTTGTAAATTTTATGCTCTAGAAATTCCCAAATTCCTAGGTAAAATAACAACACAGCAAATGTTTTAAAATAGCAAGTAAAAAAAAATAAAATAGAAAATATTATATTATATATTTCTTTATACCACTATTTTGATAAATCTAGAAATCTAGACTCTAGAACTCTAGATTCTAGATTCCTGTGGGTTCATAATCTTGGATGTTCCAATAAATTATATCTTTATCTCCACTAACCTCTAACTGAAATTTAGCATGACTTTCAATTATGAATCTTGGCAATAAAGCATAGTGGTATTAGCAATACTTGTGACTCTCATGGGCACAAGTCACAGAAATGTTTAAATCACTTTATAGTTGGTGCAAGTATGTGAAAACATGATTTATGTGAGTCACTACATTAGCCTGTACATTGCACGCAATCTCTAAGTTTCTCTCTGCAGCTGATCCTGCAAATGAGCTGACCACCCCACCCTCACAGGCATTCTCACATTGGTAACTCCACCACTCATTTTACCTCTGTTCTTATGTTACCTGTTATCAATACTTCTTTAATACTCTTATTTACCTCTTATTTTCCTTATTTACCTCTGTTATCAATGCTTGAGTTAAGTTGAGTTTTCCCTGTTACTTGGTAAAGTGTTGTGAAGCTGGACAGTGGAAATGAGAAGTTTTAACTCTCCTTAAGTCAGTATGGTGTTTTGCAATACAGATAACTGAGTGAGCTACAAGTATAAGCCTTGCAAGTTCAAACAAATCACATGATTCAGATAACTATGGAAGTATTATTTAAAGTAACTTATTAGTATTCAAAGATAGTGCAATGATACAGGCCATGCATATTACAAGTTCTGAGCAGCAAAATTTCTTTACTTGGTTTCCTCTTCCATTCTCGTTTTGCACACTGTGTTGCAAGGTAAAGGCAAGCACACATAGTTTGTTGTACCAGCAGGTTTTGTGCATTTTTTCTATTCCATAAGAATAATGAGCACATTGAAAGTAACATTGTGAGAACACCATAAACATAATCAGGAAAAAACCCACACACATTATTTGCAGGAAGGCATGGAAAACTAGGTGACTACACTCAAATTCCAAGAAGAACATTTTTAAAGAAATGATTCTAAAAAGTGGTTCATAGACTTCATCAATTGCCAAAGGGTCCAAGCATTAAAAAAATGAAAAAAAAAGTAAAGAATTCCTGATTAGATCAAGTAGATGTTTTCTAAGGTAAAAATGACCAAAACCAAGTCAGGAAGTGAAAGAATAGAATAGATCAATAATTATAAGAAAAACTGAAAGGCAATCAAAGATTTACACACACATATGTGTACCTCATCCCCTTTACCACTACCAAAGACCTGTGCTAAAAATGCTGCTAGTGAACAAACTTTTAAGGAACAGGTTGTGTCTGTATTTAAATCCTTGAACATTTAGAAAAAGGAAACAAATACAAACAAAAGAAAGTTCCCCAATACATTCTACAAACCAAATAAAATAACCCTGATATAAAGGCAAAGGAAAATATGTATATGCGAGAAAACCACCAAAGCAATATTACTTTTAAATATATAGGAAACTCCTAAATGAAACAATAACAAAGCAAATTTCCTCTAGTATAGCAAGAAGGAAGGAGAGAAAAGATATGCAATTGAGAAAGTTTGAAAATTGATACATGGAAGTTGAAGCTTCAATTTTTTCAAAGTTGGGAGGCACCTTCAACCTTCAAGAAGAAGGCCGGAGATTGGGTGAACATCCCATTGAAGGTCATGGAGGCAGTTTAAAATAATTGTGGCAGACAGTGGGGTTATTAGCATTGCCAGGTAACGTTGAGCATTTATTTCAGATGGGATATTGCTGCCCTCTGGCAAACTTTTCTTTAGCAGAGCTTTTCTGCTTGATTGCAGGACATTGAGAGTTGTGATTTTGCAGATGTGACCAAAAAGAGAAAGAGTCTAATGAAATAATAACTATCTAAGTTCAAAAGATGAAAAGTGAAGAGCAGAGGAATTCAGTCAGGCTAGAGGTCCTGCTGATGGAACACAATGGTCACCTTTAGAGAAAGTAATAAAAAGGATTATTGCATATTTTATTATGGAATACTACGCAACAATTAAAAATAATGAAATAGATATACATGCAATTAAATGTAAAGCTCTACAATATGTACTGTTGAATATTTTGAATAAAACCAAGATACCTGTGTGTGTGTGCTACCAAATGACGCACAGAGAGTAAGGCTTACCATTATTTACTTATTTTTATTTTACATTTTTTATAATTTGAATTGTCTGTACTTAGCATACATTTAATTTTTAAAGTATTTTTAAAAATAAGGTTATTTCCATGTTGGACAAAAGGGTGTGCATAACTTCTTCATGTAGAGATACTGCTGTAAACTTCCTTATTTGTTTTCATCCAATTTTTTTTTAATGGTAGTATCTTTTTTTTATAAAAAGGAATCACATCGTGCATACTGTTTTTAATCAGCTTTTTTTTAACCTTTCCTACAGCATTAAATATTCCTCTAGTATCATTTTTAGTGGCTAAATAAAGCCTTGTTGTTAAATATTTATGTTTTATTCACCTCTTGTTTCTACCAAAACACTTCCATAAAAATCTTGTAGCTATAATTTTGCAAACATATATGACTTTTTCTTAGCATGAATCCCCTGAAGTAAAAATGCTGGTTTAAAGACGTTATGCAAAATTATGAGGCATTCAGTAGAAATGGCCATACTGCCTTCCAGAAAGATTTTTAAAATTTATACTCTCACCTACAGCATAACCCAGTGCCTCCTTTCACGCCATTTTTCCAACCCTGAGATTGTAATTTTTTAATCTAGTTTTTAATAACACATCCTCAAATCTAGATTTATCACGAAATTAAAGATTTTCCTATCCTAACTCTATATTAAATTATTTTCAAAATCAAATAGTATAGTAATAATGACCTGAAAGCAGTTGGATTCTGTGGGATATAGAAATCAGGACAATATTTATGTGCCTCATACAGACCTGTTCCCCAAGCTTCCCTTCTTTACCAATCAGTTACATGAAAAGATTGAGAATTAGGTTTTGAGGGTCTGATTCTAACTGCCTCCAATGAGTAAAATTAAAATTTAAATATAACTTAAAAAACTGTGCACTGGACCTTTGTGCCATCAAAGAAGGTCAAGTTCAAGCCCCTTATTTGAAAAGACCTCTCCCTGAGAGATCACAAAAGGAAGCCTATTAACATTACATCTTTCTCTTTCCTTTTCCTCATTGTTCATTTTAAAGCAAAACTAATACTGACTGAAAGCTAAAATCGCAGAAAACAGTCACGGCTTATGCTGTATTGATGTGGCATCAAAGTTGAATATGCTCCCACTGAAATCAATGGGCACGATTACTAGTGGAAAATCTTGATGAGTTATCCAGCCAACAAAGCGTAGCTCTTTTGTTTTCTAAGCAATACTGGAAAAGACCTATTACATGTTGCTACTTAGGCATTTTGTGTTTTTATTTTCAAACAAGAAATTCAGAGTTTGATATGCCTGAAGTCTGGTTACTAAACATTCTGTTATTCCTGCAAAGGACAGTGGTAAGTTTTCAAACAGGAATGCTGTCTGAAATGCTTTAGCACTCAACTCAAGACTGTGACATGGTCCAAAATTTAAAAATGATTTCCTGTGGAAAAGAAAGAAGATACTTGCTTGCTGTTGCTACCGTTGCTGTATACATGCAAATAAAATAATAATCTACTGGGAAAAAGATGAAGGTGATATTTGCAAATGATGTTATTGTGTAGACAAAGCCATATTCAAATTAATTATGACAGTAACTTTTATTGTTCATTCTCATATAAAAATTGCAAAAATGCTACAATGCTGAAAAAAAGAGTAGTAGAGGGAGATCAAAGAAGATCAAAAACAATTGGTATCTTAACAGTTATCAAAGGAAATCACACAGCTCTGAAGACATCCAATACTTATTTATTTCACTAAAACGCATACAGATGAAGTCAAAAGAAGAAAAAAAAAAAAGAAGATACCACAGTAAAACACTATTTTACTCTGTAGTTTCACCCAGGAGCTCTTCAAACATGTGAAGGCCTGCGCATCTTATTTACAAAATAATTATAAACCTTAAAACTAACCTTGGGATTTATCTACTACTTTCTTAGCCACTGACCTATTCCTTTCTTTCATTGCCGAGCTCCCGTTATAAAAGGTCCGTACTAACCTTGTCTATTGCATTTACCCTCAGCCCAGCTTTTTGTAATGTATCAGCCCTATCGAAATATTAAGTTGGTAGTTTCAGCTGAGTTACCACATTAGAGTGATGCCCTTTGACAAAGGAGGTGCTAGACCATAGGGAAATTTACAAAAGAGGGGTGCGGAAACCTGGTTACAAATTTCTTGGAACACCTCACACTCCTCAAGATTGTAAAGGGCTCACGTTGGGGAGATGAAAGAGGAATTCGTGAAGGGGATAACTTGAAGGAGAATTGTTCTTGAGTCCAGGTCACAAAGGAGAGGGGGAGACCCCATGGCTATCCCCTTCCCCAAACCTAATGAGGGGGAGGAGCTTCAGCGAGCCCCCTTAGGCTGCTACTTGACACATGTTCCATGCAGAGGACCTTTGCTTAACTCCAATATGAGAAGCTACGGGAGCTTGGGCCTCACAATGGGACGGGGCATTGCTGTTCTGGGAGGTAATTGCACTTCTTTCTGACAACAGGTAGAAAGTGCATAAATCCCAGAAGAGGGGAGTCAAACTGGAATAAAAGTTCTGCTGGAGAGGACCCTAGAGAGAGTCTGCAGAGAGCCTGGGAAGCGGACTGGCAGAGAACCAGAGGCTGCAGGGGGTGTGGCTGCCTAAAGAGACAGGACCACATCAAGAGAGTTTCAGTCAGAGAGGCCCAGCAGAGGAAACTCTAAAGAACCTAACAAAGGGGCTGTGAGAGAAAGTGTCAGTTGTAAATAAGTGTCTGCCCGGCACAGAGAGAATATCAGCATCTTAAAATGGTACCTGTTCAGTGGGTCTTACGCCTCTCTTTCTCCCTCTGCCGCCCTTCTCCAGCCCCAGGTGGGTCCCATACAGCAATTACCAAGCTGAGGGGAGAGGAGTGAAGAAAGAAACTTTAAATCGGGTTGGATCCACATCAGAACTGCATACTCTGATTTCTGACAGGAGACTGTGGCTAAAAGTGACCAGAGGATGTCTGGGTATATGAGAAGGGTCAATGAGCCTCTCCAGGTTTTCAGCCAGGGGCGAGCACAGTCTACCACCTGAGTAGGTTGAAAGGGCATGTGGGAAACATAAACTGTTTGTTGTAATTTCAACCCATGAGTCCTAAATGCTCCACTGCTCTTTGAGACCATTTTCTCCAAAAGTGCCAGTGATCTTAAAAAGGTAACAGAATATAGTAAGAAAATGAATGGATTTGCACCATTCATTTGAATGGTCCAGAATGAATGGAAATGAGACCTGAAATTGAATTCTGAATTCACAGCTTAAGAACTGAGTGGTCTTGGCTAAGTCATCTTACCTCTCTGAACCTCATTTTTCAATCTGTAAATTTAATCTCTAAGATGTTTTTTTCTGTTCTTAAGGCTATTTGTCTCGGTTTGGGTTCCCTAGAAATAGATCATGAGACAAGGATTCTGCGCAACCTAATAGGTAATCCCAGGAAACTCAGTAGAGAGACAAAACAATGAGACAGAAAAGCAAGCCAATCAATTATTGATTGTTATCGAGCCAGTGGCCATTGTGGCAACAGGAGTTCAATCCCCCTGCAGAACCCAGGGAGGCTGTGTAGCCCCACACTGTCCAGTAGAAAATGCAATGAAAGGCAAACCAGTAGCTTCAGATTTTCTAGTAGCCACACTAAAAAAGGTAAAAAGAAACAGGTGATATTAATTTCAATAATTTTTTCAACCCGTTAAACCCAAAGTGCTACATTTAAATATGTAAAAATTATATATGAGATATTTACATTTTTTGACTAAGTCTTCAAAATTAGGTGGTTTTTTTTAATACTTATAGGACAATTCAATTTGGGAACTAAACTGTCATCATCAAATGTGTATTTAGATTATGTAAAATTTACAGTTGGAAAAGTATATTTGTATAGTCAAGTTTTTCCAAATATGATTCAAGGTTTTCCAATAACTGAAGAGTATCATTTTGAAGTCAACTAAAATCAAATCAAATTGAAAATTCCATTCCTCAGTCACACTAGCTACCTTATATATGCTCAATGGCCACGCGTAGCTAGTGGCTACAGTATTGGACAGCACAGATGTTGAATATGCCTCAGAGTTGTTCTACCTGGGAGACAAAGAAGCTGAGGCCTTTACCAACCTCATGGGCTGTCACTGGTTAACGGCTGCTTCTGGGGCTGTTGACAGCTGTGCTCACCACC
The DNA here is from genome assembly GCF_022682495.2 of Desmodus rotundus. Taxonomy (NCBI): domain Eukaryota; kingdom Metazoa; phylum Chordata; class Mammalia; order Chiroptera; family Phyllostomidae; genus Desmodus; species Desmodus rotundus. The sequence continues at coordinate 110,689,636 of NC_071394.1, read as the reverse complement.
ACGCTTGCTTACCACCAGAACAAAGCTTCTTGCACAGAGGTGCAGGGGTTCACAGAAAGAAGCCTTCTGCACATAGAGGTGAACACCAAGGGGATGTGGGCAGAGCCCTGACGGTGTCTGCTGCACTATAAAACCTCCATTTTGTCATATATTGTCATTTTTATCAAGTCTCTTCTTGATTTCTTAGAAGAATGTGACAAATCAATTATTTGTTTCAAATATCTCTCACAGTCAACTCTTCCCTTCCATTGCCATTGATGTTGTTCCGTGTGTCAGAGGCCCTGCCTGGCCTGTCATAGTTTACGACGTTCTCAGCAGTTCCTGTTCAGCATTTGGGCAGCAATTCAGGCATGAAGGTGGACCCTGCATGTTTTGGGAGCTATGGTACATGTTATGTGGCTATCCCCAACCTAGTTTGTAGAACCAAATCTGATTTTAGGTAGAAATAACTTAAGATCTAACTTAATACATTAGAACTTGACATTTAAATATTGCTACACCTAATTCTGCTAAAAGCTTGATCTGGAGACCCTCATTCCCATGAGACCCATTCAAACTTGATGGTTTGAATGTTTGATTCTCCAGTTTCTTCCCAGGAGCCCCAGGTTGGCTAATGTCTCTATTTCCTAACCTCAGGCAGAATGCAGTCCATCCAGCTGACTTCCCCCGTAACTGTGCCGTACCTGCTTGCCCTGTGGGCCTCTACATGCCTCGAGTGTTTGTCTCCTTGCCCTTTACTCCTCAGTGCTCTTTGGCCTCTGTTGCCCAATGCTTTCTGGGTTGCATGAGGCTAAACCCTCTGGAAACTATGTTCTGCATGCCAGACTGACTCTCCTCCCTTTTTCTCCCCCCCTGGCCTACGCCACCTAACTGGCAGGATCTTATTCCAGGTTCCTGCTTCTACCACCCTATTCCATAATACTGCTCTTAACCAGGTCACATAATAGCACAGCCCCCAAATAGGACAGCATCTACCTTCAAGCCTAATATTAACTGCTCTCATTCCTCTTTCTTTCTCATTGATTCTGCACTATGACATCAGATTCATTTCTTAAAATTCTGCCCATGACATGGCAACATTTGCTAAAGAAAATCCATAACTATCCTACAAAGAATCTCATGTTGGGGAGACAGAATACAGGACGATGTTCCTGACTCAGGTAGTTTTCAGGCAAATTTGAGAAGCAAGATTCATATGTATGGCAGAATTAGGAAATAGTTTAGAACAGAGACTGGCAAACTTCACCTGTTTTAAAGGTCAGAAAGTTAACAATTCAGTTCATTCATTGTGGGCTGTATGTCCTTTGTTGCGATTACTCAACTCTGTCTTTGCATCATGAAGCCAGTTACAGACAATACATAAACGAAAGGGCATGGCTGTGTCCCAATACCAATTTATTGGGACGCTGAAGAGGACACTAAAATTTGCATTACATAATTTTTTCCATGCCGGGAAATATTCCTCTTTTGATTTTTTCCAGCCATTGTTAGCGAGCAGACCATACAAAAACAGGCAGTGGGCAGAATGTATTTAGCTGTCATAGTTTCCCAACCCATGGTGTAGAGCATAATTCAGTTCTTACTTGGGTGCTTCAGTCCCAGTGAAGTAAAAGTTTAAGGAAGAGAGAGAATCACTGAGATTTCTGTATGGAAAAGTCAAACCTAACTGAATCTAGGAGACAGTAAAATAACTTGGATGATGAAGGAAAGAAAGAAGCTATTTCCACTCAGCAAAGCACAATCCAAGAAAAATGAGTTGAGTGTGGCACTCAATTACAAACTGCATGGGGACTTCATTAGTTTTCTTCTAATGTGCTTTTTCTGTTCCAAAGTCCAATCCAGGACACTACATGGCATTTAGTTTTTATGTCGTTTCAGTCTCCTCCAATCTGTGAAAGTTCTTCAGTTTATCATTGTCTTTGCTGACCTTGACACTGTCAATGAGGACTGGTCAGATATTTTGTAAAGTGTTTCACGATTTTGATTTTGTGGTTTCTCGTGATCAGATTGAGGTTATGCATTAATGGGAACGATACCACAGAAGTGAGGTGCCTGAATCAGTGCATGATATCGGGGTACATGTCCTGTACTCGTGACGGTAAGCTTGATCACTTAGCTAAGGCTGTATCTACTATGTTTTAAAGTTACTCTTTTCCCTGTGTAAATAATAAATACTTTGGAATTGGTATTTAGATGCTATGCAAATAACCCTTTATTCTCTTTAAATTATTGCCCACTAATTTTAGCATTCATTGGTGGGTTCCACCTACAGCAATGTTTACTAAAGCTCTAATGATGATGTGCTATTTCCTTATTTCCCTTTACATTTATTAATTGCAATTCTTCTGTAAGGAGAAGTTGTCCCTTTGTCACCATTTATTTATTCATTCAATCATTTATTTATGTCAGTCTGTACTTCTAAGTATTTATTTTATTGTTTCATAATCCAATATTTTATTTTGTTGCTGAAGTATTTCCAGCTTTGCCCACTGAGAGCTCTTTCTGGTTGGCTCCTGTGTCTTTTCAACATGCCCCATCCTTGTTTCCTTATTTTTTGGAACTAAGATCCTCCAGCCTCGCCAATTATCTCTGTCCCAGCCTTTGAATCAATCACTTCTCCAGACAACCTTTAGCTTTAAATTTAGGGTCCCCTATAAATCATCCTACCTGTTCCCTGCCACCTTCCCTCAATAGTCCCTCTTCAGAAACACAGGAATCTTTCAGCCAGATAGCCTTCTCGCTCTGGTCCACCCAAATCCCTAACTGAACACAGCTACAACTAACAAATTCAGCCTTGTGAATTTTAGACCTTCATCCCTCCAAATGAGATACTTTCCCCCACCTGCGACAGGCCCAAATCCCACCCCATTTTCTCAAGTCAGGGCAAGTCACATCTTTTCCTTGAATCTTTTCCCAAACTCTCCGCCTACATTTATCATTTGCTTTTTATAAATACCATGCATGGTTTTTATCCCTTCAGTTCATGTAGGGTTTAAATTATATTCTTTGAATTTTTTTTCTATTTCTTTCATATTATTCATTCCCCAACAATACTGTAGCTCCTTTAGGTCAGGGGTCATACCTCATATTCTGGTATGCTCAGTAGTTAGTAATATCTAAATACCTAATAGACATTTAATAAATGTATGTCAGTTTAACATTCATATCAACAAATCAGCTACTAGGGTGAGTCATCAAAGAAATAGTTGAGCACTGGGAAGATTCCAGGAGCTATCTTATCTAAGCAGGAATGTTAAAAACTACTTCTTAAGATACAAAGTCAGGATAGCTGCGCAAATTGCTTATGGCTTTGATGGTATTCCAAGAAAATGTAACCCTGAGCCAGGGCTATACTTATTTCTCACCAGGAAATAATTCATCAGGATATTTATGGCTTCTCTATTAATAAGTAAATCGTTATGATATTTTACACAATACTTTCTAGCTTTGTTTTAGACCAACTGTCTGATCTATTTCCATTTTTAAAAATCAACTGCCTTTTACAGAATTATTAACATATAAAGCCAAAGATTTTCAAAGGGTAAAGGGGAGAGTATTGATAGAACTCATTGATTTTTTAATGAAGAAAATATTGATAAACAAAAAGAAAATAATCCCATAATCCCAACAGCCAGCAACAGTTAAGATGCTTATCCAGCTTTATTGAGATATAATTGACGCGTTAACATTTTATTGTATAACATACCATATATAGGAGGTGTGCCCAGAAAAAGTACAACCATCATTAATATAATGAGACCAGTTTGTGTGACATTGATGTAACCTGGCGGCCAAGGAGGGTGGAGTGGAATGTGCATGCGTGAACCATGATGATTTCATTGTTCTAGTCAGTGGGGACGGTAGACTCCACTGAATGAGCTGTGTACTGTGTGGCCATTTCACTCTACCGAGCAAGTAGAACAACAAATCTGCATCACATTTTGTGTTAAGCTTGGACATTCCTCCCCAGAAAGTACTGGAATGATTCAGAAGGTCACAGCTATGGGCAACTGATGATTGGCAGCTTCATCCCAACAATGTGCTCTCTCATGCATCATGTCTCATGCGGAATCTTTTTGGCAAAACATCAGTCACCCAGGTGACTCAGCCCCCCTATAGCCCAGATTTGGTGCTCTGCAACTTCTGGCTCTTCCCCAAACTAAAATCAGCTTTGAAAGGCAAGAGATATCAGACCATCAGTGAGATTCAGGAAAACACAACAGGGCAGCTGATGGTAATTGGGAGAACTGTGTGAGGTCCCAAGGTGCCTACTTTGAAGGGGACTGAGGCATCACTGTCTTCTGTGCAATGTTTCTTGTATCTTCCTCAATAAATGTCTCTATTTTTCATATGGCATGCTGGATACTTTTTGGACAGACCTCGTGTGTGTGTGTGTGTGTGCGCATCCGTGTGCATGTGTGTGTGTCTGTGATGTTTGTGTAATCGTTTCATACAAGTTGTTCTAACTTACTTTTGTCACTTAATGTTTCATATTTCTCATATCATTACTTCCTACATTATTTCTTTGAGACAGTAAATGGAATTTTATAGACTGAATGTATTATGATTTATTGAGTTAGGTGTCTATTTTTGGACATTAAGGTGTTTCTAATTTTCCCCCAATAAATGCCATTTCACAATGAATATTCTTATACTTAATTGTGAACATAAATTTCCTTAGCATGAATTCCTAAAAATGCATATCTCTATATGAACTGCTATACACAGTTTAGGGTTTTTGTTTCTGTGTTTTAAAGGCCATTGCCCAAATGTGGTGTCAATTTACTATGAATCACTGATCGTCAAAACTTTCAAACAATCATTTTACATTTTTAAAGGAACAATGCTCACCTCTAGAGATAATGAAATAAAGCTACATTTTCTGGGGTTTTTTTAAATGGGACTCTCCTTTATCCTGCAACTTTGATCAATTTTTAAATATTGTGGTTCCTGATATAAAATAAGCAAAACAACACACATTATTTAGTGTGAGTTGCAAAGAAGGTACAAGGTCATTTGAAAATGAAAACATCCAAGAGAACATAGCTACAGCTAAAAAAATAATAATAATTAATTAATTAATGTCCTATTTAACAAATATCTTGTCAAGAAAAATTATTTTTTTAAGTACCTTCTCTTGCTTTCTTTGGCATAATTAATATGTTTGCATAAAATATAATATTTTGCACATTTATTTCACATTCACCAGTTCTTCTAAAAAAAATGAGGCTCAGCCAAAACTTGTGTGTACACAAACAATTGAGAGGTTGTTGCCACATGTAAAATAAGAAGTTTCCCAGTACATTTGAATGTACTTATTTGTACACTCACCTCTGCACAAAAAAATTGAGACAAGTATATTTGTATCTTAAATGACAACAATACAAGTTAAATAATATAATTAAAGTTAAAAACAGACTAATAAGGCCAAGAAAATGCATTACATAACAGCTGTGTTTGAACTTCAAGTCTGGTTTCCTGAATTGTTCTCTCCTGTCGGAGACGTAAGTCTTTGTTGTCCGTGCACAGACCAGATTTACTTCATGCAAAACATTAAATGAAAATTCAATAATTTCAAATTATTAATATTCATTTCAAGACAAAAATGAACACAAGTACTTAAAGAGGAAGACGCTACATACCTTTTTTTCATTTCTGTAGATAAAAATCAGAAGAGCAATGTAGGCTAAGATTACTTTCAAACAATTGAACAGTTTTAGACATAAGTCCCCATCCCCCTTCAAAGATCTGAAAGGCAGAGGATAAAATCAACACATTTTTTTTTCTACTCACCTAACATCAGTCAGGGGTGACTAAATCTTTACAAGGTTGCTTTAAATTGAATAGTCCTTTAAGTGAATACTGTATTCTTGAAGATTCTTACACTAACACTGTATTTTTTAAGTATAAAGCCATGAAGTTGGCATCTAGGAAAACAGAAACACTCTATTGATCTCCAAATAGATATTTAAAAAGCCAAAATTCACATAAGCAGCTTGTTTGGCAGTGGCAACAGTGCAAGAAAATGCTATCACTAAATAGGACTGTGCCCACCCGGATGCAGGGATCACACTGGATTGCATTTTGCTATTTGTGATATTACTTATATTTTTTGCAAATTAATATATATCAGCAAGACAAGCAACATTGCATCGTTAACAAAGAAAGAGTGGGTAAAAGAACTGACACGTGATCGGCAAAGTCAGGTCTACTTTGGTCAAGAATATCACAATATTTGCAAGTCATATAGGAGGTTTTCTGAGAGCTTACAGGACTACTGAGCAAGTCTCCTAGAAAGATGCTTCCCAGCGTGAATCCTGAGAGGGTGGCTCTGATTCTGCGTGTTACACTGTGGAAGCTTCTGATAACGTGGGGGCAAAGGATGGACATATACACGCATGACGCTTTATCCTTATTGTAAGGTTCCAAATTCTAAAAGTGTATGTTTTTCAACTGGCATGAGTTGCCTCTCTGTGATACAAGTAAATTACCTGCTTTTCTAGTTTAAAATTTTGGAAGAGCTTTTTTTGTAGGATAATAGTATGCAGTGAAAAAGTGATATATTGTTTTTCAGAAACCATAATCATTTGAAACTTTTGAAGTAGGGGAGAGATTCATGTAAATTAGCATTGTACAACTCAGTAATTTTGAGAGCTTTAGTTCCTCCTTAATAGAAAATGTTGAATTTTTCCTCTCTAGTGAAAGTGTGTGACTGGATACAATGCCTCTTATTTGGGGCTTTAAATTAAATTTCAGAGACATCTTCACTTAGATCCAGTGACTGGATAGCCCATCTTTCACTCCATCTCAATGTGTATAGTAATGTCATATTTTGATTAACGTGTGTTTTCTTTGTTTAACTTGCTTATCTTATTTCTGGTCTTACAGAGGTACGGTGAATTGCTTATGTGCATTTAAGCTTCTGGCCAGTAAACACTTCCCCTTGTGCTTACTCTGGCAAGGGAATAGGAAATGCCTATGAAAGGGCCCTCTGCTCAGAGACCTGCAGCCAGACATCATCTGGGAAGTCATTAGAAAATCAGAATATGGGTCTCCACCCCAAACCTACAGAATCGGAATCTCCATTTTATTTTTACTGAATTTATTGGGCTAACATTGGTTTACAAAACTCTACAGGTTTCAAGTGTACAACTCAATAAAACATCATCTGCACATGGCCCATCGCCCCAGGCAAAGTCTCTTTCAGTCTGCTACCCCTTTGCCCACCTCCACCTATCCATACGCACCTTTCCCTCTGGCTATCATCACAGGTGACTGTGTCTATGTGTTATATATACAAGGTCTGTGCAGAGAGTATCCAGCCATGCCATATGAAACACAGAGACATTTATTGAAGAAGATACAAGAAACATTATACATAGGACAATGGTGTTTCAGTACCCTTCAAAGCAAACACCTTGAAACCTCACACAGTTCTCCCAATCACCGTCAGCTGCCCTGTCATATTTTCTTGAATCTCATTGACAGTCAAATCTCTTCCCTTTCAAAAGTGATTTTAATTTTGGGAAAAGCCAGAAGTTGCAGAGCACCAAGTCTGAGCTATAGGGAGGCTGAGTCACCTGGGTGATTTGATTTTTCACAAAAATAACTCTTCATGAGACACGATGCATGAGAGGGTGCATTGTTGTTATGAAGCTACCAACCACCAGTTGCCCATAGCTGAGGCCTTCGGAATCATCTGAATAGTTTCTTGGGGGTGGGGTGGGGAGTGTTCAAGCTTAATGCAAAATTTAATGCAGATTTGTTGCTCTACTCGCTCAGTCATTTTTAATGCAATGGCCACACAGTACACATGCTCACTCAACAGTGTCTACCACCCTCATTGACTAGTACAGTGAAGTCATCATTGTTCACACATGTGCATTCCAGTCCCATCTCCTTGGCTACCAGGTTACACTGATGTTGTGCAAACCATTCTCATTATATCAACAATGGCTGGACTTTATCTGGACAGACTATTATTTATACATATATAAATAACTATATATATCTATAACTATACATATATATACACACACATATATATTTGTTTTGCTTAATCCCTGCACCTTCTTTCTTCTAGTCCCCAGCCCTCCTCCCCTCTGACAGCTGTCAGTCTGTTCCATGTACCCATGCCTCTGTTTCTGTTCAGTTCATCAGTTTATTTAAATCATTACATTCCACATACAAGTGAGATCATACGGGGTTAGTCTTTATCTGACTGGCTTATTTCACTTAGCATAAAATCTCCAGGTCTATTCATGGAATCTGCATTTTAACAAGTTCCCCAAGAGATACAAAGACAAATTAAAGGTTAAAAAGCATTGCCCTAGAGTACATTTAACCTTTCTTATTCAGCAATTCTACTTGCTGGTGATTCTTCCATTTAGAATGAGGTGTAGCTCTCTGAATGGCCCATTTTCAGATAGACATGAAATAAAGGTAGCATTTTAAATTTATATTAATTTACCCTCCATGTATATGACCTCCTTCATATCTGAAGACATTCACTCTTAGGGTAGGGGAATTCATTTTCTAAAAGCAAGACTGTAAAGGGAGAGTTAATGTTCAGCCTACAACATCCAAAATAATAGTTTTTATTCTGCAAAAGATAAAAGACTTGGAAGTCAAGCTTTGTTGAAGAAAAAACAATTTTCTACCATCCCTATCTTTCTCCTGTTATCATACTGTGAAGCAGGTGGATGGAGATCATAAGTTTTCTCCATAGAACAGGAAAAATATTTATTTCACCTATTACCTAAGCCATGAATTGTTTTCCTTTATTAGCTTTATTTTGAAATAATTATATATTTAGAGAAGACCTGCACTATAGTTCAGTGAGCTTTTATATACCCTTTACCCAGCTTTGCACAATGTTAACATTTTACATAACCTTGATACAATGGCTGACGTTAAGAAACTAACATTGGTACTCAGACTTTATCTGGATTTTCCCAGTTTCTCTGCTCTTTTCTTTCTTTTCCAGGGTCCAATCCATGATACCACATTGACTCTAGTGCATTAGGCTCCTTCAAGCTATGACGATTCTTGGTTTTTCCTTATCTTTCATTATCTTGATCGTTTTGATGAGAATCGGGTAAATATTTTGTAGAATGTCCCTCAATTTGATTTTATGATACATTTTTCTCATGATTAGACTAAATTGATAGGTTTTGGGGGAGACTATCAAAGAAGTGGTATTAAGCTATGAATGTTTATCCTTCATGCATAAAGATAAACTGTGGAGGAAATAAAAGGCAGAAGTTTACTTCTTTGGACCCAAGAGATGGTAGGGAGAGACAGGAGACAGAAGGAGGGCAAGCAGGTAAGACGATATTGGGGTTCCAGTTTTCAATATTTTCTCCACACACACCTTCTGGGGGATAATCTTCAGGGGAAAAACAGCTTTGTAACATCTAGATAAATAAAGAGTGACCAGAGACCACAGGGTTAGTGGCTCACTTTCCCAGATTTCGGCTCTAAGCAGAGTGTCCTGGCAAATGTTTAACAACTGGAGTCGAGGAGCTGGGGGTGAGAGAGGGTGGAGCCCTGATTCATAATATTCACTCATTTCCCTGGTGGAAATGCTCCTACCTTGGCTGACATGAAGCTATGAACATAACATTGCTGAACGGAGTTAGAAAGAACTGCATGGAGGTACACTATTATGTAGCCCCTTTACCACACACATATAATAAACTCAGATAATAGTAAAATATGGTGAAATAAAGAGGAAGTGATGACTTGGAGTATTAATTATCTTTGCATTTAATGTAATTTGTTTAGGTATGTATTTACATTATTTAATTTTTAATAATGGTTGTGTTTACTAACTGAAGGGCAACAGTTCTGAAAAATTAACAATTGGCTAAGTTGTGAGCTCTCTCCAGTCCTCCACAGCAGCTAGGGGATTTTGACCATTTGGCTCAGCAGCACCGCATCCCATAGGGCTCACGTGGCCCAGAGCCGGTAGCCGAAGGTGGGTAGATAGGCAGGACTTAGGAAGCATTCCTGTCTCCTCACAGCCTTTGTGTGAGAGGCAGGAGCCTCCAGAGTTTCTCACTTTCCCAGTGGGACTGCTGGTGGACTAGCCGAGGTCTAGGAACAGGTAAAGAGGCCATGGAGGATGGAACTTTAATACCAGGGAAAATGTTCAGGTCTATGGCAATTATAGTGATGGCCTCCAACATCATCCCAAAAGATAGGATGGGACCTGGTTAGATTTCAGTGGTCCCAATTCCAGGGAGATGAATCCAGCCCCTATAAAGGGGAGATCACTGGCTGTCCAGAAGATAGTGCATGATCCAAGGATGCTCCAAAGATAAAATAAGACCCCCTTCAGATACCCCGATGTTACCTTGGGAAAGAGCAGGAAGAGGAAGGTAGAGAATCTGGGAAAGAGAAAGTCATCTTAAACAATGTTACTCAAAATATGGCCCATAGACCAGTGCCAGTCCACAAACTGTTACTGGTCTGAGGTGAGATAAATATAGGTAAGAGTTTGTGTTGAAATTTTATTGAAAATGGGCATTGCCATGATATCCTAGCATGTGACCAGTGGCCTTGTCTTGTTGAATGGGATATAGACCAGTTCAGGTGTGTTCAACTACCATGGTGTGTTGCTTGGGGGCACAAGATACACACTGGTCATAAGCTGGAAGGCCATGCATTGATTTATGATTGATTGGAAAGTCAATCAATTTGGGAAACATTAATCTAAAAGACTTTTGAAACCACCACGTATTTTGAATAGTTTGAATCAGAGGTTGTCTAGGTGTGTTCCTTGGACCTACAATAGCAGGATCACCTTAGAAATGCATACTCTAATTCCCCGCCTGATATACCCAATCAGAAACCCTTAAGGTGGGCCCAGCAATCTGTTTAAATGTGTCTTCTAGGTGATTCTGCTGCCTGTTTGAACTTAAGAACCACTGGTAAGAATCTTCAAAGTGAAAGAATTGTGTTCAAGCTGGAAGAAAATAAAATACTATTAAGTGCAAATCATCCCCATTAGAATGCAGAGCTGGAGTCTGTGAATGTAGACCAAGTAGAGAAAAAGGAAGAAAACGAAACTTTCTTTGCAAATCTGGGTGATATGCAAGTGAGTGAGGCCAAGAGGCAAAAGCTGAATACTTTGAGTGGATGAACAATTTTTATTTTTCTCTACATTTCTAAGTGTATCTCATTTCCCAGCACACATCAGCGTGTTTTTTTGCCCCCTACCAAAACAGGGCCACAGTAATAGGTACAGAAGCGTATTTCTCTAGCTGTACTCTCATCACCCAATTGCTGAATTTCTGGCTGTCCTCCCATTCCCTATAATCACTGCAATTAATAGTTCAGGAGGCACTTCTTGGCTATTTTGTGTCATTTGTCTTTATACAATCTTCCCCGGCACAGAGTTGATATGGCTTTGGCTTAGAATCTGGCCGACCTGGACATCAGCCATATCACAGCCAGGAAATTCTCTCTGCTGCCCATCAGAGCCCACCCGGGGCTCACAGGATCTTCAAAGACAGTCTCTCTCAAACTGATGTGCAGACAGTCACCTGAAGCTCTTGTTCTCCTGCAGGTGTGGTCCTGCATGTCTTGGGTGGGCCTGAAGAGTTGCACTTCGAACAAGCTCCCAGGTGACACTGATGTTGTCAGTCCACAGACAGTATTTTGAGAAAGAAGGTTTAAAGCAGTGGTTTTTCTGCTCTCACCATGTGTTCCCCCAGGTCTTGAACACAGGTAAACGAGCATCGTTGTAGGGTGACTAACTGTCTTGGTTTGACAAGGATTGTTCTGAACACCCTGTGTCCTGGGAAACCCCCAGTCCTGGACAAACCCAGCAGCCACAACCCACTCTGAACTGCCCTGACCCTGTTTCTCCCAGATTCTGACCCCAACTGGCCTTTGTGTAGTTGTTCCTTGACTCTTCCTTCTTTTAATATAAATGTTCTTCCTCGAGGCTCTTCATTTCTCCTCCACTCCGTGCACTCCCCTTTGGAAGGGCTGTCTCCACCAGCCCCAGAGACAGTTGCATTTGCAGCCCGTGTAGTTAGCTAGCCCTGTTTATGAAAAGCTGTCCATTTAACTTGCTTTGGAAGGTTTCACTGAATGTTTTCCCACAGCTGGTCAGGATTAAGAGGCCTCTCTGAGATTGGCTGGGCCCATATTTGATGGTTCACTCGTGCACTTTCATATAAACATATTCACTCCACCCGGTTTCTGTAGACCAAGCAAGTCTCCCCAGTACCTGGGAGCAATGCCTTCTCTGCTTTGCCTCTTAGGTAATGATGTGGATATTATCTGGAATTAGGAAAAACCAAAATCTTCAACTCGGGGGCTTGGAAAATGCACTGTGTTTTCCAATATTTACAATTGTTCTTTCTATGGTGAAGCCATACATTTTTTTAGGCACAATTTCATGCCTCATCATCCCACAAATATAGTTCTGATTATGTTCACCCACAAATAAAACCTTCAACAACCCTGAATTGACAGGAGAATGATTTCAAAACTCCCCATGTTAGTACAAAGTCATGGATCTCAAAACTTCAGCATGCATCAGAGTCACCCGGAGAAGGATTGCTAAAGCACAGGTTGCTGGCCCTGCTGCCACGTCTCAGATTCAGTAGGCCTGGGTAGGGGCCCACAAGCTTGCATCACTAACAAGTTCCCAGGTAATACTGATGCTGCTTGTCCACGAACCACTCTGAGAACCCCTGGCCTGCTGGACCCCTTCCATGTAGCCTCAGGTCACATTCCTAACACCCAGCTATCATACCTGTTTTCAAAGACAACCCTAAATTCCTTGTTCATATGCATGCTTTCCTAATCTGTGCCTTTGCTTTGTTTCATTCGTTTATTCGCTCATTGTCTTCGTCTGCTCGGGCCACTCTAAGAAAATACCGTAGGCTGTGTGGTTTAAACAACAGACATCTATTTCTCACAGTTCTGGAGGCTGGGAAATCCAAGATCAAGGTCCCAGTCGTTTCAGTTCTTGGCGAGGGTCCTTTTCTCGGCTTCCCGACGGCCACCTTCTCACTGTATCTTCACATGGTGGAGAGAGGAAGTGCTGGTCTCCTCCTCTCCTTGTGAGGACACTAATTCCAACATGGGGTTCACCCTCTTCACTTCATCTAAACCTGATTATTCCCCAAAGGCCCAATTACCTCCTCATGCTACCACGTCGAGGACTGGCTCTTCCACAGATGAAGGACACAGACATTCAACCCATAACACTCATGGATTCACTCATTCAGTGGTCCATTATTTCATTAAACTTTTTTCCCAGCTTTATTGAGGTACAATTGACAAATAAAAACTATAAACATTTAAGGTTTACAATGTAATTTTTTATATACTTCATCAAACATTTTTTTTTCAAAGACTACCAGGACTGGCTTTGTCAAGTGCCCTCAGGAAGTTCATGACATGAGGGAAGAGAGAAAAAAACATATCCTTTTCATTTACAGATCAGCTTCATGGCTTTTAAAGAGCTTCCATGTTCAAGCTCCCATTGATCTTCTCCAGAGCTCTGAAAGACCGACAGGGCAGAGAGCCCTTTACACACTTCGCTGATGAAGAGATCGAAGGCCAGGGAGAAGTAGTTAATCAAGGTAATGCCAACTCAGGTATTTTCAGTTCCAGGTCCATGATTTTGTTTTGTCTTTTTAGTTTCAGTCATACTACTTCAGTCTTGGCTCGTTGTATCCTCACTCGTCCTGCTGTCCAAATCGTATCCCTTCTTTAAAACCCAGTCCAACACTACCTCCTCCATAAAGCCTTCCCTGATAGTCCTAGTTAAAATAATTTTTCCTTCCTATAAACGAATGTATATTTCATTTTGTCTCTCTACTGGCATTTTTAAAAACTATAACCTCGCATTCTAGACCCCAATCTCCTTGAGAATAGAAGCTATAATTTGCTTTCCTTTTGCTCTCCCACACCACTTAGGACTTAACTCATAGTAGAGTTCATCAAAGCACTGGGAACTGAAAAAGGGAATAAAGAGGGAGAGATGAAAATATCACCTATTCTGAGTCAATGATTATATTCATAAGATAATCAATAAGGAATATAATGAAGATGAAAGCAGAGTTGTGTGTCATCTCTTTGCTCTCCATCTCTGTAAATGAGTAGGGGTGGGGAGAACTAACATTAATCAAAGTGATTGTTGGATACCAGATGTTTTGTGTTATGGTATTTTGCCTTAATAACCTAATAGAAAAATACTGTTTCTCCTCCCATTTTTAAGTGGAGATACTGAAGCCCAGAATTGTTTAGAAACTTGCCTATCTTCAGAAACTGATGCCATGTTTAGGGAGGAGACCAAACCCAATTCCACTGAACTTCATTTGGCAACATGAACACATGAAATTATCTCCAATTGTGCCATGAAAATAAATTGCCCAGCATTTATTTACATAAGAAATTAGTTCATTATATAGTAGTAATCTTGAGAATATCATTTACAGAAATAATCTTGAGATCATCTTTTAGTAACATAGTATCTCACTTTATTATTGATTTGTCATTTCCTGGATGAATCCTTTGATCCATTTTTCCAAAAGGAAAAAGGAATATCACTATTACCATACTCTTCTCTTGTTCTTCATGTGACCAGTCATCACTAATTGTGAAATGCTAACCTGTTACTTAGATACCAAGTGTTGTCTTAACAAGTGGTATTGTGTTAGAACAAGGCTATTAGAAAAAAAGAGTGTGAAATGTTGGGCCTACATTCCGAAACAAAGTGGGGGTGGGGGTGGATTAACCCAGAAATGTTTTCATAAATAACTTCAAAAGGATTAATAACTTTAGCAAAAATGGAAAACTCAGACTTTAAAGCAATTCATTAGACATTTACCATAATATAGAGCTGAGAATTATTAGGGAGTTTAACCAAAGGACATTGCCAGTGAATGCCACAGAATCTTGATAGAGGCAGATAAGAGACAGACAGCTTTTAAAGAAATGGCTAACTCATGTAGGAGGGTTCACCTGTTGGTTCTGCAGCTGAAGTCCAACAAGAGCTGAGGCCTACAACATCCTGAAAACCACACAGATACATCAAAGGTGACAGTTCTCACAAATGTATGAAATACCAATTTGTATCCTTTACACTTTCAGGTTTTGCAATGTTCTACCTGGTAAACACCCATCGGTTTAATTGGCAGGGGTTTTTACAAAGTTGTAACATTTCATTAGGCATTAAGACAGCTAACAATAGATCTTGGCATCTTAACCAGCTTTTTTCTTTTTACAATTCCAATGAAACTATTTTAAGTAATGAGAATATTCTACCAAACTCTTCCAAATTCAGTTGACTTGTTAGGTACAATAAAGTTTGAAAGCTCATTTTCAGGCCTCCTAGGGTGTTCGATTCAGAAAAATCAACTTACAACAAATGTCCTCTTTCTTAAACAGCTCTCTATTGTTACATAGCCTGTCAGATCAGGGAGCTGGTAAAACGTCATGCTTCTGGAGAAGGGGGGAAATTTTTCTAATTTAGTGTTGATGATGCTAATACAACAGGTTTCTGTGGGCATTTTCAATCACTCATGTACATGTCCTCAGAGACATGGCACAAGCAGACTGAGCTTCTTGAAAATAAAACCATAAAGAAATTCACATTTTAAAAAAGTGTTTCCTTATCATACATTCTAAGACATAAGATTATTGGGTCAAAGGTATGAACCTTTATTGTCCAATATCTTATTGATGTTACCAAAGTATTTTCAAAAAGTGTTTATATAGATTTATATGTCAGCAGTTATGTAAAAAGAAGCTATTTTTAAATGCACCCTTACTGACATTAAATTCTTTTGCTTTGTCTTCCAGATCATCAATTTGTTCTTCAACTTTTCTAATCTGTTGTTACACCCATCTATTCAGTTTTTAATTTCTATCAGTTTATTTCTCGGTCATGGAATTTTCATTTGATTTTTACCATAGTTTCCATTAATCTGCTGAAATTATCTTCTCATCTAAAGTCAGTAACTCCTATACCTGGATCTCCTGCAGGTCTGCTTTGGGTCACTTTTTCCTGTCTACTGGTGTGCCTGGTAATTTTATTGAATGCCAGAAGCAGTGTATAAAATGTTGTAGAGATAACTTGAGCCTTTGGATGATCATATCCCTTTCAAGTGTTTTACTTTAGCTTTTGACAGGCATTTAGGGAAGTAAGATCTCCCTTGGACTTCCTGCTCTCTGGAGTCGTGGCCTCTCAAGTGTTCTCCAACTGGAAGCTCTCTGATTCCTTTGAGCAAATATTTGCTCAATATTTTATCCAGCTTTTCTCTCTGCTCTTGGAGGATGAGTTGATCTAAATGAAAATAATCTATAACAGCTGGAGTATAAGTCATTGACACTAATTTTAAAATAATGAATTCAACCTAAATATAACTTATTTTTGTTTTAATGTATATTCACTTGATTATTAGTAAGGCTAAATGTTTTTATATGCTTGCAAATGTGTTATATTTCATCTTTTGTGAAATGTGATTTTAGTCTTATCTCATATATTGGTTAAGTGTGATTCTAATCTTATTAGTTTTCAGTTGCAGTATTATTATGAGTTTGTATGAGCTTCTGCGTAATAATTGTACTAACTAACCCTTTCTGTTATTATACCCAAATAATTGTACTTGGGCTACTGTTTGTTTATTTTATTGTTTCAATATAATCAAATCTATTTTATCTTTCACCTTGCAAGTAGTAACAGTATTTTATTTTATATTTTTAAAGATTTTATTTATTTATGTTTAGAGAGAGGAGGAGGGATGGAGAAAGAGAGGGAGAGAAACATCAATGTGTGGTTGCCTCTACCCCACCCCCGCCCCTCCACACTGGGGATCTGGCCTGCAACCCAGGCATGTGCCCTGACTCAGAATCGAACTAGCAACCCTTTGGTTCGCAGGCCAGCACTCAATCCACTGAGCTACACCAGCCAGGGCTAGTTATAGTATTTTAAGCTTATAAAAACAAGTCCCTTTAGACTTTCTATGGTATGAGTTTTGCTAATTTATTACCTGTGTATGATGAGTGTATATTGATTTTTTCAAACTGTTTATCAGTCTATGTATTACAAAATATTTTCACTCTCCATTGATTTATGTCCTGCTATTATCAAATATTTAATTCTTATATAAAATATAATTTATTTTGATCACATATTTGCCCCATTAACCTATTTGGTGCCAGTATCACATGGTTTTAATTATTATAACTTTATAATGTATTTTATATTTGATAACAGTAGTCTCTCCACATTACTCTTCTTTCTCCATACTGATTTTTGCTTGCTATTCTTGTTTATTTTCTCTCCTAGGTTTATGTTAAAATCAAGTTTCCCCTGACCATTACCTCAAAATGTGAAAAACAAAAGAGAAATTGATACACATGCTGGAAAGAAGTAACAATTAAATTTGTATGTTATCTTTTAAAGCAGAGGCAGTCTTTTGATTATTTAACTTAATATTTTTGTAACTTTCAAAAAGATTTTTAGGAGAACTTCAGCTATACTAAAATAAGCAAAATAAATAATAATTAAACAGTCTTCTGATTATTTAATTTAATATTTTTGGCTCCTTAAAACTTTTGTTTAGATAGGTCACATATATCTGTTTAAAATCAATTATAGCCCTGACTGGTGTAGCTCAGTGGATTGAGCATGGGCCTGTGAACCTAAGGGTCGCCTGTTCGATTCCCAGTCAGAGCACATGACTGGGTTTTAGGCCAGGTCCTCAGTGGGGGGTTCGCAGGAGGCAACCACACATTGATGTTTCTCTCCCTCCCCTTCTCCCTCCCTTCCTCTCTCTCTGAAAATAAAATAAATAAAATATTTTTTAAAAATAAAATAAAATCAATTATAGAGCTAATATATTTTCTTGCTCTTGTAAAATGAATCTGTTTTAAAGTTTATATTACGTTAGTAATTGCTAGTTATTTAGAAATACTACTTACTAATTTATATAAATATTCACATGACTTCTAATATTTTACTAATTTATTAATTCTTCAAATTTCCATTGACATCTTTGGATTTTCAAACTATAATAATATTTTTTCCATACACAATGGTAATATTCTATCTTTTTTCACTCTTTATAGCTCTTCTTTCTTTAATATGTTTTATTACATTCATCAGGGATTTTAAAATAACATTTAATAACATTATTATGGCAAAACCATTATACCAACTTCTTTCCCCACCCCTGTTTTTAAACATATACATTTCTAGTATTTTTACATTAACTTTAAGGTTGACTCTTAGTTTAAAATACTTGTCATCATGTTGAGGAAATATTTTATTTTTTTAACCATTTGATCAAATAGTTATCAAATTTTATCCAATGCTCTTAAAAATAATCCATTAAAATAATGTTTTCCTATTTAACCTACTGATATCACATATTTCATTTGTATCGTTTCTAATTCTATAAACTTTTGCATTTCTTAATATATATGATTTCATTTGGCCCTGGTATATTTTATTGCATTTAAAGTATAGCATGTATAAATTATTTTTTTATTTAGAGTTATTTAAAGTGTGATCTTTCAGTACCATTGTCCCTTCACTAATATTACAGTGTTAATGATTATAAAGTATTTCCTTTGCCTTATGTACTGGTTTTTGACAAAAATTACTCTTTATTTAATATTCATATTGCTTTATTTGACTTAGATGTGTGAGCAGATTAAGCTGGAAAATACTTTGCCTTTTAAAAACATATTTCTGTTGTTTTTCTTTAAGTATGATTTTTGTAAGCACCACCAAATCAGAAAGATTTTTATCTTAATTTAATATGAAGATCTTTCCATTTGAATAGGGAAATTAAAGCCCTTTACACTTGTCATAATTTTTAAGCTTAATTGTAATTATTTTATACTTTGTTCTTTTCAATAATTCCTTATAGTCTCCTTATCATTTGATCTTTTGCATGAACAAGGTTTTGTTTACTTTTATCTTCTACAATTATTTACAAAATACATATATTGTTTCCAATCTAACCAGTGCCTACATTAAAATGTTTACAAGTATCTTTAATTGTATTCTTATCTAATGATTTAAAAGTAAAGCAACAACTTCTATTGCTTTTGTTTTCTCCATCTCCTCTTTCCACATTATGAACATCAGTTACAGACTCTTCCTTTAAAAATTTAAAAACCTCTTTTTCAGGGTTATCTTATTGAAAACGTTGCACCTTAGTAAAAAAAAAAAAATCTAGCTACCAGCATCAATTCTTAATTCACTTCAATTATCACTAGACTTTATTAATTTATTACTTTGTCTTTACCTTTAACACTTAGCACTAATCTTTTTTCCAGAAATTTCCTATTCTTGAGTTTTTATATTGTCCCACCTCTCAGTATCCTGGAAGACATCTCTGAAATGTTTGCAGCAGATATTCTTAATGTCACATGTCCTGGCATCTTGAATATTTTAGAATATTTTAGAATATTTTATTATATTCTTCGGTTGCTTTTACATATAAGTCAACAATTAGGTAGGCCTAAAACTTGCAAATCTAACTTATCTTTCATAAAATTATGTAGAAATTTACTTGTGGTCTTAAAAAGGTTCTTGTTTGACATAAAACTACAAGGGCAATCTACAAAATTAATATATTTTTTTTCCTCACCTATTTGCAAGATTTGTTTGTCCTAGAAATTTTGAAATTGCCCAGCTTATGACTAGGCATTTATTACTACTCCTTAATTTTCTTCAAAAGAAAACTTACAATGTTGGTGCAAGTTTTTCCTCAGAAAGTTTTTCTCTGTTATAACTTTAATGTTTACTTCTGATCCATAGGCTTTATATTCAGGGAAACACCAATTATTTTGCTCATAAATCCAATAAATGTTCATTTGATACCAATAGAATATACTATGTGTCAAGCACTCTGTTAGGGGTAGGGTTATAATAATAGATGTTTATTTTCTCAAGGAGCTTATATTCTAAGTAAGAACTCTGTAATTTGTCTTTCCCATTTCCTCTTATCTTTTTAACTTTTACTCATTTCCTTTGGATGTTTAGACTATTTATGAACTTCTTGAATCGCTTATCTTTATTTCTACAAAACAAAAATTTCACCTACTGAATTTTTTATTTAGTCACAATCTATTCTTATTTTTACCTGTTCTTGTTTAATTAAAAACAATATAGTCTGTCCTACTATATTGTTATAATTGCATTTCTAAGAATCTCACATTATCAAAATGTTACTATAAAAACAATTTTTTCAGGAAGAAAAGGGACTAGCAGCTGGAAAGTTTCAAATACACAGTAAGATTATTTTTACTACAGTAATATCAATAATAAATGTTTTTATATCTCTAAGTGTTTTTAACTCAAATTACAACTAGTAAATTAATCTGTAAAAACCAGTTAATACAACCCTCAACATTATTCGTCAGGTAATGTAAAACTTACAATGGAAAGTAAGACCAGATCTTTGACAAGGAGTTTCTAGGACCATAAAATAAATTATATTACAATTTGCAACTATCCAAAGTAAAGACTGGAACACCAATTGAGCAACCAACCAGCCATTCAAACAAATTTATTACAAATACTTCTATGGAATAACTTCATTTCTGCATGATTAACTTTAGTTTGAAATGTGCCATTATGTTAAAGCTAACAATAGCCAATACAATGTACATGATGTATCTTAATATCTCAGTGATGGTATTTCCAATTCCATCTATAAAACCATAGGAAGTAAGAGAAATGATTGAAGTCTTTCACAGAAACAACCACAGTTTCTGGTGCACTTCACGTATTAGGGTATGTTCCTTGCTCCATCCTCTCAAACCGAAGGAGACCGGAGAGGAAAAGCACTCATGACTTCAGTGTGCTTCCCCAAAACTTCCCTTTTCCTGTAAACTTGCAGAGTCACCTTCTGGCACTTACAACGAGAGCAAAGGAAAAAACAGAAAAGAACAAAGGAGAATAATTTTGTGTTGCACATGTATTTCAAGTCCTGGTGCATGAGGCCCAAGTAGCCATCAAAGGGAAGTCTTTTATGTGTGAACATTAAAATGAAGAAATACAGTTCTGGCCAGGATGAACTTTCATTCTGCTAAGCCTAAGAAGTGCCCCAGGTATGTCAGGGCCAGCAACACAGAAGGCCATAGGAGCATGTTAGAGAACAAATTAGAATTGATGAAGCGGGCCTTTCATCCCTTTCAATATCTAGAATATGCTTATTTCCTATGTTTTTACTGTTGATGTATAAAATTTTGTTTCAGGTGGTTCTAACGCTTTTTAAAAACTAATTTAGTAGAAGAGTGCTCATATACTGCAACTCATTTGGTGTCTTCCCAGAAGTCCCCCAAATTGGAATCTTAAAATATGCACATTGGGATGAAAACACAGCTTAAAAACAGTTTTGTTAAATGTCTGTTTTTTTAATTCAATGAATGATTTTAAAAATTAGCTTCATTGTTTTTTAATTTACCATCTGTTAACTCAATAAATATGAGTTCTTAAAGTTAACCTAATTGTCTTGGAATTTGCTGTTTTTGAAGCTGATTAAAGTTATTTAAATTAATTTTATTTTATATTCAGACTAGGACAAAGCCTTTCTGCATTTGGATAGATCTTGGTTAATAATTTACAAATAAATATGCCCATTTTTGAAATGGACTAATTTTCTTTTTATGGTTCTTAATATATATCAGTCAACTTGTAAAGAGGCAGAGAGGCTGATGCTAGATAATTAAAGGAATAGTATATCAATACACCAAAACTTATAGCCATTAAAAACTGTGGCCATGTAGAAAATTTGCATGAACTCTGTCTCTTGTTTAATAAAGACAAATAGAGTAAATATTAACTGGAATGCAATTTCTTCCACTCTACATCATTGTGGATAAAAGGAGCTATGTTCTTTAAAATATTGCCCTGCCTCTGGTCACAGTGTATTGGACTAACAGTGGTCTCTGGTCCCAAGTAGGCCAATTATACTTTTCCTTGAGGACTGTGAAAGACGGGTCTTTCTCTGGGTGGCTTGACTAGAACATCTGTGGCTCAAGAGAAACTAGCAACCATGATCTGCTATGTAACTGTGGGGCGCAGGGAGCTGGGCTGCTTTGAAGAAGAAAGACAAAGATGGACATAGGGAGAGAGAAGGTTGGTGGAGTCCCTATTGCACCTTAAATACTTCTGTGCCTGGGGCCCCATTACACTGACTGTGAATTCCATGAAAAGCCCCAGTGTGCTCTTCCCTTTTTTGCTTAAGCTCAGAGTCAGTCACCTTCTCTCACTCACAAGTCAAAATAACTTAAACTACTGCACAAGAGGAAAACCCCCTGGTGGTGATGATTGTTTAATCAGGGATTTCCAGGCTTTGTTCCTCCCCTGCTTTTCTTTAGATGAGAACTTTTTAATATTAATACATAATTTACATATTTTTTGTTTTACAGTTATTGTTTTATGGTTTATCTATGAAACCTTTATCTCCAAGTTATTTAGTAGAAAGCTTTTCCTCTAAAAGCTTTAAGGTTTTAGCTTCTACATTTAGATCTAAAATCCATTGCAAATGAATTTTGAATATGGTGTGAGGTAGGGATCAACGTATTTTTTATTTTTTATATGATATCTGGTTATTCTAGCACCATTTATTGAAAATACTTTCTTTTGCACATTGGGTTGCTATGGTGGTGGAAATGGGAAGGGGGATGAAAAGACTGTCTAAAACTAAATTAATGACAATACTAAAATAAATAGGTATCCCTGGCTGGTGTGGCTCAGTTGGATGGAGCTATTGTCCTATAAAGTGAAGGATTGTGGGTTCAATTTTTGGTCAGGGCACATGGCTAAGTTGCGGGCATAGTGGTTATCCTTTTTGTAACATAGCAGTTGGCTCATTCACATCAAAATATTTCTTTAATCCTCACCCAAGGACATTTTTTCATTGTTTTTAGAGAGAGGGAAACACTGATTATTTTAATTATTTCTTTAAAAATATATAGCAGTGGATGAAAATGTTTTGGCTAATAGACATCCATTTTCCCTATTTCTAGAATAATTATCTCCCAATTTATCTTGGAGAACCATACCTCCCCCACTCCCAGCCTACATGATTTGTGTAGGGTGGCTGCACTCCCAAATCCAAGGTGGACACTTGACCCAAGGCTGGTGAGTTAAAGAACCACAGCCCTTGACCAGAGTGATGAGTGCAGGTATGGGTACTTGATACAATTTGACCCAGTCACAGTCATGTGCCATTATCTGAGTAGCTAGATCTCGTTATGCCTAAAGCAGTCCTTACACTCTATTTTTCCAGTTTGTGTGTATGTTTGGATAGGGGTGGAGGAATAAAAGTGAAATAAAACCAAAACCAAAATTTTTATTTTTGAGTTGGATTTCTACGCTTTACAACCCAAGTTCTCAAAGATCCCATCTTATTTCTACCAAATCTGAATTTATTGACATGGAGCCAGAAATCTGTATTTTTTTAAAAGATTTTATTTATTCACTTTTAGAGATAGGGGAAGGGAGAGACAAAGAGAGGGAGGGAAACATCAATGTGTGGTTGCCCCTCGAGCACCTCATACTGGGGACCTGGCCTGCAACCCAGTCATGTGCCCTGAGTGGGAATCGAACTGGTGACCTTTTGCTTTGCAGTCTGGTGCTCAATCCACTGAGCCACACCAGCCAGGGCTGAAATCTGTATTTTTAAAAAGCATTCCATTTAATTCCTATTCACATTAAAGTTTGAGATCTACTGATTTAACTTCCTTATTTTATGGCTGAGGAAACTGAGACTAATAAAAACTAGGCATCTTTCCCAAGATCATTCAGCAATATGTATTTATTCTAAGCATGTGAGAATTAAGAGTGAGAAGAACAAAGATCCCTGCCTTCCTGGATATCACCGACTAGCATGTTAGTTACAGAATCAGGACTAGAATTTGGTTCCTCAGTTTTCTTCCTGGGGACTTGATTTCACCAAGGATCATGCTCTAATACTCCTCTTCCCTGCTCTAATACATTTTTGCTCTAAAATGTACACTTCTATTAAAGGCAAAGAGTCTACATTTGGGCAGCATTCATAGCATATAAAAATAGGAGGTGCTTTAACAATTTTAAGGTAAATGATACTGCTATGTACCGTTTGTTATTTGCTAACATTTCCACCAAAGCAACAGAGGACAGAAAGCAGCGAAGAAAACAAATACAGTACCCACCCTTCCGCTCAAAGTCTCAGGTAGCCAGAAGGTCTTTGAAGACTTGTTTTTTGTTAATAAGTCATTCAAGATACTGCATTCAAGTCTATTGTCTGTGTAACTGTTTTAATAGAAAACTAATTTCTTCCAAAATCTTTCAGTAAAAAATAAATATTCCAGAAATAGAGGCCATAATTATTCTCTGGCTTTGTGTACCCCTGGCACACCAGCAAGACACCCAGGAGGTACTTTTTTCTACCCCATTTACATTCCAGACAATTCATTTTCTATTCTTGTTTAGATCCCAGGATTCCTTTTCCATTAGAATACTAATGACAACAATAACATTAACACAAAAAACAATTGTTAGTCTTTATTGAGTATTATCTGTACTGAAGCGCTGTGCATCTGTTAACTCCAGGAGGTGGGTACAACTATTATCCCCATAATGTGGATGAACAAATTGAGGCAGACAGTCAGGAGACTTGTCCAAGGTCAAGCAGGTAGTAACTAGTTGAATGAGGATTATAATCCAGGCAGTCTGACACTCAAGGTTTCTGAAATTCACTTAAAATATTATAATTTGCCCATGCTGCTCCTTTGTATTCAAAATCCATGGGACATGTAAAATGGGTGAATTTTATTGTACATAAATTATACCTCAAGAAAGTTGAATAAAAAAATTACAATTTGTAGAGCCAAGTTGTTAAGAATTTAAAGATGCTTTTTCGTGAATTGAGTGGCTTTGAGAATATGAATGTGCCCGTGGGAACATAACCTACAAGAAACCAGCCAGCAGCATACCCTATGAAAGAATATACCTGGTGTTTTCATCACTTTAGGGGAGTGTTTTTGGAGAGTGTGGGATGTTCTTGCAGACCAGAGACTGTGGAGTGGCTGGCAAGTATGGTTTCAAAGCAAGGGAGGAGCTGAGAAGAATTGTTTAGTGAACTCAGTTTTTAAAGTTGAAAAAATAAATCCTGTAAAGACAGTCTTAGGCCCATGACTATAAAATAGTCTAACGGGTAGTAACAGAGTTTGGCCTTCACTAGAAACGTGCATGAACTGTACCAATAGTGCAATGTGACAGAGCCTGAGGGTGCAGGGGTTTAGGGTCTGGAACAAGGGCTATCTGGTTACCAACATTCCTCATGGCAGCGCCAGGAAGCTTAGTCTTAGACAATAGGTATTCTGATGCAGTACAGATCTTTTTGTCCTGCACTGAATGATTTATGAATTTTTAAAAACCAGTATTTACCATAGATAGAGAAAATTATATTGATCCATATAAGATCATTGTGTTCTTGAAAAATAAACAGTCTAGCAAAGGAAGCATATGGCATAAGGGGCACTCAAAAATGTGCTCTCCTTCTAAAACATTAGCTTTCTTTTCTCTCATTCATTAGCTCTGCAAATATTTATCGGGCACCTCTTCTATACTATATGGAGGGCTGTGCACTATAAACTGGGCAGTGTTGCTTTTCCTCATCCCTCAGATGATTACAGAGTATCAACTACAGTAGCCTCTCATATTAATTTTTTCCTGCCCACTTTCCCACCAGAGCATTTTCTAAAGAGATTTGATGGTGTTACTTCCATCCTTACAATCTTTAATGACTTCCTATCTCCTATAGGAGACTCCTAAAGTCCTCTCATGTAGGAGACATTGATTGACAGTCCTTAACCTCAATTTGACCACTAGATATAACCCCCTAGTATATGCGTACTTTGAAATGTAAGTTTTCAACATTTAATATTTCAATGTTTTATGTAAGCTGAATTTCTAGCTTCTTTTTATAAACTGAAGAGCTGGAATTTGGCATTGATTATTCCATTTAGACAGAGAATATATTCTCCAGATTGACACAGTTCTGACCACTGCTTATGGTGTCATCTTGGTCTGCTTTGCTCCCTTATACCCATGCTTGGTCCAAGGTATGCATAATAGTTCGCAGTCCCTGATGGATGGATAAAGGGTTCATGTCTCAACTCGAGAGCATGTCTGCATGGTCCTTCACAAGTTGGAACTGTTTGGTTTCATCCTTCACAAAGACTCTATGTTCCAGCCACTCTGAATTCCGAGTAGTTCCCTGCACAAGCTTTGTCCTCCTCAGGGCCTTTACTCATGCTGGTCTCTCTGCTTGATATGTGCTCCCTCCACCTTCCTTTGCTGCCTAGAGGAGCCTCACTTATCCTCAAGACTTATTTCAATCCTCTAAGGAACTTTTCCTAAATCCTGCCAGAGGGGTGATTTGCTGCTTCCGGTGTTCTCACAGCACATTGTGCCTCTAGTAGAGTGCAGTGACTTTCCTACTTGCTCAATGGGAAAATGTGTTTCTTGAAGACGAGAACTCTTAATCACCTCCATGTCCCAGATTCTTAATAGAGTGCCTGGCATCTAGTAGATAGATATGAATATTTATTGAATGAACAAAGAGATGGGTAAGTGAATGAATGAATGAATCCTTCCAAGAGAATTTCTGTTACAAGATTCTAAGGTTTGAAATAAGAGACGTAACTACTCAAGGCCAAATCTCAAATTTTGATAGTGATCATGACATCTTCCGATAACAGTTCTTAAAAGTTCCTGTTCATTGTACCCTTTCCAGAACAGCAAGTCTTGAGAAAATTAAATGTATATAATATTAGTAAATATGCAAAGAGTGACTTAAAGTTGACAGAGCACCATATCGTGGGGGGCAATATGGGTGGGATGGTAGTACTGGATTCCAAGAGAGCATACATGGTGAACGAAGTCATAGCATTCCTCCATACAAGGCTGGTGGCCTCTCTGGCCATGTCTACCTGGAAGAATGGAACATCTGGGCCACAAAGCAGCAGGAAATGATCATTTAGCTGCAGGTTATCATGAGGAGAAGGGTCCCATACGATATGGGAGTCCTTGGAGCAGTGTGTCACAGCTCTCTACGAGGCTGCACTATCTGGCCTCGTCGTAATGGTTCCATGAAGCCACGCAACTACTCCTGGTCAACAGTTGTAAGTCCAAATAACGTGTGTCACTTCTGGCCATAGCACTTAAATGCCAGCATGAGACAATTCAGTTGACCTTTAGTTTTGCCATAGCCACATGAAACATTCAAGGTGGCCACTGTTCCGTCAGTCTGGGACCCTGAATAAGGAGGCACAGAAGACACCTGCTGATGTGCAACGGACTCATAGTATGACCAAGAAAACAACTTTTGCTGTTAAGGCCCACTAAAACTTGGAATTGTTTGTTACTCTGGCATAATATAGCCTATCTGGTTTAATAAAGCAGATTTTCTCTGTTTTGCTGCAAATGAAAGAAAAAGACTACTGGTTGGAAGTTATAGGAAGACCGATTCTGTGTAACTTAAAAAAAGGTAATAAAGGTACAGAGATGGAATAAACTGCTTAGGGTTTTCTTGGTTCATTCACCAATACACAATGAACTCTACTGTGTGTTAGGTGTTCTGTAGCTAAAATCCCTACCTTTATGGAGGTAAGTGGTGAGTTCCCTTCACCCCTGATGTTTGCGTTGATGGCCCCTAAAGTTCGGATTAGACAAATTAACTTGAAAAATACTCTCCAACCCACAGCTTCATGGATGTTTATTTCCTCTGGTCTAAAATAGGAAAAAACATCTATTTTCTCAAGCATTCCTTTGATTCAAATCACTTACTGATTTATTGAGTTGTCTTTTCACATTTTAATGTCAATTTCCCAGCAAATAAGTTCCTTGAAGGCCAATACTGTTTTATCTCTCCTTTTCTCATACTATTTAGTAGGCAATATTTCATTGTCTTTTCTTCGAGGAAAACAATCAGCTTTTGATAGTAGCTATTATTAGTTGATATGTTTCCGATTTACTTGTTTTTCAACTATTTGTTAGATGTGGACTTCTTAAAAAATCTAGGAACACAAATGTACTACCCTAATAACTTCCAGGTAAAATGCTTTTTTAGTTTCCTGAAAAAAAAAAAAAGTCTTAGCCCTGTACTATTGAATTTGTTGCCAATTAAGCTGTATTTCATTAACAGCTTATTCAGTGGGTATTTAATGTATTCCTACTATGTGCCAGGGGGCAAGGCTTACACAAGTTTATCAAGATATGTTACTTAATACACTTTACCCATCATTACATAATTCTATAATAGAGCCTATGACCTCGGGGGGAGGGGCACAGGAACAAATTCAAAAGGTTGGGGCAAAAATGTTCCTTCAGCTTAATGCAGGGGAGCACATTACACCTTAAATTCTGGGGCTCAGTTGATAACTTGGGGGAGTAGATGAGTATGTCAGATTGTGTACGGGAGAAAAAAAATCCTTTTCTTTTTGTATTTCAATTTCTGTTAAGGTTCATTTCAGGCTTTTAGAATTGGAGAATCATCTGCCTGCTACAAGAAATTGCTAATAAGCAGTAATTAAAGACTGAGAATTTATTTGTTCTTTCCATTCCAAACCTGATGTCATTCCCAGATGGAGATATTGGTACTGGTTAAGCAATTCAGCATTTTGGTAAATTAAGGCAGGATTTGGTGTCTCCTGGGTCCTGTCAGGGAAGAAAGTGGTCCAGGAAAGAAAACTTGTGTTTTATTTTGTTTTGCACATTGCAATCATTTATACCTTTTTGCTTTGTTTTACAGAACCAGGAGCTGAGGTGGGCACCTGCATCTTAAAAAAAATGAGGGCTAGTTCTCTAAAAGAAACTTTTCATGCTCTAATGTCTTTGGAATTGTTGTCTCCGTCTAAAACGACACCTGAAAAGGACAGCGCATTCCAGGGAATTCAGCACCCACTGATGGAAAAGAACAGGCGGATCAGAAAGCAGCGTGAATACATGCACTACTGTCCTTTATTTAGAAAATCCACACCAAAATACAGCACAGTTGACGTGTTTGTTACCAGGGCTTGAAAGTTGAGTCCACCACTGTGCAAAAGATAAAATAAGACGGCACGGATATCAGGATTTTCCCCGTGTGCTTTATTCATAGACATTTGACAGGGAGGACCTAACAGAGCATTTAGGAAAAACACTTCTCAGCCCACAGTCACTTTCCAGGAACTTCACTGCAAACTGTGCTCCAGGCTGGCGGGATGGAGATTTTAGCAATCTCCCTACTGCTTCCATAGTTTCCTTCTCTCTAAATACAATTATTTATGGGGACTTAATGAGAGAGCAAGCCTTGTGTGAAAAGAACTCAAGAAAGTGCAGCTTCTAAAAATACACCGAGGCGGCCCTGCAATTCTTATTGTTACAAACTGACGTTTTGCAGTTCAAGCCATGAACCTAACAACTACACACACACACTCACACGAAGAGAAAAAGTAAAGACTGTTTTTTTCTTTCTGCAATTCCTTGAGTAAACAGTAGTAATTTTTTGTTTTCATACTCAATGCAAATTTCCCAAAGACGACACAACGTAAAAACAAAAGACCTGTTAGCTTCCTTAGAGTTGGTGGACAGAATGGCAAGAGGACAGGGGCAAAGGTGAATTCCAGGTTCGCCTTAGCTGGGGTCCTGAACTTCCAGTCACCCCCGATCTTGCAGAGGTTTTAGGAGTTTCAGTCCCCTATGGGAACCGTTCCCTTGGCCCTCATCACCGGCCCTCTTCGCTTCCAGCTTTTTGAAGAAACTGGACCTCAGCTCAGGCGTCTTTTTCCAGCGAGGAGAAAAGAAGTACAGCGGCTGATGAGAAGACAAACAGTAAACAAATGGGCCAGGGCACGGCCGGGTGTCTGCCAGGGGTCCACTCCTCTGCCTTCCACCACGTGCTCTTCAGCTGGGGTGCAGCCCTCCTGCACACGGAGCTGAGAGGGGCGAGGGTGGGGTGAAGGGAGAGGGACAGAACCGGCTGTGAGGGAAGGAGGCCCTCTAGGAAAGATCGTCTCCACCGAGCGTTGACGGGAGAAAAAAACTGGCCCACATGCCCCTAGTGGGGAGCGGTACATCCCACGCAGGCTGGGTTTGGGAGGGGGAGCGTCGGGACCTCTCACCTGACTTCCTCCTCTGCTGGCACACACCGCAATCACCCCTTGCTCCCCCTCTTAAAAAAAAAAAAAAAAAAAAAAAAAAAAGCCCAGCCAAACAACGAACAACAAGAGGAAGCCGCAGGCGGCAAGAGGAGGGGTGCGGGAGGTGGGGGCCCCGGAGAGGTGAGGGGGTAGGGTTGGCGGGCACCGAGAACTGCGCCGCACACCCCCAAGCGCACTCCAAGGCGCCCACACTTACCCCTCGCGGCCGAGGGTCCGGTCTTCGGCGCCAATCCCCGTCCGCGCCCCTCGCCCGCCCTCGTCCCTCCAGCCCGCCGCCCCTCTGCACCCCAGCCGGCGCGCGGGGAGGGAGCCTACGCGCGGCGCGCGGCGGCGGCGGCTCGGGCTCGGCTCGGCTCGGGCTCCAGCGCGCCCAGTGTTGCCGGCGGCCGCCGAGGCTCCACCGCCAGGGGGAGAAGCCGGGGCGGGCGCAGGGGAGGCGGGCAAGGCCCTCGCCGCCCCGCCGGCCATCCCGCGCGGCAGAAGCGCCGAAGCGGCCGGCGACGCAGGGTCCGCGGAGCCCCGGGGCGCAGCGTGCCTGGCCGGAGGAGCCGCAGCTGGATGCGCGCCGCGGGTGGCGGCGGGCTCCCGTGGGGGGCGCCCGGGCCGCTCCGGTGCGCCTCCAGACTGCGGGCGCGGCGACCGCCG
Source organism: Desmodus rotundus (assembly GCF_022682495.2). Taxonomy (NCBI): domain Eukaryota; kingdom Metazoa; phylum Chordata; class Mammalia; order Chiroptera; family Phyllostomidae; genus Desmodus; species Desmodus rotundus. The sequence goes on along the minus strand of NC_071394.1, from coordinate 110,658,808 downwards.
GGCCGAGAGCAGCTCCCGCCGGCCCCTTCCCCCTCCCGCCCCCGCCCCCTCCCCCCGCCGTTAACATCTCCTCCCTCCCCCTTCCCTTCCTTCCCTCGGCCCCGCGCGCTCGCTAGCTCGCTCCTCGCCTCTCTCTCCCCTTTAAACGCCCACTTCGGATGGGGAAAGAAGACAACTTGAAGTCAAGTTGCAATTAACTTCCGCGGCAGCCGCAGCTCCGGCGGCGGCGGCACCAGAGGCGAAAGCCGCCGCCTCGGAAGTCCGACGCCGGCGCGCCCGCCGTGGGAGCCGTTCCCGGGCTCCGGCCCGCACCCGACAGCCACCGCCGCTCCCAGCGCCCATGCCTGAGTGAGTTCTGCTCCTTTGCTCTCCCCCCCTCACTCGTGCTGTTTTCTCTCCGTCTCTCTCTTTTTTTCGGAATCGATCCAAACTTCTTTATCACACCCACTCCCGGCGCCCCTGGTTGAGGCTGCTCGGCTCCCCTCTGGTGGGCGCCCGGTGGCGCGGGGCTGCCGGTCCCCTTCTCTGTCGCGCGCAGCCGGATCCGGACGGGTGGGCCGGCAGAGCGAGGGAGAGCACGCGGGATGGGGGACTTGAAGATGCCATTCGTTCTCTCTCAGGGTGTGGACGCACTAACACACCTGCCCGACAGACCCTGACTGAACAAACTCCTTCAGGTCATCAGCGTGACCCCTTTGGGGAGAGAAAAGGGGAGGCGAAGAGACCGAAGGAAGCATGCAGGGAAAGGGAGAGCCTCTCTGTGCGCCCCAGAGCCGGGCTGGCAGAAAGGTGCCCCGCGGAGTCGGCTGGGGGAGTGGAAACGTTCCCCCGCGGGATCGCAAGTGAGCTCAGCATCCTTGCCCGGTCCATCTCCGCCTGCCTCCGCCCCCGCCCGTGCGGCAGGTTGGGAGCGGCGGCGGACAGGGACCTGGGAAGTTTTGGCAACTTCTCCATCCCGGGAACCACTCGGGCGCCGGGAGTTTGAAAGCCGCGGCACAGCGCGTTTCCAGCCCTCGCAGGCTGTAGTGAGACCCGTCCTGAAGGGACTCCTGGATTGAATTTGAGTTTGGAGATGGGGTGGAGGCTGGGAGAGGTGCTGCCCTCTTTACAAAGACGGAGACATCACAGGAGTGGCCTCGGGGTCTCCTTCCTGCAGCCCGGACCCGAGCGGGGCGGCCTTCTCCGAGCGCTCCCTGCCGAGGCTCCCGGGCGGCGGAGCACCGGTTTGGGCAAGCGCCGGAAGAGGGACAGTGCAGGCAGGTGGCAGGTCCGGGCGGTGACACGCACGTACCAGGGAAATTCACTGAGCAGGACTCTTGGGATGACCGCCGAAGACCGAGAGGGACTTAGAGCGCTTGCTGGAGGTTTTGGCCCGGACCTCCACTGGGGCGTTGCAAATTTCACTTACAAAGTGTCAACCACAGGATAGCCTCCCAAAGTGTCCTAGTTGGCAACTTTGACCTCTGTGCCCTTCCTCGGTGAACTTTTTCAGCGGTATTCCGGATTTCCAGGCAAATGTTTTAAGATTTGGACTCCACATGGTTGTAAAAGACCCAGGGGAAACAGAACGACGTCCAATTTTCAGGACAGAACCTTTCTGCCCAGACTGGGTTCCATGCTTGCATCTTTGAAGGCCATGCCACCTGACTTTACCAAGAGGACAGAGGAGGGGGTAAGAATGAGTAAAACGCGACTGCTAAGTGTCAGTTTTTGCCCGCAGCAGTCCCTAAAATCTGCAGTGTTTGTGCTGCTGATGGAGTAACTCATCCCGCTGAAACTTTATTGAAATTTACACCCTAACTGAAGTGGATTTTTCTGAGGTGTCAGGAGTGTAAGATTTATTCTATAGTCAAATGTGTTTGGGAAAAAAAAAAATCCCCATACTTTAAAACTGAAGAAAACCAAGGTTGAAATGTTTTCTCTGCAAACCTTTAATCTGCTGTGTGGTACTGGTGCTATGATTTAGCAGCAGTTTTTTATTTCTATTGCATATTATTTTAGTAGAACAGTAGTACATTCATATACTGGCTGCTCCAGTCTGCTGGCAAACATTAGCATTCAAGCTTACATTTTTGACAAATGTGCAGACAGGAATAGCATGAATAGGCATCTTAAATATTAACAACCTAAGCATCTGTTGTGAAACAAATTTAATATATTTACTCTGTTTTTCTCACATTGTTAGAAAAGGTTATAATAAGTGCATAATTTCAACTTTAGTTTGCAGAAGTAACTGGCTGTATCTTTCACTACCTCTAGGAGTGTTTAACACAATCACCAGACATAAATACTTTAATTAACTTGGTTAGGCACATTATTAAATATACTTTAAACAATGTGCATACTATGTAACAGTAGCAAAATATGTATACTATTTGTGCACATTTTAAATGACTGTGCATTTTATAAATACACCAAGCATGTTTATTCTTCATCTCCACTTGACACTTATTACTTCATATTTTTTCTAATGGAAACAGTATTTTAAGTGTAGAGTTGTTCAGTCATATGTAATACCTAATGTGTAAACAGTAGCTATAAAATACAAAGCACTGGTAAATTTGAGTATGGCTACATGTAACACAATTGTACAAGAGAAATAAAAATCACTGCTCAATTTTGTATTCCTTTCTGAATAATGAATACAAATGATGGATAAATTTCCCTCCTAAAGTACTAGTGCCTTAAAATGTGTGGGGGGGTAGGAGGAATGAAGGAGAAAGGGGGGAAAGAGATAAAGAAAACCTAAAGAACTTCCCAAAGTCTGAATAGTTATTTCCAGAATCAATGCATTCCTCCTTTTCCCACAAGCTGAAATATGTAATAAATAATAGTTCTTTGTATGTAAAAGTATTCAAAAGGAATGCCTTTTGTTCAGTTGTTGTATAAATTAATATATTCTTGGTTGATAATCTACAAAAGTAGTTCTTTAGTCTCCCAGCATCTTAAAGAAGAACACCACCAAAATGAATAATGGCTTATTTCTGCAAAGAAGTCTGTTGCCAGCTATATGAACCTGCAGCTGAATAAGATATGATATGCTGAGTGATGGTTAAGAAAAACTACATTACATTAGCAAAGACTGAAATATGTGGAGGAGATTTTGAATTATTTTTTCATGTGACAGGTTGTGGATTGTAAATTAGGCCTGAAAGGTCAGGCAACAGGCACCTGTTCCTCATTATTGTAAAAATCTTTTGGTTACAAACACTATTAAGCTAAACACAATATGGATACACAGTAGGGACTCTATAAAGCACTCTAGTGGTTCTTCATCTGCTCTGTAAATTTCCAAAAGGCCCATACACAGATACGCCTTTTACACAAACCCATCACTTCTTTCAAGATGTGTTATCCTGGATGACTCTCATATTAGTAGTTGAGATTGATGAAGTATATAAAATAAATACACGTCGCTGAATCCATCTTCAGACCATGTCTAGAAATGTTGTAGTCAAATGCAACAATATTTTAACCCCCTCTTTTTCCTTTATAATCCATTGCTTAATTTTCAGAATCTGTTCATGTTTTCACTAGAAACCTCTCCAAATTGTCTTGTATACTTTTTCAGACCAGTTCCCGTTTTAAATGATGCCATGAAATAATTTGCTCAGTACTTGTATATGATGAGCAAATTAGTTGCTATATACTGTCATAGCTTTATGGTATATAGGAAATGGGAAGAATACCCCATTTTAGATGAATGCTGTTAGGAAGGGTATTGCCATGTGATCTTCAAACTTGCCACTCTTCCCAGGAGAGTTCAGCAATGCTTCTGTTAGAATTAAGGAGTGTGATTTGATTTTTATGAATGCTTTACCTTTAGATATTTCAGAGGGCAGAATAAGCATACATATTGAATGGACCTAAGCAGCATAAGGTTGGAAGGAAGTAAAGGTGCCAGTTGCTTTTAATTAGCAAAGAAGGAGGATTTTGAGTCAATTCTGTAAAACTCAAATGATTTAATTCTATGTTTAAATTTGTTCTTTTCCTCTTTTTTTTTGTTTTTGAACAGTTATTGCTTCCTCTGTTAAGTATTCAGTTTTAGCATTTGTGATCAGATTACAGAACAGTCATTACTCTTGCTTTTCAAATTGATTTGGTTTTCAAACTCCCAAACTCTGGGATGATTTTAACAAATTGGTTTACATTTTGACAGAACAGAGTTAAGTTAATTAATAGATCAGGCACGAAAAATCATCCACGGTAGGGTGTATTTTCTGGTAAAATGAAAGTTATGTTTCAGCGTGATGAGCATCAGGCTTCAGTAATCTGTTCCTCGTGTGGAATGAACACTTCCTACTTCGAGCTAGCAGGCACCTACTGTTTATTTACGCTGCATTAAACTGACAGCTCAGCAATCAAAGGAAAAATATTACTTACCTTCCTGAAGTAAATACCAGTTTATAGGTTAGTGCACATATTTATATTCCTGTCACCATTAAATAACGGCTCTGTCTCCATTTTAATATCTACCTGTGCTATAATCCAGGGCTTCAGACTCTTCCTGGTTGGGGGTAAGGGGTCGAGAGCAGTTTTTCTTATCCTCTCCCAGTGGCAAAACCTTGAAGAAGAGTAATTTCATTTCTGTGCTGTGAGAACCAGTTGGAAGAAATGTTACTTTACATACCTCAACTATAAGATCAAAACCCCCCAAGAATCTGCATGCCACTTAAAATAATCACTTTAGAACAACCTCAGGACAAATACATTCAAACATATTCAAGTGTGTGTTTTCTAAATTAACTTTCTACAAAGTTCCAAATAGGTTCCTTAAACTCTTTGATTACTTAGGTAATAACTTTAACAAAGTATCTTCCCTTGCAAGTCTTAGATGGAATGCTTCAGTTTTTACTGGAGATCTGCACGTATTAGTAGAAAGGGTGGCTCATGGATTGCTTGATGCTGTTGGCTTTCCTCTGAAAATATTCTTGCCTCTTTTCTTGTTAGTATTTCAACCTTAAGATAAGAGGGATTTCATCTTTTGAACAATACTAAATATATTTGTTGTTTCCTCTTTAAATTAAAAGTCCCTTCCCTTCAAAACGCCTGGAAACATCCAAACACTGTTGAAGTTGAATCATAACACTTATGGTTAACTTGAGAAAATGCTTATTTTCACTGACATTCTGTAAGTAGCTCTTACGCTCATCATCTACACACAGTTGTCAATCTCTAATCACATCTTCCATTGACAGCAGAGCGGAATGTGGTCTTAATCCAGCATATAAATCAAATTTGTTACACAAGGCTCTTCTGCTTCACTATTACCAAAGAAAGAGTTTCTTCTATGGTAATTTATATATCGTTCCTAAGTGCTATTCTCAATGGTAAGTCTCTTAAACTTGATGTCTTCATAGAGTGTGATCAACACATTAACACACGTTATTGAGTACTTTTGAACTTATGCCAATGGTACCTTTTGCTGTTTATTTCTTTAAAGTCTTTTTTAAGATCAGATATTTCATTTCAGAGTAAATAGATACAGATTGTGTGTATATATATTCAGGGTGAGATTTAGTAGCGTAACAGTTCTCCAGCATATTGGCCTATTTTTATTCTTTCCAGCTATTCTCTATCACTTCCACTGTCGTTGCTGTCTCAGGGTTGGCGTAATAGAAATTCTATCACCTCTTTCAATGGACTTTCAAGGATGTAACTCATTTTGTGTGGTGATCTAGTTTAGCAATGAGGGATGAAAATTAGGTAACTGGTACCCCAGCATGTGTGTCCCTAGATTCTCCTGAAACTTAGTCCAGTTATTTGACATTTGGTAGTGAAGTGTGTTGTAATAAAAAATTAAGAGTTGGTTCAGTTTCCAGTGGAGGAAGGATCTTGCTGGATAAAACATTTAACTGTGCAATATTTTATTACGCTCGCCACGTATTTTATAACCCGCTTATTATTGCGCAGATTTTGAGCACCTCGGGGTGTAGGTCTCCCAAATGAAACTGAATGCTTGCAGAAGAAGCGGATGTCAGGCTGCACCTGGTTGTGCCTTTACAAGAATGTCTGCGGACCTGCATTGGCCTCCCTCCTCACTACCCCTCCCCCCCAGGTGTGCAGGAAGTGGAGGGCGTTGTACAGGGTGAAGTGGGTGGACTCTACCCAGAGCTGTGACCTGATTTGTGACGCACCCTCAGAACTGCAATAATGGTCCAGCTGCTTCACGGGCAACTGGTAACCATCTCATTTGGGGATGCTTCTGCCTTGCTAGCATTGCCAGAGAGAACTTCGTCATTGTCACCTCATCAGAGACTACTTTTTGAGAGCTCTCCTGTAGGGCTAGATTCAGAGAGCAGCTTCTGATATTTGGAGGGTAAGTGCCAGAAATGTTCCTATCAATTGCATATGGAGAATCAGGGCTACAGCCACATGGAGAGACAGGCATTTAGTGTCCGGGGTGGGGGGAGGTCTCTGTGTTGGGATATTGCTTTTTCTTAGCTAGAGATGATTTGAGACCAGATACCAACAAAAATTCTTCAGTGGGCATTCTTTTGGGGGGATAAAATATGGTAGGAAGCTCACATGGGAAGATATGAGACCATCTTGCCTTGAGATGTTTAAAGAAAAGGGAATTCTTGAGATGCAGTTTTCCAGGAAGCCAGGCGTATAGTGAACTTGATTGCTAGAGGTTCTTTTCTAGTCTTACTCATTGGTTTCTGTAATGCTGTTAAGAGCATGTAAATGAGAATTTGGCCTTTTAATGTTTATAATGTTAAGGACTTTAAGGCAAAAGAGATTTCATGTTATAAATATTTTATTGTAATAATTATTATAAATAAAATAGAACCCAGTGTACACAGATATCTTTTGAAATGGAGGTCGTCTTGAATATAGCATATCCATAATTAGCTGTTTGATGTTGAATGCAATCGAGTTTCCCTGTCCCAGAGAACCAGACTCTCGAAGTCACTGGGGATTAACAACATGGCTATGTGATTCCTAATAAAGCTCACCTTTCTTTCTCCAAGTATTTAATCAGTGAGTGAGGTGCTAAACTAATCCAGGTATTTCCCATTGTGTCTTTACCAACTGAAATGACACCTCCGTAGTTATCCAGTTTAACATTAGGCAGGTTTCTCCAGACGATAGGAGGACGTAACAATATTTTAATAAGTATACTTTATAAAACAAGTCTTAGAGGTGGGCTCCTTTGGGTGGTTTAAAGAAGACTGAAAGACAATTTAGAACATTATCTTAAAAGTAAAAAAAAAATGACAGCCTTACTTTGTATGCAACCATTGTATTTTAATGATACTGTACGCTTATTAGTGTTATTAGAGCAGTAGACAGTTAATTACAGCCTTTTCTGAGACATGTTAACTGTATATTAACAGTCATGTTAAAAAAAAAGAATGATGTATATGCTTACAGACATGCTGCTGCTCGCCAGACTCTTAACAATATTATTTTAGAATGTACGGAATCACATTTTGGGCTAGAATCATCAAAATGCTTTCTACTAAAACAAGTTAATTTTAGAACTTTTCACTGGGATATAAAATTTTTTTTTTTACTGTATTTTTTTCCTTCTCTGCAGTTAGTATTGGCTTGATTGCTTTTGCCAGGAGCATTAGAAATCATTGCCCCTGAGCAGTTTTAGCTTTCCCACATTGCATTTTCAGATGCCCACATTTTCTTGTTTTCTGATGGATTTGGCCAACCTCAGCCAGTAAAAGCTTATTGAGTTGACAGCACTTCTTAATACTTCTTTTTTGTGGAATTGTTTTAGTCACTCTTCCTTTATCCAAGTTGTGTTCTCTTAAAATGCTCCAAAAACCTGATAGTTAAGATGCATTTGAGAAGTTGATCACAGCGGCAGTTCTAATAAGACTATTGCATTTTCCAGATTTCACACCTGAGTTTTTGCTTTGGTTTGGGGCATGGCAGAACAATGGGCGACTAAGGAGGGGAGTTTGAAGGTAGACCTAGTCTGACTTAGACAAGTCTATCCAATTGGTTAACTCTTCGAATTCCCTTGGTTAGTTTGGATATGTAGACGTTGTAATTGTGTAGTACAGCACTTAAAAATTCACCTGCTTTCCCACTTTATGATTTTTTAGGTGCTGCTTATATATATTTCTATAAAATACTAAACTACAAAAAAGAAATTCAGTGTAAGGTGTCATAAAATAAGAGAAAGTTCACAATTAGCATTCTGTGCCTTGCATAGTGAGCACTCATTAAAGATTTGCTAAATTAATAATAAAACAGTGAATTTCACTTGTGCCACGATAATAATATAATGGGAATAAAGGACTTTTTTCTTTGATTTTCTGTTTTTACCGGGGTTATCTGAACACTGCATCTACACATGCCCCGGCTTTCTGGATAATTGAATGTTTTTCTTCTTTAACTATGTGCTCTGTCATTTTTTGACGGTAGCACTGGGGTCTGTTTTATCCTCATTGTCTGACCTCGAGGGGTAGGGGAAGTATCTCTGTTCATGTTCACGGTCCTTTGGGGGTTGGCTGTGGTGGCAAACTGTAGTAGAGTCAGTACAGAGCACTCCCCTAGGTCCTTGCAGTTAGGCCACCATGGAATGAATGGTCTTTCTGATATTCTGGGACCAAAACTACTACTTGCCAATGACCCAAGGCTCAATGACCTCTACCCATTCTTTCCTACAGTAATGATTTTTTTTCAGGATCCCATTGAAAAAAAATATCAGCCATGATTACTGCCTGAAAAGATATTTTTCACTGTAACTATATATGTTGTCTTTTTAAATGTCTTAAGATTTAGAGTATTTATATTAATGAAGATTTCATTCCATTCCTTAAAATCAGTACTAGAGTTCCAATGGGGTTGTGTTGGCTGCATCTAAAACATTCTGAAAATTTCTCAGCATTCTGTGAGGGTGATCTAAAAACACATGTATGCAGCTATTTGCAAGACAGCCTTATGTAGTTACAGAAAGGAAAGTGTTCTTCAGCAGTACACTGCTGTGTGACCTATTACGTTACCATACACATTCTGTCTCTTTAAGAACAGTCTCCTCTACTTGCCCTATTAATTGTTGATATGTTGCCATCCACAAGACAAAAATTAGAGCTGTAATTAAATAATCATGTGATGCTCCTTAGTGCCAGTGAGAGCAAACTCATTTTTCCAGGCCCTGATGGTCACTGATTATTGTATTACTACTGGCTTGCCTTTTTTTTTTTTTTTCATGATTCTCTATCTGTAGATTACCTAACTCCTGTCCTTCTTTTCAAAATGAAAGAAAGTAGAGAACATTCAGCCAGTTAATTGGCTAGATGTCCTCAGGGATGTAAGGTAGACATCCCCTTTTTTTGCTTTTGGTCACCTGGTAGGTTCTTTGGGGAGGCTACATCAGTGGTGTGGTTGCCTGCCATTTAATTTACACTGGTGTTTTGGCTGGGATGGAGGCATATGGGGAATGCCAGGAGAATTACAAAAGGAGCTGGGTATTAAAATTCAGAAATGATTAAAATTGAAATAAAAGGATGCTGCTTCTTTGCCAGTACTCTGGCAGTCATAATGACACATAGAGATTAGTTTCCACCTTCATCTTTTCCTTCTTTCTCATTTCCTCTTGTTTATTGTTGACACATTTTTCTTATGTCTGTCTCCTGTCTCTGCATCTTTTTGCACCATTATGCATTCCTACTTCTCTCTCTTTCCTTAAGCTCGGAGAAGCCTACTTAACCTTATTATAACAATAACAGAATAGGTTATTAATATTTAATATGCACATGATTAAAATTTCTCTCCCTTAAACATAGGTCAGCTGTATTATTATTAACCAGCATGTAATTTTTCATTTAAAATATTCTTATTCTGCCCTTGCTCTTTCTGAAATGTGGCTACTTTAGTAGTGATTTAATATATAATGTTTAAAAAACTGTGGTCGGCGAGTGAGAAAAGAACTTACCAGTCATGGATAATCAATTATGCATGAATTCAAATGTAACAGATGGAATCTGGTGAGTTAAAGTTTCTCTTTGCCTTAGTGGTTTTTTTTTCTATTTGTTTGTTTGACACCTGTCTCACATATAGATAAACATCTCATGCAGCATGTGGGAAATTTCCTTATATCTTTATATTCTCTTTAAAGTGAACTTGATTTTTTAAGTTAAATTCAAGGGCAGAGAATTTTTTATGTGGTCTTAAAGATGATCATATTCTTTTCCATCACTTTATAGATTCCGAACCTGATCCTGCTTGACTTATGAAGGTTCATTCAGCTAGCTAGTCAAGAAGGAGCAAGCCCTAAATCCAGGTTCTCTACCTTTTCTCCACTACTTTTCCCTCTGTGTCATTTATCCAATTTTGTGGGAGTTGCTTAATAATAGAGGTGCGACACTAACTCTGGGTTTTGTAGAATTTCTAATGAAAACTGTGGTAGACTGGTTTTAAATTGTGTAACATTCTCTTGTATGACATGCAAATAGCGTCTGTGAACATATATCATTTTATGCTACATGCATATGACATCTGCGTTTACTCATACCTGGATGTTGGCCAAACAATTGGGCTTCCCAAACCTGTAGAGAATGCCCCAAGATGCGGTTTACATCGGAACCTGCAGCATACGCCAGCCACGAAGATGCCTTTACACTTGCCGGGTGGTACATTCTTAGTGACAAAACCCCTTTGTGCAAAGCAAACTAAAAAGTTATTTTGGAGAGCCTTGTTATCTTCATGAAGATACAAGTTTCATTTTAATTAAAGATAGTGTGAATATGTAGTGGTGTTTTTTTTCAGTTGTAGAAGTAATACACAATGATGGATATTGTCCATCTTTAAAGCAACACAGTCTCAAAACAGTTACAAGCTGGTCTCCATCAAAATTTTCCATAGATATGCTGTTTGTTTCTCTCCAAGTGTATTTATATATGTTTAAAAAATACACATGAAAATAGTCTTTACAGAATAAACATAAATGATTAAAAATAGCCTCAAGGCTCACTTGTTCTATTTTTGAAGTTATACAGTAGCATTATTTGTCAACCTTTTGCTTCATATCAGCTAGAAATTTGCATATATATTTATAGTTCATGTTAGTTATTTAATAAATTAAATTCCCTAATACACACACTAATAAATAAAGAGATACCTGCAAAATAAGTAACTGGATATGTCTAACTACAGCTATACTGTGAAACTATTTTTTAGGATTTCATTTTTCCTGTAACACATAATATGTAATTTTATGTCTTAATATTCTTTAATCATGCACTGAAAAAATATATATGTATGCATAAACTTCAATAACATATATCATACATGAAACCCAATACATTAACAACTTCATCATTCATATAAAAGTCTTTAATATTAAGTATATGTGAAGTCAGTAAGAGGAGATGATAGGAGATACAATACAGGACAATATATTGTAGGGAAAGATGATATAAATCATTGCAGGGAGAAGTAAATACCTTAATCCTAATAACTATACCTAAAAAGTGACTGAACATTAAATTTGGAAGGGTTTTGGGCTTTTTATAACAAAATTATATATTTAAAAAAATAGAATCTAAAGTCTTTCTACAGAGGCATTTTATAAATTAATACTTTGATTGCATTTTTACAATTGTTACACGTCCGTGGCTGTACTGCATGTAAGTCTTCAACACTCTGAGTCCTGTTTAGTTGGAAGGGTCTGCTGTTTCATGAGTATAGTTAATTTTCACTCAGTTGAAAAATATCCAAAAGAGAATGTTTGGACTTAACATATTCTGATTTGTTTGTTTTTATTTGCTTCTTTGTCTTCTTTTGCAAAAATATAAAAGTATAGAATAAACTCTGAAAACAGAATGATTTTTTTGCATCATAGGACCATCAAATTACCTACTTTGGGTAGGATCTTGGTCTCTAATTACCAATCCATGTTAATTATCCTTGGGTCAGGTATTCATCATATGAATTAATTATCTAGCATAGACTGGACTGTGGCTGTTGGCGGGTAAGGACAAAGCAGTGGAAAGGTTGTCGGGGAGGATGGGGTGGTTCAGTATGTTGTAGCTTATTATTTTCCTACTTGGTATGATATTTTCATGATAATACATATCTTCCAAACTTAGAAATAGGTGAAAGATTGGTTTGCTTAGGTTTTTGGGGGGGAATATAAAAGATATATAATGTAAAGAATGCCATTTTGACAATTCTTAAGTGTACAATTCAGTGGCTTTAATTATATTTACATTGTTGTACAACCGTCAACACAGTCTGCTTCCAAATCTTTTCCATCATCCCAAATAGAATGAGCGTTACTTCTGAATTAACTTCGCCCTTGCTTCAACAAATTTCCAGCATTATGGTGGGATTTAGTCACCATTCAGGTGTGATACAGTTGTTTCTGGTGGTGGCATTCCTTCTTGATGGACAACTCCTGTCCAGCGCCTCGTGGTGATGGGCAAGGCAGTACAATACCTGAAACTGCCTTTGGCTCATAGGCCCCCCACAAAGATCTGGACCAGATTCAGGTCCATTGTAACCTCAAACTGTCCTTCCTCCAGTTAAGCCAGGGAAGATTAGCAGTAACATTCACGTCACTAAGATTTTGGTTATGTTTTGGCTAAAAAGGTTGATTGGGAACAGTTGCTCTTTGACCTCGTTGGACTGCGACGACTTGTCATCGGCTTTTTGGCAGGGACAGTGTGAATACTTCAGTTCTGCTTAAGTGCAATGGTTTCGTCTGGAAATAAGTTGCACAGTTTTGCACCATTCAAGGAAAATCTCACTCAAGGGTGAAGTTTTCTGGGAGAAGAATCACGCTCAACTATGTTGACAAAAGAAATAGAGGAAACTGGGATGTTCTGGCTCCAGTAAATAACAGGCTGGTTTTAGAACTTTACTTCCCTGTGTAATTTTGTGGTTAGTTGCTTATGTCTGTGATGATAAATCATACACCTGTACAGGATTTCTGGCACCCCAGTAAATCTCAAGCAAGTGCCAAAATGCTCATTTTTCATGGTTCTTCAAACAGTGTACCCTGAATGGACAAATCAATAATCTAACGGATTGTCCCCCTCCTTTTTTTTTTGTTTGAACTTAGTGGCTTGCCTGTACATTACATTCCTTAAATTTTGGGTGAGTGCCGGTTCCTAGCACAGCCTTAACATTTCCAAGGGACCTCAGGATTGGGTTAAAAACTTCACTTGAGGACATCCTAGAAGGTATATTTGATTTCCTGTCCTTAACATATTACTTAACCCAGTGGATGCCAAACATTGCAATCACCCCGGGAGCTCCAAACAACAGAATGCCTGGTCACTGCAGTGAGGTGCAGCATGTTACTGAAGGAGCTCCTCGGCGATGTCAATATAAGCACATGCTGGGAGCCGCTGAGCTAACTTCTGATCCTGGCACCTGGCTTTGCTAAGATTGAAAGCATCTTCCTGAGGTTTCTTAGAAGCACTCACTCAAGAAAATAGTTCTTGGGTCCCTTTCACTCTGATGGCAGGCACTGGGAGAGGCCAGAAACACCCACATAAATGCAATTCTCAAAGTGCTGCAGTTTGGAGGGGAAGACACGTAAGTAGGGAATGTCACACTGGAGGACAGTGGTGTATGATGGCACATTGAGAAGGACATAATGAACGGCTGGAGAAGGCTTTGAAGAGAAGAGGTGCCGTCAAACTGCATACTAAGGCTATGGCAGAAGGGAATTCCCCAGGTGAGAAGGTAGAGGAGGGCCACTCCAGAAGCAATGCAGGGGAAGAATGCCGCAAACCGAGACTGCAGGTGTTCTGGTGGTGGCTTCTACGCTAGAGGACTTAACATCACAGGAATCCTTCCCTCCCCCTACTCAATTTTTGGATCTAAGTCTAGATAGAGATACCAGAACTTCGATGTCATTATTACCAGTGTGCCTTGGTAAGGTCGTGATGCATACTGACATCTATGAAAGGAAAGGGAGCTTTCAAAATTCTTGCCTAATAAATTCTTGCGAGAATAAAAGGGTCATATTTCTGGGTAAAAGGCCGAGATATTCTGTCAGGTTCTAGAAGCCAACCAAAATGGCTCTTCATTTCTCTTATCCATCTTTCCCCGGACCAGCAACATTGGCCTCTCCTTGTGCGGCTTTCCTAATGACCTTTGTCTATTAAAACCATATCACAAATTACCAGTGGGTATTTACATCCACCCCAATGTAATTAGGAAACAACTTTTGATCACTATCAGTCTAGCTATTATGGAGACTGCATTTATTAGGGGAAAAAACAAAAAGAAAAAAATGGGAAGCCCCCTATTTAGAGTTGATTATCATTGCTCCTTTATCTCCCCTGAAACATAGTCAAGCTTTTTGCTGTTATTTTCTGGAGTATACCGTTATTTGTTTGGTATCTGGATGCCCTCCCAGTTTGAGTAGATACCTACATTAAAGCTTCCAAAAGAGCCATTTCTAATGGCAACTGTGCTTATTTAATGTGGGGGTGGGAGAGAGGATGGGGAATGACTCTGAGGTTTTTAAAGTCACCTATGAGCTCTTTAAATGCTTATGGAAAGCAGCATTGGGGGTAAATGCATATTATTCCAGATGTACCACAGAACCCTTTCAAATACAGACATGTCGAGAAAGTCATCTTTGCATGCAACTTTATAGATGTTTGGGCTGATTCTGAAATGGAAAATGACTTCAATTTGTACATTATTAGAATGTCTAAAAGCCATTCAGCACCTCTAAGACTCCTGGCCATGTCCTGCGTTTACTTCGTCATCCTTTAGAAAGTTCACTCGATAAGTGCTATGCCATAGAACTTTCTGCAGTGGTGGCGGTATCCTGTAATCTACGCTACCCAAAACCCGCATGGGGCTATTAAACACTTGAAATGTGACTGAGAAACTCAGTTGTAAATTTTATTTAATTTCAGTTAATTCAAATTTAAATGATATAGCCACTGTCCTCCATTACTTCCTTCTCACTATTACGGTTCTCTAAAAGGGATTGTCATTGCAGTTAGCAGTGGGAGCTGGTTGCAAGTGACCCTGAACTTTTTGTTCTCGTTTACTTAAATATTCATAATGTAAATATTGCAAGGACAGGATATGAATTCCTGATAATATGGTAGTGAGCAAGATGCATCTTCTCTGTTCCCATAGGGCTTCCAGTCTAGTATGGGAGACACTCACTAAGCCAATAATTATCCAGTTTGTTAATTGACTAAGACTGTGATGACTTACAAAAGAGAAATGCAGGAGGCTATGAGAGTGTAAAATGGGGGCTATACTTGGAAGATTAGTCAAAAAGTTTAATCAGAGTTTCGTTTATTCACTAAAACAAGAAAAGCCTGAACAGCTTCCCTTCCCCAAGTTCAAGGCTGGGTCAAGCTGGCTGCAGGTCCCATGGGGCTCAGAGTAGGGCAGGTAAGTGTGCCTTGCCACGACCTCCAAAGATGTGGGGGCTGTCTGAGTGAGCTGCACACATGCACATCCTGCAAACTTCTGAACTTGAGCGTGTAGATTCTGTCCTAAACTATGCAGTTGCGATGATGTCAGTCACAGATAAGATGTGAGAAGAAGGGTGCAAATGTTTACAGGATATTGCATTTCCTCTCCACTATGTGTTTTGACAAAGTTGTTTGGGCTCCAGCCCCAGCTCTTTCCTCTCTGTTCTTACAAATTTGTATTTGGTCTATTCAAAAAGCAATGTGGAAATCAGTCCTGACATCCCAGACAGACAAAATGAGACACATGATAGCAAAACATATGGCTCAAATAGACATCCTTATATGGCCAACACAGACCATATTCCCAGAAACTCATGTATGGAAAACACCACCTGCAGCTAAAGCCAAAATAACAAAGAGTTGACATGACAGAAAGAGCAATGTGCTACGTAAATCGTGCTGCTTTAAAAGTGTACAGAGATAGCCAACTGTATTTGAATTTAAAAAGATGGGAAAAAAATGTCCTTAGAAAGTGCTATGGTGGTAAGCATTGCTTTGCTAACGCAGTCACTGGCGGAGTTGCCATATCTTAAAAGCGTTCAAATTCTAAATGCTTTCTCTGTTTATTACAAATGTATGTGCTATTCAGAACTCTGAATGTGTTTTAATGCTTTCGGATATCTGCCTGCATATTTATCTTAATACCGTGCCATCTGAAACATGCAGTCGTCCTTTCGTTATTAACTTGAAAAAAAATCTTGTGTATCTGTTACAATATTTTATCTTTGCTACCCTTTTATTTTTTTTTGTAGCCAGTCTGAATGCCTTCTCATGGAATAAAAAATTGATGCACTCTGTTTTAACTGTATCCACATGTTAAGTAGTTCATGTATTTGACTTGCAATATTTCATGTTCCTGAGGTTTACTATTTTGATATATTGATTTATAAACTTTATTTTGTTTTGACTTTTTCCAATGCTTGCTTGCATCTTTATTGCCAAATATAAGATGCCTGTGTAGAATAATGTCTTTCCCCCTTGATAGTTTATCCTCACACATGCTCAGGAAGGTGGCATTTTTCTAATTACCTTTCTTTTTTTTTTTCCTTCTTTATTTTAACCTGGGTTTACACTGACCAATGCTCAGTGGCTATAATGAGTATTCTGAGGGGTAGACAATTTATAGTTCTTAAGGTTATCATTGGGCTGTATGACTTGGAAGGCATAAACCTCTGTATATCACTTATGTTATTTCTTATATAGTTCTATAATAAAGCAAGGGCTTGAGGGGAAATTAGTATGTATGTGTGATTAATAGAGCCATAATTGTACTACATGGCTATTTGTTGTAATAAAGTCATTATTAGATATCTTTATCCTCAGTTATTCTGTTTATCATATTTTCCAAGGCCATGTCCATCCTTATTACTCACTTTTGTGTTACAGAATTAGATTGTAATTCCTGAAGGAAAGATGCTATTCAGATTTAAAGATTATTATTTTAATTCTCACATTTCATTAACATTGGCCAGATCATCAGGAGGTTAAGGCAATCAGGAACTTTTTTTTCTTGTTTATTGTGTAAATGACGGGATAAACATACTTATAGTATTTATTCCAATGTGTCTTAATACTGATATTTTCAGTAACTCTTTTGTCTCCTCTTTGCTCAAATTTTGTTTTTGCTTAACAATTTTCCTGTTTTAAAAGCATTGAACTTCAGGTGAAGTTGCATGGATACTTTTTTTTGCAGTCTGTAATTTTTCTCAATATTGTTACATTGCTATTTTTGTAAAGTTGTGCAGTGTGACACTAGAATACATTGTCCCTACTGAAAACCAGGCAAGTTTCAGGAAAACATGTCATCACCAGTTCAGGGCAACTATTAAAACATACATCTTGGAAATTCCTAACAACCCATCATATAGCAAAAATCATTGTCATTGTAGAGCTCATTGATAGCTATCTTTTTCTTTTAAATATTTCCTTATTATATTTTATACCTTAATTAAGGTATTCTCCATATTTCCCCACATGTCAACTTTTAAAAATGTAATCTCATTTGGGTTTTTTTTTTCTTGTTTGTGATGCTGTGTTTTATCATCACATGTTCTTCCGTTTGCCCAAGGCTTGGGTTTACACGTGTCAACATTCACAGTTGCCTTCCTTGATTTTGACTAACCTTTCTGGTTTGTGGGTGACACTTGGGTGCCATTAGAGTGATAGATTTTCATTGTGTGTCTCCTAAACTTGTCCTCCCCAGGAGGCCATTATTTCCTCTACTTTATCTGCCGCTTTACCTTCTGCTTTTCTTGGATTTCCAATGTAAACAGTGTCTCTAAGTGTGTATTGGTAGCTTTAAAGAGCTCAATTTGCATATCTCCCTCTTATCTCAGTACTTGTGCTAACTTGTTGCTTTTTTATGTGTGACAAAATGTTTATCTGACTGATTTTTCTCTCTTCCCTAGGAGTGTTTTCTGAAAAATAGTTCTTACATTTTCTGGTTTTGTTTAATGATTAACTGCCTACAGGGACTGAGTGCTCATACCTAAGCGATAAACACTGCATCTCTATTTTGAGTGAGATTGTAATGTTCTTCATTTTTATGGAAATTACAGTTAATAGATTATTAAGTACGAGGATCATACGTGTGTGCTAGTGACCAGTTATCTAACTGGGTAGCTTTCCCTAGACTGCAAAAGTATTTACTGCATCAACAGATGTATTTAGCGTGCACCCCCTCCACCCCCCATAACTTTGTCTTTCGCCCGGTGTGTAGTTAGTTTAAGAAGGGTGGCATCTCTTCCTTTTCAATAACAAGTCAGGTGTCTTTTAAGTGGCCCAAATTTTGTTTAACTCGCCCACTATAAGCCACGTTATTTCTTCCTCCAACGTGTTCTGTGCCTCAGAAGCGAGGGAGTTTTGAACCTGCCTCTGACTTGTACAGAAAGCTCTTAACTCGGGCTGTTTTAACGTTGGCCCTGGAAATACTTTAGGATACCTCCTCTTTGAGGATAAATATTCGCGAGAGCGTTTTAAGGATCTTGGCCTTTTTTCCTCTGCAAACGTTTCTGCACCCGCCGCGCTGCTCCGGAGGGCTCTCCGTTCCGACCGTCCCCTGCGGCCACTTGCTGAAGTCCCCCTACCTCGGGGTGCTCCGCCCGTCACCTGCGAGCCCGGCCCCACTCCCGAAGGGCCGGTGCGCCCTCCCCGGTGCCTCGGGTGCCCGCCTGGGACGCTCCCGACGGATTCCTTTCTGTGGCTTTTGTGGCGTGTGGGTGGCTGGTTGGCTTTTCCCCTGGCCCTCGCCCCCTCCTCCCACCACTTTCACCCCCCCCCCCCGCGCGCCCGCCCGCGCGGCCCCTCCTCCCGCCCAGCTCCCCCGCGCACACCTGCCCCTGCCACCCGCGCGGCGCGCGCGCCCCTCCCCGCCGCGGCCGCTGCCAGGGACGCCCCCTCCTCCCCTGCGCCCGCCCTGGCGCGCCTGGCGGCGGCCGGCGCTAGCCCTCGCGCTGCGCCCTGTTATTCTGGGTATTGTGTGTAATAAATGTCGGGCCGCCTCACTCTAATCAAGCTCATTACAAATTCTTGCGCGCCCGGGGCCGGAAATTGTGCGCTCCCCCCCTCCCCTTCCCTCACTCATTCACTAGTTACTTGTCTTTCTGCTTTTTAACTCGCCGCCCCCGCCCCCTCCCCGGATCCCGGCCCTCCAGCCCGGGTTTTAATCCCCATCCCTTTTCCGCCTTCTCCTTGCACCCTGCCCCCCCCACCCCACCCCCCCGCCGCCTTCCTCCTCCACTCCGCACCCCCTTCTTCCTCCTCTCCCTCCCCCCTCCTCCGCCGCCGCCGCCGCCACTTTCTCGCTCGCTCCCGCTCCCCGGACGCGGCGGAGGAGCCGGCCCCGCTGGGGAAGGGCTCGGGGCGGCGGAGGGCGGCCGGGAGGAGGCTGCGTGCTCGGGGCTGGGGCTGCGAGCGGGGTGATTTTGTATTAAAATGAGGAGGAGGAAGAAGAGGCAGCCACAGCGGCGGCGGCGGCAGCAGCAGCAGCGGCGGCGGCAGCAACAGCGGCGGCGGCGAGGGCTGCAGCCCGGGCGGACGCGCGGAGCCGAGCTGGGCACGGCGGCGGCGGCCGGGATGAGTCAACTCCTAATTTAATGGGGGCAGAGACGGCAGCGAGGGGGAGAGCGAGCGAGCGAGGGAGAGAAGCAGCCCCGTCCGGGGACTCGCACTCACACGCGCGCAGCCCGACGCGCGCACACACACCTCTGTCCCTGTGCCGCCCGGCGACGGCCGGCCTCGCCACAACAACAGCAGCCGCGGCCGCCCTCTAGCCTGCCCGGGGCCGGGCGGGGGGCCGGGGCGACTCCGGAGGGCGCTTCCCACCCCCCCGCTTTCATTTTGGGAAACTCCTCGTCAGTTTTGCCGGGGTTTCTGGGTCTCCTCGCCCCCGAGTCCTAGTGCCATTGTGGTGCCCGTTGTTTACCTCGGACTCGGGCTGAGTGGGAGCGCGGCGACTTTTTGGGGGGGAGGGGGCGGGGAGCTGGTCGCTGCGGAGGCGGTGGCGGTGGCTGGGGGTGCCTTCTGATCCCCCCTCCCCCCGCGCCCTTCCCCCCTCCCCGCCTCCGCGCGCTCGGCTCCCCCGGCGCTCGCAGCCCCGCGTCCATGGGCAGGGACGGTGTCCTCGGGGCTGTTGTCAGCGAGGGCCGAGTCAAAAGTGGCGTCTTAGTGCCTTTCTGGGGCTTTTCTGGCGACCTTCGGCCCCCCACCCTCGCTGTTCCCCGCTAGAATCCCTCGTTGAGGGTGCGAGGCTGTGGGAAGAAAGTTTAAGGTTTGTTCGTATTAGTCGCAGTTGTCGGGGAGGGCGGCGGGGGCGGCTGGCAGGGAGGCGTAGGTGGCCGTCCCCTCGCTGCGTTCCGCGGGTCACGGGGGAATAATCTCGCAAGTGACAGCCCGAGCAGACTTTCTCTGCTCGAGCTTGAAACCCCAGCGAGCTGGGGGAGGGGGGGGAGAGCGAGGGACCTTTTTTCCCTTTCGGGAGACCTTGTCCGCAGTGGTTTGTTTCTTCTTTTCTTTTTAAGAGAATCCTCAGTCACCACCTCGCCTCCCCAGCTCCACCACAGTCTGCAGCTCATAACGGGTTTTGCTTTGTTTTTACGATTCTTCCCCCAACGAATCACTTGTCAGATCAATTTTATCTTCGCCCTCCTCCCTACTTCCCACTCTCCCCTCCTCCCGCATCGAAAACCCCGTTCTCTGAGGTTAGAGATTTTACAAACCATATATGTTGTTTTTCGAATTGTGATTTTTAACACTTCCCCCACCCCCCATGGCTACTCTTCTAGACGTTTATTTCTGCCCTTCCCCCGCTTAGGGGGGCGGGGGTAGGGGAAGAGAAAATAATACAATTTCAGGGGAAGTCGCCTTCAGGTCTGCTGCTTTTTTTTTTTTAATTAAAAAAAAAAAGGACAGAAAACATCAGTCTTGAACTTCTCTTCAAGAACCCGGGCTGCAAAGGAAATCTCCTTTGTTTTTGTTATTTATATGCTGTCAAGTTTTGAAGTGGTGAGTTTCAGGTCGGTTTTGCTAATTTCACTCAGTAAAACTGCAGTGTTTCTGTTTCTAGATAGTACTTTGCTTCTTTGTCTCTTTAAAAGGTCACAGTGAAAGCTTGGCCTGGATCGTGCCGGCCATATGGAATGGATAAGGGCACAATCTCTTAAAATGTGATTATGGGGTTCTGTGGGGGCGAGGGAGGCCATCTAGCAAGGAACTCGTTGAAAAAGATCCCACACTGCAAAAAAAAAAAAAAAAGGTTCTTGAAACCGGAATTTCATGCTTTGCTTTTTCTTTTAAAGGGAAATGATTGCTGTGTCTGAGTTCACTGTTTTAGTCAGTAATTATCACATAGGACTTAGTTTATGGACAGGGAAATGGGATTTTGAGAAAGTAGCCTGGTTTCTGTGCGCCAGCCAGACATTACACGAAAATGGATTTTAACATGTGTAACTCAAAAGAAACTCTTCGGCTTGGCATCTGTGGAGACCGTAGTTAGTTCCTGTGCTGCCAGTCCAGCAGGCCCAGTGGAGACTGCTCTTGGCAATTCCAAACTGAGGTTTGGTGAACTTGATTTTAGCCTTGGGCGCAGAGTTTCAATGAGGAAATTGGGTGTTTTATGTGCATGTAATTTTGCTGTATAATGTAAAGATTTTTACAAGGTGAGTGAGTGTTTTAATAGACGCTTGTAGGTGGGGACTGGAAAGACAATTTTGCGTGATCTATATGATGTTTTGATTAATACATTAACTAAATTATCAGTTTCATTTGCTGCATAGTTTTATAATGCTGCTAAGCCTAATGACTACTTAATATATTTTGTAGCATTAACTTTGATGCTGTTGTCTACTTTTTTCTTTCCTAAATTGCCCCCACGGGTTAAGTATTTTCTTTTCAAATCATATGTTTTGAAATTCATTTTCTGCTCTAGGGCAGGGCAACCAATTTCCAAAAAAGCAGCTCTGTATTATAATCCACATGTTAACATTATAAAGAGTGTTCTGAATAAGTTAATAATCATCGCTTTCTCATTTTGGCTTTCGTTTAATACAATGGAAAAGAGTAATCTTGATAAAAAGTGGTTAAAGGAGGCACATTTATTGTTAATGAACCTCATAACCAAAAACAGATGGGACCTCGATCAACAGTAAACCTTTAGTTCTCAGCATGCCACCCTGGAGTACAAGGATAAATAGCCATTATTTCTCAAACTTTAGAGTTCTTCAATTGGCATTCTTAAGGTTGCTTTTAAGCCTACAGATTACCATTGCACCCTCCTCCTCATTCACCTCTTTTCTTGATTATAATGGACAAAGTAAGCTATGGTTAAACAGAAGGAAAATATGCTTATAGAAAAGCCGTGCTAATATAAGCTGGCTTTCAATAAATCAGATCTAAATAGCTCCTCCAATATAATAATTTTTTTAAAGTGCAAGAGATGGCATTACTAGACAGCTGGAAGAAAGTAGTAATTATCATATTCTATCTGATTTTCCAAAATATGGCCCCCTCCCCCTTAGTGTGGATAAGCTCAATACTTCAAGTACTGTGAAAGTTCATAAAGTAATTCCGCTCACCCGTTCTTATCGATGCTAGTTAAAATTGTAGTTCAGAAGTGACTTGGATGTTATACTCATTGCTCTATCATAAACCATGTGTAAATTGATGTCCATTGTATAACTGAAAATAACAATTTTTTGAAGTTAATCAAGATGTTGACTTCATTGCATACTGAAATTATTTTTGAAAACTGACAATTACAGAGTATTTTCAAGATTTTTGCTATTTAAATTAACAGCATTCTATGACTGATGTACTAGTAAAATACTAACTCTAAAGCATGTGCGTTCTGATGCTTCAGTACCTGAGATATTTGAAGAACTCCACTGATATGCATTTGCTTAGGGGTGAAATGATCCAGTCACATGTTTGAGCCAAGACTTGCCTATACATTTAACCGGTCACATACCTCTTGAAACTTTGGTAATGGAAAACTTTTTTAACAAATTAATCTGTAAAGTCAATGGGTAGTTTAAAAATTAAAAGTTTGCTACCTGCTTCTGAGGTGGTATATATATATAAATCTATTTTGTTCTTATAAAAATTAAGCTATATATGCTGTATATATCACATATAATGAATATTTTGAACTGTTAATTTTTTCATCCTTGATTAAAGTGCTGATGTTCTGTAATGAGTTTCTAATTTTTAAAAATTGGGACTACATAATATAATTTATTTTCTTTACTTTTCTATACTTGTGGTGACTATTGTTTTAAAAGTAAGCCCATTTTCCCCTACTTAGTTCTGTTGGTAGGTGACAAATTACCTTTCATTCATGTGTGTTGGTACAGTTTTCACAAATTATTCTGTTGTCTTGAATGGACCTGTAATGCTGCTACCTAGAAATAGACTTAACATCTGCATTGTATTATATATCTAGCTGAATAATCTTACAAATACCTTGTGTTTGTGAAGAGAGATAATTAGGGGTGTAAAGTATTTATATGATACATGTGTATAAATACAGAGAGAAAGAGAGAGAGACCCCCACCCAACCAATTCTAACGTCGTCTTCCTTTTAAATTCTGGCAGGTGATCTGTAGAGGGTAACTGAGCATGGATCATCTGAACGAGGCAACTCAGGGGAAGGAACATTCGGAAATGTCTAACAATGTGAGCGATCCGAAGGGTCCACCAGCCAAGCTTGCCCGCCTGGAGCAGAACGGGAGCCCACTAGGAAGAGGAAGGCTTGGGAGTACAGGTGGAAAAATGCAAGGAGTGCCTTTAAAACACTCGGGCCATCTGATGAAAACCAACCTTAGGAAAGGTAAATACTTTTGAGCCAAATCCTGGAAAGCTGTGAGCCCTGCATCTGCCCAAGGCCACTTTCTGTGGGGGTGGAGAGGCAGAACATGTCTTTGTATGTTCTTTTCCTTGATTCTCTTTCTGATCTGAAATTTGTTACATCTCTGACTGCAGTGTCAGTCACGTTTTGAAAGTGGAGGCTCTGTGAGTGGAGCATCTTACTCTACTACTGTAGACCGGAATCACTGGACACTTAGGATAATAAGGACTGAATGCAGTATAATGGTCTTTAGCTACGCAAGGCTTCCGCTGATAAGGTGTTATTGTAGCAGAGGATATATGTATACACAGGTGGCTGTTGCTACACTCACCCCGATTAAGAATGAGACACTTAAATTGTTTCAGTACCGCCCTAGCTTTTTCATAAAATTCCTAGTTGTAAAAGGCAGTTTCAGAGGTAATAGAAATCTTACATGACATGATGAAAAAGTTTTATGTCATTTTGTGGCTTGTTTCTATAGGTCAAGTGTATTATTTAGCAATGAAGAACCTGATGATTCTAGTTTTTGATTTTTGCCATAATTGGGTGTTTTTGATAAAGGAAGGACAGATTTGGGCAAGTTTATAAGGGGAGGATGTGTAACTGTGACTCCTTTCTACCAATTTTATATTAAATTGATGAAGTTTAACAACTTTGTGTTCAACACTGTTTGTGTAAAGCAGTGCGTGTGTGGGTTATAATGTGTTTTCATAATGGTCTTTATTTTGACTCTGAATAAATGTGTATAGGATTCAGATTTTTCTTATATTTGCTAGGCAAAGGATAAAAATGCCATCTTTTAGCAACCAAGAATATTAAGTAGATAAAGTTAGAAGGCAGAGGAATTTCATTGTGTTTGATGCATAACATTTATCATACAATCATTTATTTTTTCCTTGGTTTGGCGAAAACAAAGAATATATTGATCCTGAAATGAACAGACACAGCAGTCCGTATTGTTAGATCTTTATCTATTAAAAATGGAAAAACAGCACTTCAGCAAATTCTTTGGCCTCTACTCATGATTACCCTATTTATTGATTGTTTGCCAAGAATGTATGCATCTTAAGAAAGCCAGGGTAAGAGCATTAAAAATATAATTTATTACAGCTTTTCAAACCGAGTGCATTAATATTGTACTGTGAAGCACTGGGGCTCTATAAAAAAGACTTTCTGACGCCTGCAAACATATAAGTTCCATAAATTCCTAAATAGGAGATTTCAGCTGTCTCTGGTATTATGTGATATTTGCACAGCAAACTTTAATGCCAGGACAGTTTTAGACAAGGATTCTACAGACTTCGCTGCTCCTTATGGCAGACGTGCTGTTTACACAGGCTCATAAACCTTCAGCAAAAGCTTCTAAGACTGCCTCCAGGTTTAAATCATGTGGTATTTTTAGCATTCAGCAGTGACCAGTGCACTCCCCTTTTAATGCTGGAAGGTTATGAAGTTGCTGTAGTTGGAAGTCTCGCCAAACACAAGCACAAATAACCAGACAGTTCAGAGAAGGCTTCTGTTTAGCATTACTCCCAATATCAGGAGGGCAACTGTGACAGTTTGCTGGCAGATTTAACAGCTAGATTTGTAATATGTGATACTATTGTCACTTTATCAATAGGCACCTTAATTATCTGCAGCGTATCTCTAAGGAAAGTAAAACAATAAATATATCCAATATATTTTAATAGTGAAAAACCTAGTTATTTCCAAGGCCTAAAGGACAGCATATAGTAGAACAAGTCAGTACCATCCTGTAAGAGGAAAAATCAATGCGTATGTTTCTGTTGAACTGACCCAACTCTTTGAAGACGTTAGGACAGGGAGGAGAAACCAAAGTACAGTAATTTCACTTCCTACTCAAATGATTTTTTTTTTTCTTAAAGCATTGCATTGATAGTGACTTATTTTCAAAATGCAGTTTAATTGTAGAAGGTTCTCTGCCTATTTCAAACAAATTACTAAAGCCTTTTAATGGTGTTTTTTTAAATCTTATTTTTCGTGCATGTTTTCTGTTTGACAGGTGCTAGATAAAAATTATGGCTGAGACAAGAAAGCACTACTTAAGAAAAAGGGGTTGAGTGTTTTTGTTTATTTGTTTAGGAAATTTTGCCAAAGTACCTTCAAGCCAAGAAAGAAACCACCAGTTTGTATACTGCTGTTTCTGCTGTGGTCTCCCCAGATCTTCTGCTGATCGCTGATGGGTTCTCCCTCTGCTACAGATCAGCTGAATGAATGACAGGATTCTTGGCAAGCTCTACGGCTTGCTTTTCATGCCTAGTCTGTTGGGCACCTCTGAAGGAGTTTGTGAGCTTTTTTAAGTAAACCTAAAGGGTTTTTTTTTGTTGTTGTTGTTGTTGTCAGAGCTAGAATCTCTTGTAAACAGTTCACTAAACCTTTGGTGAAGATGCACGTGTAGAAAATGTAGCTGTTTTACTGCCAGCTTTTGTTCACAGAATACAGCATTTTTAAAGGGCACCTCTGGTGTCAATAGAAAAATCCTGATTTTTTTCGCACTGGTTCACCTGTACTAGACATGTTCAGAAGTTGGTGGGATTCTGTGAGTGCAGAGGGCAGAGCTTCTATAAAGGCATTATTATTATAGGACTAATTGAGGATCCTGGGTGCCCTGTTAAAGTAACCTTTGTCATCATTTATGCTAAAGATGATACCCTCCTGGCAGTTTGCCACAGTACAGTTCAGATGCATCTGCTTTTAACCCTTTTCCGTTTATCATTGGAAGTCTGATCGTGAGCTGCATAAACACCTTGAGTACTACAGTATTCGTGATTTCAGTTTCTAGAAGCCTCCTTCCTAACACTGGTGTGGACTGCGCTTATTAATCATCTGGCTACTGAGTTATTACATCAGAATAAAGTAAATAAAGGGAGAACATGAAATCTATGCAGATTCCTTTATCCTAATATGTCCTGATGAGGCCAGTTTCCTTTTCTCTCTCATTTTTATCTCATTCACTATAACAAAGATTGTTCATTTTAAAGGCATATAGTTACTGTGATGTATTTTTAGTCAAGTAATTTAAATGAGTAGCCATAAAAATCTTATTTATCTACATTATGCACATATGGAAATCATATATTTCATATATTTGAGCATCCGTTTGGTTAAGTTTTTGCATTTGTTCTATGGAAGTATTAAAATTTTTAAAGAGGAAGAAAAATGCTAATAATTTTATAAAGATAATTTGTTTTGACACAGACAGGGTAAGTTTAGTGTTAACAAAAGCTTATAGGAAGCATGAATTTGGTTTTTCTGAAGACAACTGTAGTGAGTTACATCTGCACACTATATCACCACAACAGATCAGACAAGAGGCTTCTTTCTCTCTCATCAGCATTATTATTTGATCAGAAAGGTAATTCTGCACTGACTAATTTTAATTAAAGCAGCGCCCAACTTACCGTAGGACCAAGTTCACATTCTGTTTAGACATTTCTCTTACAACTTTAAAAAAGAAAAGATCGTGTATGTTTGTGTGTGCGTGCCTGTGTCTCTGTGTCCTGTCTGCCTTGGAAACAGAGTCTCCTCTCACTGTGGTGAAGATTTATTTTCATGGCTTAGTTTTTCCTCCCACAGACTGTATTTCTGAAGATTGTTGGTTTGTATCGCTTTTCCTCTGTCTCTTTGATAGGAACCATGCTACCAGTTTTTTGCGTGGTGGAACATTATGAAAACGCCATTGAATATGATTGCAAGGAGGAGCATGCGGAATTTGTGTTGGTGAGAAAGGATATGCTTTTCAACCAGCTGATAGAAATGGCATTGCTGTCTCTGGGTTATTCGCATAGCTCTGCTGCCCAGGCCAAAGGTAAATGATGCATATGTGGGGCTGGAAAAATTGCTTGGCATCCTTTGTTTACCTTGCAGAGAAAGCACTGAATATTTTTGTGCAAAGAACTGAAGCCTGTGTATTACATTGGTTCCTTATAAACTGTGGCTTTAAAAAATTTGCTTAATTCAGTTTGGTTTAGTTAACACACATTTTGCTCATGTGGAATGTTGAGGTAGATTTTTTTTTTAAATTACTTCAGCTGAATCATTAGTATGCTTATTGACCTTAATAATCTGCTCCACTGAGGACCCACAAGGAAGTGAGGAGCGTATTTGAGCAGATGGACTGTTGAGAGTCAATTTGCATTTATGACTGAATATCTAGTTCTGTTTCTTTTATTCTGTTTCTGATGGTTTTATGGGCTGTAAAGTATTTTTCAATGCTGATTCCCTTTGCAGTAGAGAACCTTATCTAAATCGTAAAGCCATTTAGAACTGGTTCAGCTATGTCTTATTAGAACTTCCTGTAAGTTAGGAAAATGTGGCCTATGCATAGTTTTATTGATGGGGTTTGATTTCCAAAATAATAAACAACTCTACAGTCATTTACATAATTTCACAATTTGGAAAGCTAAGCTGTGAATCTTTTCATTGACCTGCCTTTTAGAGGGAAGGGAATCATTCAAACAGAAATAACAATGTTGCTTGTGGTGGGGGCCATGAAAAAAGAAAAAACCTACCAGATTAATTATCTGAAGGGTAAAATGTTTAGTGACATACTCTCTTTATCTGGAATAGGACTAATCCAGGTTGGAAAGTGGAATCCAGTTCCACTGTCTTATGTGACAGATGCCCCCGATGCTACGGTAGCAGATATGCTTCAAGACGTGTATCATGTGGTCACATTGAAAATTCAGCTACACAGGTGAGTCAGGACAGCATTCGAGGGGAAGAATGTTCTACTTACCTGATCTTTCAAAATAAAGCATCTCTAGTCAACCTTTTATTTTTATTCCCTCTGTGTTTCAGAAGGGTTAATTAAAATTGATTTGTTTCCTTACTCCTTCTGCTTTATTTTCCTAACTTAAGTGTAGAATTTAAAGGCACCCCCCCAAAAAAAATCTGTAGATTTGTGCAGGTTATCAAAAGATAAGACTTTTTGGATTTATTCAATTAAATGATGCATTACAGGAAGGCATTTTACATAAAGTTTACTTAAGAGAAAAATATTTTTACATATCATGAACAGTGCCATCTGTGTACATTTTGTGAAAGAATGCCTTATTCAGTATTGCTGTGATCCTATTTATTTATATATTTTATTTACCATTTTACTTCGTATGAACAGAGTCACAAAAGGAAAATGGTTAATACGTTAATGCTTCTCCCGGTGGCTCGTGAGAAAGCAGTACACCTTAAATTGTCTTCCCAAGCGCATCAGAGCAGGAAGGTAGAAGTAACATGAAAAAATAGCCACCACAGGCAGCTGATGTATAATTCATGCATCGATACAGCAGATGTGTTGTATAAAGTAATTAACTAATCGGAACAATCAGGAGACCGAGAGCAATCTCCAGATGCATCTGTTTGATGCGCAAAATGAAATCTGTCTGTCTTAAAGGAATGTTTTGCAGCGGGATGCAATCTTGTAATAATCCTCTTTCTAATCTATGTCTCAAATAGTTGCCCCAAACTCGAAGACTTGCCTCCTGAACAATGGTCGCACACCACAGTAAGGAATGCGCTGAAGGACTTACTGAAAGATATGAATCAGAGTTCATTGGCCAAGGAGTGCCCCCTTTCACAGGTACTTAGCATAGCGTGTAATAAGTAATAAGACGTCATGGGCAGCCCTGATTTGAGGTTTGATGGGGCTCCATAGTGTAAAGCAACTGGTATCTGAAGCAAGAATCTGCCGAAAATACAAAGTGGCTTGACCACTGGTGACTTCTAAAAATACGCCTGATTCATTTTGAACAGAGCCTTTACACTTTTTCTCCCTTGGGAAACGAGTGAAGGAAAAGCAGCTCAGCAGAAGACTGTGCTAGCTTGTCAGTTGATTCCTTTTCTGAGTGTTGTGAGCATGGAAACTACGTTCTCCTGAGCGCCCTTATTTAAGGAAGAGTGAAGGCGGTATAATTTCCAGGAGCTTTCAGTGAATGGCACTGTAAGTGTTACCATGGACCACTGCATCATGCTGCCTGAATAAAGGAGGAGCTCACTTTTCAAATACTTTGTTCATTATAAAAAATAACAAAGAGCATTTAGTAAAAAGAATTATAAAGGAATAGAAATCTCTTTCCTGCAACTAAAGGTTGAGTAGTTATTTCTCAGATTTTGTCACCAGTTTTGGGGGCATTGGTTTACTATTACTTTTTCTCCTCTGAGATGTCTGTCATACCATCAGGGATTTTTGAAATGAGACAAAGATTTATTATTATTGTGCTTGATTTTTAGAATGAATTTTGATGGAGAGCTAGTAAAACTGCCGGTAGAGACTGCCCTGTTCTAAATGTAAAGCTGAACATCATTTTTGATAGTGCTTAGCTAATTTCAAATACAAAAAAAAACCCTGGGTGCCACAAACCTGCTTGTCATGGGCTGCCTGGGTGGTCACTACATAAATGTGTAATGAAGCCGTCTCAGTGCCCACGAGCCGTGTAAGGTCATCCATGATACAGTATAACTGAAGTGCTGATCTAACTAGATTCTTAAGTTTTTCTTTCAATGCAAGTGTAAAATGTAATTCTGAATGTTAGTTTGTCAGTCACTTGAACTTGAACTGTGTGACTCTGACGTAAACATTTCTGCAATTGCCATAGTCTTAAAATGTGTTTCTGGTGCTCATGTAGGGACTGGGTACCTTTGGAAGGAAGCTTGTGGGCTTTTGTGCTACTGTTTCATGGAAACTCCACACTTTTCAGTTTCATCAGCTGTACTTTGCTATTTGTTAGCAGTTACAGGAATGAAGTAAATGAATTAAGTTTATAGTAAATGATGGCTTTCTATGTTCTTTTAAGGTGAGCTATAGCCACAGGTAAAATAATTCTCTGTATTGTGAAGTGTAGTATCTTGAAATTCAAAGCAAACTCTTTTTGTCATTTTAGCTCATCTCCTTTCCTTCCTCTCTCCCCCTTGGAGTAGAAAGGATGTGCATTTATACCCATCTAAATAAAGTAATTTAAATTAATTATAAACACAGTTAAATCAATTGGATGATATAATGAAGCAGGTGACTCTTACCTCTGGGACTTTGGGTTTTGCAGACAATTCCAGATAATATGTCACTTGGTTACTAGCTTTTGAAAATTTGAAATGTCCTAGAAATAAACTTTGTTTTATTCAGAGTTAAAGCATGTAGAAACACTCACAATAGGAATCTCATGTATCTTCATGTTACTAAGTGTCCCATTGATTTTTGAAGGAAATTCAGGCAAAGATTAAATGCATTTACTGGGAGCTGGAGAAGAGGTTGCTAGTACAAGTATTTATCGATATAGGCAGTGAGAACTAATTGTTAAATAACATCAGCATTCAGCCAGTAAACTCCACCTTACTGTAGCTTATAAATATAATTGTGAATTTACTTAATGTTATCATGGGAAATGAATTGAATACAGGCAATTATAACGTTAAACCGAATGACAAAATGAAATTCGGGGATTGGTTTTGGAGTCATTCATTGGAGAATTTCTGTAGAGAGGCCTTTAGAAGAACATGCGTCCATGTGTATCTGGAGACTTCGCTGTAAGCATTCAGTGGTGAGACGAGGCTGTAACTTTAACATCAGTTGTAATTATGGTCCTCATTTCCATAAAAAAGTCTTTTGAAAAAAAGTATACATAGTTTCGTGGTGGCAGCACATAATTAGAAATTTATTTAATATTTAATACTAACAGAAGTATAATTTGTTCTCTAAATGAGGGACTTATATTCTGCTATGTCATCATCTATTCTTAAGAATAAATTTTATGATCTGATTGATACTCAATTCAGAATGCTTTAATAATGAACTATTTTCCATGTTTAATTTATTTTCTGTCATAAGTTACTAGTTAAAGATGAGAAATGCAGGCTCTCTAAGGCCTAAACACACAACATATGCTGAGCTTAGCAAAACTACTCTTTTCTTTTTCCTGTAGCTAAGATTTGGTGATGAAGATGCTATGGTAAAAAATGCCTAACAAGTAAATATTGTCTCAGTCTTGTACAAAATGGGACCTAACCCTAAGAAATCCTACATGAGAAGGCCTTTTTAACAACCCCTGTGGAGTTTTGATTCATTCACTTAAGAATTTTCGGCATGCAACTCAGTGTTCACGTTTTGCTGTACATTAAGCGCTTTGTTTTGTTGAATGTGATAAAATACCCTAGTAGTGACTTACGTCTACAGGATCCCCAATATTATGTTTAGCAGGATGTCTGCCCTATGGGCAATAGACTCCCTCTCCAGAGTAGAGGCCGGGAAGGAATGGGAGTGGGGAGCTAGCAGGAAATTTGCCTTGTGTCTGACAAGCCCTGCCTCCACTGCTCATAGGACGACTGTCCCACACTTACTAAGCAGATGTCCAGTTTGGACTTGGAATCGTAGACCTAGGTGTTACTTTACCAGACTCCTCCTTAGGCAGATGAAGGAGCCAGTGCCCCCAGAGATTAAAGTCAAAATGCTGGTTAGTGACTGACCCAAAAATCCCTTTCCCAATGACAAATTTTAAAGTAAGTGCTGACTTTAAAATGAATACTAATTTTTGGTGTAGTAATGTTTTCTTTGGTAATATTTGCACAGTTTCCTCCAGCTGTGGAAGTTCCATAAATGTGCATGTGGTTTGATTTATAACTCATAGCTTTCTTTATTTCTGGTACTACTTTCCCATCATAAATCTGCTCAAGTAGATTGACATCCATTTATTAAGTTTTGGCACCACATGTTGGTTTATTTCTGTAAAACATTCTAAGACATAAGAAACGCCTAGCTTGCTATAGATCTGAGGTTGGGCGTTGTTTGGATACTCTTGCTTTTGTCAGTGGGAAGTTGGATGTTGTATCTGAACGGCAGGTAGTAGAGAGAATGAACTCCGACTTGGGGACAAGAAAGCCTGTGTCCTAAGAACTCTGAGAATATGGATTTGGGAGGTAAATTGGGAGTTAAAAAAATAAACATTTGACTTAAAACATT
Organism: Desmodus rotundus; assembly: GCF_022682495.2. NCBI lineage: Eukaryota > Metazoa > Chordata > Mammalia > Chiroptera > Phyllostomidae > Desmodus > Desmodus rotundus. Next base: position 110,626,074 of record NC_071394.1, on the reverse strand, counting down.
TCATTTTCAATTTAGTTTTCCCTGAAGTTTTAGAAATTAAATTTAAAATACTAGATAAACATATACATTCAATACAAGGACAGCTTCATCTTGTACAAATCAGTTATTACTTCTACCAGCCCAGTGTCTTCCTTTTGAAAATGTTTAAGTCAGATTTTCCCGAGAGATTTTAATCTGATCTGCACATTTTCCTCACCCATCCCCACCATACACATATGCACACACTCACACATCACAGCTTTCGCATTTTTAAGGCACTGGACTGTTTTCTGTTTCATTGTTTTTTATTTCTCACCTGGGGAAAAGTAACTCCAAGCCCAAGTCCTACATAAAGTAAGTGTGAATTGTCATTTTTGTTTTCAAGTAGCAAAAGCTATATAAAATGAACTTAAATTTGAACATTCCATTTAGAAGTAATATTGAGAAAAATGATTTTTTGGTTCTCCTTTTTCTGCCAGCATCTCAGGATCTAGTATGTGTTAGATTTTTTATTAGGTATTGGCAAAACAGAAAACTGTCTTGCCCTCCTCAAGCTTAGCATTTAAATATGCCGAGTCTCTGAAATGTGACAGTCATTTCCATAGACATTAATAAACCTCTGTGTTCAGTTGATTTTCAGTCTGTATTAGAAATAACACTGGAGCAACAATTTAGAGAGCCCTATCCATTATATATTTTTAACTGCACTTCATGTAATTTTTTTCATAATTTTTGGACTGAAATGACATTTAAAAAACTTTTTAGCAAACATTGATAATCACATTCTCTCAAAGGCGTATGTGGTGTTGGTGTTCATTTGTGTATTTCATGTGCAAGCCTAACCTATAACATTTATGCACATATTTACACATTCAAAAATACATATCAACAGTCTTCCATGTGACAGGAGACTCCTATTTCCAAGTAATAATAAGGATGATACATCCTCATAGTTGAAGTAAAAATATTTAACTTTAATTTAGTGCTCTCGAAGTATCAAGAGCACTTGTATCCCCCTGTTAGTTTTATATTCCCATTTTCAGTTAAGGAACCTAGGGCATTGAATGTTTAAATGAGTTCCTATGACAACATTGCTAGTAGAGGAACAAGAATTCATACCTTGAGCTTTTGAGCCCAACCAGGTATCCTTCTTGGTCACATGTAAAGTACTTTTTTTAAAAGGCTTTCTCAAATTAATTTGATGTGTTTTATAGAATACTTTGACTTCTTGGAAGTAGTGATAACTATTTATAGTTTTCCAGTTGTATTCATTCTCACTGTTGAAATTTTTCTTTAACATGCATTTTTGTATCTTTGATTTTTGATGTTTGTACATTGACTTGCTTTAAAAGTACCATCGTCTCGTCCCTCTAATTTCAAGCATGATAGGGTGATTTAGGCCACAGGAACTGACTTCTGGAATAATCTAGTATTGGGAAGGTTCCAGAAGGTTTGAACATACCAGCTCTGGCAGTCACTTCTTTCCCCTGTCCTCACATCCGTCTAGATGAGTAGGTATAACTGAGCTAACAGCCCTTGGTTTTGAACCCCAGGACAACGTTAGGCATTTCACTGAAAACAGTGGGCAGTTCTGGGGTCTGTTTGAAAGGACAGACCTTGGCCATCCGCTGCTCTCACACAATGGATGAGTCAACACTTGAAGTTTTTCTGTGTGAGGCGTGCCTGTAGGATTTGTACTTGCCCCTTCCTACTATAATATTACAAATCTTGGTGTTAATTACCATGTATTTTGGGGAATATCTGTATTCTTTCCTTTTTTAATATTAGAAAGCCTTTCCTAGCCAGTCCTTACCCTACTGACCATGGGAATCTCAGCTTATGAATACCTGCTTAGCCCAGCACTGAAGCACTTGATAGTAATTGGGTTTTATTACCACTTTCAGCAGTTGTATTAATGGCAGGGTCCATAGCGGAAATGGTAAACCAGTCTTACATGGGTGGGTAATTGTGTGAATTGCTAAACTTAGACCAAATAATTTTTTTCTGCCTCCTTTTTTGAACCAGTTATTACTTCATTCTAGTTCCTCATTTCAAACAGCGAGCTATCTGCTGGATGTTAATATTGTAATACATAGATTCTACCATAGAAGTGTCCTCTGAATTGCAAATTTTACTTTTTGAATCTCATTTTTAGCTGGTTTGGATACATAAAGATTTTACTGTAGCTTGATGTTAGTTCTCTGTAACCTTTCAGAAATATTAATCAAAGAAAGCTGAACTTAATAAAGCATCTAACTTCAAGTGGATTGATCTCAAATATTTTATGGCCACTATATTTTCACAATAGCACAGCATAAAAGAGTTTAAGCCATGCCAATTTAGGGAAGCTTAACAGTGTGTAAGTACTTCATTTTTACATGATAGATTTTTACCTATGCTTTGTTTTAGATCTTGAACGGGTTTCTTTTGACCTCAAAATCACTAATGCAAGAAAAATTACCATATCATGAGAGCATTTCCCCTATCTTTTTCTGATTTGTAGAATCATAAATACTTCCAAGGCTTAGGAGCAGACATGGCCTGGGTGAAAAGTCTATTAAGTGCTATTTTCTAATTGTATTCTTTTTTTAAGTTAACCAGTACATGCTAATTAATTATTCTGGTTTTCCTGCTAAAACAGAGCTAGCTTTAGAGTGCTTTTTGAGGTTCTTCTTTCACAATTATGACAAATTTCAAGTTGGGCTCTATTTGGATTTGCTTTTTAAACCTGCTGTATTTCATGTCAGATTTGGGCCCCATGCAGACTCATAAACAAACAAACAAAAAACCCCTAAGTTCAAAATAATCCAGACAAACAGATACACCCAATTTTTTTTTCCTCTTTCGCTGGAAACTGCTTGATGGTAACAGGCTCTGAGCATAAAAGACATAAGAGAGCCTTCACCATAACAGGGGAGAGCCTCCACCGGGCCGTGCGGCTCATTGCCAATTGAAGTAAGGAACGCGCTGGCTGTTGGGACTTTTAAATCTAGACTTAAAAGTTATTTGTTCTGTTTAGCATTTTTAAAATGATTCTGTTAGGAATTGTATGTGCTTCAGTTTTAATTTTAACTCATAATGATTGTAAAGCACCCTGGGATGCTTGCATGAAGGGCGCAACAGAAATATAAGATTGTATTGTGTTCTAATATGCAGCATTATTATGGGTGCTGGAGTTTCATCATGGACAATTCATAAGGTGGCAGAATTCCTCCTTGTAGAGAAGGTAGCTGACTTTCTTCAATAGCTTCTTTTTCTTTCTCTCATTCTTTCTCTAAAACTTTATCTTTAGTCATCCTCTTGACTTTTTAAAAAAATACTCATAGTAAAATATTTTTCCTTGAAAATGCTAATCTAATTTAGTTTAGTCAGAGGGGTTAAAGTTGCAAACCAGATGATAGGTTGAAAGTTAAGAAATAGTAAAGCTGCGATTGTTAGCATTATCTGAGATTACATTCTTATCTAGATAACAAGACACTTAGTCACTGGGTCCTACCACTTGTCCAAGACTCCTCTCATTTTACTGTCAACTCAGCATTTATTCCCAGGATATTCAAAAATAAGGAGCTAACTGGAACAGGGATTAACAATTTGCACTTCAGAAATAGTGTTTCCTAAAGTGTATTAAAACTCCTGGGTTATGCTAACATAGGACAGAGCTTGATTTTGTTTACTTTATATATCTTAATGCAGCCATTTCTTGAAGTGATAATTTTTTCAGCAACTTCATTCTGTCACTTGGTATTTGCGTCTTTGTGTGCCATTGCTCTTTGCTGTCACTCTGATTAGTGAGCTAGTAGCATTCGTCACCTGAGGGTCAGAATGTGAGCTGTAATTACCAACTCTGCGAGCTCGGACCAGTGACTGTCCATGCCTCAGTTTTCTCATCTGTGCAGTAGGAGGATAAGAGTATCAATTTTGGGGGTTTTTAGGAGAATTACATGAATTAATACTTGTACAACATTTAGAAAAGTACTCAGTCCTAAAGTATACAGTAACTTTAGTTATTTTTCTAAGATCTGAGATGGAGAACTTGAAATCACATTTGTGGGTTGCTGCATAATCTAAGAAACTTTGTTGTTACATAGAAATTATTTTATGGAAACAACCAAGAACCTCCCGTTTTTCAAAAAATTAGAGGATTGTGATGTAACTCATGTTCACTTTTACAAGGCCCTTGTAGCGTCGTCCTTAGAATCATTAATATGTTCAGATGTTTTTTAAAATGGAAGCGGGGAGAAGACTCATGTCTTGTGCTTTAAATAAGCACATTGGCAAGGGAAGCAAATATGATACCTTAGACTGGGCAATGTCAAAGAAGACAAAGATGCCTCATGGGACTGTTCTCTGGAAGTGAGTTTTTCCCAGTGTTCTTTCCCATAACTTCCCTCACCTCATGCCCCATACTCAAGGCCCTGTTCCCCCTTTATGCACCCATCATACTACTTCCTGCATTGTTCTGAAATTATCTGTGGACTCACCAGGCTCCCTGTGCACATGGTCATTGTCTGTGGTGATGGCATTAAGTTTCGTTCACCACCACAGTCATAAATGCTGGCACACAATAGGATCTCAGGAATATTTGTAACACAAATATCCTCATGGGATTTTCACCTTGTTAATTTCATGAACCAATAATTTCTGTCAGTAGTTTTATTACTATTTTACAGATAATCTTATCTGTAGTACCCTAAGTGACACAATATTTTTCTGTTAATTTTGAATTTTCCTAACCAACAGCAAATTCATTCTGAACTTTTTTTTTAAGAAAACCTACTCACGTTCCAAGCTCTTTCATATTTTTACTTAAATTGTAATATTCTTAAATATGTGTATAAAACTTCTATGTTTGTAAGCGGAACAATAATCTTGGGGGTACAAGGGACCCAGAGATTTAAATAAAAGACCTTATTACTCATCACTATTAAGCACAATCTTTAGCAACATATTTCTATACCCATTTTAAATTTTTCATAATTGAACTTATATTTCAGTATGGCTAATACTTTTCATTTTGTCTCAATTTTGTTATATCTGAGATCCACATTTTCTTTTACTGAATCTCAAGTGTCTTTTTAGTTAGTAAAATCTCTTTACTAATATTTTTAGTTCCATTTGTCTATTTCTCGTATTTAAAAATAAAGAAGGAAAATTTCAATGACAGTCAAATGATTTATAGACGAAGATGCTGCTGCTTCCAGCACAGAAATGCTCACAGTCAGTACCACGCCATGTGAGCTCGCAATGGCCGTTCCTCAAATGATGTTCTAAAAGTCCACATTGGCCTTGGAGACTCTGTTTTAGGCTGTAAACATAGAATATGTAAAAGTTGGCTATATAAAGGTCCGGAATCACCTGAATTTAGAGAAAGCTGCAAGTGTAGATAACTGTTGGCCATTCCAGAATGGGCCTCGGGGACTTGGTTTGCCCACCCCCCTGCGTGAGTACCAGCACAGCCCAGCGCACACACCTCCGGGCATGGACGGGGCTCATTAATTCATGATGTGCAACCAGTGCAACACATTTTTACCATTTCACCACAACTCCCAAAGAGGCGATTGCCAGTGTGTGGCATTTACCTAAACTGAAGCATTTTCATGATTTTGAGAGAGATGAGTCAGATTAATTTGATTTTTCTGGATGTCACGTAATCCAGAGGTGACATTGATTTATATTTATCTAGTGGACATGGGAAGTCTTGCAAAGAATCACTACTAATAAAACACAGAAATCAAGGACATGGCTTAGCCCTGAGCCTCCTGTAAAATCTTGGATCAGATCTGAATCAGGTCCACAGCCCTGGAATGGGCTTCTGTGGGTTTGTGAGGACCCGAAAGTTATGTCACTTTGGGGAACATACGTGGAGAGAGCTTCCCTGGGTTTCATGAGATTCTTAGAGTGCTGTTGGCCCAATCAAAAGCTAAAAGCCAGACTGTCTCTTCTCCCCAGTTTTTAGGCAGTATGGTTTAGAATCTAAAGCTGTTCATGTAAAGAAGAAATGTAAAACCTGTAAAGAGTTACAGAGCGTAATGGTAGTGTTTATTTTGGAAAAATGGATTTTCCAAACTACTTCAGTTGGTGTTTTTTTTTAACTCTGGCTTCCAGCTATTCAATATGCTCTCTTTAGGACCCCTGGAACTTAACACAAATTTGATATCACTTTTCTGTTATTTCTAAGCACAGATGCTAGAAAATTTGATCTCCAAAGAAGAAGGGAGATTTATCCACCCCAGGGTCATCAGAGTAAAAAGCGTTCTCCAAATATGCACGTTAATACAGATTCAGAATTCTAGGGAACAATTTTTGTTATAAAATCAAATTCATTGGATTTAGATTTATCTAATAAAAAACTTGTGAAAATCCTTTTTGAAGTAGCATAATATTTAACTTAGTGATGAGTATGTTTTTAATAACCATATTATAAGCAAGATACCAAGGGACTTTAACCATGTAAAAATAAACCAGAGGTTGGGGATGTTTGCACAGTGAGTGCCTGAGAATGGATGATGTATATTAAAATTGAATCTTTAGTCACTAAAGGAGACCTTATAGGACCTCGGTTTGGGAAGACATATAGACTTCATAGAATCTTAAAGCTGTTAGAAGGGATGTTGGAGAATTTCTAGTTCAATTCCCTTCATATTGCAGGTGAACAAATATAAGACTCTATGTGCAATTAATTTGAATTTTTATATGCCCTTAGTAATAATATACATTTTAGCAAATATTTTCTCATTTAAGCTCTTTACTAACATGTTCAATTAGTTTGAGTAAGAAAGTTCCAGTATAATAAGAAAGATCTGGATAGGTATTTATACAAAAGAACTGAATACAAGATCTGGTCAAAAGATATTATCTGGGTCTTAGTAAAATTACTTTAATTATGTGAAAAAGCCATATGAACTGTGAACCAACATTTTCTTTAAAAATTAAGAATTGGATATTTAAGTTATTAAATTTCTGTATTTGAAATGATTGCATTTCATCTTTAAGAGATGTGCTAGGAAAAGTAAACAGAATTGGATGTGTTCTCTTTGTGCTTCCTTTTGTATTCCTTTAGAGCTTTGTATTGAGTTTTCATTCTTAGTGCATTTTAGTAACCCTTGTAGGGTTACTTTGTGTGAAAATGCCACTTTCAGGAACTGGGATTGATTAAGAAGGCGAGAGCCATAACTCTGACAATTGGAGTTTAAATAAAATTTAGAAATGATTAGTCTCTTCTCAACAAATTGAGATTCTGAATATGCCCCAGTTGTATCTCCCGAGAGGATAGCTTAGAAAGCAATAGAGAACCCAGAGGGAAAGATTTGGGGAACATAAGCTGACATGCACAAACAGAATATTACACTTAGAAGTCCTGCCATTTGCTTCTCGTAAATTGAAGCCCGTTTCCCTTTCCTCCTACCCCCAAGTACCAGATGGGACTACCTGTTAATTTTCAATAAATTTGTTCCATGCCACCATCTCATAGGATGCCTTTTAGAGCTTGTTTGTAGTATTTACTATCCTTTGGGATTAAAAGAAAACCCCATTTCCTGAAAATCCCTGTTAAAATTGTATTTAAATGTGGAATTGATTCTATTTGATCCGAATTAAAGTTTGACCTTCGAGTTTCCCACATACATACAAAAAAACCTGCTGTGAAAATTCACGACACAGGCAGACAGGACACAGATGAAAGGGAGGGACATCGGAGTGTACGAAGTTGCACTTCTCAAAAAATAAAAATGTAAAAGAATAGAGAGCCAGCAGTTTGACAGATTGTTCAGTAAATGCTCATTTTATTGAAAATTATAAAAAGGTGCTTAATGCCTCCATGCCATTAATACAATACATAAAAAGGTAACTGTCAAGATTAGTGTTTCAGTTCGGAGCTTTAGGCTTCACTCTACATCGACTTAGAAGGTGAAGGTCTCTGGATGTATCTAGTTTGCACGTGCAGACATTTATCCCAGAAAACAATTAGTTTAGATTTTATGCTGAAGACGTTAGCAGTGACGTGCTTTCATTTAAAGCAGGGACATAACATACATACATACATACACATATATCTGTATATGAGTGTGTGTCTATATGTACATATGTCAGACAAGGTAGAACCATGGAAATCACCTTATAGAATTAAGCCTGTACGAGATTATTTCTCTTGCTGCCTCTCTAGAGTATTCCAATTCAAAACATATATTCCTTCCTACAAAAAAAGATATTCAGATTCCTTAGTTGAAATTAATTAGCATTCAGAAACCAGATAGCATGTTTTTGGGTATTCATGAGATCTCTGTTTGAAAAAAATGTTTTTAACTTGTAGAAATGTGTTGCAACACACAGATGGGAAGAAAAAGAAAAAAAAATCTCTTTAGCAAGCACTGTGTGTAAAAGGAATATTACATTTTGCACGCTCCTGATTGCTCTGTGTAAACAGTTTTTGACATCTGTCTTTATAGTTTTCGAGGAGAGGAAGACTTTGTTAAAAGAATCATTTTTATACAGCAGTCACCATTTCAGTCTTGCTTTACCTGTATTATGAAAGCAGATGGTCTGCATGTCTTTTGAATATTTATAACTATCAAAAACAATCTCTTGCTATTCACCCTTAGGCTTATGAGATGTCAGGACTGTTCTGGTTGAAAAAAAATCATCTTGGGTGTTTACAGAAAGAGGATTACATTAAGCTGAAATGACTATACATTTTCCAGTTTAATATTTGTCCATCAGCTGTTTAATCGTATTTAGATAATTGTGTAAATAAGATGTTGTCGCCTTTGCCCTCTCTGCTGATGGAGCCTGAAAGCCTTAAACATGGGTGAACCCCCATTTCGTATATTCTCTTGCTACCTTCTCCCACCTCAGTTAAACCATCAGCAGGTCTTTCGTAAGTTTTGATCATGATATCACAGTCCTGTTTAAAAAAAATACAGTGCACAAAAAGCCAGTATGAAGATCACATGCATTGCTAGGGAGCTGCTGGCTTCCGGTAGAGGCTGCTTAGTTTATTAGAGTATATTGTAATATGCAAATATGGTACCGCACTCCAATTACCCTTAAAGATGACATAGCTTTCTCTTTTTTCTCCATGAGCATGCAGAGCTTTGAGGGTATTTTGGAAAACTTTTGGTATAGTGGGGGTTAACTGTTTTTTGACTGGAAGCTGAGCAATCAGAGATAACAGATTTTGCTGTGGTTGGTTGATTTGGCAGAAAAGCATGAACAGTTTTGGTTTAAATGATTGAATAACCTGATTAGCATTGTTTTGGGGTGGGTTTTTTGTTGTTGTTAAAGGCACAACAAAGCAATTTTAAGGGTAATCAGATCACTGCCTTTCCCCAATTGATGAACCTCTTTTTCAGAAGGCAAAACCTCTTTGTTGGCTACTGAGATGACCAAGCAGAAAAATAAAACTATCTTCCTTCAGTTTCTGAATGTGTTACAAATATGTACCTACAGTGTACATTCCATTCTAGCAGGGGGTTGAAAGAATATAACATTTTGGGGAAAAATTATGTAACCTCCACTGATTCCTTGTGGGGTTTGTTTTGGTTTTTCAAATTTATAGAGACCTGCAGTATTTTAGAGCAAAGGTTCGCAATGTTCTAACTATGTCTAAGTCAGGCTTTAGAAAAATTCCACCCTTACCTTTTCACAATTAGAAAGGTTATAAATAATGTATTTGGCTGAAAAGGAAGCTCAGCCTGTGGCAGATGGTATCATTCTAGAGTGCCGGGGTTTCTGTGAAGATGGCATTCTTTCAGATCGGAACTTCAGCAGACTCCCAGAAAGAACCGAAGCTCCTCATAGGGAGTAGACATGTGCTTTATGGATCTTAGAAAAGCTTACAACTTGGCTCCTAGGATGAGAGTATTGTGTCACACTGGGGTTATGAGATCCACAGCCAATTTCTGCCAACTTTCAAATTCTCTTTCCCAGCACGGAAAGCTGTGGCCTGTTCATTGGTCGGTGTCGTGTGTAGCATTGGAACTTGGGATTTAAACTGACGGAGTTTTGTCAGCCCGATTCCTTTATTCCCTGAACACTGATGTTTTACACAGACTGGCCACTAAACAGGAAAACTTGCGATAACAGTTGTGTCTTTCTCAAAGTGCTTTAGAGAGCTTGTATAAATAGACATGGAGAGAGACCCGGAATGACATAACCACCGAGTACTTCCGAGACATCTGTGTGCATGCGTTTTGAAAAACCTGGGCAAAGATGTCTTGCAAATTAATGAACGAAGGGTCTTTAAACTGTGAGTTTTATTGTGACGGCCAGAAGTGATGATTTTAAAATAATCATTTAACAATTAAGCTGCCATTGCCTTTGACCTTTAAGAACAAAAAAAAAAGAGTGAGAGGAGGGTTTGCTGGTAGTCTGCAGTAGGGCTTATTTCAGTGCCCTTTTAGTGATCAACTAATAACTCCCCAGCCCTGTGATGAATGCGATGAATTTGGAGATAAGAACCAAGGCTCTGGTAGAGAGCCGTCAGCAGGACAAGTACTGTAGTGGTACTAATGTGTGGGATGTTGGGGAAGTCAGAACAGGCAGAAGCAGAGACACCTGAAATACATCCTCAGGGGCGAACAGCTGTTAGCTAGACGTGGGAGAGGGCACTGGTCCCTCCTCCAAGTCAGGGAAGTAGTGTATGTCTTCCCAATGTCAGCTACCAGGTGCAGGCCAACTTTAGATGATACCACCTAATTTGGATATTGCAACAAATGGAAGTACTGTTTTCCTTGGTGTTTTTCCCTTGTTTCCTCTTGACTTGTAACTTAATTTAGTTAACAGTCTTCATTCTTCATAAGAAAACGTATTTGACTTAAAGTGTGTCATTTGCCATTTTACCTGATACCTTTCTGTTACTTACAGCATAGTCTTCCGACTGATCTCAAATGTGATCAATCATACGATAAAACCCCAGTGAGGAGGCAGTGGCAGAGGGTTTTCATAGTAGTGAACATCTCTTACGTCCGTCCTGGGTATGTTCCAGGCACTGTGCTAGTTGCATCCATTCATTTTTTTACTTATTGTCTGTCCAAGGGCAGATAGTATGTCTCTTCAAGTCATTGCTTTTTCTTTACTCACCTGCCCAGTGCTTGGCACATAATAGGAGTTCAATAAATATGTGGTGAGTGAATGAAAAAAAAATGCCTGAATGAATGGAGTCTCAGAACAACCCCATGGAGGGGGGGTACTACTCTCATTTAGTATAAGAAAATGTGATAGTCCATTTGATTGGGGTCACACTACCAGTGTCCAGCACATCTTGGACTTGAATGCAGATTTAGGTAATTCTGTTTCATCAAATGAATATTTAGTGTGTCTTTATTACCTGCCAGGCACTTGGGCTGGAGGATCACATGGATCCCCTGTCTGCATGAACTCAACAGCCTATTGTAATCTTTTTAAAGCAGTGTCTCCTTTTGATAGACAAGAATCCCAAGCCTCTCTCCTTAAAAACGTGGAACTTGGTATACCCTTTGTACATCCCTGCCACCCATGAAAATATCATGGATCTTGACTTTCTGTCACTTACATTCAGTATTATCAAAACAGTAGGTGTTTCTTTATGATTTTCTGAATTGCAGATGACAGTACTGAATATGATCTTTCAAATGCCATCGGCCCCATAAGGTGGTGAAATCTCTCTCCCTGGCCCCTGAACCTCACTAGTCTCGTCAGGTGCCATGCCTGAGACTTTGATAAGGATTTTACCACAAGAAGAAGAAAAACAGCATCTTGCAGTGGCTACTTGTGAAATTTACTGCATATTGTTCCAATAAAAATAGAAGTGGCCCCAAGTTACCTGAATTATGGAATATTTCCCAGCCTCCCCCAAAGCACAGAAAAGATAGAGAATCTAAAAAGCTGCTTTGGCACATACCATAACCTGTGGATTAGCCTTTCGATTTATGTCTTGCTTAGGCTAATATTTACATTAATCAGAGTTTCCTAAGCACTCACCACTCAAAAGAGTAGAACGAATCTAGAAAGTCACGTGAGGACAGACACAGCCTACCAGTTTAGGGTTAAACAAGGGCAGAGGGAAGCTTTGACGATCATGCACATATGGATATTATTTTCCACATATGGATAGTAATGAACTACATCGCACTGTTACATATGGGCTCTAGTTGTATAAAAATATTTCAGACTTTTTTTCACACACCATGTATTCTTCCATATATATATATACACACACATATACACACACACACACACACGCTCACACATACACACATATTTTTATATTTCACTGTTGGTACACTGCATCACATTAAATTGAAATGATCTGTTTACATACCATCCTACTAGATTGTAAACTTCCTATAGGCAGAGGCTATATCTTGTCTGCCCTAGTACCAGCCAAGCACATAGTAGGTGTGCATGCAACAAAGAGCAAATTTCACAGAGAAAACTATTGGCAAACTAAAGTAAACTGGATGTTTTTCAAAAACCTCAGCAAAAGTTAGGTATTTCAAATACTTCTGAAAATTAAGATCACAAGTGACATCTGCAATGTCTGTGTCCTATTATATTAACATTTAAGAAAGTGCCAGAGTGTCTAGGTATAAGAGTAATAATTTTTACAAAATTGAACCAAAGTGGAGGAATATCAACTGTCATCCATTTTCAGAATCACCATTATCCATCAGCGATCTCAATAGTTTTATTAGTGTCTGACTTTATTGATCCATTATTACAATAGAATAAGGGTGATTGAAGCTGACGGATTGTTAACTGGATCAGGTAATCTTCTGGCTCTGGTTTTGGCAACCTTGCTAAGTATCTTTTTGTACCCTGGACTGAGGAAGGCTCTTAGTAAAATTGCAAGCTACTAGATTAATGGCGGGGCACCGTGAGCCCATTAAGAATGCCTTTTTAGAGAAATAAAATGAGAAAAGGACTATAAAGTAGAAAGTGTCAAAAAAAAAAGGATGTCACAATTCTTCTTAGGAAGGATAGCCATGTTTTACATAAATAATGCAACTCGGGGAGCTTATCCTTCACTGCAAGGTCTTTACAGATCCCCCAGATTTACATATTACAGGGATGTTGTTTGTATTACAAAATTAACACCAGTAATGGATGTTCGGAGAATTGATAATGACCAAAAGAGCTGTAAATTAAAAGTAGCTTTTAAAGAAGACATAAAAATACTTTTGTTCCCAAACTGGCTTTTCTGGTTGCTCACTGCTCCTGAACAGCCGGCCCTCTGTAAACTGTTTCACCATAGACCAACTGAAGTCTGAAATGCAAGTTCTCATGTTTCCACACACAGGAGTGGGGGATGGGTTGGCGCAGCCAAGTCTTCATTATTCCTAGGACTCATTTGGAAATTAATTTAGCTGCTACTACTAGAGAATATGGGTGCTGTGGTTAAAAATAACTGTGAATTAAGCCACTGAAATTACCATAACTAAAATCTGCTGGGAAGAAAACTCTTTTCTTTGTTGAAAATGAGTTTAAAAAAAAAACTCCTACTAATACATCAAAATCAATTTTTGTCTTCATTTTTATGTTAAACTGTTGTCTGTCTTCTGGATGAACATAAGTGACAGAGTAGGTCATTTTCTTTTTTGTGGTATCTTTGGGAAATTTAGTAAGCATGAAATGTATATATTTAAATTTTGTATGGTTAGTTTGAAATTCAAAACTCAAGCTTTACTGCAGATGAAGCTAGCGATAAAATTGCAGACAGATTTTTCTTCTGATAGAGGATCTCTGTCAGTAGTTTACTTTCTCCTTGAATGTGGTCAGTCAGCCTTTGGACAATGTTAAAGCAGTTGATGCACCTCCAATTGAAAACCGAATAGCAGCAGTTGGAAGTGCTAGTGGTGTCTCCCAAACTTTAATGCATGCACAAAGCCCCCGGGGATCGTGGGAAAACGCAGGTGCTGAGTCGCTAGGTCTGGAGTGGGCTGAGGATTATGCATTTCTGGTAGGTAAGCTTCTGGATGGTGCTGCTATTGGTCCCTGGGCCATACTTTGAGAAGCAAGGATGTAGAACAGTCACTAAAACTCTTTAGTTGCCTTTCTTTATGAATGATCATAAAGTTATCTTTATATAATTGGGTTTATTGGGGTCAATGAAACTTTGTCAGCTTAGGAATAGATGACATTGATGGAGGTTCCATAAATACTAGAGCAAAGCCTGTGGATTTGATAGCTTTATACTGATCTCAGTAGGTGGTTGCTTTCTACTTAAATAAGCATTTGATGACCTACTTAATGAATTTTAAGAAGTTCAGACTTTGGGTTAAGTGTGAAACAAAAATGTATCGGTATTCAGCTGATTTAAAAAAATAACAGTTTCCACAATTGAAACCATTTCTGCATTCCATTTTGTGCCACTATGTATTACAAATGTTTCCCCCCTCTTCTGCAGAGTATGATTTCTTCCATTGTGAACAGCACTTACTATGCAAATGTCTCAGCAGCGAAATGTCAAGAATTTGGAAGGTGGTACAAACATTTCAAGAAGACAAAAGATATGATGGGTAAGCAGAAACTGTTGCAGCGGTGGCTACATACCATTATGTGTCATTTGGGGGTTTATCAAAGTCACATCTAAAGCCAGGTCTTTTGATTGCCCAATTAGAGATCAATTTAGAATGTTTCTTTGAGGGTAGGGAGTGGGTATGAGTATAATGAGATAATTAAATTCAATAAATGTTTGTGTTTAAATCAGCCAAACTGACTTGGTTGTCAGACATGCAGGAAACCCAGGCGTGAGGAGGGGAGCTGTCATTTTGTAACATCTCAGTGAAGACCTAACCAGGCCTTGAATAACTAATATTAGCTGTGATTTCTCTCAGAGATTAATCATGCTGTATCTTCTTTGTTTTTGTTCAAGAAAAAGAGAAAATGTCTATTTTTACACCCCATTTTTAAGGAAATTAAATTGTGTTACTAGTTTCCACAATCGAGATTAAGGAGTTTTTATACATCTAATCCGCAGCCCTGAATATCGGTGTTTTAGTGAGCGTACTGCTGTGCCATCCCTACCGGAAAAATCATGGCATCATTTGAGAACTCTTCATTCCCGTATAGCATACTGTCTTAACATAAAACTTCAGGTCAATATTTGTCACTCAGGAAATACATTCAAGTTCTACAGTGTAAAATGACAGACAAACGTTGTGTGTTGTACCTAAGCATTTAGATTATGACATTTTTGTCCCTATTGAGGTTGTTAGTATTTGCAAAAGCAAAACTCTGATTAAGGTTAATGTTTCAATTTCCAGTAATGTTTTCTTACATATACTTGCACCCTCCAAACAAGGTATTTTAAAGTAACACAGGAATGGGGTATTAAATGTGCATCGCGTTGTGCCCTGTTTCAGATCTGTTCCTGTTCACTTCTGCTACATCCATTTAATAACCACAACAATAACACCTTCCTAAAAATTTTAGGAGACAAGGGAACCTGAATTTTGAGCATTGTTTTAGCTTTTAATATTTGAAGCAAAACCATCCATCTACCCAGATTCTTTACCTTTACCTTTTATAGCTATAATGAAGACAATGCATCATTTTTGGAATAATTGCTTGAATTACTATTCCCTGTGATGAATGGCCCACCTGGGCTGATATCACTGGTAAAAATGGAAGGTTTTTCCCCCCAATTCTTAGTTATATTTTGCATATATCAGTGATTTTAGCAATATGATAAGTTTCTCTAAATATAAAGCCTGAGTATCCGATGAAAAGAGAAATGACAATTAGAATTCAGCAAGAGTCTATACGTAGAAAGTATAGTGTGTTATTTGGAAAGACTCACCTACGTCCATATAGCATCATGCTCAGCTTTTTTAGTCAAGAGCATCAAACCAGTCTCCTCCATACAGCAGCAAAGCATTTGACACACTTAGAGTTGACTCTCAGCCAGTGCACATGAGAGATCTAGTCAAGGGAGAAGGGTTCATCTTGGGGAGGTGGTAATAAATTGCAAAATCATGACAGTATCACCGTTGTACCAGAACAACTCGCTGCCCCTTCCTTGAAAGATTATCTTTAGCATCTGGTGATAGCCATAGCTTCTTCAAGAAACCTTTGGGTCTTAGCCCCAAAGGCTTGCAATGCAATAAATCGTTTGCCTCATTCTAAGAAATATTTGCAGGTGTACCTGCTGCCCATGATGGTTAGAATTAAATGAAGCAAACTGTATAGGATACTCAGTTCAGTGTTCAATATGCGCTCAATTATTACTTATCATTATGACCACTTTCATTATTTATTGTATTGATTACTTCTTTATATTCATGTCTGGGTAAGAATTGAATGTTGATAACATTTATGCCATCTTTTTTCCTCTCAAACCTTTTGACTAAAGTAATAACAGTTAATATAGATCATGAGAAAATAATTGCGTATTTCTTTCTTGTTTAGTTGCATGTTGTCATGTCTTTTCTTAGCTCAACTCACTCTTTCTAGTTGCTGTTAAGCAAATGATGTACTTGCAGAAGCTATCTTAAAGTAAACATTGCTTATAAGCATTCTTGGAGTGATGAGAATGAATAATAGTTTGACCCCAAAACTAGTTATATAGAATTGATTTCATGCCTTAAGTCTGAGCCACATTGTAAAATTAGATCAGAAGCATTGTCCCACTTTTAAAAATTTGTGGAATAGTGCAGAAGAGGAAAGTAGAAACACAGCAGGAGGAGTTCTATCCTGATATTTCCTTAGTTTAATTGGATGTTTGATGTGCCCTGTGCCCACTCTCTATTTAGGAAATGATCAGAAATCCTTATCAATACCCATCCTTGTTGACTTAACATGATTTTACTTTTTATCCATTGTAGTTGAAATGGATAGTCTTTCTGAACTATCCCAGCAAGGAGCCAACCACGTCAACTTTGGCCAGCAGCCAGTCCCCGGGAACACAGCAGAGCAGCCTCCATCCCCCGCACAGCTCTCCCACGGCAGCCAGACCTCTGTCCGGACCCCTCTTCCGAATCTGCACCCTGGGCTTGTGTCAACGCCCATCAGTCCTCAATTGGTCAACCAGCAGCTGGTGATGGCTCAGCTGCTGAACCAGCAGTATGCAGTGAACAGACTTTTAGCCCAGCAGTCCTTAAACCAACAATACTTGAACCACCCTCCCCCTGTCAGTAGATCTATGAATAAGCCTTTGGAGCAACAGGTTTCCACCAACACAGAGGTGTCTTCCGAAATCTACCAGTGGGTACGTGATGAACTGAAACGAGCAGGAATCTCCCAGGCAGTGTTTGCACGTGTGGCTTTTAACAGAACTCAGGTCAGTTTTGTTTTATTTGTTAATGGTTCTTTTTCTTTTTCTCTCTTCCTTCAGTCCCATCCATACTCATGTTTATTCTTTTACTTTGTACTAACATTTTATCCTCTTCATGTGATCGTACTATTATCTGTTCCTGGTGTTGCCTACATTTTATCATTCCTTCCCCTATCATACACCTCCTGTACCAAGAGGATGCTATGTACAGGTTGATCTTGATTCAGGGGCCTTGAAAGAATAAATTAACTATGAAAAGTGTTTCAAACTGGCATTACCTGTGCTTTTGCATAATGGAATCACAGACAGTAGTAGCAGGTTGAGAAAAGTTTCATGACTTGGTCACAGCCACTGGCAGGACTCCAGGCTTCTAGCCTGTGATCCTTCCCATGTTACCATCCATATCAGACATGGGTTTATAAATGTGCCCTATTGAAGTTCCTCTACAACTTAAAAAAAAAAAGGTGGGATTCATTAGCAGTTTCTGCAATTTAATGCTAAGCAGCCATTGAGAAAAAAATACATGACTTATTAGCAAAAAGGGTTTCTTTGCTTTGTCCTCTTTCCTCTCTGCATTATTGTTGATGGCCTTCCCAACCTCATTCAGAGGCCCTGAGGAAGGTTTGGCCTGCTGGCCTTGGCCTGCATATGTCCCTTGTGTCTGTACCTTTGTCCTCCTGGGCAAATTCCTATGAAGATGGTGTCACCATGGGAGAAGTTTCAGATGGACAGGGAGAAAGGGTGACAGACGAGAAGAGAGCCCAAAGATTAAAAAGTCCTAAACAAACTGATTCTGTTAAGCTATGAATGAGAGGATTTTTAATTTCTTGTTTTGGAAACTAGTCTGATATATATGGTGTTTATTTTTGGCCTGGGCACACACAAAAAAAGAATATGTAACTTTGATAAGAATGAGGACATTGTGTCCTTTCAACTTGCTTGTTCTGGTTTTTTCTCTTGTCAATTTTTGGGGGGCCTGACTAATATTTTCCTCTCATATGTACGTTACTTTTATTTATTACATGATTATAAGAATAAAATTCTGGTACAAAAATAATCTAGTATTAATTCCTTGTTGGCAGTGTTTCCATACCTAGGAGAATCCCAGCTGTGACTTATTTTTGGCTTGCCTTAACTGGGTTGAAAGGACGCTTGACAAAGCCTTTAACTCAGTGTTTGTTTTCAATTTCTTTATCTGCTTTTTGTACATCTTTCAGTTTTAAAAGAGTGATGCAGAAGGTTATGTCTCAGGTTCAAATTGTATGGTTTTACCTAATTCTGTATTTTTACAACCTAAAATATGTATTTATTTTTAGCTGATAAATTTAATATGACACCTATATTCAGTTGGGTGGTAATTAGTTTTTTAAAATGAAACGAGTGAATGAATGAATCAAAAGTCAGCCATCTAGCTTAGATATTCCTGCTTCTGGCAACTTTATTTTTGTAAATAGCAGTAACAGCTAGCAGTTCTCACTATTGGGCAAAAATTAGATACGGTTGTTGAACTGAACTAAAGGCTCACAGACAAAGACAACATTGACATACACACAGATGACACAGATTTACTGATAAGCATTTTAAAAATCAAGCAAATTGTTACTTCTTCAAGCAAGGAGGAAAGTATATTTTATATGATGAAGAATGACAAGGGAGTCCAGCGGAGGGGGACCAGGGAGGAGTCCCCAGCCCTCGGTGCACAGTTTCTCTGCTCTTGGGTTATGTTGTCCCAGCCTTTACTTTGAGGAGTTGATCATTTATTCTGCCTTTGGCTCTTATATTGACAAACTCCACAGATATTTATAGGATTTGTTACTGGGGAAAAAAGTAGAATTCTCTTTTTGTGCCACGTTAATCTCTTTGACAAGATAGTCATCTCTGTGGTTAACATCAAGAACAGTGACTTTATTTTTCTGAGCTTCAGAGGAGAATGAAAACCTGGTACAGCTTGATACCGGTCTCTCTTGATGATTAATAGCTGATTTAGAAAAAGTCATCACCAAAATACTATTTTGAGCTCTGGGTGGTAGAGGGGGTGGGCTTCATACCTTTACGTTGTATTGGTAATTGGTGCTCCTCAGTTGGAGTGGTTGTTGGGCCATATTCGAAGCTGTCTGATTGAACTGAGAGTAATTTTCTATGCACATTGAAATGTTCACTTTTTGGGGAACTGGATTTTGAACACGAAAACAAGCATGCATGTATTTTTGGTGTCACACACACGCACGCGCGTGCGCACACACAGCTGCATTTATTTTAATGATTATACATTCATATAAATGCATGTAGTGTGTTTATTTCAGAGTGTATGCATTTCAATAAAAGCAGGTGCAGAGTGGGGTGTGTGGTGTGAGTGCGGAGTACGAAAATACACATGCTAATGCATATGTATAGACGAGCTCTGCAGAGTTAAATCACACATCACACGTTGTGTGCACTTCCCACAGTGTGCAGTTCCAACTCCAGGTTTAAAAAATGGATGTAAAATATGTACGTACAAATGCAAAGTTGTATGATAACGATCAGGTAAAGATGACGGCACCCTCTCCATAGTGTGTTAAAATATTAGTATAATGGATAATGCTCTTGTGACCTGAGAAAATGTTTGTCATTGACAGCTCTGTACAACTTTGACTCTTAATTGGAGAATTTTCTCATCATCTTAATTGGGTCTCCTAAATTAAATCATACCCCTTTCTTAAGACTTTCACACATGACTTCTTTTTAAAAGATGGCTACCTTTTTTGAAAATTTACGGTGATATTTATATAATTACTTGTTTTGAGGACTTTTTCTGTTTTTGAATGGAGGGGCATACGTTCTCTCTAATTGCTGCTGAAGACACCAGCTTTTAGCACACATCACTCGTTCAGCTGTGCCTCCTTGATGTCTTTTTAATGGAAACCTATGGCTAAAAAAATTGCCAAAGCTGCTAGATTTATACTTTTCCAGTGACTTCTCTGCCATCTCAGGCTTGTGATGGGAGAAAATATATTTTTTAGTGCCTTTTTAAAAATAAAACCCAGAGTTTAGCTCGGATCCCATCCTGCAGCTTTTCTCCTTTTTTCTTCCCCCTCCTCTTGTCCTTGGCACACTTTATTTTCCAGTAAAATAAAGAATGAAGATGGATTATTCAAAACTGATAACAGTAATGGACCATCATGTAATGTTTTATTGAATTTGAGTTCTGCAAATTATGTGGTGGAGAGAAATTTTCCTGCTTAAGTATAAGGGAGATTGCTACTGTGTTTCTATAATTCTTCACAGTGTGATTTAAGAAAAGTCTACTATCCATATCACTATTGAATAAAAGGAAGAAAGGTGCTATTACCCCAACGTGACAGCTCTCGTTTAGCCTCCCCAAATGACAGAGATAAATGCGTCTGCTTATAACTTACTTGGCGTAAGTCCAGCATAGTAGGTGGAGTTTAAAAATGGCCTTCCACCTGGACATGGGATTAAAAATTCACCAAACCACAGAGGCAGGTAGCCTTGAAGAATATTCACCATATTTTCTTTGTAGTAGGGATTTTTTTTTATCAAATCATATTTTCCTTCCGAGGGCTTTGGAGTTCCATGAAACCGATAAAATCTATCTGAATCAGTGATTACGCTCAAAGAGGAGACAAGCGGGAGGCCAGACAGGCTATTTGTTCGGACTGGCAGTCTGTTTCACTTAGCTGCTGTTTTAAAGGATTCTTCATTAGCCTTTGGAAGTACTGATAATATTTATTGAAGGTTTCTTTCTTTCTTTTATTGTGCAATTACTAATGAATTTTATTTGTAAAAACTCTGAACTTTTTGGGATGTACAACAGGGTTAGGAATTCATCAGGAAGTTTACTGTTTAATTGAAAAACATTAGAATTTGCACTTAACCACCATGTAATGACAATGCAGAACCATTTTATATTTTCATATGTGGAGAACATAGGAAATTATTTGAAGATGTGAAGTCCCAATGAAAAGCAGCTTCTCATTTCCAATAAAATTAATATTCATGAGGTGTTGATAACTTACCACATAACATATAAATTCTCAAGTTCTTTTCAGAAACAAAGAATGGCTAATTTTTTGTTTAATTTCTTTCAACAAATTTATTGAGCACCTATGGTGCACAATATTGACAATGTATTTTAGTTCTGGTGTTTCAGCATATTTCTGAGATAGCAAATAAGGTACGTGACGTTATTTTTCAGCACGAAGAAGAATTTTTGGTAAGAGATCCTTCTTACTGTCCTCCATGGGGGATTACTGCAAGTGAACTTAACCTACCTTGGCCAATCTGAACTGTATTTTCCACTATGGGAAAATGGGAAATGGGGCCACATACATCCTGAATCTGCAAATGCAGCTATTTGGGCAACAGCAACCTGAACAGGACCAAACATTCGTTCCCACATCCGGATTCCGGATTCTAACAGCAGTCGTTTTGCATCCAGAATTATTCTCAAGTGACGTGACTTTTTTTTTTTTTTTTTTGGTAATTAACATGTTCTAATCAAAACATTTTCTAACAATATTTTCAAGCATTTCCACCAGGGGGCACTCCCCTCATTGAAAGCCTGGGTCCAAAAAAAAAAAAAAAAGGAAAAAAAACCCAAAGGTTTCTAAAACACCTGAGATGTCTATACTGGCTGCTTTCGAGCTGTGACTGTTTCAGGGTTTGAAATATCACTTTAGACCTTTAATATATTACAAGCTGAAAAACGGCACTTCTTCCAGTCAAATAATTAAGTGGAAATAAGATGTTTTGCCCCTGAAACACTGTACATGCTGAAATGGGAAGTCATGCCAACATGAAACTGTGGGTAGAGAAATTTCTAAATTGTCTTTCAAGTGATCTGCCATCTTCTACCTCAGCCATACAGGAATGACTTGGTCTCAGGTTAGCAAGATCTGATAGTATATTGTTACATAGTTTTTCAGGTGTTTGTGTTTCTCACTAAAGCTCTCTGCTGTCAGGGGAAACATTTTTAATAGATGTTATATTATTTTTTTGAGATTTATAAATGTCTAATTACAAACTTCCCAATCCTCAATATTTATGGGATCCCTTTGGACTTAATCTATTTTTTAAAAAATTACTTAACACTTACTGTAAACATAATACAAAATGCCACAATAACTTTTCGTTGAGGGATGGCTCACCTTGAGTAAATTAATAATTACTGTTTGAATTACCCGTGGGTGGCAAACCTTGTTCCTAAGTTTCTGTCGCCTGTTTGCAGTTTTTCCTTTTGTGGTCTGAATATACATAATTTATCCACTTAGTAAATATGTACCAAGCACATATAGTTGGCATTGTGCTGAGGTAACAAAAATGAATGTTAAAATATTTTACTCAAGGAACTTTTAATATCCTGTTTATTAATTTGTATATTTCTATCTCTTTCTGTATAGTTAATGTAGATTACTTTGCCAAGCACATCTTTTAATACATAACATTTGGTAGAGAAGAGCGGAGAGCATGGATTATTTTTTTACACCTATTTGCAAACATTTTTTTTGAGATCTGCATTTTTTGGTTTCAGTGTGACACATCAACACAGTCAATCTAATTAGTTGGCCTTTTGCAAATTAAATAGCTGGATGATTGACTGCCTGTTTGATTGAATTGTAGTTAAATTGACTAGATGTTTTGCTCTCGTATAAACTCAGTGGCAACATTACTTGTCAGTATTATGAATGAAAGGAAGCATACCCTTCACTGTTCAGTTATGTGTCTTACGGTGAAACTGAAAGTTTGGGTCCAGTTTCCAGACTTTGGATACATACACTAAATGAGATTCAAATTTACCCTTAAGCCCCCCTGAGCCTGTTGGAGGTTCTTTTTAAATAGCAGCCTACAAATCATTTTTTAAAGTGGACAGTGCTTTTATACTGTCTGCACCTAACTCTTATATTTGGGCAATATGGTGCATGATCCCTGAGGAACAAAACTAGGTTTGCTGCATCTCCAGGAAACCATGAAAAAACCCAAATGTTACAGTCTTGGGGCTTAATTATTTTGACATAACATTTCACCTCCCATTCCCCAAATGTACCCTTTCACCATTTCCAGTGTTGCTGGAAAGTGAAATTTGTAAACTATCCAGAAATCTTAACAACAGTTTATTCTGAGCTATATTGTGTTAAACGGATATTCCGGCTAAATGTAAAAAGCCTTGGCATTCCAGGCATTATTTCGTGTACGAGATTGAAGAGGTAAAGCTGCTCAGTGCCTATCCAACGGACAGAAAAAAATGTTCTAATCCCTCTATTTTCATATAATCCCTTAAACAAAATTGGGGAAAACCATCCATTTTTGAAAGCAAACTTCAAAAAAGAAAGAAAGAAGATCTATTATCAGGGAGAGAGAAACCCTGAAGAAGTTTAGTAATGGTTTGTAAATTTCTTCTCTTACAAGTAAATATTTTTATTCCTCAAGAAAGTTGATATTTACAGAATTAGATAATATTCTTTTCCTTGGCATGCTTTCATGGATTTTTGAAATCTGGAAAGGCGGTTACACATTTCAGATTTAATCTGTGGTTTCTGAAGTTCAAAATTTCAACCTGTAACCCAGAGGTATGATGTAGCAAAGTAGTACTTAAAATCATTGGGGTTGTCACTATAGTTTCCTTAAGTGGTAAATAGAATCACTTCTCATTGACTCTAATAATGTGAAAATCAATGAATAACCTAAAATATTGCCCGTGAAAACGTAACATAAATCTTAGATGATGCTTTCCTCACAATCTTTTTTTTCTAATACGCTGCAGTTCATTTTCTAGTATTTTCTCTGAAAGTTCTGTGTCTCTGGAAATAGCTTTGTATCTTTACATATTGGGCTGTTGGCATTCCACTGCCTTTGTCTAGGCAGCTTGAGAACTATACAGTTCAGTGCTGTTGTATTATGAGCATTTCATTTATTCTTAACTTCCCTCGATCGTCTCTCTGTGAAAGATTTCATGGCAAGTTAAGCTTCTCAAAGGAAGGAGACCAATTAGGCAGTTTCAGTTTATGTTATATGTAAAGCAGATGCTTAATAAAATTAAGAATACAATTGAAGCTCTCTTCTCTACCACTTCAATTGTAACTAATGTATTTCTATGCAGAATTAATGCTTCTGACTGTTCATTCTCTGAACAGAGTGGGGAAGGAAAGGGAAGGATCACTGCTGGCTGAGAGCGGAGCAGGCTCACTCACCCTGTGCCTTTCACTCCCTGCAGGGCTTGCTCTCAGAAATTCTCAGAAAGGAAGAGGACCCCAAG
This sequence comes from Desmodus rotundus, assembly GCF_022682495.2. Classification (NCBI taxonomy): domain Eukaryota; kingdom Metazoa; phylum Chordata; class Mammalia; order Chiroptera; family Phyllostomidae; genus Desmodus; species Desmodus rotundus. Next base: position 110,601,592 of record NC_071394.1, on the reverse strand, counting down.
ACTGCATCCCAGTCTTTGCTGGTAAACCTTCGGGCTATGCAGAATTTCTTGCAGTTGCCAGAAGCCGAAAGAGATCGCATTTACCAGGATGAAAGGGAACGGAGCTTGAATGCTGCCTCGGCTATGGGCCCTGCCCCCCTAATAAGCACACCACCCAGCCGCCCTCCCCAGGTGAAGTCTACTTGTTCTTCCTTACTCTTCTCCTTCCGCTTTAAAAAAATGTCTGGTAAAGAATCTCAACAAGAAACTAGAAAGGTAGATGGACATATACAGAAAAAAATACAAAACAAAAGTGTATAGAGTTGCTTGGGGGAGAATTTGGTCCCAAATCACTGATTATGGTTTAAAAAAACAAGCTACTGATTAGGGGAAAGAAAATTGCTTTGTATTGCTGCTTCCTTGGGGTTGTTTGGGGATGAGAAGTTGTCTTTAAATGGGATATTTGTCTCTACTACCATGGAGTAAGGAAGTATTTTAAACTGGAAAGGGAAAAAAGTAATAAAGTCACTTTTATCCCTGTGAGTTTTAGAACCGCCATTTGAATAGTAAATAAATATAAATAAATAAATAATTCTATTTGTATTTATGCTTTCCCATACGAACTGCAGCTGGTGCCAATTACACATCGTCTCGTTTGTAATCTTTCATAATTAAGTTTAATACAATCCTTGAAGGCAGCTTTAAATGGAGCTGATAAAGAATTCCATACGTATTCCCAGAAACAGGCACATTATCCAAATTTTTATACTTTTGGGGGAAGGACCCAAGTCACCTCCCAGGTAACTTTCTGTATGTGTATCTGTACTGCTGCTTCTTTTCTTAAACCAAGTTTAAAATGTAGCCTCATAACTCTTAGGAGAACTCAAGAAGTTAATTTTCAGTACAAACTATTAGGGAAAAGTTTGATAGTGGGTTAGGCTTCTCATCCACAAGCAAATACATTTCTTTACACATATAATTTGAACAACTCTTAAAAATAACGTCAGCTAAAACTGGATAAAAATTAAATATGGGGTATAAATTTAAAGTATTTATGTAACATGTAATGAAGTTATATCTTGATGTTAATTTTTCATTAATAGTAAAAATAGTAATACGTTTCTAAGAATAGAATTATAGAAAAAGCTCATTCAGCACTAAAAATGAAACTGCTACGGATACTCCATGAATAAGGAATAGATGTTATATTTAGCCCCTAGTTGAGGGCCTTAAACTGTTTATTGTAATGCTTTGAAATGGTTATTTTTTAGCAATGTCTCAGAAGTCCATTTTCTCCCTTTTTTTAATGAAAATCAAGTAGGTGTTCATGTCTATAGGAGCAGACTGTAAGAAAGTCATTACTGTAACTGTGAATGAGAAAGCCAAGCCATGTTTCTCTAGCAGAAAAGAATGGCATACACACACACACACACACACACATCCACCTGCTCACGCACACTCACAGTTACTGAATTTGATCTGTGAAGCTTCCTATTCAGTATTTCTTAAGAAAAAGAATGAGAAACTCTACATATAGGCCTATAACTTGTATTATAAGAGTGACTAAACAAAACCACTGTACTTCAGACTTGGTTGAATGATTAGTGTTGGGGTTTAGAGTGGCGCGCACACTGTCATTAGTTAGCTGTGTCCCTGTCCTGTCACTGAAAGGCCTCTGGGCAGGGAGTTATCTTACTTACACACTTAATCTGCAGTATCAACGAAAGAATAGCTTATTTAAGACCGGTATGAACTTTAGCATTGAGCTTCTCCTTTCTTTAAAAATTTATCCAAATATTTGACTTAGTGATTCTTAAGACAGCTTTTGTTTTTAATTTTTCTAGGATTTTAATGCTTCTGTTTTTCAAATGGGATTCTGCTATTCTTAGTCATCAATTTTGTTCTTTTTTTTAATTTTATTTACATACTGTTAGAGAGAGGGGAATGGAGGGAGGAGGAGAGGGAGAGAAACATTGATGTGTGAGAGAAACATCCATCGGTTGCCTCTTGCATGGCCCCAGCTGGGGACCTGGCCCGTACTCCAGGCATGTGCCCTGACTGGGAATTGAACCAGCAACGTTTTGGTTTGGAGTACAATGCCCAAACCACTGAGCCACATCAGTCAGGGCCATCAAGATTTTTTCTTTAGGCAAAGTTACATTAATTCTTAAGGGATATTTCTTTTCATAAACTATTAAGATTCTCTTGAGTAGCTTTCTGATACATATGCAAAGATACACACATACATCTGATACATAGTCTTTAGACATATAAATGCTATATATCAGATGTGTGTATCTAAAGAATAAATCTCATAATTTGGGGTAGAAAATATTTATTTTAGCTTGAATTATTAATTGATTGGGCCATCGTTGAGCTCTGTTTGTTCTCAAGAAGGGTTGAGACCAAGCCATATTCAAACAATGATGAGCATATAAAGTATGTAAATGCTGCAGAATCTTAAGAGAAATTCTTTCAGAGAAAAAAGCATTGTTTCTATTAATGTGATATTATTGGCCATCTTACCAAATTCTGAAATGATTATCTGATATATGTGTATAATTTTATTTCACTGCTATAATATAAATCTTTACAGTATCTTCTGTGCCCCACTGAGAATCCCTTTGCATTATTTAATATAATAATACAGCTCACAACCAGTTGGCTCACCTTTTACCCTTTGATAATGATTCAATGAATTAAATTTTAAGAGATTTTTAATGGATTAAAAGCATTACCAATGTTGAACAAGTACTCTAGACTGGGGAAAATGTGTTTGTTAGGAAGCTGTTGAACTAGTACTGTTTTGCAGCAGTTGAAATCTAATGCTCAAAGGGGAACCAGTACACCACATTAAGGGTTTACTATGCCTACTGCAAATGACGAAAATAGAAGGCAGGAGGGCGGAGGATGAAACCACAAACACAGAAACAGACTGCAAAATTTTGTCCTTTTTAATTTCATATTTTACCAGAGAGGAGTGTATGTGAAATCACTGTACATTTCATTTTCCCCCAAAATGAAGAGAGATTTGAAATATAGAGTGAGACAGGTAGTGGCCTTAGGTTAAAACCCAACCCTGATTTCCTTCCAAAGAACTGCATATTGCAGGCCAAGGTCCCTTGTGACTCACTGAGGAGCCCACCCATCTTTAGGCCTGAGAGAGTGGATTCTTTCCCAGCTCCTTCTGTAGAATTCAGGGCATACTGAAGCGGATTTGCGTGTTCCTGGTTCATAGGAGACTGAGGGCCTAAACTATCGAGGGACTCAGATTCTCAATCATCCTCAAGAAGGGACTCCTTGGTTTTAGTCAAGCTCCAGGTTTTATTCTTAGGAATACCTCCCCTGAATAAACCCAGCCTAGCCTCAGGAGTCACCAAAGGTCTGGGCTGGTCCTGCCCAGGTTAGGTTCACCATGTGTACACCTGTCCCTTCTGCTTCCATAGGGGCAGCCTTGCTGCGAGCTGCTTCTCACTGGGGCAGTCAGCTCTGTTTACTGACGGCATATTTTCACAACTTTACGTGCTAATTCAAGAAATAAGATTGCCTTGCACTTGATAATGGTTCACGGTTTTCTCTGCACCTTGATGTACATTAATTCATTTCATCCTCAGACCAACCTTTTTGTAGGAGAAAAATGAGAAAACCAAAGCTAAGGTTTAGTCTCTGTTTTCCAGTCCCCTTTTAATTCTGTTGCTCCTCCCCCTACCTCAAGCCACCTGCTCAAAATATAAATGAACATAATAGAAAAGGGAAAATGAAACTTGGGGACTTTTTCTGTTTGTCAGAGAGGATGGGAAGTTTTATTGTTTGGTTAGGAAGAGGACATTACAAGAACATTCTCCTGATAGAACATGTTGAATGCATGGCAGATGGTCCGTGGGTATTTTGGAGACTGTGGACGACATTGTCCCTTCCACTTTGGTTGTATGAAAATGTTTGGGAGAACCCAGTCCCTCCAAAACTCCCTGGTCTTAAAGGTTTCTTTTCTGACTCTTCTTAGCAGATTTTCCAGACAAGCAGAGGAATTTTATTAATAATAATTAATGATTATGTTCCGGGAATTCTCTGTTCCACAGAACACATCAGTTTTAAGTTGATTTCTATTTAGGTGTGTGCTTATTCTAGTCTTGTTTGCATGTTTTAATATGTGTGACTTTGGCAGGTAAATTAACCTATAATTATAACTTTTACATTAGTTTTATAATTTTTTTCCTTTATTTTTATATCTCCTTATGTTATTCTTTAATTTCTTCTAAAGAAAGATGTGATGTTTAAGGCTTTAGAAAATGTACAAAGTTCATTTAAGAAACACATCATTATTTTAATCTGGCAGCTGCACCCTCTGTCTCTTTACAACTTCTTCTGTAATATAACGAAACCTAAGTCCAGTTACGGGGCAGGAGCTGAATATGTGGTAAAAGTTTCATTTGTTATGAATTCCTTGACCAGCATTATTTGAAGATCTTATTTATGTGCTTGTAAAATGTTTCCTATAATAGTCATCTTTTAAAAGCTAGAGGATTTGGAAAATAATTAACACTGTTTCTACAATCATAATACTCCAGACAGTGTTAACAGATAAAAATTTGATAATGTGGGCAACATTCCATCATCAATAAGAATGCCTTAAAATAGTGTATTTCTTACATAATATTACTAAGAAAACACAGTTTTCGTACCTTAAAAAATAAATTCACACTGCATTTGTAAAATTAATGAGTCATTTATTAAATATTAGATATTAATGAACTAGATTTAGCAAAGGGCCACCAAAAAGGCAGGTCCAGCATGTCTTTAAAAATAAGGATTTTTCCCAGTAAACAAGTCCCTTATAACATGACCGCAGTATAGTTGCAGGGTTTCTAAGATGAGCATGAGCATCAGACACACTTCGGCTTAACTCCCAGCCTTGCCCTTGGACAAATTTCTTAAAACCTCTTTAAGAGCATTTTCTCAATTTTTAAATGGAGCATTAGTAGCACCTACTCCAGGCTACTGTGCAGGTTAGAGTTAATGTACATTAATATTATGCCCAGCTCATAGTAAGCAACTAATAAATGTTAGTGTTTATTATTATCATAATTACTAATAAAACTATATCAAACTTCGTGTGTCTGCATGCACACATGTGTGTGCTATGAGCTTGCAGGTAATTGCTCCTGCCTCAAGGAATAACATACTCACCATTGAGGTCCATCGTAGAAATCACGTAGTGGAGTGTGCATGTAATATGTAGTCCATGTGTAGTACGTATAGGTCATTTTGTGGTATATCATGCATACAGCAATACACGAAGGCACAAAATAGAATTTTCATGGAAAATGTGCGTTCTTCTGCATAACTGCAGTGACATAAAAGGCAGATCTTAGGGCTGTGCCCTATTCCGCACGTGGGCAGGTACAGTTGAAGCTCCAATTCCTAACAGCTTCCCCGGCGCCTCCGTAATGATGGAGTAGCACACCCCACCTTGATAAAAGCTATTCAGAAAGCAACTGCCTTTACTTCACCTCCTGTGCTATTTGCTGAGAAGAGCTGAAGAGTAGTTTGTTTTGCCTGGAATGAACTACTTTATGAATTTTAATGTGTGATATAATATTAAAAGCTAAACCAGGATTAAAGAAGATTTTTTTTTTTGTACTAAGCTAAAATAGTACTTAGTAGAGTGAGGTATAAAAGATTTTTGTTTCCATTTTTACCTGGGGAAAAATTCAGCTTTCCTATTTTTGAAAAGCTGTCCAAGTCAGTTCCCCTTAAGCAATAGCTTATGTTTAGGGGGGAAAAAATGTGATTCCAGAATTCGAATAGCTTATCTATGATAAGATACGGATCTGAGCCAACAGGATGATAAAAGTGAACTTTTCTACATGCTTTTAAAATGAGTAATAGTTTCTTTATATTTTTAAAAGTTGTTGCTATCACTTTCTTTTTATAATTTTTAATGTTTCATATGTACTTATTTCCCACTTTTATTTTGTGTTGGCTACTAGGAAACGATTTTTTTTCATGATTTAAAATTCTTGCTTTTTACTCCAAGTTGTAACTGCTTTAAAAAATATTAAACCTAAAAGAAATTTTTAGACACTAAACCACAGTGGCGAGACAAATGATTATAGTGTACCTGGAGGATAAATTCTTAAACATAATTTTTACAAAAGAATGCAAATTATTTAAAAACATGAAACATCAAGTTTCCAAAGCCCGCTCTCTCTTAACTATTATTACAAAGCAGATTGCTACCACGGAACTCTTTCTTCCAATGCACTGGACTTCATGCCCCCATTTCCATAACATTCAATTTTCAAAGCGATTGAAATGGCTTTTCTTTTCTCTTTCATTTAAGCAGTGAGAAAAAATAGGTATTAAAAGGGACCCCGTGGGGTGATCAAATCTATCCGTCTGCCTCAAAGCAAGACCACCCCAGAGCAAAGTTGTGAATCTCACCAGAGCAACTTTGTAGGCAATTTATGGTAATGCATTAACTCTTCTGGCTCCTCAAGTGGTGTTTAGCAGATGATTGCTCCAAAGCCCTGTGTATGTTTTTAGTGGCCCCCAGCCCTTAACATACCTCTGAGAGTGCCCTTGCTTACTGAAGTCCCAGAGCTAGAAGAGGAACTCTGCAAATCTAGCCTACTCCCCTGCCTCTAGTTTATAGTGTAGGAGAGGCAGTGAGGCCCAGCCAGTTGGTCACTTGTCCTGCTTCACCTTTTGTGCCCTCACTTCAGACCTGTGGCCCACCCATTTCACAGCACTATCCTTTCAGCCTTAGGTAGTGACAAGGTGGAAAAATCTAGCTGCCTCTCCAAGACAAGCCAGAGGTGAGTTGTCTTGCTAACTGGCCATAAGTTCAAAGGATTCAGAAGGCAGGTTTTAAAGGGGCTCATATTTACTAAGTACAGAGAATTGAATAGCCTAGGATAACCTCTGCCCTACTTTTGATGCCAAATATTTTGGGACGGGGGGAGGGGGGGGAATAAACCTGGAAGACTCGTAGTATGAATGGGAGGGTATGTCATTTAATGGCAAAAGAAAATCATCCGTTTATTCTAAAATGCACTTCATTTTCTAGTGTTTGCAGTATATGTGAGAAATGGTCCAAGATGCTAAATTTCTAGAGAACAAAAACTTGGGTTCTTTAAAGGACCCTAAGAAATTAGGTCCTTAACGAATCACTTTGCCAGGGAAAAACATGGCCCTGCGTCTGTGACAATTGTCATTCACATTTTCGTCAATTCCCCAGCAAAAAAAAGCAGCGATACAGTTCATGGGTAAATTTACTAGAGTGGTCAATATATAATTGCATAATAAAAATTAAATGTATTGGTGTTTTAAAGATTAATAATAGTATTAATAAATGTTGAGGATGTGATTTAATTTTTCCCCTAAAATTTTGTGGTATTTTCCTGCTAATGTATGCTTATCATTATGGCCAAAGGCTTATCATTACTCATTTTTCACTCAGAATTAGTACATTTTGAATATATTTTTTAAGTCACTGATGATATATTTTGTGTAACTTGCAGCAGTGTTCCATCAAATATTGTGAAACATTTTCTTATAGTCTGTTGTACAATTCAAAAGAAATAGTTACATACAGAGGTGCCAGAAAGAGATGACATAATTATACAGAACAGCTTGGACATTCACGTGTAAAACGCAACCCGCCTTTATGATAATTAAGCAAGGCACTCTACCTGTTTCATGGATGGATAGAAGGTTTAAATATGCAGCTCCAAAATGGCTTTGTTATGGAAGCTTTTTTAAGGGAAACATGAGGAAAAGGCGTTAAAAAAGGTCCAACATTGAGAAGGCCATAGTATGTAATAGCTATCAGTGATGCAGTTGTCTGTTAGGCACCGGGCACCAGGAGAAGATACGGCCCTGTGCGTTGCGATTTTAATTGTGAGTTTCCTTTGTTAGAATTGAATGGAAAGTAATTGGGAAACAATTAGTTGGGGGTTTTCAAGTCTTTGGAACTATTTCGTTTTCCAGAAAACTTACTTTATGGCATTGTAATTCCTGGTTGTCAGCTGGCAGTTGCTGTCATATTACAGATGCAATCACCTGTGACAGTGTGACTTCCTTAACTTACGCAATCTGATCTCGGGGCAGTAAGGAATGTTCAACGTCTGCACTGCCGACCGCCTTGATCATAAATGGAGCCGAGATGTCCAGTTGGGATGCTGAGCCCGAGAAGCTTCAAAACAGCTTGACCAATGAAAAATGACAGTCACATTCAAAATGTTTTGTAGGTGAAAACAGCTACTATTGCCACTGAGAGGAATGGGAAACCAGAGAACAATACCATGAACATTAATGCTTCCATTTACGATGAGATTCAGCAGGAAATGAAGCGCGCTAAAGTGTCCCAAGCACTGTTTGCAAAGGTTGCAGCAACCAAAAGCCAGGTAAGAGCCTTGATTAGGCATCGAGAATGTTTATCTGCGGTGCCTGAGAAAATTTCATTCGAAGGGGTGTCTGTTTTCAGTATGAATTTGCATCACTGAGAGGTCATGGTGTCTAGGATTATTTACAGAGCTCTCGGATGAAACAAAATGTTCAGATTCCAGTGATAGACACTTGGTTTTGTTTCCTCCAACAGCCATTCTCCAGACCAGGGATTTCTCAGTAAATCCCTGAGTCCATTTAGAGTTCTTTTCAGCAGAAGAATAATGCAATGTATAGGAAGTTTCTCAATCTGGTCTATTGTAGTGGAACAAATAGCTTGAGTTACTATTGTTTCATTATTACTCAGACGACCTTGATTTCCTTCCTAAAATACTAGAAACATTATAGTTTATTCTGTTCCATCTCCAACATCTACAACTACTAAGTATACTTACTAAAACAAACTGGCACACACATACATATACCTTTGTGTATGAACGATTTTAGTTTTTCTATAGATGTATGATACAGATTGAATTACAGTTAGAGAAAACTGTCCATCTCTGATGAATTATGAATGAATAGAATTGAACTGGAAAAGTTACAGATCCCTACAAAACAAGATAAAGACATAACAAAGGATAGATAATGCGGTTCTTACCAGTATAATTGCCATATATGGATAATTGATATGTATCAGAAGCAGAGTCATCTATATGCACGAACTCACAATTATCTATAAACCCTTGTTCAAAGAAAGAATGCTTCTTCAAGGACCAGAAGAACACTAAACTCTCTTTCCCTTTGCAAGAAAGATTTGATGACACTATCAAGGTGAGAATTTAGAGGCAGGGAAGGGCTCAGGTAAGATTTTAACAACTTGCAATTTTAAACAAACATATTTTTATTAACATTAATGAACCCTCTTTTATCAAACAGCCCGACTGCTATCAATTTCTGATAACAATAGACAACCCTGGGGGTATTTACAGTATAAAACTTTTTGTAGCTCTTCCTAAAATTTTACTCTGTCAGCATTAATAATGGTCCTTCATCAGAGTTTTGTTTTAGAAAAGGTTGTTCTTGTTTAAGTTATAGACGGGATGAAATACTTAAGGATATCTTGGAAATGTTACATAAAAATGATTAAACTCAAGCTGTGGACTGTAAAAATTATAGCTTTATAGGCCACATGCCCGCCTACCCTTCAATCACCGTCAAAGTGATAATTTCTACAATAATATGTTTCTTTTCTTGTGAGGTTCTAAACATCAAGTGCTGTTGAAACATTCAGCCGCATTGTTTATGTCAGTGCTGCGCTCGGCGTGTCGTGCACCAGGCCACCGCGCTCTCTCGTGGAATGTAAAACTCTGCCATGAATCATGGCTTGTATATCGGAAATTACTGTAATTTTGATTGGAAATTACAGGGCTCTTGAAATGTTTCTAATTATGATAGAATGTTAGAGCCGCTTCAAACCTGTGTGCTTCTTCAGATATCTTCATTTACATGCCAAGGCTCTGCATCAAGGAGAAATGTCCTATTCTCACTTTGCCCCTCACCCACCCACCCTGCACATTTTTGTTTGGGCTCTTTAGTCTAATTATGATGAGGATCTCATATTTAAATATATATAATCTTGCTTTTCTTTCTGATCCTACATCTTTTCTGACCTATCCAATTAAATTATCAAGAATAACAGGCTATATTCCTACAAGGCCAAACACTCTCCCCAAATCTGCAAAATACATAAACAGAGAAACTTAACGTGTATTATTGTAAGAAAGGTCAGACTTAAAACAACAAAAATAAATATTAAGACTTTCAGATAACTCATTTATTACTTGTTATATGTCATTTGATTTAATCTGGCTCCCACTCCCTCAGTTTCCTGTCTGTATCAGTGATTGTCAACCTTTCTCATCTATGGCGCACATAAACTAATTGTTAAAATTCTGCAGCCCACCAAAAAATACAGTTTTTGCTGATCTGACAAAAAATTTGGTATAATTTTGATTGATTTACAAAAAAAAGTAATAATAGTAATTACCTACCCTTTTTGCTCAAAAGTGACTTTCTTAAAAAATCAGATGCCTATACTCATAAATAAGGACTTCTGGTACCAAGAATTAACCAATCAGACATAAACTTACTATGCAGTGTGACCAATAAGATGCAGCTTTGTTATATGACCTATATATTTATGGCTCAAGAGAGAGCATTCACACCGGATGGATGTTGTTGTGTTAGCTGTTGTCATTTTTTTTTATTTGACAGTCTTAAGGGAAGAGAGGTCAGTGCCCTTGACTAAATACTCAGGTATTGCATGTTTTAAAAATTCTTGTGACACACCTGTTAAAAATCACTGGTCTGTATCATAACCCCCTATGGTTAGCAGCTCCTTTGCTATACCTTCATTTTTCTTCCTTTTAAATGATATTCCCAACCCTCCCTGCCTGGGCCGTGGCACTGATTTTGGAACTATTCAGACAGTGGCAGCAATGGGTTGGTAAGGTTGTGTGGGTGATGTGTTGGGGAAGTTCTCAATGTCCTTGCCCTTCATACCCCTGCCCTGCAAAGCTCCCCATGAGTCTCCTTCAACGATGCCTATTGTCAGCTGCTGTATGTCTGCCACGAGGGTGTGTGTCCCATAACCCCAGAGCTGTTAGCTAGTCTCATTACTGGTTGAAAGAGCATCTAAGGGGCCAGCTGGTGGCTGTGGGGTCAAGCAGACTGTAACTTCATCCCATCAAACAGTTACTCCTAACTACTAATTTACTGTAACTTTGTAGCAGGGCATGTCTGTAGTTTTCTCTTAGTTGTGCAGTTTAGTTGTTAGCACTACCCTGTTTATGAAAATATGTAGTACGATTGATGGTTACTTAAAAATAAGACAGTCCAAAAACGGCATGTGTGTATCACTGAGAGAGGGGACCTGACTCAACAAGGGAAGGCGTACGTTTACTTAAGTTGTGTTCTCCTGCCATGATTTTTGGGAAGGAAACAGAATACCTAGCAAACAAATAGAAAAATATCTTCAAATCAGACCTCGTTCATGGTCCAAATTCCCAACTTCTATTTACATCTTAGAGATACGTGCCACAGATTGTCAGGATGAGGCAGAGGCCTCCGAAAATGCAGCACGCGGGAAGCAGGAAGCCCCTGCCCCGTCTCTCTCAGCCTGTGCTTCTGTGTCTCACTCTGATCCTCAGGTTGACTTGGCATTCATCACCTTTTTTGTGTGTGCTAAACCCCATCGTATGTTCTGCATTATCTATACTTAACTCTCAGAGTAACCCTGGGAGCCAGCATTGTTTTCCTCATCGTACACCTGAGACTCACTGACTAATAAATAGGAGAGGCAACCCCAGTTCTCTGCACCTGTCCTGCTATGTTAGTGTCTCCTCGGGGATCCAGGCAGCATCAGTACTGAAGTTTCCCAGTTCCAGGAAAGAGGAATTGGGCTACTGGACTAATGGATAGTGGAAACGGTGGGGGCTTGCCTTTCTTCACTGACACACTCTTGGGATGTGAGTTCTTACCAACATAGGGCCCTCGGAGCCCATGCCTTTTCATGCCTGATGGGGAAGCAGAGGGGAGACGTGTTAGCGAACTGAGGCGGCTGTGGGCCAGGCTGTTTCACTGATACTATAATACGGGAAATCACTTAACCTTCATAAGCCCAAGATTCTTCTAACATGGGAGGAGGTTACGTGCTACAATGTATGCAGCAGAGCATTTAAATGACACGGCACTGTACACACATGGAAAATGTCTTCTAATGTGCTAAGCAAGAAGCTCAGCTCATGACACAGACACGTTTATTATCTCTTCGGGTATCTCAAACACCTTTCCTTTTAAAAGGTAAAGCTCTAGGTAGATGCCCCAAATGACAGGCAGCGTACTTACTTTAAAGCTGCTGCAGTCCCAGAACGTTACGGAACCAGACACGTCACAGTTGTGCTATGCAGTGACTAATGCTCCAGGTATTTTCAGTAAAAGAAACCAACTCTGTGGATTCCACCACTTCACAGGTATTATGTGATCTCTTCGATGAGTAACAGAAATGAGATTGTTTTTAACTCTAATAGAAATGTCTGGATAAAATATGCAGGTACAACCTGAAGGTAGGCTATTTCTGTGCTTGGGCAGGAAAGCTGGCTAATGCAAACTTTAAAAAGATGATATGCTTTAAACATAATGTGAATAGCTACAAATGAATACACTTTATATTCTAGGTATTCATATAAGCAGCAGTTTTTTCAAGTGAATCATATTGGAATTTTATCAAACATTTAGTCTGATAACATCCAAATAATTATGAGAGCAGAATTCGCTAATTTTACTGTTTAAAAAAAATAGTTGATTTGGGTAATAACCATTACGGTATCAAGGTTCAGTTACTGTTCATTGGTTATAGTGTTTTCATATGGGAGATGGAAATGGAATTTTTTCCTTAATGGTGGCAGATGTTGGAATCTAATTTTATTCCACGGCAAACCCCCTGAGAGCGCTGGGACTTAAGGTGTATGTCCAGCAAGGGGACATTAGCAGCGCTGCAGGCCTTGCCTTGTACGTCGAATTGTTACATTGATTTTCATGTTGCAGAGGGGGAGCTTGCAGATAAAGTAACGCAGTGAGAGAGAGTGAAGGGCTTTCACTGAGCGACGCTGCATCGCCACTTATGTTTGGAAAATGATTTCTCTCCTGTGCTTTATTGAACAGGGTATTTCTTTCAGGTAAAGCAACTAGATGATGAAAATTCTATTTGACTGAACGTGCTTTCAATATAATCTTTTGCAATCTCCCCCTACCAGTCCTGTAGAGGTGGAGGACTCTGGCTGCTACAACTTTGGCTGGTTGATAGGTATGGTTTTTAACAGTAAAAAAAAAAAAAAAAAAAAAAAAAAAAAAAGGAAGATAAAGATAACCTCTGTGAAGATAGCACAGCCAGTAGAAGAGACCAAATAATTCAAAGCCTTTTGCTTTCTTCCATCCTTTCAGACATTTTTTATCATTGAGATTGAAGGCCTGTAAGATGAGAGAGAGAAGGGGCAGGGGAAGAAAGAAAAAAGAAGCGAGCTTCAGTGCCCCTTGGGTTCATAGCTGGAGAGATCACATCTTTTTGACCTTTGGATTGGGAAATTCTTAGATGGGGATTAGAATTCTTAAATACGTTAAGACATAGTATGTCATAAAATGGGCTAGAAATAGGACTAAAATGTACTTTTCATGGCCAGGAATAGGAATCTGTAGTAATTCAATCCAGGGAAAAAATCACGGAACCATGACTGCGTTCTGTATTGCAGCATGCAAGTGAAGGCATCCTTTATTTTGTTAGAATTAAATCACACTTCACGGAAACTACGCTTTGAAGCTCTATGCTGATTCATTCTTTCGGAATGTTCCTGTGACAGACTTTGCTGCAACACGGTTTCACCTGTGCAGCCTCCCGTTGAAGACACAGGAGGCCCCTGCAGATTTGAGAGTCACGGTGTCTTTTTTTTCTGGTGCGGGGCCCTTTTCCAGCAGTCTGTGGGAGGATCTGTGCACTGCGTCCCCCCTCGCAGCACCGTCTTGGGTGTGAGCAGAGTGTTCTGTAGCCAGGGTCTGCGGAGAGAGCTGCCTCTCGACACATTCTCCATCTAGTGCTTTGTTTTGTTTACCCTTCCATAGTTTTACTGGGTAGAGGCGACCCTGGGGAGATGCCGCCTAGGTTTCCCTGGGCCGTCTTCCTGGAGGAGGAAGGGGCGAGAGGAGTACTTGTGGAGAGAGAAGTGAGGAGAGACAAGTAAGACAACCCAGAGGGTAGCTGTCTCAGCCTTCTGCCCATGTCTAGTTCAACTCCTTCTTGGTGGCCTCTGTTGCATTCTTGAGTAAGTGGTCGTGCAGAGTTCAAGGTGCTCTGTGTTAGTAGCCGATCTCTAAATATCTCTTGTGTCTAAATCCATATTACGTCTACATTTATGAAAACTAAATCCATCTTCATATCTCTAGTTGATTATTAAACAGGACTATTGAAATTAATGGCTTTAATATATAAATGTTGACATAACTCTAATGGCTTAAAGGTAACATGATTATACGTTAGATATTTTAAGTGTTAGTTAAATTGGTGGATCTGAACATGTGCCCTTTTCACATTTCTACCTTATAAAAATAAGCATATGTTTTAGTAAATCTAGGGTTTGACTGAAGAGGTCCAGAATTAAATCAAATAGAACACTCACTTGCTCATTATAGTTTTGGCTAAAAAGTCATGTAGTCAGGTGTCTTTCCAGCAGACACTTGATGTTATCTATTTAAACAAGTTGAACAGAAGATTTCTGGTTATCTTATTGCAATTCAAGTTTCACTCTTTTCCCCCAAATTAAAAATTAATTAACTGTAGTCATGTAAATACATTTTTCTCATTGACCCACATAATAAGTAAACTGTCACAAATGTAGTCATAACTCATTAAGCCCAGTTTCTCCATCTTTAGAAAATGTCACCAGAAAATTGTAGACACGATTTGAAAAGAATCGATTTGTGGATATTGGGCCAACTCTCCAAAGAGGATCCTATGTGAGGAAGGCCGCGGAGCGGTGCGCTGTGAGGCGGGGCCCTGTGTGTTCTAAAGCCTGAGTGCACTGGCTGGGTGTGCGTAGACCCTGCTGTACTCTGAGGCCACTGTTGGTTCTAAAATGTTAGTGTAAGTGGAGAAGTGTAGCCTAAGAATATTCTCTGAAAGTTCCTCTTTTTGGAAGCCCTTCTGTATTCAGCTTTGACAGCTGAAGAGTTAATGCTTCAAGACAGGGTAATGTATCTACACAATGAGAGTAGAGACCAAACCAGTGGGGTTTAACTCATAATAGGAATTAATCTTAAAACACAGTGTCATTCAGTTAAACTTAGCACATAACTGTAACAGTAATGTAAATCCTTTAACAAAGTACGAAGTCAAAAGATGAAGTGTTTCCTCAGAAGTCTCAACAGTTGTCTTTTATGTTTTCTATAGTAAAGGTAGGTTTTATTTTAGCTTTATCTTCTTTTTCCTCATATGAGAAATGAAAATAAAGGCCCTGTGAAATGAATGAGCTATGAAAATGCATTTATGCAAAATGACAATAGAAAAATAGCTCTGGAAGAAACTGTACCATTAAAATTTTACATCAATGAAAGGTGTTAAGAGAGGGGTAGGAAAACGTATGTTCGTAATACAAATCTAACGTAGAATTTTTTTTGCCCTGCTGAAAGAACACCTTTAGTATTTTAAAAGTAACATTTGAGATCGTTCATTTTTTAAAGCATAGTTGTTACTCTTTTACATGTGCACTTCTTTTGCATGCAAAATGACACAGCTAAATCACTGACCACCCATTTAAAAATATATGTACAGTATGTATATTTTAGAAAGTAGAAATATAGCCATTTTATAATTTATCATTAAATGTCTTGTAAAAATATAAGCGGCAAACCCCTTGTGGAGTGGCCATACAATTGTTAAATTGATGAAGTTGTCTGTTTTCTAGGTCTTCATCTACTTTTGTTACATGTTAATAGACAGTCTATTCTCCTTTCATTTCTTAATTCAACAATTCCAGTTGTCTTTGTGTATTTTTTTTAAATAATTCCCTTTTCAACCAGTGTGCTTGAGGAACTGAGTTTAAACACGCCGTTTCATAAACTGCCAGCCTCCTCGGCCGCCTCAGTGCCTCTGATTCTGTAAATCAGATCATAGACAGCATGCTGTCATATAATAAGGTGTCTGATCCTTATTACCAGTTTGTTGATGCACAGACTCCTTCAAATTGACCATTGCAACACATGGTTTCCCCTGAAACTAGCTGTGATAATTAGCGTGGTTCTAATGAGACAGAATGTCACTGATCTTGTGCTGAACTGTCGAGTATCAGCGCTACGGATGGGAACTGTCAGAGCCTGCCATCTGTGACAGCGCTTGGCATATTCCAGTGGCAAGGTAGAGCATGCTCAGTAGAGTATTTTCAAACAAATGGCCCTTTCCTTGACGAGGGTTCTGTGTTCTGTTCAACTGGAAGAATGTTTGCCCCAACTTCGGCCCACACCAAATCCATTTTGAGATCCAAATGCGAATAAATACTTAAATCTCTGTTACATGTTACATAAGAGAGGAATCTTTTGTTTAGCAGGTGAATTTTAAGTGACTTTGCTTCTCCCTTTTTTGTTTTCCTGCCTCTCCCAATTGCCTCATATTGTCAGTTAACAGCAACACAGTCATTTAAGATACTTTCTCACAATTTTAAAATTGCCTTGTTTAAAAGAGATTTGTTGGGGAGTTGGGATGGCGCGTGGTGATAAAGCAGTCTGATTTAGCAGAGAGAAGGGGAAATGAGAGAAATAGTTCCGAATGTGTGCAGGAAGGAATATGCAAGTTGAATAGACGGATTAGAATGGACAGGGCAGTTAGATCTGTAGACTCCAGAGAGGCGTAGAGGGTTTTTGCTGGAGTAAAAAGTCCAGCACTGCTTATCATTCCAAAATATGCTTTGTTGCTTTTTATTTCCTCCTCTCTGGCAGACCACACAGGGCTTGTTCTGAAGAACATTTTCACTAATCTGATCAGGCAGCCAAATACGCCGGGAAAACTGCTTTAATGATCCCACTAATTACCTCAAGTCAATATGAACTGTATTATTAGACTGAGGGAAAATATTCCATTAGGTCTCCCCCTTGGGAGTTTCTCCGCTTTGTGATGTCACTGAAGCCTTCACCCTCTCGCTTGTAATTAATTTTATTTACACACGCAGGCACGCACAAGGTCACACCTGCACAACCGGCGCTGGCCAGGGAGCTTGTGGCACTCCGGCTTAATCAGATCTGTCATAATTACCATTCTGCATGTTTCTGACACACGCTGTGAAATATTTCAATTTAACTGCCGCTACCAGCACAACCAGATGTAGTGCGAGTGTGGCTGCATTGGAAATATTATTCCTCAGGATAAACTCTCTCCTCCTCCTTTTTCCTCCCCCCACCCCCGCCTCACAGCTAATGTGGCACAGAAGCTGATGTATCCTGTAAATCTTGAATGCAGCGCTAGATTGATAACAGGCGATTAGACAGTTTAACCACAAACAGCTTGTTCATTTTTCACAAATGAAAACCACATGTAGTGTAACTAAAATTTCAGGCCCCCCCCCTTTTTTTTTTGAAGACTTGGGGTATGCATGTATGTGTGTTGAAAATGTGCTTAAATAAAAATACAATGCAGTGAGAAGTGGTGTCTAGAAAAAAGGAGAAGTTGCCTAGTTTTTTCCAGGTTATTTCAATCACAACCTTTATCCAATCCCATTTTTCCACTTTTGCCAAAACTTGAATTTGTATTCTCCACTGGGCTTTTCATTTTTTGGTAAGGTTCTTTTTAATGGTAAGAATTACATCCCTTTGAACTGGGCCTTTTTATTTTTCAGTGTTAAACCATTTATTTGAACATAAATTCTGAAAGAATTGCTACAGTTGAGCGTATGTAGGTTTTTAGATGTTTGCCTTCTTTTTTTTTTTAATGAAAAAGTTGTTAGTTTAGGCTTAATGGTCATATCCCAGATAATCCAAAACCCAAAAATGGACGCAATCAGAAAATGTATCTCATAGAGATGTTGATGGATTTCCAGAACCATTTTGAAAGGTAGAGTTGAAAGGCTGTTTTCCTGTGGAAATACTGCAGATAAGCTGGCAGAATGGGCAGGCACAGTGGGTAACCATATACCACCAGTCTCAGAAGAATCCGGCCATACAAAAATTAAAGTATTGGAGCTATAAGAAGGGAAATACACGAGTGGAAAGCTAAAATTAAGAGAAAGAGATAAAAGCAGTGGTGATTTAGGATCATATCTCTGAAGAAGGTTCACAACAATCCACTTTAGAGAACATTTAAAACGTAGATGTAGCCTATGAAATGTCTTTTCATACCAAATAAAATACACTCTTTCTTTTTATCTTTGTTTTACTGCTTCAGTTATGAACCTCACATAGAAGCTTCTAGGGTTCTGTGGTGACTCCTACTACCTAATATAAGAGGTGCTATTTCCTGTAGAACAGTGGGATTTTTTTTTGTTCTTTTGTTCCCTTTATCCATTTTTCCTTTTATTTATTTTCTCAAATTAAAAGAAAAAACTTCCAATTTTTTTCACTCGAACTTTCTTTCCTCTTACCCTGGCCATTTTCTGTGTTGTGTTGTGTTTGCTCCATAATACCTTTCAACTTGGAAATGGAACATTCTGCTGCCTACTCGTACTTTCTTCTACCTGAATATCACTGTATAGGGAAA
Organism: Desmodus rotundus; assembly: GCF_022682495.2. Classification (NCBI taxonomy): domain Eukaryota; kingdom Metazoa; phylum Chordata; class Mammalia; order Chiroptera; family Phyllostomidae; genus Desmodus; species Desmodus rotundus. The sequence goes on along the minus strand of NC_071394.1, from coordinate 110,582,934 downwards.
AGACCATATGTGCCTTTTCGTTAGAACCCTTCTTCCATCTCAGCTGCTAAGCTGTTCACATGGCCAACACCAGATCGTTAGGTCAGTTTCTTCAGCGGGTCTTCCTCTGCCTGCATCGTCATTTTGCAAGGTTCAGTTCTTGTGGAAGATTTGTTTCAATCTCCACATCGCTTACCTGTCACAACACTATTTCCTGTTGAGTACAGATAACACCTCAGAGTCCCGTTTAACACACAGGTGAAGGCACCCACTGCTCATTAGTGAGATCAGCCCACCGCTGGTGTAGTCACCTGCATTTTAGGGTTCCCGAGAAGAAGCTTGTTATACACGGCATAGTTGTGTGGGACTAAGTCCAAGAAATAAGGAGAAGGGAGGTTAAAAAATACAGCCAATGACTTCATTGCTACTGCCCTTGCTCTAATAACCCTGAAGTTTTTGCATTGCTACCTCAAACTATGTTAGAGATCAGCCAGCATGCAAATTGGATCTCGTTTTCTAATCGCTGGTGGATCTCTGCCACTTACAGGAACCTTGGATTGTTTCTTTGCAAGTGAAAAATTTCATTTAGAACCTGAAAAATCATCCCTCGTTTTCCATGTTTGCAAACTTTATTTTGGTGTGTGTGAGAATTTTTTTTGCACCTACCATACCTGTTGACACAAATAGGAACAGGAAAGAGAGCAAAGAGTTGCTGTTTAGGGATGCTGTGGTACAGATGGAGTTTGAGAATATTCAATGTTTTAGGTATGAGGGAAAAGCATGTCTTTCCATTAAATGGAACTAGACTACAATAATCCCATTGTCAAGGAAAGTATTTTAATTTTATTTATGGACCCTGCTCAGTCCCTCTCTAATAAAAGGACAGTTTCCATGCATCTGTCAGCAGGTCACAGTTGAAGTGTAGTTAACAGACTTTATCTTGCCCAAACTCGGTCAGCCTTCCTCAGCCATTCTTCAGTTTATCTTCTTCACTCAGATCCTCGTGGAAAGATGCAGGAAGGAGATGGGATCCTTTTCCTACTGTGCACCATTCTCTCTGGGACACACTGCATTTTTCATGGTCATTGTTGAGGTCACCAGTATCATTTACAGTGTGGTTCATGTTTTTATTCTGAGCTGAAAGCAGTAAGAAGGGTGTGGTTCCTGACTCTCTATGTCAGATAGAAATAGGGTAAATTTGCAGACTCACAGATGTTTACGTAATACCTTGTACATCAACTTCATCTTCCAGAGAAAGCATTGAGGACTGCAAAGAGTGGGGGACCCCGTTCCACTGCTGCCCCATAGTGTAGCCCCAGGCAAGCTGATTAAGGGGCTTTGAACTTCCCCTTCAGGAAGGTTAAAATAGGTTGGGTCAGATTGTGTCCAATGCCCCTTGCAGTTCTAGGTTCTGTGAGTTTATCGCATACAAACAGGTGCACAAGTGAGAAAGAGGATGCTATTTTGATTGAAGGTACTGCCGACAGGTGTGTTAGTCTGAGAATAAGTCACAGAGGAGGTAAGGTTTTGAATACTGGAAGGGCTCAGTTTGGGGGGACAAAGTGCTATTTTGGGGTCTGTGGCCAAAAAGGATTACTTATGAGTGGCAGATAGTGAGGAAAATGGATTGTTTGGAATCCATGTATGGACTCCATGTTGTATAGTTGAGATGAGCCCTGGACTGATAGAATCTTATCTGAGCCTTGCTATTGGAAAACTGGAAGATCTCCCTCTTCTTATCAGGGACCTAGCAGAGTCAGTACCGTGCTCAGTAAGTGGTGAGGGAGGTAGTGGTTGCCAACACAAGATGACTTGAAGTTTACTTGGAGGAGTTTTCTCCTTAAACATGTCTTTCTGGTTTTCTAACCAGTGCCTGAAAATCTTCCTTTAACTTCTCTTTCTCTCTCTCTCTCTTGGATTGATGTAAGTTGTTGTGAGGAGAAGAGCACATTGTAGAGGGAAAAAATGTACTCAGTCCATAAGAAATCACAGGTTTGGAAGAGGTTAGTGGCCATAGGGAGTAAACAAGGAAAAAGAGGTAGGGAACGACAGCTGGTTTGAGGGCATATCTGGGAGCCCATATTTGCAAGTTCATAAATTGGAACCTGCAGCATTTAATAGCTGCTGAGGGGTGCCCATCCCCAAATGTCTCCTTTAAATGTTTACCCATTTTACTTATGGTACCAACAGGAGTGCTGCTTGTCATGGGTGCTACTTAGCTGGTTCATTGATGGAGTATTTGGTGGTTTAAATGAAATGCAGATTAGGTAAAAATAAATTACTTTGAATAAGGTCAAGAAAGTGAAGACTGTAAATAAAATACACATTCACAAACAGACAAATGACATTAGGAAACCCAGCTCAGTCCATGCCAAGCTGTTACTGTATAAATTGCCTTCTTTCTTCCTGGCTTGCAATTAATTTTTGCTTGTGTGTTTGGAGATTGGGGGAAGGGTAATAGCCTAATGGGTAATAATTTTATTTTAGTATTTTGATTAAAGAGACTGAATAACTTGGACCCTGGATAGCCATAAGGACTAAAGCCTTATCCATCAAGCTTAATTTCTAGACAGAAAGTTGTATTTATATTTCTGAAACATGTTCAGCATTGAGCTACATACAAAGACATGATGGTTATGTGCTCAGTTATTTTCTACTTGTGTTCCCCCTTTGCCATCTTTCCTACTTTCTTTCTTCTCTTTCTTAAATCCTGTGTTTGATAGCTACCTTCTGACCTGCCCTCAAATCTTAAAGGCAAATACTTTCTTACTACTTGCTCTTTGAAAGTGGCGATGAGGACCAAAACCATTATTCTGCTGGTTTCCTAGCGTCTGTGTAGTTGTCTCCCTGCCTCTGCCCCCAGCAGCATGCGTGCCCCCAGTCCATCCCTTCCCCTGCCCCCATCCTCTCTGCCCTGCTGCCTTTCCCTTCTGTTTGAGAATCCAGGGGTCTTTAGAGAAACTTGTTAGTGTTCCTCTCCTGGCAAATAGACGTTTCTCAGAGGATACATAGCTAATCTTATTTATCTTTATAGTTACTTCAGTGGTACGAGGGTAACTAAGTTAGAATATTGAGGCTTTATTCAGAGGTCGTAAACCCACTTTGTGAGTTTGTAATAACAGGGCCAGGAAAAAAACAGTGAGGTATACATGTGCTAGTGTTAATGTCAGTCAAAAAATTTTAAGCTGGAAAACTATTTTTATGAATGGAATCTCATCCAGAACTGAAATATATAAATCAGATTTTTAAAAAAAACCTCTCCTCATTTTGATTGATTTGAGGATTGGGTGGGCACAGGGCCTTCTCATCAGCACCCCCCCCCCCTGCACTGACACAACCCAGGCACTGCTGAACCTCGCCTGGTGGAAACCTGGGGCTCGCCACACACGCTGGGAACCATTGCACCAGCGAGTAGCTGCTTCCCTCCTACCCAGCTCTAACAGGAATGGTCCTTTGGTGGCAAAAAAAAAAAAAGATTCTATTTTATGAATCAATAAATACCAAAATTTTCTAGTCTACTAAGAGCTTATATAAGATAGTTCTAGAAAAATGTTCAAAATGCGTGTGTGTGTGTGTGTCTTTCTCTAGATTTAGTATATATATGTATGTATACATACACATATGTGAAGGGGAGCACCCTATTCAGGAGTTCTTAACCTGTGTCCCACCTTCCCCCCACGGTGTCCATGATCTTGGATAGAAAAAATTTTTCTCATTAAGGTATTACTGAAATCTGCAATTTTATAATTATCAATATGGCAACAAATCACAATAGTAACAGCAATACCTATGAATTTATCACCAGTAACATTCACAAATATTTTCATGTTATTACAGTTTCTCAATATTATTTATGCTTATTGCTATAAAATTATAGTAGTTATTAGATCTGTTGCTAGATCTTATTTAGTGTGTTAATCAAGAAGCACATATATTGCTGTCAGACATTTTTGATAACTGTATTTCACAATTTTTTTCATATTATGCATTTTATTTTAAGTGCATATAAACATTGTTCCGAAAAGGCATCGTGCAAGGGCTGCACCGGGTTGCCAGAGGGTCCGTGATACAAAAGAGATGAGATCACTGACTGAATAACTTTTGTATAGGAAAAAGTATCTATATATTTTTTAAACACAATAGCTGAGGAATTCTTGAATTTGCCTGGGAAACATTTGTTTGTCATTTACTCCTTTTTTAGTATGCTTTTTAAAAAAATTATTTTATTGTTGTTCAAGTGCAGTTGTCTGCATTTACCCCCCCACCACTCTTCCCCACCCAGCCCTCCCCGCCTCCCTCCCGATTCTCACTTTTCAAGTGCCCTTCACTCCCAGCACATGTAAGCAGGGGTTATGAGCATTGCAATAACATTGAAAACAATAATGACGAAACCCGAAACCTGATGGGCAACCTTTTCCAGCATTCTGGTGCCACACATTGTGCAGCACTTCGTGAGAGAGTTCCTTTCCCTTCGACTAGAAATTTTTGCCAGCTGAACAACACCTTTAATATCAACTTACACCTGAAGTTTGTACCTGAAGTCTTACCTCACGGGATAGAAAGTGTTGGAAGAAATGACTCCCCATTTTGCTCTTTGTCCCCAAATTTCCTCTTATCTTGCACAGTAGGTGGCACATAGATGGCATTTAGTAATTATTTGTGGAAGGATGGAACGCTTCAGAAGCACATTTCACCTGCTCACAATTTTGCCCTCCCAAAAGCCAGTGCATTCCTAAGGGAATCCAGGCGGGAGAGGTGAAGGCTCTGAGCTCAGAAAGACACAACTCTGGTCAAACTCCAGTCCTGTTTGCCAGTCCTCCCTTGTCTCCTATCATTGGTAAAATCGTAACCTGGACATTGTCACTGGGACCCACATGTTTCCGGAAATACTTAGGCTTGCTTTTTTTAGTGCCTCCTTATAAATCACAAGATTTGCATCCCTCGAGTAAGCCAAACTCTGATTACAAAGTTTGCATAATGGATAAAATGATGTGGGTTTTGACCACAAAATAGGTATTATTTTATCAGCAAAATCATAAGCAATTTGGGAACCCATAATGAACCTGCATGCTTGATTATTCCTCTTGGGATATGAGTCCCGTACCTTTTGCAATCCTGACTTGCCTGCCCCTCATTTTAAACGTTTTTTGTCATCTCTCCTAGAATATAGAAGGAAGATTTAAATTTTTAATTCCCAGACCCTGATATGCACAAGGGCGAGTATAGCTTATTTTAGGAAATATCTGCAGTATTGAAAGGTTTTCTATAAATCAGTTAAGATACAATGGCAGAAATATTTGTTTAAAATAACATGGTAGTAAATTAGTTTTGTTAGTAAACAAACAACTGTATCAGATAAATTGTCCCCTAAAAATTATTCTGTAAGTTTATATTTTTACTTTGTTTTTGCATTGGACATACGGATATTTGTCAGTTCTTTTCATATTGAGCTTCATAATTTTGAATAGAAAAATGTAAAATTTTAGTAGTAACTTTAGGGTGCAGCATGATAAGAAATTTGCTACATAACATTGTAGTATAAGAGCACATCTTTATTTGAGGAATTTGGAAAAAGTTGAAGGTTTTTCATTAAGCTGCTTCTTTAAATAGTCCAATATATTTGCCTTTGACAGAAGCATTTGATAGTGCTTCTCTGCCTCCTTCAACCTAGGATGAGCTCAGTTTGAGTCTTAGGTCTTTGAAATGCAACAGCAGCATTATGAATATAAGTTGTTGGGCTTCGCTACAATACATAATGCCCTCAGGAATTACAGAGGAGTGTTCAGTTGCTTGCCGCTAACTAAATGGCCCAGATTGTGCCATTTTTATATCTTTCTCTGTCCCCCTAACTTAATGCCACTTTAAGTGTGTTGCAAGGAGTCTTTTGCTGTAATTTCACACTCACTCACTGAAGTATGAGCCTCAGGTCTCCAAGCCCCTTGGGTGAAGGAAAAGTGAAGCGTGTGCCACTCACAGGGCTATTTGTGTTGAGTTTTATTTATGATAAATGTAACTCAGATCACACAGATTAGGGTGGACTGAAATGGGGGAAAAACCCATCAGCAATAATTAGTTCATGAAGAAATGCCAAGGGCCTGAACTAGAGCAGTGGGGATGGAAAAGAAGGAACAAATTCAGGAGATGTTCCGAAAGGGTGATTTGACAGGAATTTATGATAGTTTATTTATGGAGGAAATAGACAAGGAATATCAGATTTTCAATTGAAATTGTTTGCTCTTTTTTTAAAATTAAATAGTACATAGCCACTATAGAAAAAAGTCAAAAAATACAAGCATAAAAAGAATATAAAAATACCCATAATTGCAATTAACTAGAGATAGCTTGATTTATGTTTATGTATATACATATATCTCAAAGATGGCTAAGGGAATATAAGTAAGCTTAATTAAATCAGTATATTTACCTATCAGGAAGTTCCATAGGCTAAATTAGACATATATACTATATATGTGGTATATGCATATATGTCTTAGATTCATTAGTATGGTATACGTACCTTTGAATTCCCTATTGAGGTATATTTAAGTTATATTTAACTTTTGCTATCACAAATAATGTTAATGTGAGCATTATTATAGTTAAATATGTATATATAGCTTTAATGATCAATTTGTTAGGATAAATTCTCAGAAGTTGAATTATTGGATCAAAAAGGCATTTGTGTTTTAAAGGTACTTGCTAGACATTTTTACAGTCAACATTTTCACGTTGCCCTTCATCAAGATTATAACAATTTATACTTCAAATAACAGCCTTTCAGCACAGGTGACTGGGTGGGTGGTGATGCTGTTAATTGAGTTAAACTACATATAGAAGAGGAAAACCTAGTGTGTGGGAGGAAAACACTGGGTTCAAGTTGGGATGTGGTGACTGAATTATTTTTATTAACTCGGTAGATAGTTAAATTCCTTTGGATTACCTGTGTGATAATGAAATAAAATTAAAAAAAATAATAGCTGACAGTCATCAGTGTGTGCCAAGCCCCCTGCAGGAATTATTTCAATTCTCACAACCCTGTATGACTGGTGGTAAGATCATCCCCATTACATTGGGGAGAAAATTGAGGTCTGGAGAACTTGAACAAGGTGACAGGGGGCTAGTAAGTAGTAAGATAGGAACTCAAATTAATACCCAGGCTTTAACAAATAGATCTTAGAAATACGGTTTATAGATTAGATCAGGTCAGAGCACTTAGGCTGTATTCTCAGGAAAGTACAGTAAAGAGCGGTAGCAGACGAGTTGTAGGCAAAGGCAATTCTAAAGCAACTGGTCTACCTATTTTTCCTAGCACACTGCTAATTTCATCTCTTTTATTTTTTCATTTTCCTCCCCACTTTAAATATTGCCTGCTCTTCAAAGCCAAGCTAATATCACTCTTTACCGGTAAGGACGCCTGGACCACCCTAGTACTTCTCTTCTTCCCTCCCCTTGGGTCCCACCTGAAGTCTGCCCATCACTGACCTTTATCACATACTGCCTTGCACTAGTGTTTTTTAATGTCAGATCTTCCCGAATACACAGTGAGCAATTTAAGGCAAGTGCTTTCAGTTAGGCTCATCAGCCCTTTTTGTAGTTAGCGTGGACTGAATGTTACCTTATTTCATTTGTACCAGCCGCAGTCCTGTGAGTTTAATACTGTTATTATCTGCACTTTGTAGAGGAGGGTCTAAGGCTCAGAAAGGAAATTTACTCAGGTTCACATATGTACATGCCTATGCTGAGGAGATTGAACATGACTTGAAGGACAGTGAGTATTTGGTGGATGGGCAGAAAAAAAGAGAAAGGGCTTTCCTGTTAGAACAGGGGAACAGAGAATAGAACGCAGGAGGTGTTGGGCAGCAGCTCATGAGCACCCAGTAGGTCAGAACATGAGTGTGACGGGGAGCAACCTTCAGTGCAACTCCAGGGGCTGTGGACTTTGTCTCCAGGATGCGGAGCCTTCAAAGGTCATTTTGAGTGGCAGTTTGAAAGAAGACTGGAGCAGTGATTTCTTGCCAGCATCCTTTTTCCATGGGTCTCTCAAAGTTGGTAAGGGGGTCCAAGAAAGCTTCATTAGACCTGTATATTTACCTATCAGGAAGTTCCAGAGACTAAATTAGATGCCGTACTCATGTGCTTTCTGTAGGCGTCACAACTCCATATGATAACACGTGTTCTCACATTCTTTATCAAAGCTCTAGTCGTCACTGGTGTACTTTCCCCCCTAAGAGAGGAAAAAGTCTTTTGTTCAGAAATCAAACTAATTGTCCATGGGGAGTAACTTTAAAATGTTGGTGGCCTAAGAATATAAGTCCAGGAAAAGGTGCTCCAGTACGGACTAGTTGGTGGTGAGCAGAAGGCAAAGGAGCAGGTGACTATGCTAGAGGAATAGCAGCCCAGGCTCACATTGATGGAAGGATTGTAGCGTGAACCCCGGGAGTATTGAAATTCTATGACCCTGGCTTTGAAGAACAAGGACAGAATAAAAACTTCAGATTTTAGGGCAGAATGTAGACATGTGTTAAGCAAGAGCCAAATCATAACACTGAAATTTATGTCATGTCAAAAATATATCTTAGATTCAGAGGGAAATAACCCAAGCAGTTCTTTTGCAGATTCCATATTTGAGTCAGACACATAAGCCAAAATATTAGTTTTGTTTAAGCTTTGAAGAAACCATCTTGAAAGTAGGCTTGAAATATATGAAAAAAATTTTTTTATTTTAGATGTGTTTTAAATCGAATGTTTTAAAAATAAAAATAAGGCTTTTGGAGGGAAATTCTCTGTTTCAGTCAGATTAAGATGTTTTCCTCTTGCTGGCTAGTTGCGTATGGTGTTGAGGATTTCATACTTGTATCTGCGTTCCTCCTTCATTCCCCTTCTCAGATTCCTCCTCCTGAAAATATTCTTTAAAATGTGAGACCTCCTTGCCTGACAACCTTTTTAAGTGAGAACCATTTTTATCTACTCTGGCCAGATTATCATCTCATAATCTTGTTGTGGGCCAATTGATAGCAAAAACAAACAGAAAAACAAAACACCATAGTTATGTGTGCCCTAAAGTCGGTGGTTATGAGAAGGTAGAAAAGAAAAAAAAAAAAGACAAGTGATTATTTTTTTGCTTAGCATTTAAGCAAAATTGAAAAGTAAATATGATTTACTAATGATTCTGAATATTCCTTCTAAATTCACTAAATTTTAAAGGGAACTTACACCCACATTGTATAAATGTTTCTTTTTTTTATAATAACAGACCTCCAGATGCTAGATGTGTTTGGCCTCTTAAAGACAAAATGGCAAAAATTTACTCAAGGAAGAAAAGTGTGGATAGCCATTTTATATGCTTTTATTACCACAATAGGGAAACCCACAGACTTCTGGCTAAATATAGAGTCCCTTAACATAAACTGTAAAGTCCAGAGCGAGTTTCAGACAGACATAGTTTAGAAGTTAAAAAAATCACATTAATTTCAAAGAGTATCTTGATTGGCTTTTTTTTTTCTTTTTAGTGAATGCAACTACCAGAAACCACACCTTGAAAATAAATATATTTAGTGATACACACACACACACACACACACACACCCTTTAAATATATTTCTTTTTAAACCCATCTTTGAATAAAGTGGATGTTAATGTGCTACTTTTAGAATGGAAAATGTATTTACTGGTACGTCTCTCTTCAAATTTATTTCCTGTGTTTTCTTTAATAAGACCAATGTGAACAGAGCAAAAAAAGTTACTCACAGGACTTGCTGAAATTCTCTTCACGATATGCAGTATGGATGTTATTAAATGGAGGGGGGAAGATTAATGTATTACCTACTAGTTCCGTGGAGTAGAACATGTATCTTTATTAATGTTAATGGGTTGGTCTCTCATTACATTATAGAATAATCTGCTTTAGCAAAGGTTTTCCTTCTAAAGAACTTCATAATATTTAAAGGTTAATATGTTAGGTAAAGAACAATATCTTAAGCATTTTTATTACAGGACACGATGGGATGGATTTTATTAAATTACACTATGATTTGAATGGGGAAGAAGAAAAAGTGCATCGCTTCTTGCCCTCAACTTTAATGCCTTTAATCAAATAATGACCTTCTGGAAAATAGTTAATTTTAAGCATTTGGAAAGATCAATACCACTTTGCCACCAAAAAATGGCCTAGACGATGAAATTTGATGTATTTAAAGTATCGTTTCACCCTTTTAACCTAGTAAATAATTTAAAATGCTTTCAGTATTGCTTTGCCACTGTTTTATTTCTCACTGTTCAAAGTGTTACAGTTGTTCTCAAAAAAAGGTTCAAGTTCGTTTGTGAAGCCTCTGGGCCTTGGACCTAGAAGTGGAGCTGTTCCTCCATTAGGCCCGTGTGTCTGCGTCAGGGTCCCTGGAGAAGCCGTGTATTTTAATGCTATGTTTGAGGCAAGGTGTGTAGAGCATAAAAAGGGTGGAAGTGGGACCTTTCTGGAACGTTAAAGGGGTGGCTTAAAACATCGATAGTCACTTTGCTGCTTTTGTGGCATCTTTAAACATTCATTCTACAGGTGAAAGAATCAGTGGCTCTGACAATTAGAACCTAGCCCGCCACCCCCACCCAGCTTACAGAACACTGATATGAAATTAGCCTTGAGCGCCGACAGCTTTGTAAATAAAAAAAAAAATTGCCCTATATTAGCGTGTTTGTGGGCAGATTAAAACTGTCTTCATTAGCATAAGTAACACTTACAGATTCTTTTAAAAGTAGAAAATTATTTGCTGGATGATAATTTGCTGGCTTTATAGTTAGTTGTTGTTCAGACTGTACTCATTCAAAATGCCTAGCGAAGTTTAGTCTATAATACTGAATTTTTTTGTGCTAGAAGTACTATTTAATGGATTATGTACTTAATCCTTGTTCCTACCACTTGCTAAAATGTAATTCATGCTTTCCCACTAAAATGTTTGTATCAAATACCTCCCTATTTAGATTGATTTCTTTTAATATCATATATTATTATACTATGTGCCCCAGAGATTGGAACAAAATACTTCTGCAAATAACACATAAAAGATGGAGGGATAAATACAGACTATAAAATGTTTTGCTTTTTACAACTCAAATTACCATTCTATTTTTTAAAATGTATTTTTCCTTCTTAGTTGTAGCAAGAATTATTTGTCATTTTCTTTCTCTTTATAGCTCTTGGGTTTAAAATGCATATGTATATAATGATCATATATACATATCTGTATATTATATTGAATGACTTTTTTCCTCAGAGAATATAGAAGTCTATTTTCCCCTGGAAAACTAACTGTGTTACCTGCTCCCCAGCTTTGTCACAGACCCGGCGCTGAAAGGTTGCTCTTTTTATGTGTGAGACCGTATAGGTACACAATAAATTCATTTGTGAAATGAGGTTCCTTTCCTGACTAAATTAAAATCCTGTGCACCCCTTATGCATTAAAATGTTAGAAGTGAATCGACTTGAATTAACTGTTCTATAAAGAGTGGAGTGGAAATCAGAGATTGCGTTTGGTTGGAAATTAGCAGCTGAGAGATGGAGGTGCCAGAATTTTTATTTAGATGTGGTACGACAAGATTCTGTCAGTAAAGCACGTCATTAGAATATTGAGTTCAGAACTGCTAATTTCTCCTTGAAAATGAGCGTACAGTTGTGTGTTTCATGGACCATAATAAACTGCCATTGTGTTGCCATCCGGTTTGTTTTGCTTTTCATCGGTATTGGTTTGGCAGTCATTCTGCACTTTTTTCTTTTCCTCTCTCCTCTTCCCCCGATCTTATATTTCTTTACTAGGTCTCCAACCCAAACCAGTCAAAAGATGTTATTTATTTCATGCAGCCTCTGCTTTAGCATCTTTTGCACCCTTTTCTTGCTTACGGTGGCAAGACCTTTGCAGATGGTTCTTGGTTACTCTAAAGTACACAACGGTATTTCCTTTGTGGCAGATGGATTTAAGACTTTTAGTTCTCAATAAATGTAGGTTTACAATACATAACTTTACAGGATTTGTGTTGTATATAACAGGTTTGAACATATTATCTCAGAATTCATCTGCATGGCATTTTCAGCTTATTCAGGGTCCATGCCAGTTTTTTTAAGTAATAGGGGGAGCGCTGTGATTGATAGCAACAGCTCAAGGCGTGATTTTGAATAGAAACAAAGGGTTTAGAACAGAAGGTGTCAAATTAAACTTTGTCAGTTTGAAAAGTAGTAACATCCTGAAAGTTTTACTAATTTATTTACATGTGGCTACTGTTTATATTTTGCCCTCTTTATATGCAGTGTAATATTGCTTGGCAAATTTACTACATTTAAAGTTTAGATTGTTCCTTGTACCATTTTAGTTTTCTGAGAATGGATCGGGGTCATTATTTTAAGGCTTTCAGTCGTCTGTCTTTTCTCCTGTTCAGAGGAGTTGTCACTGAATTTAATTTTAGAGTAGTTCCCTACTCCCACCTACCGTCTTACAGTATTTCAGGTCTCGGAGACCTCTCTTAAAAAGGTAATTATGTTCACATTTTTCATTCCTTGTCTCCTCTACCAAGTAAATCTATAAATATATCATTTAAAAACCAGTACAGTATAGGGGAATCATTATTTTTTATTTGTTAAATATTAACAGATATTCTGACATGTTCACTTTCTTCCCAAATTTATATGTTCTAACAATATCACTTACCGAAAAGTCACCTAGAAGAAGGTATAGAGGGATTAGAAATTGTTTGGCATTTTTTAGTCACTTTCTGCAAAACACAGACTAGATTACTGTCGTCATTAATAGAATCTCAATCGATGGGATTTGAGGTAGTCAGAATATTCTGTTACTTAAATAGTATTAGAAACAATTAATCTTACTTTTGCCGGTGTAAATTGGGGATGGGCCAGTTTATTTCTCTGCTGACAGAACCAGAGTGTCACAATATGTTTTCCGTTGCTTTTTAGGGGATACACACATGAAGAAAAGCAACACCCCCCTCCCCCCGCCTTTTTGTTTTTTTGGAATATCCTTGTAGAACTAACAGTTCCCAGCTGCACCGTTAAATATTTTTCTAAGAAGCATCTGATTTCAGTCTCTTAAAATCATCATGTTTCTTGAAAGGCTAGCAGAGACATGCTTCAAACTTATAATTCATCAAATTATTTTTAGATAAGGAATTAGAAGTATTATTTAAGGGCAGAGGTTAATAGCAAACTACTGGAAATGTTATGTTAGTCATGGGCAATTAATAAAAATAAGGACCCATCTTATAAGTATGGAGACACAGAAGTGACAATATGAGCAAAATATTTGTTGAATGAGTCAGGGCTCTTTTTCTGAAATATTTGTTAAACCAGCGTGAATGTGATTGTTTAGGAATTAGCCATCATTATTAGCCATTTTAAAAGAACTAATGATTTTCTTTTCCAAAGAACATCTGTGATCCACATGTTTTTTCACATATATCCAAGTGCTAACTGAACTCTGCATTAAAAAGTTTCTAAAGGAAGCTTTTCTTACATGAATTGTTCTTAATTTAACTTTTAGCAATTTTTAGTTACAAGCATTAAGTTTCTAAAAAAAATTTCCTTAGATGCTCAATGTCTAGCACTTAACTGCAAAAAAAAAAAAAAAAACAAAAAAAAACTTTTCTGTTTGAACCTTGTAACATCTCTTGAAAGATAAAGAAAATTGTAGTATGTGCTACGTTAGGGCGTGGGGGCCTGCCGGTTGCCGTAGCCGAAGGCTGCAGGCAAGGGGACACAGTGACACGGTTAATGTTCAGGCCTACAGGAGGGTGTATCTAAAACCTTCACAGCATCACAGCTTAGAGCGAAATGAAGAAATAACTTAGATGTAGGAAAATGTAAAGTATTTTCATGGCGCGTTCGATAGCAAGTATTCTCCAGTAAGAGCTAAATAACCACATCCAGGCACCCTATGCAAGTGGGTCTCAAATATTTCAAATATAGTTTCCTAGTTAATATCGCATTCACGTAAGTACAGCTGACATGTAACATATCATCATATGATTCTGGAAATAAACATGGAATTGCCATGGTTAGAAGAGAAGCATGTTCAACGACACTGTAGTCACCTGTTATTCTTTTAGGCAAATCTTCGGTTTACTGCCTGTGTTCATAGCCTCGAATTATGCGTTCAGTGGTATTGCAGGGGTGCGTGACTTCATGACCATCCCCATGCACGCATTCCTTTAATTAGAAGACCCGTTGAGTAGAGAGTCAAGGCTCTCTGAGAAAGCTTGGCAGGTATCATGGGGTTTAGCAGCGGTCACTCTTGGCCGGTTAGTAGCTGGGCCATGGGAAGGTAATGTATCAGTTCTCTCTAAAATCTCTCAAATAGGCCATTTTGGGGATGATGGGCCTTGCTTTTTCCCACTGTATATTGCAGTTGGAAAGAGAATTTTCTGTCCAGTGGTTCAGTTTGAGAAGAAAGAGAGGAAAGTCATTCCATTCTCACTCCAAAGGTGATAATACAAAAACAAAAGCCCTCCCCTTGGCTAGTTCTAAAAATCAGGTAATAAGGAAACTGTACTTTATTCATTCACATCCAAATAATTTAGTTGGAATTTTCAAGAAGCTCATTTGTCTTAGGCCAAGTTCCCTAAAGTGGCACCTAGGACTGGGAATCAGGGGCCCTTGATTTGGTAAGGGACCTGGAAGGAGCGAGGAGGATAGGGTCCAGTAAGAACATGGTCTCAGGTAAAGTCTGTATTGGTGGCGGAGATAGGGCCACCTCTAGAGAGTAAATTGAAGGGTAGATGAGTTGTCCCTTTGGGGTTCGGGGGCAGAGACTTTGTACCACTGGCTCAGCCAGCCATGGCCGCCCTGGTTGAGGGGGCCGGGGAGGACATGCAGTGACTGTCCAGGCATCTCTAGGTGAGATGGCCCCAAGTCAGTTCTCCAGAGAAGAGTGCGGCTGTAAGCTCTTAGGCAGCACAGCAGCTGGGGGTGGTGGCCTTGGCCGGTGAAGAGGGTCTGGATGGGGTGCCTCCCCTTCCCCTCCACTCCATTCCTTAGTGTCCATCATGGCAGCCAAGATGAAGAAGGTTTGAGATGGTGATTAGAAGATGCTAGACAGTGTACTCTGTTAGACCACTCAGTTTTTGAGAGATGATCTGAGGATCAACAGTTCAACTTTAGGAGGTATCAATAAGGTTCAGATTTTAGCATTCATTGGGCATATTATTCAGGAAATCTGATAAAATTATTGCCTGACATAGTGTATCATAGCGTATACTGCAGTAGGCAGAAAAGCAGACTCTGTGGTGTCTTGAGAATTCTTCCAATGCCTGGTCTAATCATCATGCTTTATTTTGGACAAAGTTCTTGCTCACACAGTTGCACCCATCCTTTCTCTCTCTTCCATAATGACACTCATACACACACACAAATATTTACACAGTTTCCTTTGTGATACAAAAAGTATGAACTTTGGAAGTCCCTTTAGAAAAATTATTCTAAAAATCTGTCCTGTCTCTTCTTAAATACCTTCAGGACCTCAGGTGGCCACTCATCAGATGGGAAAGTGGGCAGGACTGAAGCACATTCGACTTTGCTTCTCTCCTGTTCCACACATCACAAGAGTCCGTGGTAAATGAGTCTTGCCCTTGAAGTCTGAAAAATATTACCCTCCTTTAAGATGCAAGTCTGAACATTTATTGGAAACAGAGCCTGCCTCCTCAGTGGCCACAACTATTCTCTTAACAGGTTTAAAAAAAAATTTTTTTAAGCAGATTGGAGTGTTATAAGCTTATGAAAAAAAGTTAACTTCACAGGGTCTTCCCTCTTTAAGCTCCTAATGGAAATTGTCAGCCCTCGCCCTGCCCACCCCACCCGATAGGCATGAACTGACCTATCATTCCCTTGTCTCTAAGGGGTGGTTGTGTGAACTGTTACGTTGGAAAGAAGATCCCTCTCCAGAAAACAGGACCCTGTGGGAGAACCTCTCCATGATCCGAAGATTCCTCAGTCTTCCTCAGCCAGAACGTGATGCCATATATGAACAGGAGAGCAATGCGGTGCATCACCATGGCGACAGGCCGCCCCACATCATCCATGTTCCAGCAGAACAGATTCAGGTTCGTTTACCTTGGCCAATTCAATATAGCACTAAGTAAATAGAGCTTTAAACTTAGCAGGGATATTAGCGTTTCTCTGCTTCCCAGCAGTCTAAACACGGGCTTTTTAGCAAGAGATAGCAATACACTGCCGTCTTGCTCAGGGTGATGAAAGGAAAATTAACGCTTTCTCCAACATGTGTTTTGTGTTCCTCTCCCCACCCCCAAAGTGGCAGGAACCCCTTTTTACACTTCTTGTTCGGCAAGCGTGTCTTTGTTAGAACTGTGTTGTTTTGTGTATAAGAGCTTACATTTTTAAAAATCAGAATTTAAACACACCACCTTTTCTTTTTAAAATGAATACCTACACTGCCCCCGAGGAAAGGAATTACCACTGTTTTCTGTAGAGGAATTTTGTAGAATTACAATTTCATACCTTGGTCTCTTTCCAAAAGGAGGAGGGGAGGGAAACCTAACTGCAGTCTTGATTCCGACTCCTCAGCCCTTCCTGCCCCTTACAGTTACCTCCCTACACCCTCATGGAACACAGGTTGGAGGTGAGCTACATCTGCTTGTCTCTCCTTTAGGACCCCTTTCCCACCACCCTTGGGAAAGGAGAGTCTAGAAGCCCTTTCTTACCAGGCCTGCTGCCCCTCGTACCACGGCTTGGTGCTGCTGCTCAGGTGAGCAGGCACCAGTTACCTTTGCCAGCAGGAAATGGACACAGAGAAGGGGACACCGTGGCTTAAAGACCTGCTCTCTTGGTGAAGATATTCAAACTCTGAAAGGACATACTATCCATGGCAGTGGGGACCACTGTGCCAACAGACTCGGCCTTGTATGTAGCTTGTCCTGTCATGGGACTTCTCTCTAATGATCCACTGAGGAGATTCCCCTATGGATTTAGATACGAAAAGAGCTCTGAGATCAAGTAGTTACTGGTACTCTTATGGCCTTGACTGGTTAGGAAGTGTGTTGAAATTGAACTTGAGCTTTATAATTTATTAGCTTGCCCCTTTAAGGGAAAATGCCATTGCCATCCAGAGCCCTAAAATTCTACCACCTTTGGTGAATCACCTTCATTATTTCTGGGTATTACTGTGAAAAAAAAAACATATATAGCTAAAAACAATAGGAAAAAGATCTTTGAGTGTGTATTAAAGATAAATTGAAAAGAGAATCCCTTAGGATATCAAGTACTAAAATAATCGTGAAAGCCTGATAAACTTACTGTTTAGCAAAAACAAAAAAGAGAAAGATATACATTAAGTAATAAAAATAGGACTTGTTTGAAAATGTAAATCGTTTTTAATAAACTTGCCTCTTAGGGTGATACAAGGTAATAGGCACAGTATAAATGTTGCGATATTTTGCCGCCTACTCAGGATGATTTGCTTTGGTGATAAGAGTTACGGGGAGGGTACAGGTACGTGCGTGTGTCACACATTTCTGTGTAATTGTGTATGGAAATTACAGCACACGCACAGATACTAATTATGAAACAGTGTCTGTGTGCACTAAATTTAAACCCTAATCACATCCGAGTTTACTGTAGACAAAACAATTTGCTAGCCATTGTGTGGTGGATTGAACCTTTATTTTTCAGTAAGACAAAACTTGCAGTGTCAGCCTAGTGCGATTTGGTGAGACATTGTGTATTCAATCAGAACTGTCTGGCAGCAAATTCACGAATGTGGGAATCTCACATATCCTTTGGACTCATAAGAGATAATGCTGAAGAAGAGGAGAAGACTGTCCATACTATTTGTAATTTAATTAAAACTTTCTATTTTTGCTCCACAGATCAGCCACCCTAGGACAAGGGGCAGAACACACATTTACATTTCTTTCATGGTTTCGTACCTCACTTTCCTAAAATGCCTTTGAAATCCTTCTCCATCTTCCTTTTAAACCTTTGTTAATCACTTACGTCATAATTTGCTTTGCTACATTCACATTTGATGGGTAGCCTTCTGGTGAAGTTCCTGGTTCCCATTTTCAGAGCACTGAGTTTTCACTTGGGTGAGCTGGTGTGAAAATCCAGGTTAAGGAGCCTCCCCTGACCTCTGATATGGAAGCCTGGTAGACCCCCAACTCCCCCCACCAAATTCCTCCCTCCCTTCCCAGTTCTCATCATTTTGGGTTTTTTCCCCTTAATGCCATGGGCCGTTTAGCTGGCCTGTCTTTTGGGCCCAAGTCTTTTGTCTCCATCAAATTAGCTAGCCAGCCATGGGATCCCTAAGCACATGCTCGGTCAGTAGCTGGCTGCATGCGCGCCTGGGAGAACTCGGAGCTCTGACCGTCTGCCTGTTCCTTTCCAGCAGCAGCCCCAGCCGCAGCCGCAGCAGCCGGCTCCACCACCCCCGCAGCCCCAGGCGCAGCAGCCCGCAGGCCCCCGGCTCCCCCCGCGGCAGCCCACCGTGGCCGCGCCAGCCGAGGCCGAGGACGACAGCCGCCAGAAGACCCGGCCGCGAACAAAGATTTCTGTGGAGGCCCTGGGAATCCTCCAGAGTTTCATCCAAGACGTAGGCCTGTACCCGGATGAAGAGGCCATCCAGACTCTGTCCGCCCAGCTGGACCTTCCCAAGTACACCATCATCAAGTTCTTTCAGAACCAGCGGTATTATCTCAAGCACCACGGCAAACTGAAGGACAACTCCGGCCTAGAGGTGGATGTGGCCGAATACAAAGAAGAGGAGTTGCTTAAGGATTTAGAAGAGAGTGTCCAAGATAAAAACGCTAACACCCTTTTCTCGGTGAAACTAGAAGACGAGCTAGCAGTGGAAGGGAACACAGACGTTAACGCTGACTTGAAAGACTGAGATAAAAAGTATTATTTTCATTCAACAGTGCCACTGGTATTTGCCAACAAATGAAAATCCACCTGTATTTGCTCAGAAAACCTTTGTTGTTCGTGTTCGGCCAACGAATCTTCAGAAACTTGCACAAACAGGAAAGTTGAGAAAGGGTAATACAGACTGCAGTAAATGTTTTACTCTGTTTTACAAACTGCTGGCAGCCCCCGGTGAAGCATTGAGGATTGTTTGGTATGAAAAATTCAAATTTGTGTTCACGGGACGCACCAAGCCGTGTGCCCCGTTAGCATGATACCAGTGATTTTTTAAAATAATAATTATTATTCTGGAGCCTCAAACAAGCATTATAACTTCTGTGATTATCATTTCCTTCCTTTAATTATTTCTGTAACACTCCACACTGATCTTTGGAAACGCGCCCCTTATTTTAAAAAGAAAAAAAAAAAGAGTTTGTTACTCTATTGTATGTTACAAAAGAACTATAGACTGTGGAATGCAGTTTAAAGATGACATATGCCAACAAATGCCTTGTATTATATGGCACTGCCGTAATTCAAATTTGTTTTTATTTTGGAAATAAAAAGTTCACTGTAATTTTTTTCATTCTCATTGTTACATGATTTTTTTTAAAAAAAAAATGAAAAAATGTGAAACACAATTTAGTCCTCATTATTTATTTGTAGATCCTGCAGCATCATGTTGTAATTAATTTTTTGGAAGTTTCCGTTAAATGTAATATTGCTTCTCTTGTTACCATACTGATTCTTTTCTATTTATAAATGTATTTTGATGGGCAGTAAAACAAAGTGTCTTAAAAGTTTTAAATAGAGAAAATGTGCTTTACACAGTTGCCTATAAAAAGTGCTCTATGTTATCCAAGCAATTCATACTATAAGCTTCACTCTTATTGTTGTATGCAATTTTTACTATCATGCAAATAAGCTTAGGTAAATAAAACTAATAGATCACCTTAGAAAATTAT
This sequence comes from Desmodus rotundus, assembly GCF_022682495.2. Lineage (NCBI taxonomy): Eukaryota > Metazoa > Chordata > Mammalia > Chiroptera > Phyllostomidae > Desmodus > Desmodus rotundus. The sequence goes on along the minus strand of NC_071394.1, from coordinate 110,563,089 downwards.
GCAATTAATGTGAAAATAATTGATGTTTGCAATGTGTCTTCCTTTGGTTTACAATCAATTTTAAAGCTACATCTGTATAAAATTTCTGTATAAAGGTGTATTTCTTTTTTATGAGTTTATGGCTATGAAAACACCAGCTATTTTGTTACAGCTGGCTGTTTTTGTAAGTGTACCACAATTTTCTTTATGCAGAAATGTTCTGATTAGGAGTGGTTATTGACTGTAACTACACAATTAAAATTGTTTGTATGGTATGACACGGTAGGGTTTGTCTGCTTATGTGAAGTAACCTGAAAGAGTCAGAGACGGCCCTCTCGGTTAGGCGCATGTTACTGCCTTCTTGATATTTTCCTGATTTTAAAAAGAGCAATTGAAAAGTCACTCAAAACCCTGGAAGTTCAAGTCACAAACACATGCTCATTTTTCAAGTATAACTAGTGAAGATGATAACCTGTTTTAGGTTAACATTTTGCTTAATAAACAGATAGCAGGATGGTCTAAAGACTGGCCAAAAAACCCCATAAATCCAGTCTCTGGCAGTTACGTACTTAGGATGGATTCATCCGCATTTACTTTACGATACTTCAGTTATGTCAACACTTTTTTAAAGCTAATGCACAGATATTTTTAAAGGCCACTAATAGTAACATAAAATAAGTACGGAAAAATGGGCCTTCTGTATAAAAACTCCTTAATAATTAGCAGTGTATTTTTTTAAAGTTATAAATGGAATATAAGTAACTCCGTTCATTTTGTTGTGTATGTCATAACTGTAAGAACCACATGAAGAAAAGAAGAACACACCTTGAATTTAAACACAGTCTTCAAGATAGAAAATTAGGTGTGCTAATGGTCATAGGATTGAGGCCAGGGTTGCAGTTTTTGATTTTTTTTATAATTATATTTTGTTGCTTCCTGTTTTGAAAGGGTTCCTAGATATTAGTTAATAGGTGTGTCCGGGTTCCTTAAAACCTGGTTCTGAAATGGTCCATTCTTCTCCCGTCACCCTAGGCCCTGATAAGCTCATGGGTAGGCAACTGGGTTGCTTTCGTGTTGAACTTTTACGTAGGAAACTGAACCTGTATCATGGAAAACTCCCATGATACCATTTTAAAAAGTACCGTTTACCTTTGAAGCGTGGCTGAACTACTCTGAAAGCAGCTGGTTGCTGCAAACTTAAAATTGACTGAAAACTTTTCAATTCTTAAGTGAGAAAACTTTTAAACATTCTTGCTCACTAGACTTTAGAAAGCATTTAAGCAAAAGGAGTTGAATTAAAATAGAAGTTAGATTTCATGTATTAAAAAACAAATAGAAACTAGTATGCCATGAAGTTTTTAAGAAAACTATCTTCCTCTTTCTTTTCTCTGAGTTTTAGGAAAAACCTAGAGCAGAGAGACTGTTTTTTTAACCAGCCCAACACTTAAGGTGTCAGAGGTATGAAATTTAATATTTTAATGGGAGGAAAAAACGGGTTGCAAAACAAGATTTTCCCATTCCCAATAATCTAACTTTTGAAATAACATTTTCAGTGAATTGGTGAGTGTGTGTAAGAAATCAACAACAAAATTCTTACTTAGGTTCTTTAACTTAAGCACCGTAATTTTGCTAACATGGTATATTAAACAAAACAAAACAAAAAAGCATGTCAAACACTCAAGGTGATGATGGAGCGAGTGAAATTGTTTTCAGGAAAGATGGCACATTTTCAAAAAGATTTGTCTGGGTGACCTTCCACCTTGCTTCCCCCACGTCCTTGATTGCACAGACCAGGCCTCTTGTTGCCGGTGGCTATGGCAAATTCCTTGAACAAGCTTCATTGTGTCCAAGTTGATCAGAGACTTTTTAAAAGCGGGGCGTGATAGAGCGCTTCGTGCTGTTAAGACCTTAGCAGAGTCAGGTAGTTTACGGGTAATATTCCACCTTGTACATCTGAATCTGTCATGGATTCCTTCCCTCAGCACTTTGCCACTAATTTGTATTACACTCTGTGGCCATATAATACTTGCACATTATGCAAAAAATAATGTTGATAGTATCTCCTTGGCACAAAATATGCAGAGTTGACACATAACCTTTGAAAACCAAGGTAACTAGTGTAATATGTATGTGTGCCCTAGCTGTGTGGCACTTGGTTACAAAGTCTGTACATATTATGTACAAAATGTGTATAGCTTAACATTTAGTCCTAATGAGCTTAAACGAAGTGTGTTTTCCACGTAGTGATATCTATATCTGTGCTTATCTAAAATACATGAGTAGAAAACATTTTCAAATGGTTCAAGATCGAGTAAAAAATGACAATCCCATACATTCCATTATTAAATCCTGCCCTATTCCCTGTTGTGATCAGCTGATATTAAGGTCCTTGATTGTCACAATAATACCAATAAATGACGTATTCTGAACTGCCTGGTGATATTTTCAGAAAAGAGCAATTAAAATGTATATACCCTAATAAATAGCCTATAGAAATAGGACTATTGTGTTAAAACAAGTCGGAAATTTGCATGATAGTGTGGAAACCAATGGAGTTCCAACAATATTATATCTAACATATGAGAAGATATTGATGCTATAATTTACCTTATAAATAAATATTTTTGACTTTTTAAGGGGACATATTATGAATTCGGTGTTTCTTCTGAGGCAATCCTTTTAATGTAAATACTACTTGCATGTCCTTTGGCAAAGGCTAAGCTACAATCTATTAACATACACGTTTTTGATAAAATATAAAGTACCCTTATTAAAGAAATGTGGAAGGTGTATGTCCATACTACTATACCTGTTTACAATACCAAATGTTAAATAAAAATAGTTTGGAATCACTGTTTAAAAGATGAGCGACATTTTTAAGCCTTTCTTACATTACCCTACTTATGTGAATCATATATTTCCAAATATAACTTTATCCAAATAATTCTACAACAATTCCATTATGGCTTCTTGCTTATACCAAGGTTGTGTGTTAAGTCACTTTCTTCCGTCTACTATTTTCAGCAGCTAATAGACCTACTGTGATCAAAGGCACATGACCTGGGCCCTGTTGTCTGTGATGAGGTGGTTGATAAGGGAATGCACTAGAGCAGTACGTTGTATTTGTTGCCTTGCAACATAAACCCTCGGGAAGGAAACTCTAAAGTGACCTATTCTGCAGTAAGTTAAATGTTAAGCATTATTTCTTTACTGCCAGTTGAAGTTACTGTTATCAAATATTTGCTTTTTATGGTATCCTCATAAGCTCATTCCAGTGGCAGTCTCTAATTCATGCCCTTGGGCCCACAAAAGAAATGATGTTTCCTGGGCTGCTCTGATTTGCCCCTCCCAACAGAGCTAACAGGACCTGTTAGACAAGGTTCAGATATTTAAATGTGTCCATTAGTTCGGTGAGGCTGTGGCAATGTGATGCAAAACGAGCCTTCGCCCAGAGCACAGCTTGTCCAACACCATCTTCTTGTGGGGATGGGTTTCAACTACTCCACCTTTGTTCCCAACTTTAATTTCCAAATACTTGTTTTTCCATCTCGTGCAAAGGCTTCCTACCTTCTGAGGCCACTTTCTAACATCCTCCTCAAATATGCTTAAAGTGGTAACAGCAACAGCATGTGTTGAATGCTTCATTTTACAAGGCAGTGCCGCAAACATACCTCCATTCCACTATAAGGCATGTCAGGCAGGCACTGAGAATTCCCCCTTCAGAAACGAGGCAGGGGCAACTCGGGGTAATTGATTTGTTCTGCCACCCTGCTACAATGCTCTTAAAACCAAGTCTTCTGTCTACAAATGTCTATCTCTACTTTCTCCTTTAAAAAAACTTTTCAAAATGCAGAAAATATAGGAAAAATTAATTGCAATTCACAATTTTCAGAAATATAACATGCATTTTGCTAATATAAAAAGTTCATTACTAAAGTAAATGAAATCAAGTGTATGAAATATTAACCCCAAAACTCTGTCATCCTTGTGTGAGATCCGTATCGCCAAATTAAAAAAAAAAAACCCTACACTTTATTATAGCAATTTTCAAATACACATGAAAAACTAGAGAGAATAGAATAATGAACTCCCAAGGATTCATTACCCAGTTTGAAATATTTTTCTGTTAATAAATACTTTGTAAAATTTGTTAAAATTAAGATGAGACTTCTGTGAAAATATACAAACTGTTCCATGGCATAATCTTACTTTTTACAAAGTAATGAATTTTCTGATTCCTAGAAAAAATTACTAACACCTGAAGTTTTTCCCAGTACCCTCTGGGAATTTTCAAAAAGCCAATTTTAGAAGAAGAACCTGTAAGAGTTCCACAAATATTTGTAACATAAAAAAAGACAAACCAGCCTCTCTTTATTTATAAACAATACGTGCTTTCATATCATTGTTTAAACTAAAGTACATAATTTTCAGTTATGCATAATAAAATATGTAATTAAGCAACATTCCATGGTGGATTAAAGAATTAAAAGCTTCAGGTGCAGAAAAGAATTTGTTGGCATTTTCTTTTTCAAGGTGGTATTTTGAGGTGTTACTTTTCATTTTCCTTTGACATCTTATACAAAAATAAATAGACAGAAACAGGTGAGAAGCTGCGAAATGAAGGTTTGGCTCTACTACAATAAACCTGAAGAATAGAGCTAGGCAGAATATTTGCAACATGCCCACAAAGGCTAAATTAAAAAGGACAGAAATCTTTTTAACTCGGGTGGCAGGGAGGAAAACTTAAAACGTGTGTATGCTTCAAGAAATAGGAAAAACGAATAGTTAACGGCATTCAGCTATGCTCATATTTTAAACAATGTTAAATTAAATCACACTCCAATTGATACAATCCAGGAAACTTACTGTATTTTTTCAGTGAATAACTACATGTAATTAATAATTCTGTACTAGAAATTTCAAAGTTCATAGAGATATTTGCAAGTATTTCTTGTCAGTCTATGGCTTATTTTTTTTTCATTCCCTTAACAGTGTCCTTTAAAGAACAGAAAGAAGTTCTGTTTTGGGGAAATCCAATTTAACATGTTTTTTCTTCTAAAGGTCTGCTTTCAGTGTTGTGCCTAAGAAATATTTGCCTAATCCAAGGTCACAAAATTTTTTCTCCTGTCTTTTCTTTTGGAAGTTTTATAGCTTTAGGATATATATTTAAATCCATGATCCATTTTGAGTTACTTTTTTGTATATGGTACAATGTATCAAGGTATACAGATCAAAATATTTTTCCTTTTTTCTGTTTTTTGCATATATATTTCCCATTCTTCCAGCATCATGTGTTTAAGACTTTTCTGTCTCCATTGAACTGCCTTTGCATCTTTGCCAAAAATCAGTTGACCTTGTATATGTGTGCGTGACACTTGTTTTGGTGTGTTGCTCTTCCCACCACGACCACACAGTCTTAAGTACTACACTTCATGAGTCTACAGGTAACCTACGTCTTCAAACTTTATCATTCTTCCTCAAAGTTGTTTTGTTGCTTCTGGGTCTTTTCATCTCCCTATGAATTTTAGACTCAGCTCATCATTTTGTACAAAAAAAAATCTGCTGGATTTTGATTGGGATTGCTTAAACTGTGTAGATCATTTGGGGAAGAACTGGCATTTTAACAATACTGAGTCCAGTTCATGAACACACTCTATCTCTTTTATTTAGGTCTGCTTTCATTTCTCTTAGCAATGTTTTACAGTTTTCAGTGTACAGGTCTAGCGCATGTGGGTCTCATTTATCCCTAAATTATTTCATACTTTTGATTCCATTGCACATACTTTTAAAATTTTTGATTTCCAAATGTTTTCTTCTAGTATATAGAAATATGATTGATTTTTTTGTGTATTGATCTTTTACCCTGCAACCTCGCCTAAACTCACAATAGTTCGAGTAGTTTTGTAGAAATTCTACATAGACGACCATGTCATCTACAAGTAGTTTTATTTCTTTTTTAAATGTGCCTTCTTTATTTATTTATTTTCTAGAATGTCCAATACAATGTTAAATAGAAACGGTGAGAGCAGATATCCTTGCCTTGTTCCTGAACTTACATGTTAGCGCTGTTCTAAATACTTTACCATACAAATCATTTAACCCAACTAACCGCCACAGAAGAGAGATGCATTATTATTATTTTACTTTTGGCAATTAAACTAGGCACAGAGGGTTTATGTAACTGGCCTCAGTGGATATGTCTCCCAACAACTCTTTGACCTCTCAAGATGCAGCCATAGTTTTTGCCTTGGCATGCATTGCTTTATCCTTATTTGCCACAAGGGTCAAGGAAGAGAACGGTGCTAAAGAATAAAACAAAGGGAAGCAGAGAAGGGAGCCAGAAGAAAGAACAGGGACCCAGGAAGAGAAGGATGATGTCAGGAGGAAATGGGAAGTCTGGCTGGTAAGTGACATTACTCAAACAGGAAGCATGCCTTCTACATATATTTATATGATGAGTAAACACAAGAACAAAAGAAGACCACATAGCAAACTGACCTCTTTAAGGTTCTGGAAACACTGTCTATTTTTAAGTTTTAAGTATGAGGGTAAGTGCCCTAATTTAGAAAAAGAAAAAAATATATATATAACAGTATATATATGTCTATATATAACAGTAGAAAGGGACCAAATGACATCATCAATGTCTTAGATCAGAGATTGGCAAACTATGATCCATGGGCCAAATCTAGTCTGCTACATGTGTTGTAAATGAAATTTTGTTGGAACACAGTCATGCCCATTCATTTACTTGTTCTCTATGACTGCTTTTTGGTGCAACAATAGAATTAGAGTGGATGTGAAAGAGACCATCTGGTGATCACGTCTAAAATATTCACCCTCTGGCACCTTTACAGGAAATGTTTGTCAACCTCTGCCCCAGAGGTTCACCATTACGCTGTGCCTAGGTTTGCGCAGGTAGAGAACTAAAGCAATTTCCTGGATAAATTGTGTCAAAACAAAATAATCATTTCAGTATTTTTCAGGAGAGTTGGAGCACATATTAACCAGAAAACTCTTTCATTCTCAATCCCATGTTTCATTTGATGTGTATGAAAAACCTAATTTGTTTATTCTACCAATTACTCATGGCCTACACAAGAGCATAATACCAGAGACCCTACACCCTGTTGCTCACTAATAACTATTCTATAAAGTTAGAAAATCATTGACTAGAAACTTCACCCCTTCTTGATAAACTCAAGAAGTGTTAATATTCTTGGCAAAATTGTTTTTGCACTAATTGCCGTATCCATCTGCTCTGTGAGATTGATTAGACTGAGAGAACATTTGTTCTCTACTAAAATCAATGCTTCCTGGCCCAGCAGAAAGCTAGATCTGTCTTATTTCCATCCTGAGAGGACACGCCACTGACAACTGTAAGCTTCTCCTTTGAGGACTGGAGATTAAATTGGCACTTGGTTTGATAGCCCTGTAGAAAACGATTCTATCTAGAGAGAGTTCTGTTGAAGTGAACTAAGACCACAGGGATTTTAATGATTCCTTCTTACATAAAGAACCTGCACTATTTCAGAAAAGCCGTTTCTGTAGACCCAGTGGTTGGATGCCAAACCCTGGAGAAACGTTTGACTGACCACTGGAGAGCCCAGGAAGAGCAAATGGCCCTCCCCTCATCTGTCTTAACTCTTAAGCTCTTGAAACCTGCAGAGACTGAGTAATGCTGTCAGTGTACCTAAGGGAAAGCAGATGCATAGCCTAATTCTGCCTGGATTGGACCCAATATTTTATTTAAATTAATCAATTCATTTATTTATTTATTTCTAAACATATACCTATCACAACAGCCTCTGAGTTAAAAAAAAAAAAAGAAAACGGGAAAAACATAAGAAAGAAAAACTTGTAATAAAATTTATCCAAAATATAGCAATAAGCTTTTGCTATTACAATTCTCCTCATGGACCTTATTGCAACACCATATTGGACAAGTATCCCAGAACCTGAGTATATGTATGTAGTACAGTGTCCTACATGAAATAAGCAACTTAATTTTACAAATCAGGGGGGAAGATACCTTTCTCTGCAAACCCACAAAATGAAATCTGAAGAGAATTTTATTCAACAAAATGCTATACTCTCTTTACTATGGCCCAGGTAGTGTGTGTTGAAAGCTACCATTGCAAGAGAGGTAAACTAGAGCAGGAGTCCCGGTATGCTTGTCTCTCCATAGGCATCTCGTACGTATGTACCGCTGAGTTTCCACTGGGCCAGAGGGAATTGAGGAAAAAGACACCACAATGAACTCCCCACCAGGAAGGCAAGCAATCCAATTAAAAAATGGGCAAATGACCTGAACAGACACTTCTCCAAGGAGGACATACAGAGGGCCCATAGACACATGAAAAAATGCTCAACATCCCTAGCCATTAGGGAGATACAAATTAAAACCACAATGAGATACAACTTCACACCAGTCAGAATGACCATCATTAATAAATCAACAAACAAGTGCTGGCGAGGTTGTGGAGAAAAGGGAACCCTAGTGCACTGTTGGTGGGAATGCACACTGGTGCAGCCACTGGGGAAAACAGTATGGAATTTCCTCAAAAAAACTAGACACAGAACTGCCTTTCAATCCAGTGACCCCACTGCTGGGACTATACCCTAAGAATCCTGATTCACCAATTCAAAAGAACCTATGCACCCCAATGTTCATAGCAGCGTTATTTACAATAGCCAAGTGCTGGAAACAGCCTAAGTGCCCATCAGTAAACGAGTGGATCAAAAAACTGTGGTACATTTACACAAGGGAATAGTACATAGGAGAAAGAAAAAAGGAACTCCTCCCTTTCACGACGGCATGGATGGAACTGGAGAGCATTATGCTAAGTGAAATAAGCCAGGCAGTGAAAGACAAATACCACATGATCTCATCTATAAGTGGAACCTAATCAACAAAACAAACAAATAAACAAAATAGAGACAGAGACTTGGAAATAAAGAACAAACTGACAGTGACCAGAGGGGATGGGGGACGGGGATAACGGGGCAAAGAAGGGGAAGGGCAAGCAAAGGAACATGAATAGAGGACTCATGGGCACAGACAATGGGGGAGGACTGACTGAGGGAGTGGTGGGTGCGGGGTAGGGGCAATGGGGAAAAAGGTGGGACAACTGTAACGAACAACAATAAAAAGAAAGAAACCAATGAAGGTAAAGTTTTTTATAATACCATATTTGTACATTTTGAAGGACTACAACTTCTGAGATTTTTGTTTTCTTACTTTTTGGTGGTAAAATCTCTCTTTGGGACCATTTGTAGTTTCCTGTCTTTGTGTGGTATAATAAATAGAAAGCAACCTTATTGAGACCACCTTCAAAAATGTTTGATTTTGTTTTGTCTTGCAAACCCATAAAATCCCACGCCTAAGAACTTCTGAATTGAACCAGCAGTTCTCACACCCTTTGGTCTCAGAACTTCTTTATGGCTGTGAAAATCACCGAGACTTCCACTTTCAGGAAAATGGAGGAGATACACTTTTCCTTAGTTCTGCTGCTAAGTACAACTAAAAGCCTTGGATATTATAACAAAACAAACACCGCAAGACTCTAAAAGGTGGTAAGATGAAGCAGACCAGCTAGGGACCTCAGGGCTTAAGAAACAACAGTGGTACATTCCCTTGGGTTTTTTTTATTGCCTCATACATCCTAAAACTTGGAGGTGAAGGCAGCAATCCTGAAATGTCAGTTGGCACAAACAAAAGAAGCCCCCCAAAGCCTGCTCTCATTAGCCAAGAGAAAAACAAAGCAAGGCACAATAATTTTAGGAAATAGCTGCCCTGATCCAGTCATACATCACAGAAAAAATGTTCTTTACCCCTCCCAGGGCAGCAAAACTGAGTGGTGAGCCTAGATTTCCACTCTCGAGAGACTATAACAGGGTGCCCCCGCCTCCCCAGAGGAGGGCTAGTGGACAGCCAATTCTTTCATCACTGACAAAGTGATCCAACATCCTTGAAATGGTGTCACATGAGAAGCAGTAATAAGGTATTCCTACTTCTCCCAGACAGGGAGGTATAACTGGAGTCCTAGTGGGGAGCTGGAACTCCCAAAACCCACCCTGCAACAATGAAGGGACCCCAACCAGATGTCAGTGAGAGCCAAGTAAGGAAGCTGGACTTGAACTCTCACCTGGCCGTTATCGGGACATATCCCCACTTCCCTTGCCAGAGCAGTGTCAGAGAAAGTCAGTTAAAACAGAGATTTTAAATAAGATCCAGAGTCTCATAACATAATACCCCAAATATCCAGATTTCAGTGAAAAAGATACACAAAACAACCAAAACAAAACAAACAAAAATTCTGAATCATACCCCAAACCAGGAAAATCTCAAACTGGATGTAAAGAAAAACAATCTCTAGATACACACACTGAAACCACACACGTTAGAATTGTCCAAAAAAGTTTTAAAAGCAGTCATAACATGCTTCAATAGGCAACTACAAACATGTTTGGAACAAATGAAGAAATAGAAACTTTAAACAAAGGCACAGAACATATAAACAAGAACCAAACAGAATGTTAGAACTGAAAAGCACAAAACTGAAATTAAAAAAACTGAAGCAGCTAAATGGAGGAGAAAGAAGGCAAGGCTGTAAAAGTAACTGAAATAGCGTCTGAAAACTTCCCAAATTTAGCAAAAGACATAAATCCACAGACTCGGTAAGCTGAGAAAATCCCAAATATGATAAACCCAAGGAAATCTACTTCAAGACACATTGTAACCAAAGTTCTAAAAATTAAAGACAAATTATCTTGAAAACAGCAAGAAAGAAACACCACCTGACATGGGAGAAAACGTTCTGAAAAACAGCAGATTTCTCATCAGAAACCTTGAAGACCAAAAGAAGAGGCACGATATTTTTTGAATACCTTCATGAATCACTTCCCAATGGGTATGTGTTTTAAGGAACGTCCTGAGGCGATTCTGTCCTTGTGTGAACATCAGAGAGTGCACTTCCACAAACCCACATGGGATAGCCCGCTACACACCGATGCTGTATGGCACAGCCTATCGGTCCAAGGCTATCAACCTGTACAGCATGTTACTGTGCTGAACACTGCAGACAATTGTTACACAATGCTAAGTATTTGTACATCTGCATATCCAAACACAGAAAAGGTACAGTAAAAAAAAAAAAAAACAGTATAAAAGACAAAAACTGGCACACCTGCATAAGGCAATTACTAAGAATGGAACTTGCAGGACCAGAAGTTGCTCTGGGGAAGTCAGGGAGTGAGCGGTGAACGAATGTGAAGGCCTAGGACGCTATGGTCCGCTACTGTAGACTGTGTAAACCTGGTACACTTCGGCTACACTAAGTTTATTAAAAATATTCTTCTTCCTTCAATAATAAATTTATCTTAGTTTATTGTAACTTGACTGTATAAACTTCAAATTTTTTTAAACTTTCCAACTCTTTTGTAATAACACTTAGTTTAAAACACATTTTACATCTATATAAAACATTTATTTCTTTATATCCTCATTATATAAGACTTTTATTTTTAAATTTTATTGTTCCAACTTTGTGTACTTTTTTTTGTTTTAAGACAAGCACATATTAGCCTAGGCCTACACATAGACTGAGGAGGGGCTATGAAGGCAGGTGTCATGTCTGTAAAGGGGATCACGAGGGCCCTTTGTGGTGAGGGAAATGCTCTGCACCTTGATGGTATCAATGGCAAAGTCCTTTGTGATATTGTGTTAAGAGTTTTTAAGACATTACACTGGGAAAAAAACTGGGAAAAGCTCACATAGATCTCTCTGTATTATTTTGTACCACTGTATATGAATCTATAATTATCTTAATAAGCTTAGTTAAAAATAAATTACTGAGTTAAAAACACAGAACTACCATATGACCTAGTAATGCCCCTTCTGGGTATAAATCCAAAAGAATTGAAAGCAAGGTGTTGAAAAGCTGTTCTCACGCTTATGTTTGAAGCAGCACTACTCACAATAGCCCAGAGGTTGCAGCAACCCAAATCTCTACTGATGGGGGAACGGCTAAACCAAATGAGGTGTACATATATACAGTGGAATATTATATTCAGCCTTAAAAAGGAACGGAATCCTGTCACATGCTACGACATGGATGAACCTGGAGAACATTGTGTTAAGTGAAATAAACAGTTGCAAAAAGACAAGTAGTATATGATCCCACTTATATGATGTACCTTCAGTAGTCAAATTTACAGGAACAGAAAATAATATGGTGTTGTCAGGGCTGGGAGAAGGGGGAAAAAGGAGAGGTGTTGTTTGGTACAGGGTTTCCACCATGCGCGATGACAAGAGTCCTGGAGTGTATTCAACAACAATGTAAATACACTTAACACTACTGACTATATATACACTTAAAATGGTTAAGGTGGTAAATGTTATGTTTTTTACCAGAATGAAAAATGGAAAAAAACAAAACTAAATTGTTGAGGATTCTAAAGAGCTTCCGTTTATGTAGATTTTATCTATTAATACTTATCATATTTGACATTAAAACTGAAAAAAATTTGAAATATGTATTTATAAAATTTTAAGTGATAATTAAATAAGTCATCACCTGTTAAAATAAATAACATTTTTAAATAAAAATTACCATATATTTAAAAGTAGTGAGAATAGTAGCATTGTGTTGTATTTTGTGCACCTCTATAGTATCGGCCTCCTCAGAAGACAGCTGGATTCTCATATCTGCTTCTATACTGAATCTGTTGCCATGTTACACATCTTGTAGACGGGAAAACTGCACTGCAGCCCTGGCTGGTGTGGCTCAGTGGATTGAGCACTGGCCTGCAAACCAAAGCCAGTTGCCAGTTCGATTCCTAGTCAGGGCACATGTCTGGGTTGCAGACCGGGTCCTCGGTGGGAGGGTGCACGAGAGGCAACCACACATGAATGTTTCTCTCCCTCTCTTTCTCCCTCCCTTCCCCTCTGTCTAAAAATAAAACGACTGCCCTGCACACGCATGAGTAAATAAATAAAATAATGATAACTATTATTAACCTAGTTTCAACCTTGCAGACCTCTTAAAATGTGGCAGGGACTCCCACAGGTTTCCAGATCAACCTTGAGAAGCACTAGCCAACCAGTGAGGGCTTTGTGATAGACTGAGATATTGGCTGTATTCTTGACTTTCATGTGACAGGGTTTATATCCACACTCTTACCATGGCCAACGACATTTTCCCGCCCCCTTATTTTGGGCATGGCCATGTAACTTGCTTTTGCCCGTGGAATGTTAATTTCCTTGAGGCGAGCAGAGGCTTTAAATGTCTTGGGTAGCTTCTTGCTCTTCAACTGGAGAGCCACAACAGACACTCGGAGCAGACCTGGGTCCAGCTCACAGCGAGAATCCAAGTTCCGACAAGTGCTCAGACTGAAGGAGAGCCCAGCCGAGCCTACATCAGGCCAGCAGATTCTCCACTGCAAATGCAGACTCATGACATGAGAATGAATATTTATTGTCGAATGCCACTGAGTCCTTGACACTGTAATTATGGCTGACTAGTTATCCGGCCGGGTGAATAAAAAGAAACATGTAAAAAAGCAATTATTCAGTTAAGAGGAAGGGAAAACTAATGGGAAATCTTTTTCAAAGGATTGCGATCCTGAATCTTGTCTACCAGGAATCTCGTCTTGAGGAAAATCAGAACAAAAGATAATTCGTTAAAAACACAGCCCAGTGTGTTTAAAGACAAACTCTTTGGTGAAAGAAGCTATGAAACATTACTGAAGGAGGTCCAGGAAGGAAGAGCTCTCTCTGCTTACACGGGGATTCTTTCGTAACAGGTGGCTTCATGGCTCAAGGTTGACAATCTTGCACATCAGCCCAGGAAGAGGAGCCTGAATAGCAAAGGCTGGGAAAGAGGGAAAGAGATGAGATTTGCAGTGTCTTAGTGTATTCTCGCTAATGTTCTATTTGTTGTGTTTTCTTTTTATGTACCTACATTTTAAAATTTATCCAACAAATATGTATTCAATATATATAATTTTTAATTTGGGGGGTTTCCATGAAGGCAGACCCTAGAACATAGACTTGGGTGCCAGTACTATATTGGGGGCAAGAGTGAAGGAAGTTGGTGTAGTGAGACAGAGAAGGGAAGAAAGCCAATGAGGTGTGTGTGAATCAGTAGATTACGAGGAAGCAACGGGGGCTGAATCCCACTAGAGACTCAGAGGAACCATGGCGAATGAAACTCAGAATTGCCCCCTAAGGGATGGAAGGCTATTTATCCACTGATTCCAACCTCCTGTTGGTGCCAAGTAGCCTTTGGGTTTCTCAAATCTCCCTCACTGGTAGTTACTCTTAACATAACTGATTTTGACAAAGAGTTTTCAAATACGGCAGAAAATCCCAGGCCTACTAGAAATGTGACTGGGGTGGAACAGGCCAACTGAACATTTTCCAGATAACTGCTTACCCGGGAGCATTAATAGTCCACATATTGATTAAGACCTTGGCTCTCACGACGTATGTGGTCCAGAGAGGAATGCCCTTGGTGCTCTTTGAAAATGAAGATGCCTAAATATGGGAGAGAGACTCTGTCCACAAATTGCCAGGGGATTCATTCGCACTGAAATGTCAGAACTTGGATCGGGAAGCCACAGCCCCTGAAGTAAGATTCTGTTAACAGGGAAAGTATGGCACATTGGAGAAAAATTGTTTCCACCCTTGAAAATGCCATATTAGAAGCTACTAATATTCAGATTGAAGGCTCTACCCTGCATATTGCTATGTCTTCCATACTGTGCTGTGGCCCGCTCCATAGCTGCACGGGGCTTTGGAACAGTGTGCAGGCACAAGCTAAGCAGGAGACATGGATCATCACATAAACTTCTGCATTGCTTCATTTCTCCTGTCTTCAAACAATTCTATTCACGTTCATTGAAGGCAGATATCTTTTTGGGGAGCTGAGAAAGCTCAATGGATAACGTAAAAACCGAAGAAACAGTGATTAAGGGAGTATTCACTGTTTTTTTAAAAAGTTGGTACTAAATGTCCTGGCCATCTTACTCCTAGATATTCACCCATGGGAAATGAAAACACACAAAGACACATACACAAATGTTCACAGCAGCTTTATTCATAGTAGCCCTAAGCTTTAAACAAACTGAATGGCCATCGGCCGGTAAACTGATGAACACATTGTGGCCCATCTATACTATGGAATACTACTCAGGAATAAAAAGGAATGGATTACTGATATATACTACAATGTGGAGGAATCACAAAAACATTATACTGAATGAAAGAAGCCAGACCCCAAAGAGTATATACTATACGGTTCGATTTATAGGTAACTTTGCAATGGGCAAAATCAACCTGTAGTGACAGAAAGCACATTAGTGGTTACCTGCGGCAGCAGTTTGGGAAAAATTGAGTATAACAGACATGAGGGAATCTTTCATGGTGATGACAGTATTCTATCAGCTGTGGTGGGCGCCTTGCACAACATTTGGTCCACACCAAAGGTTCCTTGATATTTGGTCCTGTACCGAAGCATCCATGGTCAGGTGCATCTACCAAACCCTACGTGCCATTGCCAGCTAAGCTACTGAGATATGAAGGATTATTATTGGTAATCTAGCCTCACGCAATTACTGGACCAATAAAACATGACATTATTTTTTATGTATTAATCCTATAAACCAAAAGCATAAACAAACATTATGGACTATCTGAACCCAGGATGTTGTCTAAGCATGAGCGTTTTGGACAGAACCAAATTTCAAGGACCTTTGGGCATGCACCAAATGTCTTCATGGGCATTTTGAACCAAATGTCCACTAATCAGTAAGTAAACTTATAAATAAATGTGTCAAAACTCATTGACATTGTTCCACTTTAATGGGTACCTTTTAATTTACGTACATTATATCTCATTAATGTTGAGTAAAAAACAAGACAACCACTGCTCTTTACTGCCTTCTACCAACCATAGGCTTAGAATTCTCTCCCTCTCCCCCCACCCCCTGTCTCTTTCTCTGTCTCTCCCCACCCTCCTTTCTCCCCTTCTCCCCCTCCCCCCTCTCTCCTCCTTGTTCTCCGTCTTCTTCTCCTCTCTCTCCCCCCCTTCTTTTTTAATCCAACTCAAATGCCCCTCAAGCTGCAGGCGGTTTCACTAATTTGGGGGAAACAAGGAACTCTATATTCCCCCGTCAACATGCCGGAGTACGAAAAAGGGGCTGACAGCATGCTGGAACTATTTGGAGTCAGTGTAATAAAAATATATGCAGTCAGCTGGCCGAAGGCATAAATTAGATCTGTACATGTATTTCTGAAACGAGATCAAACTTAATATAAAAAATGGTGGACAGACTCCCTGTAGCGGCACTGTTGGCAGAAGGCAAGGCTCTCAGTGTCCAAAAACTGCGGGGGAAGAGAAATGTCTTGGAGGCCAAAGTATTTATTGCCATCGATGACTACGCTCTTTGGGCCATCCTAATGGAAAAGACAAAAGAAGTACAGCCCTTCCTGTTAATATCAGATTTGGGCTCACCACCAGGAGGACAGAAAATGAAAGGGGAAGGATTTCCCTTCTGGGACAGTAGGGCTGAAAGTATGATGTTTTACCTCTTGCTTTATGTGGTTTTAATGTTTGGCATAAACATAAATTTTATTTGGATCAGTGAAGAACTACTCCTTCCGTGAGAAAAACCTCTGCTTGCTTCATTGTGACAATAGTCTTCCTTCCTGCCTTCCTTCATTTACTTATTTAACCAGAGAGATCAGGGCTCTTCCAAAAGACAACCCATTAAACAGCTAAAACTGCAAAGAAATGTATTGATATCATTGAAAATAGAAATTAAACTAATATCAACTTAAAACTTTCAAACAAGTTATATATGAAGGTGCAAACTAACACTTACCTACCTACAGCTGACTAAGCAAAAGGGGCCACTGAGTTTGTCTCAGCATGTCCACATGGGCACGCAAGTCAATTAGCCGTTGCAGACAGGACAAACTATAAATATGAGGCATAACAACAAGGTCAGTATTTTTCTTTTCTAGTTCAGCGGACAAAGCCACATTGTGGGGAAATGGTTTGGCCAAATGTCCCAAGGAAGTTGGCACAAGAGAGGTACACAAGCACGTGCACACAGCAGTTCCCTGCTCCGACCGGAGAATGGCCACGTCTTGAATCACTAGTCGCTGAAAGTTTGAAATGTCCACTTACTTATGTTAGCTGTATGCAACCAAACAATATCCGAAAGTTTGGTAGTGAAAGAGTGACCAGAAAAACTAGCAGAATGACATTACAACTGGCTTCACACAGAGAGGAAACTTAATTCTGTGCAAAAATTACTTTTTATTTGTAAAAACATGGTGACAAATCTTATTTTGAGAGATAAAAGGCTAATGTTATCACCCTAATAGGACTGTTTTCATTTCGTGCATTTAATGTTGATCCATAACAATATTTATTTACATTATTGAAGTCGTACTTATAATTTTGTTTTATAATTTTGTCACTTACCAATAATTTTCATAAGGCCCTATAACTATTATATTTAAAGTATTTTTCGTAGTTGGAAATAGGCATGTAGATCATTTAATCAAGACTTTCTTAAAGTGTTTTATCTGCATTTTAATAGGAATTAACCTGAGAAAAAGATTCTGTGAGTAAATAAGTGAGTTGATCCGTGATAACGTTCACACAGACTTGAAGCATGGGCGCTGATAAGACATATGGTCCAAAGCTGTTTGATTGCAGGTCCCTTTTGAAAAGGAGCATCTCACAGAATTTGTGTTTCACATAATTTGTTCTTTACAAGACATTATTTAGATCAATTTCCCTACCAGAAAACCGAGGCCCAGAGACATTAATTAACACTCAACTTTACATTGTTAATTTATGACAGAATCCTGACCAGAATTTATCCAGAAATACAGCTTCTACCAAAATCTCCTTTACTCTTTTGGCTGAAATACACTCACAACACCACCCCAAATCTTCAGTTAATGACCGTTCCAGGAATAAATTCTACAACAGGGTATCTTTTCATTGAGTCAATGGTACAAAAGGAGACCCTTCTTTTCACCTTAGAGGAAAAACGAGGTGCTGAAGACTGATTGACAAACCCCAAGATGTGTATTGAATGAGTGATGGCTGCAGATCTAGAACCTGGTACAGATATTAGCAAAATTGATGCCTAAGTACACGTAGATGCATGCAAACTATTGATAGGTTCTGTACATTAGGAATAACGAAAAATGTAATTGAGAAGCTACACAGGAAAATTGAGGAACCCAATTCACACTTTTTGCTGTTATTTCTAAATGTCCTAAAATATAACTATTAAAAATCTCTGCAATAGACCATAACTCACAAGAAAAAGAACCTTGCGAAAGAATGGGTTTTACCTAGTCCTATAGTGCCTTAATTTTAATTCTGAGCCTCTACAAAATACCTGGTCTGCTTGCCAGAATTGGTTGATGAAATCCCACTGTATTATAAAGGAATGTATTCTTGGCATCGCATAGAGTTCTTTATTAAACATTCTACTAGCTCACATACTAAAGTTATTTAAGGGCTACTCTATTAGTAATGTCTTAGTTCAAAACACTGCATGCCACGCTTTGTCACCTAGACCATGAGGCAGACTTGCTTCTGCCCAGAGCTTCACAAAGTCCCTCTCGAAAGGAGTTCTGTCTGATTGCAGCCCTCCCATGTTTCACCCGGCAGACCCGGTCTCGCCCCAGGCGCTGGTCAGCCAGAGATGCTTCATCATCTCTGCCGGAACGCTCATCTCCACGCTGTATTTCTGGACTCTGCCCTCAACCAAGTCCTTCCCTTCTAAACTCATCTCAAAACGAAAGTCCCCACGAATATCAGTGATAGCTCTGATACTCGTGCTGGCTTGCGTGAGTGTTGTTCTCAACAGTTGCCACCTGGATCCTGAGTCAAGTCAGAAAAATAAACTTTTACCTTTATTAGAAAGCATCAGCCCTTGGAGGGATGAAAATCACACACACACACACACACACGCACACACGCACACACGGTTGCGTAAGTGTCGAGGGAGAGTGCGGAGGGCTGAGAAAGCTGGGATGAAGCCATCTGGAGCATTTGTATTGAAATAGCTGTTTCATGGATATTTATTGAGAGCAGTGCTGTGGACAACATAGGCTCTTCCATTGCTACTGAGAAATCACTTCCTTCTTGATTCCACATCCAAAAAAGTGCCTCAGTATCTTTTCATTTTGCTTTAAATAGAAAATTTTAAGATGTAGACCTGTACCTTCAGCTTTAAGGCTGCACTTAAAATCCGACCTTTGATGATCCCAGCTTTGAGCCATAGACTCTCTAAAAGAATGGAAATACGATGGCTGAGCAGCCATGGCCAGTTGAAAACTTTGATGATGTTGGTTAACTTCTCTGCCAAAAAAGTTCCTTTAAACAATCAGATATGATGCAGTCTTTCACATAAGTTATGAAGCCCCCATCAGTGGTGCTGGAATATTTTCAAGATTACAAACTGGTAATAATCCAAAACTTATTTCACATATTAAATCAGTGTATTAACATAACTTAGCATCTACTATGACTTTTTCTCTGCTTCTATGAAGTTACTACACTAATACACTAAATACACTAAAAGAAATACACAAAAAGTGAAAACAGGACCATGTAATATGGTAACTAATTTTCGTTTTCATTTGGGTATTTTCTTCAATGTAAACTGATACTGCAATTGCAGCTCCAAAGTCTCAATCCTGGTCAGTTTCTCTGCTTTGATTTCGATACCGACTCCAGTAGCCTTTGTAAAGACAGCAAGGGCTTTGTCAATGTAGATAAACAGCAAGTGAGGGTGCAGGAAATATCTCGGGGGCACAATCCACAAGGGATGGTGACTGGGTGATGTGCATAACGATGAAGAAAGGTAATTCCTCTATTTGCTGGGTTTGTTTTGCCTTGGAGGCCAGGTGGATTGTCATCCCATTTCCCAAGGTAAGCAAGAACAACAACAACAACACGATGGGAGACGAGGATGGTGGTTCTGGGCATCACAAATGAAGACGTCCCAGGTCTAGTGCAGGTGGGCTGCAAGAGAAGACAGACAGGTGATAGAAATACGGGACCAAGAACAGAATTAGGAGTCAAAATATTGAGCCAGGGTGTGGGAGTGTACTGATAAAAGAAGGGGCCTCACAGGAGACCCTTAAAGAACTTAGAGACCTCAGAATCAGGAAGAGAAAGCAAGCCTTGGCCATTGAAGAATGTTACGAAAGCAGGAGACAAAGTAGGAGAAAGTGGTGTGATGGAAGCTGACAGAGAAGAAAATTTTGAGCAAAGAGAAAAAGTCGATATTGTTGTTTTGACTGGCAGGCCTGATTCTCCTTGTGCCTTTCTTGCCTTGCGAGTACAATTAGTGACAGGTATCACCTATTTTCCACGTGAAACCAAAGTGTCCAGATCTCTCCTTTTCCTGCCCTGGGCATACACAGGCTCTAGGTTGGGCCAGTGAGGATGCTGTCTTTCAGAACTTAACAATTTTTAATGTAAATAGTTAAAAAGGCAGGGAACAGTTAGAGTAACTCGCCACAATGGCAGGGTGGACAAGACTAGACCTGGTATATGAATATGGTGGTAGTTCTTTCACCCAGTTTATTTGGGTGAAAGTTTCCTATCCATTTTTCCAATAAATTCACTTTTATTAAAGATGAATAGCTAACATAGAGGTAAATGTGTTATCCCTACAAAAACAAGGTAACCTATAATGGCTTCCCTGTATAGATAGATAAGTAAATAAAGTTTCAATAAAGTTAAAATCACCCAAGTTCATAGACAGTACTAGAGCTCACGTCTCTTAACAACTAGCCTAAGGCACTTTTCCCCCGTAAATTTTGTATTGAGGTAAAATACACATAAAATTTACCATCTTGAGGGTTTGCTAAGTGTATAGCTCAGTAGTGTTAAGGACACTCACACTGCTGAGCGACCAATCTCCAGATCTCTTCATCTTAGGCTAAGGTGCCTTTCACTGTACAATTGGTAGCACAGGCCATCAAACAAATCTACCTTCCCCGCCTTCCTTGCAGCTCAGCCTGGCCCACGGGATGCATGTGGATGTGACTTGTGCAGCCTCCGGGGTATATCCTTGATAGGAAAGAACACGTCCTTCTTTTCCTCTTTCCCACTAGAAATAAACACAGCTCACGGGTCGTGTTGATGAAGGTATTACATAGGAATGAAGGTGGACGAACCTGAAGGACACCCTGGCAACTTCGTTAAGCAGAGCTGCTGTGATGGCTCTATCACATGGTAAAAAATAAACCCTGTGCCATTTAAGCCCCTATTAGTTGAGGTGTTTGGGTTATGAAAGCTGACCCAATTGCACCTGATACAACCATACTAAACCTTATTGCTTTTCCTCTTCTCGAGTATCACAAGAAAAGGGTAAGGGCTTTACCTTATTTCCTTCTGAAATGTTGCACAGGCCAAGACTCACATTTAATATCCTTGGATCCAAAAGTCCAAGAATGACATTTAGTTTATCCTGTTAGCAAGGTCAAGTTGATAGAGACGCACATGCATATAATGCTACAGTTTAGTGCATGGGGAAGCTGGGAGAAACTCTATTTTGGGTAATGTGTTCGAAGTGAAACCTTTCTACTAAAATAGCTTACCAGGTAAATAAAGGGAGAAAATAATCATCTTTTTTATTCAAATTTATTTCTGGAAGATAAGTGTGTGCAGGAGAGGCAGGGGAAGAGCAACAACAATACTGCACAAACATTTTAACGTATTCTTACACGTGTGAGAACTAGGAATGTTCACTCGGGAGGTGGAGGTTCCACCAAGTGGTAAAATGCTGGATAAAGAATTCAGGAATGAATGTTTAGGATTTGTATTTAGCAAACTATGAAGAGGATTATACATGTTATCATTCTTGAAGTCTATAATTCTTATGAAATAGCCACTAGGTAAAGATGAATTATAAAGGTGTACACCTTCTTCTAGAGGCTTCATAGGTAGATAAATCAACCACGTACTACTTCAAATAATGACAGCAAAGCTACTTAATTTTTTCCCCAGTGAGGTCACTCAGTGTACTCAATATAGATGCCCAGAGCCTTAAAATTGCTTGTCTAAGACTCAGATAGGTTTGTGTACAAGTCCTGACTCCGTCATTTGATAGCGTAAAGTTTGAAGAAAGCTACCTATCTTTCTGATCCTCAGTTTCCTTGTGTGACGCTGCGTATTGTCGTACTTGCTATAGGGTGATTCACTAATTAGAGAATGCGTTTATTTAAAGCGCTTAGTATGTTAACAAGTACTTAGTAAATTGTGCCTGCTGCTATTATTTATTATTGTTGTTACTGTTTCCAAAGGATAACTTCATTATGCCAGCTTGATAGATGGGAGTCCCCTCTCCAATGTTTCTTCTTGACCCTGATGATTTCATGTAAGGTTTTGAATATGAATATTCAAATTTAAATTATAGAAGCTTTGATTTAAAATAAACATTTAAAGGAAAAAATGTAAAGGGAAATTCTCCTTGAATTAGAATTAGGATGAATTTTATTATAAGCAGTCGGGGGAAGAGAGAGAGAATGCAGCTCATATAGAAAATAAAGGAGTAAAAAAAATCATACATAAAAATGCATGAAACTAAGATGCATATTACTAGTGTGAAGTGTTATTATTAAAAGTATTACATTAACAAACATAGAGCAAATACTTTTAGAGATATAAAAAATAATATACAAAACACTATTTTACCAAATTACTTAACCTATGCAGTCACAAACAGATAATACAGGTAAAAAGCAAATAATGATATATGTCATCTAATATTATTTTTACAATTGAATAAAGTTAATGTTATATATGCATTAATCTTTAGACTTTTCCAAAAATACATTTTAGGAAACTATAGAACATTTGTAAAAAATGACGTGTCAAAAAAAAATCTTTACTGCTTCTGAAAAGCTAAATTTATATAGGCTCTGAATGTCAATACAAAGAAAATAGAAATTAGTACTTCAAGTTAAAATTTAAAAGCCAAACTACTCAAAAAAAAATTTTAATCAATTTTTATTTCAAAGGGGAAATAAAAGTAGAGTTACAAAAACATTTAGAAAACAGTGATGCCAGCACTATGCATTGTGGTCAAAGGTATACTCTGAGGAAAATTCATATACTTTCTTTTTAATTAAGAAATTATTTAAAAACACGAAGTAGATGTTCAACCCAAGGGAGAGGGAGATTTGCTGAGACCCTAAGTAGCTTTAATCGGATAACATTTACTTTGGTCAGATCATGCATATTCTGTATTTCTCATTTTAGGTTAAGATATGTTGAGGTAACCAAAGACTCACAAGTCATGTTGGTTTAAATGACAAAGATTTCTTTTGAAATTATTTTATATGCTCATCGTGAGTTGGCTGCAGGTCTGTTCCCTGACTCCCGTCTCCAGGGTGATGAGACGTGGACCTGAGGGAGGTGAATCATGCATGGCAGGGGGAAAGAGCACGGCAGGTTCTTAGGGGTTCTGTTCATAGTGGCATGTGGTTTCTGCTTACACACCACGACAAAAACTGACTTCAATAGAATGTGAATGTATCATTCAACCAGAGGGAAGAAGACAAATACTTTGAACAATAATACAATCTTACCATAGTCCTCAGTTCTGGTCACAAATATTTTCTTCCTTCCCTGCTGCCTGCAAAATACACCCAGCGCCCTTGAAGGAGAAACACCACAGTGTCCTCCAATCCGTGGGATACACCCCACACCAGATCTACACGTGCCTCCTTTAGATCTGGGGATGTGTGAACTAAAAAGGAGTCGGTGACAGGACAACCGCCACAAACACAGCCTTCTTCAAAGGGAATGAGTGGGAGGCTCCAGAGCAGCCACTGATCCGGAGAAATGCCAAGAGCCTGCTAGGTGCACACACCCAGGACCCTGACCTATGCCCTGGAAAAGTTTCTTTCAGTGGGTCCTGGTTCTGCCTCTGCAGTAGCTGCCCAGTGCATTATTCTCCATGGCTGATTGTTCTGTCTCGGAGAGATCTTTTCTTTTCCAGCTTTCCCCTTGGCTACATATCAATACCTTGAAAACACATCCTCCCTGGGGGCTGAGCAGCTCTCTTGACCTGCTTCTTGGCTGCAGAAACATGAAGGTCTGAGTATAATCTTCCTCAGGCGGGAGGGGGAGGAGGAGGGAACAGAACAGACTTTGTACAATAATACAATGTACCACACATACTTCACATTTGTTGAAACCTTCCATAGAAAAACAATTCCACTGGTTTGGGGCCGTGTTGGTTCCTTTTAGAACATATGTTTCACCTTCCAGGTCTTGGCTTTTTAAGGAGCTCACCACTGGCTTTAGAAAGAAGCACTTCGGGTTAACCAGTTTATTCTCGGGTAGGCCTGCATAGTTATACTGGCTTGACCTAGATCCAAATGCATCAGTAGCTCCTAGAAATTTATTCTCCATTTCTGTACCCGTCCATCAGGTCGGAAAGAAATGAA
The DNA here is from genome assembly GCF_022682495.2 of Desmodus rotundus. Classification (NCBI taxonomy): domain Eukaryota; kingdom Metazoa; phylum Chordata; class Mammalia; order Chiroptera; family Phyllostomidae; genus Desmodus; species Desmodus rotundus. The sequence goes on along the minus strand of NC_071394.1, from coordinate 110,538,605 downwards.
CTACATCAAGATGTGATGGCTCCTCCTGACTTGTTACAATGGCCCTGGAATATTCTACCTGCCCGGGAAAGGGGCTCCGATGGAGGTGCTGTAGTCTTTTCTTTAACTTACTCTCAGTCCTAAACCCCATCCTTCAAACTTAGGAAATATGAGTGATGGGTTTAGAATTTTAAAAAAGTATTTCCATTACATTATGGTTTTTCTTGAATGTCATTGTGAGTTGTTTCGTGGTTTTATGTTTCGATTTGATTCAAAAGTTACATTTTTTTCAAAATAGAACTAGATGCCTTTTTGACTATAAAAGTAATACATTCCCATTGTAAAAAAAAATTTAAACAATACAAAATTGACAAACCCTCACCTGGTCGCTTCACCTGATGAGAAGTAAGATTTCCTCGTGAATACCTCACATGTGTATGTATAATATTTAGTATGTTTTTAGTATAATCAATATTTCATTATATGACTGTGTGCCTTGCCACACTAGATTAGATATGGGGGGACATGGATTATACTTTAAATCTCTAGTACACAATATTTGGGAAATACTTTTACTAAAAGTTTATGTTTCTCTAAAATTCAAATTTAACTGGCTGTTCTCTATCTGCCATACCTACTAGACAGACTTCGCTGGCTAGGAAACTTCAGTAGCATGTGAAATCAACACATTTCAAAAAAGTAGGATGTTGCCCGAATGTCCATCATCTTTCTTGAGCCCGGCCCAGTAACAAATGACTGGCCGTGCACGGGGTGTCCGGCATCCCTACGCCCCACCAATCCCGACACTGTCTCAACAGGACTCACAAAGAGCAGTTATACATTAGACTAGCTATATATTGAAGTTATTTTGGGGGGCGTAATTTCCAGATTTTTCAAAGATATTAAAAAGGGGTAAGAGGTGAGCTTGTCTCTTTGCATGACCCGGAATTAATTTCTTTTAAAAATATATTTTCCTGGTTCACTCACTGCAGAAAACACAATTATGTTTCCTCTGCATACAATTTCCAAATGAAAGTAACATTACTGATAAGTGGATCTACCTCTGGGACTAGCAGGCAAATTCATCCAGGAGCTCAAAAAAGCGTTTGTGATTTATATGAGGTTTCCACATTCCTGCCTCAGTGGCAGCTGAGCGAATCAATTTCGCTACCCCCCAGAAAACATTTTTTAATAAGAGAAAAGCCATTTGATTTCAAAAAACTGAGTCTGAAGCTCATGCAAAAAGGTGAAAGAAATGTATTTCACGTTCTTCAACTTGGCCTATTTGTCAGTCTGAGAGTAGGTTCGAAGCAAAGGCTTTGTGTACTGCTGGTTTTCAGCTGGGAAAGTTGTGTATGAGCTATTGCTCCTCTCCCAGGTGAGAACAGGTGTACGCCACTTTAAATTTCCCGTGGATCTGATTGCATCATTTGTTATATTATCCAACATAATGACATGAAATACGTAAATAATAAAATGCCAGTTGCCTGCTGAAAATTTAAAGCAGCGGATCCTTTCTCTTCTGTTGGAAAGGCTGTTCTCTTTCCCTGCTGAAAAATGACGACCAAGCTGAAGGCAGCCTCAGGGGAAAACTGACTCCTCTGGCTGATAAAGTGAATACAAAAAGGAACAGCAGGACCTCACCCTTTCTGCACTCTACACCACTGCCATATCTTCCTGCACTTATCACATGCTTGAGGATGCAGATTAACTTTAAAGTATGCATTTCAATCTGAAGACTGTGAAAGGGAGTTTGTGCAAAGGTCAAATGCTCTGCTATAAAGAGAGTAAAAGGGGTCACAGCATTTTCTACTTTTTAAAAAACATAATTTTGCTTGTGTTTTTGTCCTAGCGCAAACTTGGTAGGTCAGTGTTTGCACGGGGTGGAATTCATAGCATGGGGAGAGAGAAGTGTGGCTGAATAGGTTGATTGAAGGCTTTCCCACAAATTTGGGAACCAAGGCAAAACTCTTCCAACCAATGCAAATCCTGATTGTCTTGCTACCTACGCTCTTTAAAAATCCAAGAATTTCCCCCCTGGACTTTGATAACATTATCAGCAGATTTCCAACTGCAGTATAAACAAAATGAAGCACATATTTTTTTATTCAGTTAGATCCAACACAGATGCACTTAACACCCATTCTGGAAGCTTTGTATGAGGTGCAAAGAATAAACACAGTTTCTGCTCCCAAGGGCTTTATGGTCTTTGGATGATTTTAATAGGAATTCAGCTTCAAATTTATATCGCAACCAAGAGATGAAACATAAACAAACCTTCATCAAATTACAATTCTTTACCTCTAAATTCCGTTTTGAAGAGATCAAAGGTGCCATTTTCAGCCAGTGTTCTTTGACCCCTGATGCAGGAGTGACAACTGAAGACTACGGAATGTCATTAGATGGAAGTACTGGGATCAGCATTGTAAGGGATGACTCAAGTGTATGGAATATGCGAAGAAATAACCCCTTCGTAAACTAATGTTTGTCCTAACTAATACTGTTGGGCTTCCAGTTCTGGACTGACAAAGACGAGATACACGAAATACATTCTGGGGCCCTGCAGGAGACGTAAACAGTGTGGAGAAGGACTTGACAGGGGATTTGGCCGTGGAGCAGTTGCTGGTGTGCTGGATGAGGAATGGATGCCAGCACCGCACACAGCTCTGAGACCTGCCAGCTCCAAGTATTATCTGCTTATGAATTAAGAATGCATTTTGATGGAGCTCTGCTAATTTGCCTAGAGGAATGACAGTAAGAGCTATGGGAATAGCAAAATCTCCCAGACTGGTGAGACACTGATAACCTCAACTACAGGTAAGTTGTAGTTACATATGTGTGTGAAAGGAAGAAATATATATTTATATGGTATTGTTTTGGGCAATGGTTTGGATGGTGTACCATCTGACTATATTTATTCATAGTTAACACTAGTCATTTGCAACAAAAATGAAAATGAGTTTTTGAGATACTTTTCAGGACTATCATGCTTTCTTAAGTCTGTTTTTCCTCTTTGTATATATTAGCATCACTTCTATGCTTTGTATGCTTCCCTTCACTTTCAACTTACTTTCTCTTGGACACGGAAGTGGAAATGTATTGCAAACTGATGATGAATTAAAAGTGTGAATCTGGATTAGTGAGATGTAAATGGCATTTTCCTTAAAATCGAAGTTACACAAAGTGATATATATAGTTATATATGGATGTGACTTACCTCACTCATGTGTATTTTTGAAGGCATAGATTTTACCTTAAACCTCTATGAACCTTCTGTATAGAGTGACTTGAGCACAGTAGATGCTTATTAAGCATTAATTGAATAAATAAGTAATTCTAGAAAAATGGGAGAGAATCATTCATGGGCCTGTTGCCTTCTATGTGTCTTCTATAGATTACAGATAGAAAAACTAAGGAACAAAAATATCAAAATTTGTGTGTTCATAACAAATAGTGCTTTCTAGTTTCAAACCTGCCCAATTAACTTTTTTTTTTATTATAACAGATCTCAACTATGCTACCAACACGGTGGAACATAACTCAAGTTTGTAGAGTGAGCTGTTCTTTTTCTCAAACTCTAGCTTCACTTGATCTTGGCCTTTTGATTCAAAGAGTTCACATTCCATGGTATAAGTAGAGATCTATAAAACTAGCTCTGATATGCTTGGCTGGCAGAGGCCAGATAGCTAAAAGGTAAAAGTTAAACCATGGTGTCTGGGGTCAAATGTTCATAGGTTTGAATCTCAGCTCTACTAATTGCTAGCAACTTGACCTGGGCTCACATTCCCTCCTTTCTAAATGAGGGAAATTCATTGTGAGAATTAAATTAATCATATAGAAGTATATGGCACATAGTAAGATGTTGTATATGATATTAAGTTACAGAATACTGGGGAAAGATGCAATCATTTTTCCTGATGAAAATTGAAAGTAAATTTAGAGCTAAGCTTTAAATGATGAGCAAGATATTTCTTTTGTTTTTTATTTTCTTTTATTTTTTTAAGATGCAGAAACAAGGGAATGATATTCCAGGGAGAAGAAATAGTATGAACAAAGGCACTGGGGTTAGAAAATGTATATGTTCAGGGACCAGAAGACCGAATGGTCCATATGGTCCATAGGTGACCCCAGGAGTATAGCAAAGAGGATATATGGGATGGACAGAAAGCCATTTAAAGCCACCAACTTGATCATAGCACAGGGGATGTGAGAACGTACCTCTTGACTACCAAGGAATGATTTCTTTAACAAATAACAATCTTCCTGAAACTAGAATTTAAATTTCCAGCAGTTTTCAGTATCTCTAAGGAAGTTTAAATGCAGTCTACATAAATTGCTGGGTAGAGGATCTTTATTCAACCCCTGAAAGCCAAGAGCCTACCTGTTCTGGGTGAATATTAAAGCCTTCTCAGCATGTGTTGACAATGAGGGCAGATGTTGCTGCCAATATTTTTAGACAGAATTCAGAGACCTGCTAAGAATTCTGAGCAGCTGAGCATTTCACTCTCCATATAGGCTATTAGTCATCTCACAGACGTATCTTTAAATGCCCCAGGATGAAGTTTGCTCATCTAGATCATGCAGTCCCAACATCAGCTGTTTGTGGATGGTTACTTAGTAACCATGACTTAAAGAAGTGCAGTAGGGTCCATTTAGAGTGGACCAGCCTATTTATAGACAGGAAGCCCAGAGCTACTGTCAGGCTTGGGGGAAATCATGGTTCTGCTTATGATGACTTCTAACTTTCCATTACATTCAGCCATGGGAACTAACAATTATACACTTTCAACTTTTCTTTTTGATTTACTGTTAGGAGTGCAATGGTTAGCTTAAAATGTTCTATAGCATGCAGGTGTTCAACAGCATATGACAGGCATACTTTCAATAAATATTTGTCGAATGAATTAATGAATGAAGTCAGCTGAACCATACTTTTGAATTGTTTCAGAATTGTAGAGTGTTGGTTGAAGCTGACACCTATGACCATGTTATTATTATATGGTAAAAAAAAGAAGCAAGATTATAGTTTTAGAAAGATGCATCAACGGGTGTCAGTTTCCTGACCTTGAGCTAGTAATTTAATGTCTCTTATTTCCTCTTTAGAAAAATACAGGGTTTGAACTCACTGATAATTAACGTCCCTTCTAGCTCCAAAACTCTATGATCCAAATTCTAGTTTGGATCAAACGGTCCCTTGTAACATTTGCCCAAAGTTGAATTATTTGTTTCACATTTAAAACACTGCAATCTATCTTAGATTTCTTTAAGAAAATAATGTTCCTTTTAATGGTTTGCTGCCTTCTTTGAATGTTTTTATTCTCTGCAACTATTGCTCTTTGGCCGTGTCTTTCTTGTCCTGGGTCATTTTTGATTCTGGTGCCTCCTGAGCATCCTAGCCGGGCATCCTGAGAGGCAGGGATTCTCCTTTACTCATCTTTTTGTCCTTTAAGCACCTGACACCAGCCAGGCCGAACAGAATCTCTTCTCTACAATCCAGTGTTATCTGCTTAACAGTCATCCTGGAATAATGGTTCCACCCTAATTTGTGGGTTTAATAAAATGCAGCTGCAGCAGCAGCCAGCCCATTTCGTCTCCCCCTCCTTCCCTGCGTTCTGGCCATGTGGCTGCCTCCCGAGTCTTCAGAAATGCCAAGTTTGTTGTGGCTCTAGGATCATGTCCTGCCTGCAATGCTGCTTCCTAAGGTCCTCATTCAGCTCTCAGTACCAAAGTCACCATCTCGAGTGGAATGTCCTGGCCACCCCTTCCAAGCTACCCATTCAGCAAAGATTGGCTCCTCTTTACCTGAATTGATCACAGATTTTAAACTTGCTTTTCTTCGCCCCTAAAACATAAGAGCTGCAAAGGCAGAGAGTGTGTCTCACCTTTTTCTCTTCCTCTGTTGCCACCTACCATATGTAGGTGCTTGTTGAATATCTGTGGGATAATCTAAGTGCCCTGTCCCTCTGTCTTCACTGCCGGCTCCTTATCTCCTGCTGCCCCTTTCAGTTGGTCTCTACCGTTTTCTCCGCTTTGCATTGGACCCACCTCGGTCAGTGACCATCACTCAGCAGCACATCCATGAAGTATCACACTTCCACACTTCCTTTTTGCTACCTTCTGCACCATCAACCAGAAGGTCCATGTATCTGCCCCATTTTATAACTAAAGATAGGAATTGTAACCTGTAAGCAAGTAAAGATTTTATTTTACCAGGGAACAGAGAAAACTTCTTTGAAATTTTAATGTCATGCTATTGCATTACATGATTATAATAATGGGAATGGAGTTGAAGGCATACCGGAAACTTGCCACTTTATGGAATAAGAGTATGCTAATAATAATTGTTATTATAAGACTTCATTAGCACTGATACTATCTTGGTTCTATATATAGAAGACAGGAAAATAAATAGCTCATCATAAGGCAAGGCAAATAAACTAATATTTAAAAAGTAACTATAATCTGATGACATAGGAGAACATTTTTTGTGTATTAGCAGAATAGCTTTTCCTACAGTGAGAACACTCATGGAACAGTTGCCTCCAGAAAGCCCCCTTAAATAACTTACAGGCAAAAGAATAAGTGGAAGCAGTTTCAGACATAATCCTGCTCTAGTTCCAACTTTTTCTGAGGCTGCTGTGGTAGTCATCAGACTGTTAGTTCTTTGAGCGATTTCCCACCCTTTCCCCACTCTGCTATGTATCACAAAGGATCAGAAAGCATATTTTCCAGGTTCCTTGTCACCTGGGTTGCAGATAGAGTCCATCCATGGAAGGTCCTGGCAGGAAAGCGGATGTGGTAGAAGAGGAAAACCCCATGTATTTCTCCCCATGCGTGTCTGATTTGAGCTGCGTCTCCAGCAGTGGCTGCAAGTTTTCTCTGGCCCACTTTTCTGGAGGGAAGCCATGGCATCTGGGCTCTGGTTACACCACCTCTTCCACCACCACCCTTCTAGCCCTAGAGATAAGAGCAGTTAATATCTGGGCTAGCTCACCATCTCCTCTTTTCCCTTCTGTTCTTACAATATCTTTCTAATTATTTCACAACACAGTTGCTCCTCGACTTATAATGGGGTCATAAATGGAATATATTCAAAGCTGAAAATTCATTTTACTAACCTAATGAACATCATAGCTTAGCCTAGCCTCCCTTAAATGTGCTCAAAACACTTCCATTAGCCTGGAATTGGGCAAAATTATCTAACACAAAGCTTGTTTTACAATAAGGTATATTATTATGTGTATCACTTTCACACCGTGGTAAAGTCAAAAGATTGTAAGTTGAACCGTCATAAGTCAGGGACAATCTTTATAAACTTCCCTCTGTTGAACGATCTGAAGTGAGTCCTCTTGCCCTGAGTAGATTTGATTGTTACAGTAGCCTATTAGGCATCAGTTTGAAAATCTTTTGTTTAAATTCCTGAACCTATAATCTTTAGAGAGGCTTTAAGGAAAGGAAAACCCATCTCCACCAAATTGAACCTTATGCTTTTCAAGCACTTTATGTTTAATAAGCACTGGGAAAAAAGTAATTGAAGTTTAAGAATGATGGATAATTCATACATAGTAATAATGAAAGCATGATATAAATATAATAATGGAAACTTTAGCTTTTAAAAGAAACATTTAAGCATCTAATTAATAAAGGAACAAAGAAGGGCAATAGGAGGTTCACAACAAAAGCAATTCACCAAGAGCACAAACAAAAATAGCTTTCTTAGACCAAGAATGTTTGCCTATTCACAGCACACGGACATTTTACTGAACATTGAAACTCATTTTTACTGAACCTTGAAAGTAAGCCAAATTCAAAGTCCAATGACACTGAACAAAACATTTCTAGAGAGTTATATAACTACAAACAATATGGGGAGACGATAAGCAAGAAGGAATTCAGAGGCCTTTTCTAATGATGCAAGCCAAAAGAGTCCTTCATTATACAGAAAAATAGGACTGTGTGTTCCAATAGTCCATATAAGCTACAATGGTGGGGTGAGGGTAGGGGGTAGGGTACGACAATATTATTAAAAATTCAAAACAATTAAACAACATACTTTGAAAAGTTTACTTTATCTGAACCTAATATCATAAGACATAGACCTTCATCTCTTTCATGAAAATACAGTAGCTTAAAGGAGTTTTGATATCATCTACTGTTGTATGCTCTGATTTTCAGACTATGCTTTGCGAAAGACGTGGCTAGAATAAATATGCTTCAAATGGAAGACTCTGTGAAAAAGAGTTTAACACGCCAAACTTTGCTTTGCACATATAGCCCCCCAGACTATCCCAGATCTCCTCTTTCTTCTCTGACTTTGGCAGTGTGACCCTTGAGACCATGAAATGCTTTCTACTTTATGACATCTTTTCTCATGACACACCATCTTCTCAGGTTTTAGAAACTTGTCATTAAAAAGGAATCGGGCACAAATACGTCCTGAAGAATATATGATTGTTAACAACTCAGAATGCTGCCTATTCTGGGGAGAAAGTTAAAGGTACGAAGTACTGAAGAGCCATTGATTTCAATTCTAGCTCCAACACTTATTTATTCTTTGTGTGGCATTAGACAAATTACTTAGCTTCTATGAGCCTTAATTTATTTTATGCTTTGAAGGAGGATAATACTAACAGTACTGTACTGCTTGGGTTTCTTAGTTGCAAGTAGCAGAACCTATTTTGGTTAGTTTAAGGTGAAATTGATTTTAAGAATATTAGGCAGCTCATAGAATCAGTAGGAGCAATAAAGTAACAGGCTCAATTCTAAAGTTTCAGGAACAATAAACAATACCCCTTGAGCCATGAGGAAGAATTGGATGAATGAGGAAGCTACCACTACACGACCTCCTGAGCCCAAGTTGAGAAGAAGTCTTCTGATGCTTCCCATTTCTGCTTTCACCATGCCCCAAAGAAATGAATGCCCCTCCTCAACCGCAGAGTCTCTTATCCCACTTCTGATGAAGTCTTACATGGGTGGATCAGTTAGGGTGAATTTATGACACATATCCACCCTAGCTGCAAAGGAGCCGGGGTGAAGCAAATACTCGTGCACACCTTGGGAAAGTGGAGCTCACATACGGAGTTATCAAAACAACAGATGTCCACTGCAGTACCCACTGGATGTAACTGGAGTAAGGAACACTTGATGTACATCAAGTGTTTAGTAGGTGTTCAGTGCACACATAAGACACCCTAAAAAAGCATGGGTTTTGTTCATAGTGGTCATAAAAAGTTGGGCATGATCCAGATATCCCAATTAAGCACCAACTGATGGTTTGTCAGGGAAAACTAGCTCAACCACTAGGAGCTCTCAGATGACTGACCACATGTTTACTCTTAAAAGATCAAGAGCAAGATCTTAACCAGTGACAATGAAGACCACGAGCCTAGATATGGGGCTAAAGACTTGAAAAGCAGGCCCAAGGATTGGGTAATTTAATGTGAAGAGACACACCGGGGAAGTCTGGAGAGCAGACATTTGATTGAATAGACATGAGAGAAATCAGGAGAGATCTGATTGTAAATAAAATCCTGCTGATCAAAAAATTCTTGGCCTTTTGTGACTGTTTTTGCCCTCTTATTTCTAGATGCAATATATTTATGACTATTTCTACTTTGGGTAAATGGTATTTATGAAAAAAGGGTATTAGTTTTTAATGGCATTTGTTGAAACATAAAACATAGAATACGCAACTAAAGAAATGTAGGACCTTTACATTACCCTCCCTTTGTGTTCCAACTTTACTTAGAATTGTATATCACTGTGAAATACAAAATATGTTTTTTCACCATCAAATACGGCAAGTGGTGGTTTGCGTGAAAGCTTGGATGCTGCACAACCATGTTCCTTAGCTCCCAGAGAGGTGCTCATGTCCTGCCTCCCTTTAGCATCCGAGGCACCTTTGGTTTAAAATGCAGATGTTCTTGGTTACAGTTGCTATGTGAAATGTTATGAGATAGAAATTACTGTCATAATTAATAATAGGTAAAGGTTTTACCTTTGATGTGCTGCATTTTACATTTGACTGAGTCTTTTGATTGTATTTATTGTACGTCTCTATCATCCCATTGGCTTCCTGGCTGTTTGTGTGCTTAGCTTGATGTCTGTTTCTATTTAGTCAAGGCTATTAATGCCTTTCAGACATTTTCAACTGCTCTGTAAACCCATATGGTTTAAGTTTAAAGGGAGATTTACACTATTACATTCTTGGATATTAAAACCTACTTGTGTCCCTCTTCATTTTGCTGTCCTTAAAAGACGTTGTGTTGTACTGAGAAGGTGCATATAACTTTGTGCTCACAGCAGCCAAAATAAGAACAAAGACAGTCCAGAAACTAGTCTCTCCCTAAGCTGAAAATTTTACACCCCCCCGCAAAAAAAAAAATATCCCAAACATATGTAAAGTTGCTACTACTTACAAAGCCCATTCACATATACCAGGGAGATACTTGGTGTAACCGCCGGCCACCAGGTAGACACTGCATGCTTTTACTAGCCCAGCATCTTTACCTCTTTCTTCTGGGAACAGCATCTTATTTTTGCCTTGGAAAAAGCCTCCTTCCTAATGGAATACAGTATTGGTAAGCCTTAATCGAGGTGACATGTGTCTCCTGGCAAAAGGATGGACACACGATTAAGGGCACATCAGTCTCCTTCCTCCTGGAATGTGAATATTGAGCACAATACCTCAAAGATAAAAAATAGTTACAGGTCATTCATTTTGACCTTGCACCCCTAAAGAGCCTGCCCACTAATTTGTTAGCTTTCTATCCAGAGCTGCCCTAGTTATAGTGCTTCCCAAAGCTTGAGTTTGAGCTTTTCCTTTCATTCTAAGGGCTGATATCCATTTAGTAAGACCATATGTTCTTTTTATTTAGGATCTTTTTTTAAAAAATTATTTTTCGATTACAGTTTACATTCACTATTGTATTAGTTTCAGGTGTGCGGCACAGCGGTTAGGCAATCACACACTTTACAAAGTGGTCCTCCCGGTATTTCAAGTCCCCAACTGGCACCGCGCATGGTCATTACAATATTATTGACTGTACTCCCTACGTTTTCCTTTAGAATCCTGGGGCTATTTTGTGACTATCAATTTGTAGTTCTTAATCTCTTCACGTTTTTCACCCAACCCTCCAATCCCCCTCCCCTCTGGAAACCACCAGTCTGTTCTCTGTATCTGTGAGTCTGTTTCTACTTTGTTTGTTCATTTATTTTGCTCATTAGATTCCACATATATGTGAATTTACATGGTATTTGTCTTTGTCTGACTTACTTCACATAGCAGTACCCTGTAGGTCCATCCATACTCTTGCGAATGGCAAGATTCCATTCTTTTTTATGACCAAGTAATATTCCATTGTATAAATATACCACAGCTTTTTTATCCACTCATCTATCTATTGATGGGTACTTGGGTTGCTTCATCTTCTTTCTTAGGATCTTTGGTTTGCAATCAAAGAACCTTGATACAAAAATAGGAATATGGAGTAGGAGATGGCTACCAGCATCAGGAAATTGCGTAATATTTGAAATTGGTAATTAGGCAGGAGACTCTGGGTCATAATGGCAACATAACAAGTCATTAACTCTGAATACTCAGCGTCACATGCCCATTGGAAACAAAAATCTAGGGTACACATTTCAGTTCCACGGAACCACTTACAGGCATGAGGACTGCAGTGAACTTAGCACTGGCTGCCTTTAAGGTGAGAAGGTGACAAATTGAAATACAAAAGCTCTCGCCTTCAAGGCACCAAAGAAAATTCAGAGATTGCCCCGACCATAGTGAAAGAAATCTCTTGCATCATATTGGTAAGGGCTGAGATCACCAAAATACAAAGCCCAGGTGAGATTCATAAGATTGCTGAATTACAGGGACAGATGAATTCATAGCTACATAAAGCATTTATATGGAAGGTTAGCTAGTGGCCCGACTCTTGACAACAGGAATGGCAATATCTGGAGAGAATTCAGAGTGCTTGCAACACCCTGAGCCCACCAACAGCCTCTGAAAAACTCCCATGAAATGCTCCCTACTCCCTCCATTGCCCAAGGAAGCAGAGATGAGACTGGTAATAGCTGTGTGCTCTCTACCCCACCCACCCCAGCAATTGTTACAGGCCACTATTCAGAATCCTGATCTCAGCAGAGACTGGGGTGAAAAACATGGAGTCAGAGCCAAGGAAAGAGTTGCACAACTTGCTAACGTATCATAAAATTCTGTGGCTTACTTATGGGCATGGATTTCAAAGGCACTTGACCTGGATTGGTCTGAATTCTTTGATATGAGTGTGCCTTCAGAATGTTTGCCCTCAACGTGTTAGCTCAGACAGCTGGCTGTGGTTCTAAAAGCTCTCTAGGTTGGTTACTGCATACATAGACCTAATGTGCTCCTCGGTAAATTACACTGAAAGGCCAGAAATCCTATGACGCCACGTAGAACAATGGCTCTCAAAGTGTGGTTTCCAGACCAGTAGCATCAGCAACACTTGGGAAGTTGTTAGAAATGCAGACCCTCAGGCTCCACCCCAGACCTTCTGAATCAGGAACTCCAGGGTTAGGGGCACAACACACTGAGTCTCAGCATGACCTCCAGGAGACTCTGATGCATGATCAGGTTTAAGAACCACAAACACAGGGGAATGAATTTAAAGACAGGGAAGCTGAAATGCTGGTGTGTTTCTACCAGGTATTTTCTGTCTGCTATGCTCTACTAGAGGGCCCAGAAGATTTCCTCATTCAGGAAGGCCTTGAGCACAAAACCATAGCAAGAACTGGCCTGGCTCTTCATTCTAGGATGACAACACTCCTGGAGATGACTACAGTAAAAACTCCCCCTAAATTTAGTGGGCAGATGCCGATTGTCTCTAGGCATCAAGGCCAGAGAGACGATCAAAACTTTGGAGACTGTTCTGACCCACAGATATTTCTAGGTATGCTTAATTAAACATGGGCAGCGAGGATTAAAATTAATAAGTCTTTCTTGATTTATTTAATAAATATTCCAAGACCCTCCAAGTCTGGTGACTGGAAGTCCAACTTGAGCCATTACCCTGGAGACCAATAGCCCCTCACCAGATCCCAGACCTGAGTCAGGTAGAGACCCAGGGAATCAAGGATGAAGGAAAGTTGGAGACCCGGAAGACAAAGTCTGCTGTTAGACTGCTGGTGCTCACTGCCTACTATCCCTGTTGCCATCCAGAAGGGCGCCGGCACAAATTGTGTTCAAGCCAACCGCACTGGGAGAAGGAAAAATTCAGAGGGGGGAGGGTTCTCTCAACTCCGCCTCATGGTAGATCCAATAGGATCTTGAATATATCCAAGACTTAATTCTCCCGATTTTAATAGACGGATAGAAGAGATGTTGTTAGCAACCTCCCAATTTCCTTCTGTAGATCTGTGAGTAAGTCATGGCTATTACAGAAAGGGACCAGTCAGCCTGATGCTGCTCCCATTCCGTATCCAGGAAACAAATCAAAAGGCATCAAGCTCTCCTGTAGGGGGGCATGGTAATCAGAGCCTCTGTAACAGACTCACGGGGGTCGGGGAAGTGTAACACTCATTCACCTTTAGTCACTAAAACTGAAGGTGAAGTTACAGCATTGATGATTAATGATGTCCATCTTCGGGTACCTGGGCATGGCGCAGTGGTCAAGAACACGGACTCCAGCACCAGACTACACCTGGGTTTGATCCCAGCTCTGCCACTTACTAGCTGTGTGACCATGATTGTCAATTAACCTCTATGTGAGGTCCCCGTGTATAAAATGGAGGTGGTAGTACTAATTTCTAATGAATAGGATTATTATGAGTAATGAGTGAGTTAATATTTACAAAGCACTTAGTACAGTATATAGCACATACTAAATGTTCCATGTTATATGAAATTGGAGAAATGCAGAGCGATGCCTTAATGGCTCTTATTTATTCATGATCCATGGTAATATTTGTCCTGTAGATCATTTTGTCAAGGCTTTAAGTTGGTTCCAATCAACTACACTTGAAACGCTCACGTAGACAATAGATGTCCTTTCAGTGTACCTGTGTTCTCTTCCTAGGGCTGCTGTAGCAAAGTATCATAGACTGGGTGGCATAAAACAACAGAAATGTATTTTCTCATAGTTCTGGAGGTTAGAAGTCCAAAATCAAGGTGTCAGTCAGGCCACACTCCCTCTGAAACATTTACAGGATCTTTCCTTGCTTCTTCCTAGCTCTTAGTGGTTTGCCAGCAGTATTTGGTGTTTCTTGGCTTGTGTATGCATTACTGTAATCCTCTGTCGTCACATGGCCTTCTCCCTGCATCCCTGTGTCTCTTCTTCTCATATATGTACACTGCCCATATTCAATTAGGAGCCCACCATACTTCCCTTATTTCTCCTCACGACCTCATCTTAACTCATATCTGCAGGGGTCCTATTTCTCAAATGATGTCCCATTGTAAGGTGCTAGGAGTTAGGACTTCAACATATCTTTTTTGAGGGAGATTCAATTCAACACAGAACAGCACCTTAAAATGAATTTTAGTGCCTTTGGATAGGCATATGGTTTTTATTTTGCCACAGGCCCCACCACTCCATATTGTATCACACCTCACTTACTTATTAATTTACATGACCTGCTTTCCCTTTGTTCTACACTATGAGTAGTAACTGACAATTGGATCACAAAAAGAGAAACAACTTTACAAAAATGTCATATTCAAAACTGGATTATATTGCATACACCTAGAAATTCTCACATGTCTGTACACTAATGCCACAGAAAATATCAGATTTTTAATTTTTTACTTTTGAACAGCTCACGCTTTGGAGTCAGATTTATTTGGGGCTGGATTGCAGCTCCACCTCTCACAAACTATGAGCCTAAGCTGAGCTTGTTTTATCATCTATACAATGGAGAAATAAATATTCAACATACAGAATTGACCTGACTACTAAATCGAATCATGTATGCAAAGTGTTTAGTATAATTTATGGCACATAGTAGGCTCTCAAAAGCTGGTGGCATAGCAGTAGCAGTAGTAATACAAATAGTAGTAGTAATAGTGGTAGTTATTCTTATACTGGTATTAACATCAAAATGGTAAAGTTGTGTTTAAGCCAGGCATTCTGTTTTTTTATTTATACTTATTATTTGTACACTCTTATTTTTTTTAATGATCACTTATTTCATTTAGCTTATTTTTTCCAAAAAAGCAAGGCCTTAACACTTATTTGATCTTGCACCACAGGGTCGTGCCTGTTCTTGGTACAGAGTGACCCTGCCGTGCCCAGTGACGTCAGCGCACCACATATTAATCCCATGTGCTTCTCATGTTCAGTTACGTTATTTCACATGCTCTTAGTGTTCAGACTTCATGTTTCCTTGGGTCTACGTTTGCATCATTTGCTCACCCATAGAGAAGAAAGCCAAAGAAAGATTAATTCATAAAAATTGAATGGTTGTTGAGGCTCTTCAAAGCCTTGATTTACTGCATAATTAGTAGACAACACTAGAAAACAGAATATCTTTCTGCCTGTGAATTAAGGAAATGGATTAATTCATTAATTACATGTGATAACTCCATAGATAGCATCATTGTAGCACTGGTTAACAAAACCCAGCAAAAGAACCAAGCGTGTTTTCAACATGGTCAAAAATTTAATTTGCAATATTGGGTTCCTCTCTCAGAATCCTAATGAAAGATCGCAGGAAAGCCACATCTAGTCAAACACAGTTCTAGAAGGAGGGTTGTATCGCTTACAAAGCATGTCATGGTTAGGGATGATTCTGTGTTCTCCCAGATTTTCATCCCAACCAGAAATCACTCGTTCATTTATTTACCATTAACCAAATATTACTGAGCATTGTCTGCGTTTCAAGTACTTTTGCAAGCATTCAGGACAACAGCAACACGCACATTAAACAAAGATCCCTGCCTTCCTGGAATATGCATCCGAGAGCCATTCTGTCCATTATGGTAGCCACTAGCCACATGTAGCTATTTACATCTACATTTAAATTAATTAAGATTAAAAATCCAGTTCCTCAGCCCCACTAGTCAAATTTCAAGTGACCAATGACCCCACATGGTTAGTAGTTACTATGTGGGACAGCACAGACCATTTTCACCACTGCAGAAAATTCTCTCAGATGGTGAGTGCTACTCTAGAGCAGGGGGACATAACATAAACAGTAAGTAATTAGATTAAAAATACAGTTTTACGCTGTGATGAAACCCCTGAAAGAAATAAAGAGGAGGATGTCATAGTGATCATTTGGAGACTGGGATGGTTACTTTTTGTAAGATGATTGGGACAGACATCTCTGAAACGTGTGCATTTTAACTAAAACTTAAAGAGTTCAACTTTGTGAAAAGCTGGCAAAGCAGAGGGACCAGCATGTGCAAAGGCTCTGAGGCACAAAAGAACTAGAGGTGCAGAAGGGGGGAAAAAAGAGGTGGACGTGACTGGACGGTTGTGATGGAGCAGGAGTGAGGGGCACGAGATGGACTGGGGAGGAAGCCACGATAGAGAGTAGGGTTTTGTGTTAAGTTCCACGGGACATCACTAAAAAAATCCCAAAGAAATGACATGTCCTGGTTAATATTTTAAAATAATTCTGTGTAAGGAACATATTGGATGGGGGCAAGAATACAAGGTGAGATACCTACTCAAAGGTAAGGTATTAAGGTAAATGAGGTAAGTGGAATCAGAAACGTGGCAATGCAACTGGTAATTAGAATGGAAGTGAAATATACTTTGGAGGAGAAATAACTGTGATGCTCATGGATTAGATGTTAGGGGGAAGGAAAAGGAAAACACCAAAGTTGACTCCTGAATTCTACATTGAGGAGCTGAGGGAGACTGATAGTAGCACCTACTGAGACTAGGAAGTTTAGCGAAGGGCAAGCTTGATGTAAATAAACAGGATTTATTTGGTTGTGTTAGGCTTAAAGTGCCAGTTAACATATGAATCAGAATGTTAAACAACAGATAAATCTGGAGCCAGCAAAAAAGAAAAAAACAGAAAAAAACAAACAAACAAAAAGGTCAGATGTAGGAATTTGAAGTGATCATCAAATAGGTGGTATTTAAATCCACACGCTTAGAAGAAATCATCAGTGATGAATGGTGGTAGAGAGGAAATAAAAGGCAAAGCCCTGGGATATTCCAGCCTTTAATAGTGGGGGAGAGGGAGAAGAGCCAGCACAGGGGACTGAGAAGGAGTGGCTGGGGTTGAGTGTGGCAGCTTGGAAGCAAAGTCAGGAGCAGGAAAAGTGCTGAGCATCAGGGCAGGAGGAGGGCAGGAAGGTGTCTCTGAAACTCTCTATAGCAGGTCTGGGGACAGTAGTTTCAGTTGAGTAGTGGGGACCTTATGCCAGAACAGAATAGGTTGAAACAGAAATGAGATGTTAAGAAACAGAGACAGTTGAGTGCAGAATCATTTTAGAAATGGGGCAGAAGCCACAATGGGACAGGGTCACAACAGAGGACCTCTTAGAATGGGAAAGAGTGGAGCAGACTTCCCTACCTACAGAGCTGACGCAATAGCAAGGGGAAAACGGTGGAACTTGTTGAGAGAAGAGAAGACCTTAAGAAAGCAGCATAAGAGGGATGCAGAGCACAAATGGAAGTTGTTGTCCTGTTGTACCGAAAGGAAACGCAGAAAATGAGGGTCCAGGTGCAGACAGATTTGTAGATTACATGGCTGGCTTGGAAGATGAAAGAGTTCCAGTAATATTGTTTATGGCTTCACAACTTGACATATTAAAAAATAATTCTCAAAGCCATAGTTAAAGATGCAATAGAGCAAATGAATCCTCTCGCTTGCCCCTCCCCCCCCCCCCCCCCCCCCCCCCCCCGTCTCATTACCTTAGGCTCTGAGAAGAAAACATTTTGGAATCCTCTGAAGTTACCGGCTGAAGGACAGAACTGTGGCACCAAATCCGGACTCCATCTGTGATGAGGCATGCGACTTTGACCACGTTATTTACATTTTTGCAGCCTCTGCCTCTTCTGTAAAATGGCACTTATCACATACTTAACCCATTAAAGTCCTGCAAAATGTATACACAGCATATATACATATGAAGCACCTTGGGAAAGACAAGCAGAGAAAACATAAAAATGGCAATCAGAGGTTAGATAGACTGAGGAAGCAGAGGGGCTCAGTATCATGAATGTGAAGGAAGGAGAGACCTTCCAGACCGGGGAGTGGGGCACAGACTCACATGAAACAGAAAGAAAAGGAGAGTCGGGCTGAAGGAGGCCCTGGATTTGCTCACAGAAATGACACGGGTGGCCTTCAACACTATGGTTTCTGTGAAGGGGCAGGCCCCCACATCAGAACATATGGGATTTGGACAGAAGCAAGCTGTAAGAAAACAAAGACACATACTGTGAAGGACTTTTCAGGAGTTTCAGTGGTTAAGTAAGAAAAATAGGTACAAGTAATATAAGAGCAGAGTTGGAACGAGAGAAGGCCCAAGAGAAGAGCATATGAAGGAAATGGAGCCATGCGGGAAGCAGATGAGAAGTAATTACCCCAAGGGAGAGAAGATGCCGGGGAGAGCGCCCAGGAAAACGGGAGCAGTGCCGCAAGGCTACACGAAGCTAGAACTTAGAAAGAGCAGGTAAATTTCTGCTCTTATAGACAGAAGGCAAGGAGGGCATGGGAACTAAAGGGGGAGGTTGTTGGGTGGTAGGGCCTCTAAGTACAAAAGGAGAGGAGTGAATGCTAAATGCCAATCAGAATTACTGAAAAGTCTGGGAAATTTACAAATGAAATGTCCAGGTTTAATAGCATCCAACTGCAGAGACTGAGCAGTCTTCAAAACTAGGATTCATCTGTCTAAAAGATAGATATTTCCAATAGCCTAATGGGAATCACTCCTCCTAAAACAGAAAGGCCAATTGATTGTTCTTTGGTTATTCTTTATATATTACAATTCTCAAACAGGATACAGCTCACAGGTCAGGTCTCCCCCTCCCAGATGGCCGTGGAGCTTCTGATCCCGCACTCTATCATGTTCCCCAGGTCACTCTATCACACTGAGATTTCTCTAGGTATTCCTAAACCCTTGGGTCACAAACTTGTGGATTTTCCCACAGTTTGCTAATAAAATCTCCTGTGTGGAATGTTGTCATTTAATTCTTAGTAGAAAAGCTTAGGCTTTTCAACTAAGGTTGTTTCTATGAAAACCATTAACAGGATGACGCTAAAAATCAACTGATTCCCAGATTGATGTAACAGGTGCTCGTATTGGAATCAACTGTCCATCACAGCCTCTTGTCATTCTCTCTCTCTCTCTTTCTTTCTCTCTCTCTCTCCATTGTCTGCACCCCACAGAAGGCCTGAGCTGTACAATGGAAATATAAGACAAGTTATCTCCATCACGGCCTCCAAGCACATACACCACTCCATTAATCAGCTGGCATTCCCAGACCTCCAGGTTCCAAAGGAGTCTATTTATGAACTATCTGGCTATGGTGTACAATAAACAATGCCAGAGTGAACCAAAACCAGACTAATTTAATAAGCAATTTCTTTCCCCTACACTGTTTAAATTTACATAATCAACTGGCTATAATATTTAGCATACTTTTAATGTTTCTCATTTGTTTACACTACAATTCTACTACAATTCCATGTTTCAACCTTCTCCATTCACCAAAATATTGATTGACCAACAAAGGGTACAAAATAGTAAATATTCCACTGGAGGTCGTTACACGGATGTGAAGGAAATGAGGGGCGGATCTAGTGCATTTTCCTTGTTAATTACAAACCTAATATTCTATTAAAATGTATGAGATGACAAAAATCTCAACAAACTCTCTAAAGCTATTACTAGCAGATAAAGTATTCTACTGAAGCATTAACGTTAGCGTCATTAAGGTAGTTTTATCAAGTGCACATTTATTTCCAGATTGGAAACAATAGCAGCCTGAAGGGGAGAAAATGCCCCTGTGTATTGCGGTATGGAAACTGACAGCAGTTGAGCCCCATAAAGTCTTCTTGTGGCTTCACAACTAAAATGAAACAAACAAAATTCTTGAAACCACAGTTATAAGATATAATAGAGTAAATGAACCTATTTTTCATCACCTTGGGCTCTGAAAAGAAAACACTGAGGAGTTATCTTGACAAGGAAAGAGCTCAGATATTAAAATACATTAACTTTACTTTAATTGATTTAAACAGATCCAGAGCTTTCGGAATGGATATGATGTTATTTCTCCATTAGTGGACAAAATAGATCTGTTTTAAATTGCCAAGCTTCATATCTGCATCTCTTGTCTGGTAGGGAAAGAAAAACCTCTCCATTTGTTAGTCTCTTACAAAACCTAAAACAGCACGGGAAACCACATATATTTATTTATTTATTCTTTCCTCAAAATGTCAAAAGAACCAATGCACCCCAATGTTCATAGCAGCACAATTTATAATAGCCAAGTACTGGAAGCAACCTAAGTGCCCATCAGCAAATGAGTGGATCCAAAAACTATGGTGCATTTACACAATGGAATTCTACACAGCAGAGAGAAAGAAGGAGCTTATACCCTTTGCAACAGCATGGATGGAACTGGAGAACATTATGCTAAGTAAAATAAGCCAGACGGTGAGGGACGAATACCATATGATCTCACCTTTAACTGGGACATAATCAACAAAAGAAAAAAGCAAACAAAATATAACCAGAGACATTGAAGTTAAGAACAATCTAACAATAGCCAGAGGGGAGGGGGGAGGGGACAATGGGAAGAGGGGATTACAGGAACTACTATAAAGGACACAGGGACAAAACCAAGGGGGAGGGTGGAGGTGGGGGAGGGAGGTGGGTTCAGCTGGGATGGGGTGGAGGGAAGGGGACAAAAGGCAGACAACTGTAATTGAATAACAATAAAAAAATGTTTAAATGTCTTTGAGGCACAGCAACATATTGTTTTCCTATAGCTCAGAACACTATAGTCAGAGAATAGTAATATATCACTAACACTAGATAACATGAGTTGAGGTTTTACTCTGTCCAGGCACTGTGCTCCATAGGTATTATATCACTCTGTTTAATCCTCAGCTGACTTTTTGAGATAGATCTCATTACTTATCATCTCCATTTATACAGATGAGGACACCCAGGCAGAGAGAGGTTGAGCAACTTGCCCAGACGGTGAGCAGGTGGGATGGATAATGAAGTCAACAGAGGGGCTCTGGGGCCATTGCTCTTCACCAAAACTTCACGATGTGGCTTCTTAAGGAGGGATAGTTAAATCAAAGGCCAAGGCCAAAGTTTCTTCTATACACCATGAAAATAAAACATTTACATCCACCCCTCCCTCTCCCACTGAATTGGTTTCTTCCATCACTTTTTTCCTCTCTGTTACACTCTTTGTTTCTGCAGCATGATTTTTAAATTATTGAAGGGTAGAGCTGACTGGAAAGGCTCACAAGATACCGCATCCAACTTGCCACTCAAGATGAGGAACTCAAGCTCAAAGAGGGGAAGAGAGGAAGTAACGAATCATAGGACTTGCTTATGGCAGAGTACACTTTGAACTCTAGACACCCTCTATGTTATTTTTCAAACCTGTTTAGGGTGTACCAGAGGAAAAAAAGAGAGGTGTAAGAATAGGTTTCCACTTCGAATAACTGCTTTAAAATAAGTATTTCAATTTGGGTCAAAAACCAGCAATAATCCCTTTTTCTGATATAAAAAAAAATGTGAGTGTTGTTTGGTGTTTCTGTGGCAGTTTAATTGAATGATGATGCCTCTTCTGTGTCCCTTGGTTCATACAAGATATTTTCTTCTAGAGTCTCTGCAGATTGGAGTCCTGCTTTTAATCTCGTTTCGCTAAGCACCAGTCGGGGCCATAAACAGAATGTTAGAGACATATGCTGATTCTCAGAAAGGTAACGTCCAAGATGGTGAAGAAATGTGCCTCGGCCACCCCCACGTTCAATGCACCACACCACGTGCGAGGCTCAGCAAAGGAAAGGATCCACGTTCACACCCAGTGTGGGAGCCAACACTCTGTATGTCTCTAATAATGCGAAAACGAATGCTATGGAAGGCACTGCTTCAAGTGATTTGTTTTTTGTAGGGAAATATTTCCAAAGGCAGCCTTCCTATGTAGGGCCATGAAAAGCCTTTTATAAAAGGATATTAATTATATGCTGAAAGTTAAAAGTATCACGAGCAACAACAGCACGGCTGGATAAAGGAGATAGTATATTGGTAAATACACCATCTCGCAGATCTACTCATTTAGGCTAGTCCTGATCCTGGATTTCCAGCCGAGAACTGGAATTATTTAGCAATTATTTAGCTGAGCATAAATATTTAGAGACAGTTTTTGCTAACAAATCTTGCCTCTAGGAGCCAGACCCCTAACAATATTCTTGGCGCTAGTTTCCCACACATAAATCAAGCATCTAACTTCACACCTTCTTTATTTCATTTTTACTATTTTGTGTGTGTACCATTGCTCTTTTTTATTCCGGGCCTCTTTTTGCGTAACCCCGTGGCACAGAAACCTGGCCGGCCACAGGTGGCCTGTACTGAGTCTGAACAACCAGCTGCTCACAAGAAACGGGCTGGGTTCTTTTTGAGTATTCCATTTTGGATTAATATCATTTATGGGAGGTGGGCATGCTCCGGGGCTGAGGTCTTCCTTTCATAAAATGTGCTTGCTGGTACACATTCTCTCTCTTCCTTGTCTTGTGTGTATGTCCCTGCTTCATGACATGAAAGGCTGCATCTCAGCCTGCAAGGGTCCCCTGTTTTAAATGACCGACCAAATTGCCAATATGAAATCAAGGGTTCAAAACAGTTGTACCCTTTGGTGGTGTGGGGTAGACCTTCCTGTACCTTGTGGTGTTTAAGCGCTGTGATTCCTGTTCACGTTCAGCCTTTGAAAACACACTGCCTCGTAGGAGAGTTCACTGATTTCCCAACTCCGCCGACATTTCCCTGGGAGCGGCTCTGACAGCAGCCCTCCAGCTGAGTTCTCTCTCTGTGGTAAATAAATCATGTGAACAACAGTCCCCAATTTCACATTAATTGTTTGGGAATCTCCACAACATCAAACATTTTGTTAAAATTCTGGAAAAAATAAGTGTAGCTCTTTTGTTGTCATCGTCATTGTTTTGCTTCAGAGTGATTTGTTCTAAATACAGCTTAACAGGCAGATGACTGGTTTGTGACTAGAGTATCTTTTCTGAGATGAAAAAGCAATACAAACGCTCTCCGAAAGGATGCCAAACCGGCACAAAGCAACACGGGGACCATGGAAGGGGTGCACCTGGGGAAATCCTTATCACAAATTGGATTGACAGGGAGGACTCCGTTCCTTCCCCAGCACACATGCTTCTGAAAAGCTGAAAGGGAATCACAACGCTTTAGGAAGGAGGACTGGGAATTGCCTATATATGAGAGTTTCAAATTGCTCAGGCATTAAGAGAATAAGTACATGAAGCACAAATATTGCAGGAATGAAGGGGGAGAAGATATGGCAGAAGACTCATAATCACTGAGAAATGGAAACAGAATCTGGAGCCATTCACTGCGACTGGATTTGGGAGATGGCTTGCTCCTCCTGGAGGACAACTCACATTCACCCCACCCTCTCACAGGCAACTTCTGCACGTGGGAGTAGAAAGGAAGATGGGGATTCCTTCAGAACTTGGTGGAGTGTGAGAGTGGAAAATCCATCTAGACCTTTGTTGGTCAATATCTTTCTCACTTTTGAAAAAAAAAAATCACCAGAATGAAAAGATAAGTAAAAGCAAGTTATATTTGTCTGTAAGAACACTGTAAGGATTAAAAATTAAGGGCTTTGATTTTTCACGCAGTGGTCCCTTGGCAATTCTAGAAATTCAAGATACCAATGCCTCTATTACCTTAATGGCTTAAGTAGCATGAAGACAAAACAATGTACTTCATTTCACAAAACCCACCGAGAAATGCAGTCGGATTTCTTAAGGGTTCTCTTATGTTAGCTTTCCATTTGAAGGGTTGGCTTTACAGGTAAAACTATGGCAAATTATATCCATGTTTTTATTTTTACAAGAAGTATTTGAAAATCTCTGTTTTAATTTGTTTGTATTTGATCCATCAGGCCCCTCCCAAATAATTATTTTATTATTATTCTGAAGAATCCACTCTTCTAACCTATGGGCATGTGCATAAGTTACTGATTTTTAAAGTTATATGAATCCCTGGACAAATTTCACATAAGGACTTCCAGAGGTCAGAACACTAAGTCCCTCTGAAGACTGACTAACAATCACAAAAGCAATTTTATGGCGGAGCTGAGGGGAAGAAACAGCAGCCTGTTTTTTCTTCTATAGCACTTTCTCCTCTCCAAGCTCTCAGAAAAGAAGCAGGATTGGGATATTTGCATGGATTGGTGTCAATGAAGCTGGTACTTTGAGGGGTACCGGGATTGAGGAAGTCAGTCCTACTGACTCTTCTCAGCAGAAAACAACCGCTTGTCTAAAAAATGAACACTGAGATCATGGAATTTCCCCCTGAAGTATCAGCTCCTATGTTTTCTCTTTCTCCCCAGTCTGTAGAGCACATTAAATGTTATTAAGAAGAAGCAAAGTGTCCCTTTCACAAAGCCATGATTGGTACACTGATGAGCACATTGGAGTGGGAGGCCAGAGAGCGGGATCAGGAGGTTAAATGCTGCCCATGGCTGTGAAGAACCATGGGCGACCTCCTTACCCTTCATCTAGACCCAGATCATTGTGTTCTAGAATGGCAATACCCTGACCCACTATTTGGTTGACATGCCTTCCCCTCTGCATGATGGAGTTAGCTACAGATCCCACAGAACTCATCCCAAGGGGCTCCATATGCCTCATGGACCCTGTGACTTCTGGACTGCCATGCTACCGAGAAAAGAAGAAGCAGACTGTTCTTACTGAGAGCAACGGCTCTGCTCCTTGTTAGCCCTGAGTTGGCTCTTGAGCAAGTGGCTGAAGTTCTGTAAGCCTGAGCTGCGTCCTGTGTAACATGGAGACAGTCCCGCCATCTCCAAGGGTGATAAGGGATACTGAATGAAAGAGCGTATGTAGCATAATCCAAACAATGCCTGGCTGACAATAAACTTGCAATAATGCTTGCTATTGGTGTCATTATTCTTAAAATATGTTCAATAATAGTTCTGGAATAGTTACATGACCCAACAGGGAACAACTACGCAAAGAACTCTGTCCTCAAAGATACAAGTGCTTTTCCTTAAAAGGTTGACCCACGTTTCCCCTTGTGGCTCCGTAAACATTTGGGTATCCCCTAAGGTGTTAATGTTCTACACGCAGCTGGCCCTGAAGTGAGATGGGCTTCTACCCTGGAATTCTTTGTCTTTTTACCGGAAGCTAAAAATGAAAGGCTCAGATATGCTAGTGATCCCAGGAAGAGCAAAGCAAAAACAGTAATACTAATTAGTAGCTACCAGAGCTGTTCAGCATGGCAATAAGCTGTAAATTTATGGTTTTGTTAAGAGTCAGGATACATTTGAAATCTTTTATATAATATTAGATATGAAAATACGCACCATCTGGACCTCTTGCTGGTAGCCTTGAAATGTCTACATCTCACAGGAATCCAACCCATTTTACCTGCTAGGGAATAAAACACCTGTTTCACATATTACTTCACACTGGGTGATGAACATTTCCACCATCTCCAGCCAGAAAGGAAAAAATGAAACTGTGGCTTCACATTGTTTAGTACATTTTAAAAAGCTAGCGGGGTTGGGGCTGTTTTACTATCTGATAGGAAGAAGGCTCTGCAAATTGCCCCTGTATTAGTGGTAGCTCCCTAATAATTTGGGGGAGTTCTCTGCAGCCCTACTTAGTATGGATAAAAATGCATTTCCTTCTCATTATAAATCTGTTTATGAAAACACTTAGTGAAATGAGCCAACTGCATCTTGGCTGCTAGTTGCATCTTGTAATAGATGGTCCCAAAGTGGATAGAAGGCTGTAATTCACTGGAGGAACTCTGCTGATGACATAAAATAGTTGAACAGTTTATGAATAGCCCTAGAATCTTGAGAGAGAATAAGGCTTTGCGTTCTTTCCTAGGACATCTGCTGTTATTCTATAGATATCCTCCTGCAAACTTAAAAAATAAAAGCATCCTTAGCATATCTTTCTTTTGCACTTTCCATAAATCTTTTTGTTCTTAAGCTCAAATCCAAGTGCCTGATAGGGAAATAGGTTGTATTTTTTTTTTTAAAGTAATCACAACACCACCATTTCTCTTAAAATATCTCCAAAGATCCTGTCATTTTTAATGTTTCCAATTGTCTTGTGATGTTTTAAAGTTTATTTGTTTGAATCAGAATTCCAATATGATTCATACATTGTTATTTCCTTTCTACTTACTCCTTGCATGGTTATTTGTTGTATGGAAGTTCCTACAGTCCAAATTTTGCTGATTGCATCCCTGTGGTGTCCATTAACATGTTCTTATGTCCTATGTATATTTGTATATTAGTATATAGCATTAACCATATACTCTGTGTGTTAGAGGCTTCATCCAATTCAGGTTTGAATTCTTTGGCAAGACAATTTCACTGATGGTCAGAGGGCCACAAAAGGGAAAAAAACAACCCTTCTCCTGTTACTTGGCAATAGGACATCTGTATTTGAAAATTCTAGGTAGAATATGGCAGAAATAGCATACTCACATAAAGAAAAGCCAATGCTACATTATAATAATCTTTTTATCATTCCCGTTTCATTAACAGAGGTAGGAGTAAAAGATACTGGTGTGTAAAGAGAGAAGAATCTGCAATGCTCCATGTACAGCTAATCAGAATTCGGAGAACATTACAATCATTCAAGGTGGGACAGGGCAACATCAGTGCAATGTTGAAGAAGAAGTAAGACAAACCCTGAACAGGTGAAAATGACAGGCAGGAGAACCACCAAATGAAACGACGTTGTAGGTACTTGGAAGAACTTGCCATGATATTCACGATGAAGTCCCATTAACACTACCGGAAAGAAACCCATTAAAAAGGCAAGTAAATAGAATTCAAAACAGACATCGACCTCCAAACCCAACTTCCTTACACAGAATTGAAATTGCAGAGGAATATAAAGTGAACAGACACAGAGAACCATTTCTTACGCACAACTCTAGTGCTCAACATGACAAAAGAATTCTTATTTACACAGTCTATGGCGGCATTAGATATTTAAATGCCAATGCCACATTATTCCTAGGTGGCACCTTCAAGACAGCAGCAGGACAGTTTACTCGGTTACTCACTGTGCATGGTGTAGTATTGGCTTAGACTATGCCATGGATTTACGCACTGACAATGAAAGACAAGAAGACACAGACAAATACGTCAGGAAGTGCTTGCATTTGCATGGGAAAGACATCGCAACATTAACCCTAAATTGTGCATGATGGATTTCCAGATTGCAAATACGAATGCAATTCGACTACTCCTACCATTCGCACAAGTAAAGGAAGCTTGTTTCACTTTTCACAATCACCGTGGCGAAAAAATCTTTGTTGGGTCCAGCATGCAAGTATATGGCAACAAAAAGTAACATCCATAAGCGTGCATCCATGTTGTTTGGACTTCCACTTGTACCTCTGGAAGATGTAAATGAAATTTTGAGTCCTCTGTAGAGAGTGCAGAAGAAAATGTAGATGATCTAATGGATTACGTTAGGTCACGTCTGTGGAAGGCATGGGAGAGGCAGAAGAAGACCAGGAGCTCCAAGAATTCTCCCAGGAACATGCAGTGTTCATAGATCAGTACTGAAAGGCAATCACAGGATGAACAATGCCCTGGAAGGCTAGCACAGGAAATTTCAAGCTGATAGTAATGCATTTGGAGATTTATTGACATGTTAAAACATGAATAGCAAAGCAATGGACAAGTTATCACCCCAGTTCTTAGTGGTCACTCTTAAACACAACCACCAACTTTATGGCAATACCAAAAAATCAAATTCATTAAGCAATATTGTTAACAGGTATAATAAATAAAAAGCCAATAATCAGGTTGATAATGTACTTGAGAGCGTTTGCTCATTGACTTAAGGCTGATCCTGCCGAATTTCATGATGAGGACTAACAAGAATAAATGTGAAATCCAAAATTCATCATGAATTAAACAATAATGTAAACACAATTTTAACAAAGTTAAATATTTTAATTATTTAACAAACCATGGTCCAAATATCTCGGTAGCTGTTTGGGACAGGACTGAGTACCCTGCAAGGCATCAATGTGCCAATATACATGTATATTATACATCATATCATATGATAAATATAATATAGATCTATATATTGCAAATATTGAGTCATTATTATATTTCATCTTGTGAGAGCATTTCCCAGTAATTCTCCTGCACATTAATCTCAACCTCAGAGTGTTTCCTGGGTTACTTGAGTTAAGACACCACATTTGTAAATGTTTATACGTTATTTGCATTTACTTTTATGGGATGTTTCCAATTAAACATTTGTTCACTTTTAATTGATTGGGCTGTTTGATTTTTTTATTGATTTGTGAGTGTTATTTACATATTTTGAAGATCAAGTGTTTGTTAATTTTATTGCAACTATCTTGTTTAACTTTGTGACTTGTCTTTTCATAATCTTTACGGTAACACTTATTTTTAGGGTAGTTTAATTTATCAGTCCTTTCTTACAGAGTTAAAGCCTTTCTGTTTTGTTTTAAAAAAGACTTCTATACCTTGAGGTCATAAATATATTCTTCATATTTACTTTAAAGTGTTATATTTGGTCTTTTGCATAAATTTTAATCTTAGAGAATTTATTTTTTGTCAGGCATGTTAGGTAAGGAATTTTATTTATTGCTAAAAGGATTTCAGATCTATGTGATTTATATATTTCAAATTTATACAATTTATATATCACATATGTTGCTAAGCTCTCTTATTTCTAGTAATTTGTAATTCTTGGAAAAATTTTGCATTGAAATTATATCATTTTTGAAAATTACATCTTTGTCTCTTTCTCCCTGGCCCTGATATCTTCTAGACTTTTTCTTGTTTTATCCCACTGGCTAAGAATTAAAATTCAGTCTTAAATAAAATGGGTAGTGGGCATTCTTGTCTCGTTCCTGACTTTAAAGAAACATTCTCCACTTTAAGAAAGATATTTGCCTTACCTTTTCTGTGATAGCCTTTATCAGACTAAAGTACATTTTAGTATATATTTTGCTAAGGAAATTTTTTTGAAACCTATTTTGCATATATCTAGAAGATCATATATATTTTTCTTTAATCTCTTAATTGATATTTGTAGGTTTTTAATAATGTTACACTGCCCTTGTGAAACATTATTAAATAGAAATGTGATAAATTCAACTTGATTATGATGTACCACATTTTTGATAGGCTGCTTGAGCTACTTCGCCATATATTGTTTTAAAAGGTTTTAATCTATGATCACATATAAAAATGACTTCTCTTATACTCTCCGTTGTCTGGCTTTGATATTAAAATTTTACTAGATTCATAAATTAAGTTGGGAAACATTTGCTCTGTTTTTATATACTGGGAAGTTTATATTGGAATGATTGTTTTTGGAAAGTTTTGTAGACTCAGAAAACCAATCTGAAACTGGCGTTTTGGTTTGTTTGTAAAAATATTTTTAACTCCCAATTAATTTCTTTAGAGGTTATTGGGTTATTCAGACCTGCTAATTCACCTTGAGAAGGTTTGGTAAGTTAAATTTTCCTAGGAATTGTCATGTTCTGTCTAAGCATTACATTTATTGCTAAGATGCAGTGGTTCCATGTTTATTTGAAATGATATGTTTTCTTTGATTGCAATATCCCGTGAATGTCCAGAATTACAAATTACTTAAGCTGTGCTTTTCAAATAGTCTAGCTTTACTAATTTGTTGGCCATTTGGAAGAGGTACATTGACACACACCACTATAATCATGGATATGTATTGTCTCCCTGAATCTACCAGATACTGGTTAATCTATTTTGAGATATTTTGGTGAACTATATATTTTAGGTGTTTACATATCCCTGGAAAATTGAACCTTTTGGTCAAAGAGTAGACCTCTTCCTGGTCATAACCCACAAACATTGTGGTTGGCAGAAGTCTGAAATTTCCCTCAAGACCTTCTGCCCCTTTGCTGTACACACCCAGCGTAACTCCTACAACTGTGAAACCGATGGCTTTACCCCACGATGCTGTCACGGCACCGAGGCCCTTAAGAAAGGGAGGTGAGCTGAGTGGGCCTATCCTAACTGCTCAGCCTTCTAAAAGCAGAGTTTTCTCTTGCTTGGAGCAGCAGCCTGAGAGATTTGAAGCATGAGAGAAACCTGATACAGAGGAAGTTCTCCGCTGCTAAGATGGAAGGGACTAGAGGACAAGAACCCGAGCGTGACCTCTAAGAGCTAAAAATGGTCCCTTCTTAACAGGTAGCCAGACAACACAGACCTCATTCCTAGAGCAACAACAACAACAAAAAATCAATTCTGCCAGCAACCAGAAGGTGCTTGCAGCAAATCTCTCCCCAGTCAAGCCTCCAGGTGGGGATGCAACTCACTAATACCTTAATGTCAACTTCGTGAGACCCTGAACACAGAGGCTAGTCACGCCGTGCCAGACTCCTGACGCACGATGCACAGAAACCGTGAGATAACAAACTGCTGCTTTTAAAGCCCAATTAAAATATTTATGATGAATCAATACGAAAGTATACACACTCTCTCCTCAGCAATGTTCTTTGTCTTAACATCTGTTTTGCTTGTTAGTATTATAGTCATACCAGTCTCCTTGTGTTAGTATGCTGGGTATATG
Source organism: Desmodus rotundus (assembly GCF_022682495.2). NCBI lineage: Eukaryota > Metazoa > Chordata > Mammalia > Chiroptera > Phyllostomidae > Desmodus > Desmodus rotundus. The sequence goes on along the minus strand of NC_071394.1, from coordinate 110,507,813 downwards.
TTTTCCATCTCTTTATTTGCATTATTTTCATATTCTTATATTTTGAGTGTTATTTTGTAAGCAGCATTTACTAAATTTTTAATATCTCAACTAAAAATCTTTGTCTTTTAACTTGATCATTTTGTCCAAATACATTTATTGTAATTACTAATGCGTTTGAATTTGGATCTACCATGCCTTTTTCTGTGCTTTTTAAAAAATACCCTTTTTCCTTTCTACCCTTCCAAAAAATATATTTAACACTTGGGGGTTTTTGTTTGTTTTCTTTGTTTCTTATTGAATAGTTCCTCCTGTATTGGCTTGCAACTTATATACTTTAATTCTATTCTTTTAGTGGTTACACTTGAAATTTTACTATGCATATTTAAGAAAAATATTGGAATTATCATGAATTTGCATGCCATTTTTATACATAGAACCTTACATTTTTTCCTACATTGTTTAAATTTAGTTAACATGTAACCAAAATCAGAAGTTTCCTGGTGACTTTGCCTCCTCACTTCACTTTTTCTGCAGAAAGGGACAGGGATGCCTTCCTATTCTTCCCACCTTTGCTCTGTCCACACTAATGACATCTCATGTAAGTAGGGACGAATTCTAGAATTCCTGCCTGTTACATGTCACTGGGCATTTTATTTATCCTCTTTCAGTTTTACTTTGTTCATCTATAAAATGGGGACAGTGAAACCTAATTGGCAGTTTGTGAGAAGTAAACAATATATGTATAGCATTTAGATAAATGCCTAGTATTCAGCAAACTCATTATTTTTATTGAGTATTACATTTTTTGTATCATAACTTCCTTTGTTTATAGAACCTCTCTCTTCTTAACAATACAAGGGGGGACCCCATAGAAACAGGAATTTCTTTATAAAAAATTGTGTATTTATTCTGACATGTTGAAACTTCAGTCACCTTCAAAGTACTCTCCATTTGATGCAGTACACCTATTGACACATTTTTTCCACTGCTCAAAAGAGTTTTTTGATTTCAATCAAAAATCATTGATTTTGATGCCTTTTAGTGCTTCTGCCATTTTTAGTTTTACCTCTGCCACATTGGGAAAATATTTCCCTTCGAGGACTTTTTTCAACCAAGGATCCCAAAATAAGCCATCCTGAGTGAGATCAGGTCAATAGGGAGGGTGGGGCATAGGGGTCATGCCGTATTGGGTCAAAAACTGCTGAACGCTCAGCACGGTGTGGGCAGGTGTGCTCCTAAATCACCCATCATGCAATGGGCAAATGCTTTGGAAGAGTCTTCAAAAAAATTCACTGAAGCCAAATGCGGCCTCTCACAACAACATCAGCTGGCACACTGACACAGCTGGGTTCCTTAGACACTCACCTAGCGGGGAATCATGTACTACAAGGTGCCCTTCCTCCAAAAGATAATTCTGGATTTTCTGGGCCCCCCCCCTTATGTGTGTATATTTATATACGTCTGTGTTTATATCCTATTCCATCTATCTCACTAAATGATACCCTTGAATTATATAGTTCATTAAAGGCTTTTACGTATAGGATTTAGAGTATGAAGGCTATCTCTGTCAAGTGGAAGGTGGTCTTAGGGAGCAGGAGCACCACAGTTTATGTTCTCATAGTATTTTTGAATATAACATGCCATGGAATGAGTGAGCTGTTGTTAAACTATGGTGACCCTAAGGAAAGTCTTATCCCCATTAACAGCCAAGGAGGACAGGGCAACTTGAGTAAGTGTCTGCTAATTGGACACAATACAATTTTTAACCTATGCTTTTGGACTTAAGTAAAAGCCAGTGGAGAGCGCTGCTCCAAAATAGGATTTCAAAAAAAAAAAAGGTTCATATGATTTTAGTAGCTTTCTAAATTTACCATGATTGCTTATAACTTTTAATTTAGTGGACTTGAAATGCTTGGCTTCCAACTAGCATGTTGTAAGAAGGTTATTTCTGGACTTTCTCTGCATGTATGTATAAAATTAGCATTCTTCTTTGGCAACTGAATCTCTTCATTTCGAAGCTAACCCAGCTCATCAGACTGTTGTAAGCGAAGACTAATTAAATGTCCTTCTGCTTTCCGTTTAAGCCCTTTACTGGCACAGGCACCTAGGGGTCAAATTTGAGTGCTGTGAGTCAAATAAATGATCAACAGTGTCACAGTTACCTCGGAGCCCATAAAGTTCTTGTTAAAAAACAACAGAATTATTGCTTTACGATCACGTCAAACCCACACTGCAATTGTAATTGTTGATCCTCAAAGACCCAACCTCAGTGCAAAAAGAAAGGATGCCGCAGACCCTCCCGTTTTTCTTTTCTGAAGTTGAACAGCTACCATGGAAGCAGCCAAAACGTCTGCTTTCCACAAGAACAAGAAACATCCCTACCATTGCCAACATAGCTAGAACCCACGCGGGTGGAGGGGCCAATGCTGTTAAAAAGCATGCAAGACATCGCTAAACAACAGCGTAAAGAGACGTGGCCTCGGCCTCCGCTGCCAGGGGCAGACGGGAGAGTTCTTTGAAGACTCAAAGACACACAGAAAACCATGCTGTTTCCATTTTTCAAGGAACTGGGAACATTACAGGCAGGAAAATGTTGAATGTGGGAATAGACAAGCAATAAGACAAGGTTTCATTGTATTTTTCCTTTCAAAAAAGCTCCACCAAAATGAGAAAATTGAATCACTCTGCAGAAGGCCTCCTGAAAAAAAAAAAAAAACTTACGGAGTGCTTGAGGAGAGGGGTGTGCAGAAGCGGAGCTTGTTTTGTTTTTAGAATCTATATAGTGTTGGTGCCTTCACTCCAAGGCACTTTGAATTATTAATTGCATTTAATTATTCCTCCCAACAGCCTGGCGAGGCAACACTGTTTTACAGATGAGGAAATGAAGGTAAGGACGATTTAAGAAATAATACTCACAATACTTCTATCATGTGTCAAGTACTAATGCAGCAGACATTGAATTAGTGAATGAGAAAGCATTATCTCACTAAACACAAGCAACAATTACAGGGATAGGTCACATGGTCCCAATGTCACAAGTTAGAGATGCAAACAGAGAAGTATAATAATTTCTCCCAAGAGTAAGTTGCAGGGGGATAGAAGAGTCAGAATCTGAACTCAAGCCTGCTGGTTTCCAAAGTCAGGTCCATTAAAAAAAATCTCTAATAAAAAGTCTCTCACCATGCGCTGTACTGTTGATATGTCCAGGAATCTCCAAGGGCGACAGCAAGGGCACAAGTACACAACAATAAACAGTCCCATCTGCTCCACATCGACGGAGGAGCTCTTGCTCCCATACAGCCCACTGAACCTGGAGGCCTACCCTAATCACAGAACCCGCTGGTGTCAAAGCAAACACTGGGATGGCCCCAACAGACCCTCTCTTTGTGGCCGCTGCCACAGGTGCTGAAGCCCATAGCGTGGCCCATCAGAATGAGCTTCAGCTTCCTGCCTTGGGTGTTGTTGCTGCCGCTGGTGTAAATTGTTACACAAGCCTCCCTGTCTCTTTCAAGACATAAGGGAGGTCAATGCCCAGCGTAGAACACATTCTGGGGTCTCTGGTGCTCTTTGTAGCCATTTGAATTGCTCTTTCCTCAAGGTACAAGCCTGCCCTAGGCCTGGCTGATAAGCATGGGCTGTGGGGACCATTCTCCTTAAACTACTCAACTCAGCCCTGGCTCCCCCTACCTTCCTGGGGATTTATCTCAGAGATCTTCTTGCCTGACTTTGGGCTGGAGAGACAGTTGTTTCTTTAACCCAATGATTTTCTGAGAAATTCAGTATCCTGAAGGCGTGGTGTTTTTGTTATGCTATCGGTTCATCAGAGAAGAAATGCGGCGCCCCCTATGTCTCCCAGATGAGAGAGACAGCACTGTGCTGCTAAAGCACTGACTTCCTGTGGAGGTGGGTGGTGATGCAGGGAGTCGATAACGTGTTTTATATATTTCAAAGCAAACAGAGAATTTGAATCCTGGCTTCACCACCGTTGGCCTTGTATTACAAGTTACTGAATCTCTGTGCTTTAGTGCTTTTTTCTTTTCATTTGCCAAATGGAGATTATAATAGTACTTACTTCATAGCACTGTCATAAGAATTACATGGGTGAAAATATGTAAAGTGTTTAGAACAAGTTTTGACCCACAATAAGTGTTATGTCGTATTTGTTCAATAAAATAAAGTTCTATTCACATTTCTACCATATTGTCATAATGGGGATGGGATGAGGCTGTGCCCTTCAAAGACTAATAAGGTTAGTTTGACTCTGGATGATTCTAGAGCCTGGGAAAGGGAGAGAGAAAATATTGAGTACTGTAGGGGACAGAGACCAGGTTGCCATGTGCGCTATAATAAGAAATCTATATTTGGTTTTTGAACCCTTGGAATCTCTGAAGCGATACTGTCTTTTGTGAGCTAATGAGACGGCTGCGGATGAAGCCAGTCATCAGAAAGACCAACGTATGATTCAGAGACTGGAACTTTAAGCCCCAACCTTCAACCTCCAGGGAGGGGAGAGGGGCTGGAGGTTGAGTTAATTACTGTTAGCCCGTGATTTAATCAGACATTCCTACCTAATGAAGCCTCCATAAAACCCCCTCGATGGTGGGGTTTGGTGAACACACTGAGATGCTGGAAGGATGGTCCACCTGGAGACAATGTGGAAACTCCCTATACTCCCTCACCCCCATATGATCTCTTACACCTGGCTCTTCCAGAGTTGTACTCTTTATAATAAAATAATAATTAAGTAAAGTGTTTTCCTGAGTTCTATGAGCTGTCCTAACAAATTTTAGAACCTGAAGACAGGGGTATGGGAACCCAGTTACAGCCTGTTATTTGGAAGCACAGGTGGTAACCTGAGACTTGCAACCCACAGGTGAAGTGGGGCAGCCTTGTGGGACTGTGTCCTTACCCAATAGGTGTCCTCTCTTATTTGAGGCAGTTAGGGTCAGAATAAAACTGAACTGTAGGACACTCAGTTGGTGTCCAGAGACTCAGGAGAACTAGAAGTGTGAGGGAAAACCCCACACATTTGGTGCCAGAGTCATGTCGAAAAGCCACGCAGACCATGTGAAGCCCCACGGGAGGCTGGCTCGATGGTGCTAGTGTAGGCTGGGCTTTCAGGCACCAGGGCCTTAAAGGTTCCGAGGTCTGAGATTGGTAAGGAAGAAGTGAAATGGCACCAAAGCTGGAATACTGAATAATCCATGCAGGCCTGAGCAAAACACAAAACAAACCAACCCCCAAACTAATGGGGGGCTATGAGCCTAAGACTTCCCTCGCTATTCTGGATTAGGTTAAATTCCTAAGAATGTGTATGATTAAAGGTAGAAGATGAACACCCTTAAAAATGAATATTGACCAACATTGAATTCCTCATCAACTTTGCTGAGTGGTGGCTAGATCTGGATTTAATTTGATTCATTTAAAGCAAACAGAAAAGAAACATGACCTTGTTTGCCCTCAAATCTACCCATTATATTGATCTTTCCCATTCTTCTTTAATCTGCCTGCTATTTCGCCAAGCACTATAAAATGTTATCAGAAATTGTGGGGAGCAGGAAGCAGCATGCCACTGGAAGAGAACTGCTATTTTACACCAGAATTTGCCTTGCTGGTGATGTAAAGGGCAATGGTATCTCCATTGCCTTCCTCTCCCCTTCTGAAGACAAAAGAGAGAGTTTTCCTAAAGGGTAAGGACCCTTAGGGAGGGATGTATTTCCCTTCTGAGAGGATAATTCTATCACTTTAAAGCACCGAACTTGGCTTCTGCCACCCATGTCCAATGTGGTGGCTGCTGGGTGTTGAAACTCAGCACGTGTAGGAACTCATTAAGCCATCGAGCTGAGAGAGGGCTCAGAGTCTGCTGCTTTGTCCTTCTCCTAGGAATTCACTGAAGGTCTTAGAAAAGGTGGGAATCTCCATTTTTTTAGAGGTGATGGACTTAGGTCTAAATGTTTCAGTAATTCGAAATAAGAGATGTTTGGTATGGTCCTTAGAATAACATAATGGTTAAAAGGGCAGGGTCTGGTACTAGAGTACTGGGGTTCAAATCCTGGCTTGGTTTTTTATTGGCTGTGAGACCTTTGTATCTCAATCTCCCTCTCCCGCATTACCCCCATTGTACAGAGAAAAATAATAGATGCTCAATTGCTGTGAGGATTAAACATATGAGGACTTGTGATTCATGAATTCAATGTACCTGTAATAATCCTGGTACATAATAAGGACTCAAAGGTTGGCTCTCATTCTCTTACTTGTACTATCATCCTCTACCCTGGAGAATTTCTGATGCAGTCATTTGTGGTCATGCCGATATGCACACCTGTGGCCCAGGCCATTGGATTGGGCTGTTCCAGTTGGAGTTCTGGCTCTATTCACTGCTAGAGATCAGCAAAGGCCATGCATTCTGAGCAGCAAGTATTGTGAATCTGGGGGTCTGCTGTATCAAAAGATAGAGGGGATTCCTGGAAGGTCAGAGAGGAGTCGTCTGAGATGCAAACTCACTCTGGGGACAGAGTCATCACAAACACAGCGTGGCTGAATAACAGTGGCCAAGTTGTTGAAGACACATGGAGAGGTGATTCTGCCCCCTATCCTACAAAAATTAGGGAATATGAGAAAAACCAAAAGCACACTTTCATGAAATCCTCTGCTAAACTTAGGAATCCTCAAGAAACTTGCTAATGTAACCGTTTTCCTTTCCCCTGGAAATAGAGGGTTCTAATGGATTATGACCAGTTTTGTTCCTTTTAAGCAAAGGAAACCTGAGAAATAACAGCTGTCCCTGGTGGGAATCTGGATGTTTTTACTGTGGGCAGGAAACTTCTATTCCTTTCTCTTGGTAATGAAGGGAGTCTGGGAGGTTGGTGAGATGCAAGTACAATCTATTGTGCTCATCCTGGGTGGTCAAAATAAACTGAACAAGCCCCTTGCTCCAAAGCTTACAGGCCTAGTAATTTTTCAGAGAGACTGCCCTGACTGGTTTGCATTCATATTTCAAAACTATGATGAAAGAGCACAAGTTTTCAGTCATGTACAAGAAGTTCTGGACATCTACTATACAACATAATGCTTGTAGCTAACGATACTGTATTCTGTACTTAAAATTTAGTAAGAGGGTAGATCTTGTGTTAAGGGTTCTTATCGTACATACAAAAAATTACAACAATAGTAAAAATGAAAGGAGGTGAGTGGAAACCGTGGCGCAGGGGGAATGGGTGTGTTCCCAGCCTTGATGGTGGTAATGGTTTCACAAGGGTATACTCATCCCAAACTCGTCAAGTTGTATATGTTAAATATGTACAGCTTTCTATGTGTTACATATGCCTTCATAAAGTGGTTTAAAAAATAATAATATGAAGTAAAAAAGTCATGGAATTTTTTTCTCTGTCCTTTTCCATGTTTTCTCACATGGGCATCTTTGCCTCTGGTCCAAGTCCAGGGTCATATCCAAGGCCTCTGCCTCTGAAGATGACTGTGAGTGCTATTTGTTTTGGGCCTGTATTTCAAATAGATTTTCACCTTCAAGAGTGCAGCGATATGCTCTCCTCCCCACCCACTTAAATGTCTACTATGTTCTACCCTTTTCACTCTCCCTTCAAAAGAAGTGAGGTTTTGTTCACAAAGCCCTATTTTAGATAGAGACATTTATCTTAAGGATAATAGATGCCACCCCCCCCCCCAAAAAAAAAAGAATGAGGCAAAGGAATAGTTACTCTTAGAATAAGAATAGGAAGCCGATGGGACACATGTATCTGCTCCAGGCCTGGGATGTGGCTGCCATTGAACTCCAGCCTGGTTTACTTTGTGACTGGCCAGGGGATCCAGAGGCCAAAGCTGTGGTCCGGCAGGATGAAACCGGAATAGAGCACAACATGGATCATTCCCAGAAGGTTAGCACACAATATCCTTCCCCTCTGGTAGGGCCTAGGGTCAGAAAGCCTTCCCTTGATTACTCTCTAGGGTTTGGTCTTTCTCTCAGGTGTGTTCCTTGATTGTTAATTTTCTAAAATCCAGTAAAACATCTTGTTTTAGTGACTTACTCGTGAATTTGTCTGTCGGCCACTTCCCTGGGTGCATTCGAGCACTTCCACATATCATAGCTGTTGAATTACACATTCCTTAAATAGAATGCTTCAATTTATTGTTGAATACCTTGACAGTTGCCTATTTATCTAAGGTTGCTGATCTGACTTAATCTAATCTATCTGAACCAAAAACAAAACAAACAAACAAAAAAAACATGCTGTTTGGTACCACAGAATGCAAGGGAACTCCCTTCCCTTTCTAACTACAAAGCTTGTTGCTTAGTTGTACAAATATCTGTGGGTTTGGCAAAGGTGAGTGCTCATTTTTTTTTGTTTTAGTATAAGGCTGGAAAGGTAAGGAGAGTGCTGGGAAACAGGGCCTAAATACACGTGATATGTTAAATTCTTGGGAAAGCAGAGGCTCTGCAAGCAAAAGCTTGCAGACAGTCTCAAAGGAAACATTTTTGGTGGTTATCAGGTAAACAGAAAAGGCAGCAAGAAAAACAGGCAAGAACCCGTTTCTCTATTAGATATGCCTCCATATGCTCACTCACTGCATTTGATTTCTTACTTTAGAAATTCGTTTAGGGATTATAAGGGAGGGAATGATTTAAGGAGTCATAATGCTTTAGCCTGGAAATTAGAATATCCAAGAATGAAAAACAATCAAATAATGAAAAATTGCAAATATGCCTTTCTTTATGCATCTCTAAAATAGGTGTAGTGTCCTATTAGGGAGATGAATTAACTAATGACTGGGAAGCACTTAAAAACTCTCAGATGGGAACTTAATTGCTCTATTGGGTTTATTTGTCTGAGTTCAATGTTCTGTGGGCTAAGGCCATGCTTCCCAAACTTTAACAGGCACAGGAAGCCCACGGGTTCTTGTTAAAATGAGAGTTCTGATTCAGCAGGTTTAGGGTGTGGCTGAGGTGTCTGCACATCAGACAAGCTCTCAGTGAATTCAGTGTTGCTGGACCACACTTTGAACAAACGGGGTCTCAAGTCCCTGTTTCTCCAAGTTAGCTGCCCACTGAAATTAGGTAGAGAGATTTATAAAAACTCTGCAAAGATTCTGGCCCAGACATTGAAATTTTTAAAGCCTGCCTTCCCCTCCCCATCGCCCACCCCCCCTGCCCCCCGACTACCACCATGGGTCTACTGTGCAGCCAGTTAAGAGAACCACACTGGTCCAAGGGGCCAGTAGTCAGGGCCACTTCTGAAGGCTGTTGTGGGGATAAAATGAAATAATATAGCAAAGTACTTAGCCCACATAGTGGTCCTTCAAGAACCCTTGACACTTATAAGCAGCTTTGGCTGTAACAACATATACCACACAAGGCACAGACAACACTGGCCCACAATACCAGCTGTGGCAGATGTCACAGCTGCAGGGCAGGGGAAACACTGGCCCATATTAGAGACACAGCAGTGACTGCTATGGGAGCAGAACAAGAGAGGAAGAAATGGGGCAGCTGTAAAGTCATGTGTCACAGCCCCTGAGGGTTCTTGGAACTTGAGAAGGATCTCTAAAAGAGTGGCTAACACTATGGAAAACAGTACAGCAGTTTATCAAGAAATTAAAAATAAAATTAGCATAGCATCCAGCAATTCTACTTTCGGGTATACACTCAAAAGAATTGAAAGCAGGATCTTGAAGAGATATCTGTATACTCATCTTCATAGCAGCCTTTTACAGTAGCCAAAAGGTAGAAGCAACCCATCTGTCCATCAATGGCTGAGTGGATTAATACAATACGGTATATTCACACAATGGACCATTATTCAGCTTAAGAAAGGAAGGAAATTCTGACACATGGTACAACATGGATGAACCTGGAGGACATTACGTTAAGTGAAATAAGACAATAACAAAAAGACAAATACTGTACGTTCTACTTCTATGAAGTACTCAGGGTAGCTAAATTCATACAGACAGAAGGTAGAATGGCGTTTGCCAGGGGCTGGGGAGGCAGAATGGGGAAATGTTACTTGATTAGTATAAAGTTTCCCTTTCGCAAGATGAAAAAGTTCTGGAGATGGGGTGCACAACAATGTGGATGCACTTAACATTACTGAACTGCACACTTAGAATGGTTAAGATGATAAATTGTGTTATGTGCATTTTACCACAATTTCAAAAAATCAGCAATAGAAAAGCATTAAGGGGGCTCAAGGGCCCTCAGAATGAGTGGAAGAGGAATCAAAGAAATGCTGGCTGTTACTGTGAACTGTCTTTCTCCTCACATTTCTGCTAAGTCCCGGGTCCGTGAGGAGGATGCTATGTGAAAGCATCTAGTATAACACTTGACTGTTGAAATGGAAACTGTATACGTAGAATAGTAACTGAGAATTTACTACGTGCCAAACATTGTACTGATCACTTCATATTCATGATTGCCATTTATTCTCATTTTAACTCTATGCCTTAGGTTTAAGTACAATTCCATTTTTTAATGAGGAAACTGAGGCAGATACGCAAAGGATTTCTGAGACAGTAAGAACTGAGATGCAAACCAAAACTATGTTCTTAACTGCCACACTATCATATACATAAACCACACTATTAGTAAATATGTATTTTTTAATCCCAAAGGCTCACATTACATATTGGTTAGAAAATGAGATCAACTTAAAATCTGTCATGGAAAAATACTAACAGCTAAATAAATAATTCAGGTATTTTAGAAGATTGAGTACTTTTATTCAAAAGAAAAGAAAGCGTTTGGATTGAAATAAGAATGCATTTAGAAGCACCCTGACCTCGTAACAGTCTGTATGTTGATGTATTATGTTACTAGAGATATTCTGGATTTAAAAAAATAAAGCCAGGTAATGGCTTTTCTCGGGGAGACTAAATGACTTCTTGAGTTTTGACTTTATATAAAGATTTATACTAATTTACAGCTAAATATAAACTCAAGGTTATTTTTTAATGCTTCATTTAGAAATAGGAAAGATGACATTGAATACCTTATGAAATGATATGGGGATAAATAAATATATACAAATACACACACACACACACACACACACACAAAGGAGGGAACCACTGAAATTCTGAAGGGAAAAAAATAGAAGAGAGAAAACAAAGTCCCTGCCTCTGAGAACTGTTTGAGGACAGACAGCATGAATTTGGGTAATTTTTCAAGAGCAAGACTTCATAAGATAAAGGATTACCTCTGCATTCACATCTTACTACGAGATAGAGATTGTTGCTAAGTATTTTGCATACCTTATATCATCTGACCCTCACAGTCATTCCACAACCTAAATATTATGGTCCTCAATATACGGATGAGAAAACTGAGGCCCAGAAAGGTTGAGTAACTTTCTCAAGGACACACAGCTACACAGTGGCAGAGCCAGGATTTAGGATCCAGGTCTTTCTGGTTCCCAAACCTGTCAGACACACACCACAGAGGGTGAGGCAAGGTTTTAACAGGTGATATTCAGTGGAAGCTTACAAAGAATGATGTCAGGGACATTGGGATGATGTTTCTATGTACTCCCCTCACTTCCCACCACATTTACCCTCCCACTTGCATAGAATTCTATATTATTAGTGATTGTTGGGCTACTGCATTGTGTCACACACTATCTTCTTAGAAATGAGACACTTATTCATGACAGGGACCAAAAGTGTGTATATATCAATACATAACATGAACTAGATTGTCAGGCCATTTAAGCTCCTAAAAGCCCCTGAGATCTAAACATCAAGGAAACGGAAATGCAGATGGTCAAGAGAGGGATAACTCTGAAGCCCACTGGGAAGAAGCCTCAGTGAGAAACTCGGAATCATGGGGCATTGGGTGTCTGAGGAAATAGGCTGTGGAGCGTATAGGATCAGGGGCTTCCTTCACCATTTACAAGGCAAGCCTTGAGATGACCCCCAAAGGGAACACTCAGAAATAAAAACAGGGCCTTTCTGACGTAAACCCTGATGGACAACACCAAGCAGACAGCAAAGGGGCTGGTTTGACTGGGGAAGGGGATCCATGTGGAGAAAAGTGAGACCGGGACCTTCTGGATGACAAGAGACTCATGGCCTGGGTAAGGAATCAGTGGGAGGTAAAACTGGAGGTGGAAGCAAGCCGCTGCATGTTTTAGACCAGAAGAGGGATGGGTCCGGGACAGCAGTGCGAATGACTGAAAAGGGAGAAACAGAACAAAAGGTTCTGTCATGAACTCAGATGCTGACGAACTTCACTGGGGTAGCGGCCACTGAAATGGAGCAAAGACAAGAAACTGGGACAATATGCTGAAAGGTGAACAGACAGGATTTGGGGATGAAGTTTCCCACTGGGACTTAGGAAAGAAACTCCTTAAACAAATGGGCAAGTTAAAACTTTGGGAGATGAATTCGCTATTGCCATTATTGCACGAAACGTGAAAGGGACTTACTTAAGAAAAAGAAGATCAAAACTACGAACGTTAAAATGACAACAAACTCACAACTATCAACAACTGAATCTAAACAAACAAAAACAAAAGCAAACTAAGCCAACAACCAGAACAGGAACAGATTCGTAAATATGGAGATCAGCAGGGAGGGGGAAGAGGGGGACAAGGTACAGGGATTAAGAAGCATAATTGTTAGGTACAAAATAGACAGGGGGAGGTTAAGAACAGTATAGGAAATGGAGAAGCTAAAGAACTTATATGCATGACCCATGGGCATGAACAAAGGGAGGGATTGCTGGAGGGAAGAGGGGTATCGGGTAGAAGGGGACAAAGGGGGAAAAAGTGGGACAACTATAAAAGCATAGTCAATAAAATGCACTTTAAAAAAAGTTGGGGAGAGAAGAAATTGAGTTCAGTTCAAGTGTGTAGTTAACATGGACTCATATTGGCAATAATTTTTAAGTACTGTAGAAATTTTAGATTACAATACTCACTAATATGCATAGAGCACTTTACAAAGTCGCACACACTGAGCGGTTGGAGTGGGAATCGAACTCTACGACTTCTGCCTCCATCTAGATCCCATACTGAGTGCTCCAACCTGCCTGCTGGGCCTCTCTCCCAGTGAAGGGAGGGTATAAAATGGCCAATTTAATCTGAAAGAATTGTTTCAGCCATGGGCAAGAAGCGAGTATTTGTCTACAAAAATGTCAGCAGCACTTATCAAGACCTCCTTAAGTAACTATAGGTTGGCAGCTACTTTTTCCTGTAAGTTGAATTTTCTCGGAATTGTTACCACCACAAGATAAAGTAGGCATCTTTGTTGTCTGCTCTGCCCTTTACTATTTTGGTACTCTGTCTTTAAAATGATACAGAACACTGGTCAATCCCCAGAGTGAATAATAAACTTCTCCGAGGACAAAAGGTCTTGGCTAATGTGGCCAGCAAATAACTGAGCTAGTACTGGAGTGATCAAATACCCCTGTTCAGGTCAAGTGTGTGTAGATATACTATTAATTTTCTTTTTTAAAAAACAGCGTTGTTGAGGTATAATTTACATACCAAACAACTCACCAACCATAAATGTATAATTAATTTATTTTTAGTAAATTTATAGTTTTGCAATCATCATGACATTCTAGTTTATTCCCATTTCCATTATCCCAAAAAGTTTCCTCATGCCCGTTCCAATTAATCCTTGTACTTACCTTAGCCCTAGGCAACTACTGACCTGATTTCTGTCTGTAACAACCTGCCTTTTCTAGACATTTCATATAAAAGTCTAGATTTAGATGAGATTCCTAGTGCAGATTCCTATAAGTGGAACTGCAATGAGGTAGGAGAAGATGGTTTAATTTTTTAAGAGTCTGCCAGACTGCTCCTATAATAGCTGTACCATTGTACATGTCCACCAGACCCCTGTATTCTTGAAACTGTCTTTCTCTGGGCCTAACTCAAAATCCTCTATTTCCCTTATAAATCAAAATGAATGTGCGTGAGGATTCCAGTTTGTCCACACACATCCTTCCCCACATTCGGTAATGCATGTCTTTTTGAGTAGGGTCTTTCTTATGGGTGTATAGTGGTATCTCATTGTGATTTTAATTCTCATTTCCCTAGTGACTAATAGTATTGAGTGTATTTTTATATGCTTATTAGTCACTCACATTTCTTTTAAAATTTTTTAAATTTAAGTATAGTTTGTATACAGTATTATATTACTTATGTTAGTTTTAGGTACCTAACATGGTGATTCAGCATTTTTATACCTTACAGTGTGATCACCCCACTATGTCTAGTGATCATGTCACCGTGCAAATTGATCACAATATGATTGACTATTCCCCTTCACCTTCTGCACCCATCCCGTGTTCTCTGCCAACCATTCCTTTGGTCACTGTTTCTATGACTCTGTTTCTTTGGTGAAATGTCTAGTAAATCTTTTACCCATTTTAGAATTGAGTTGTTTGTCTTATTATTAGTAAGTTGTGATACTTCTTTATAGATTCAGAATAAAGTCCTTTGTTAGATATATGATTTGCAAATATTTTTGCCTAGTCTGTAGCCTGTCTTTTCATTTTTTTAATGGAATCTTCTGAAGCACAAACATTTTCAAGTTTGATAAAATGCAACTTATCATTTTTTTCTTTTAAGGGTCATGCTTTTGATATAGTAGCTAAAAACTCTTTGCCCAACCCAAAATCACAAAGCATTTTCTAGAAGGTTTATTTTTTCACTCTTATACTTAGATCTGCAATCCATTATTTTGCGGCATAAGGGTTTAAATCAATTTTTTCAATGCATGTATTTTTTTTTCCTTTTCAACACCTACATTAGGAATTTAGAAGCTAAACTTTATTTATTGGGGTTACAGAGTCTAATGTCTTTTCAATGTCTCCCAGAAGTCAAGCATAAAAGGGTCCCCATGGTTTAAGTCCTAGAGGGTGAACATGAGTTCAGTGGGGAAAGTGGTTTCTTTGGGCGCCTTTGCTAGAAGTGCAGAGGAGGAGAGCGCAGAGCTAGGGTGTGCTGCAAGCATGTCCCTTTCCAGGTCAGCCAATCAGAATGTGCTAGATGCAACAGCAAGTAGGACTGGCCATCTGGTTTCAGCCTAAAAATGAAAAGCGACTATTTAAATCTACTGTCTCTATGCATTAAGCATTGCCTAGTATATCTGCTTGGTCAATAAATAAAAATCAACTATAAATTCCATTTCTTCTCATAAGTCTATGTGCATTTAATTATGGATTTAGTTTGGCCACTGGTTGGGGGATAAGGTGACAAACTAGGATAAACTATACTTAAGAAGGGAAGAAGGGCCCTGGCTAGTGTGGCTCAGTGGATTAAGTGCTGGCTTATGAACCAAAGTGTCACCAGTTCGATTCCCAGTCAGGGCATATGCCTGGGTTGTGGTCCAGGTGCCCAGTGGTGGGCATGTGAGAGGCAACCACACATCGATGTTTCTCTCTCTGTTTCCTTCCCTTCTCCTCTCTCTAAAAATAAATAAATAAAATACTTAAAAATTTTCTTTAAAAGAAGGAAAGAAGGGTAAGGGTCAGGCCAAGGAACATGTATAAAGGACCCAAGGACAAAGACAACGGGGCAGGAGGTTTGAATGTGGGAGGTGGGGGGTGGGTAGGGCAGGGGAGAGTAATGGGGGGAAAATGGGGACAACTGTAATTGAACAACAATAAAAAAAGAAGCACATTCATTTTGATTTATAAGGGAAATAGAGGATTTTGTGTTAGGCCCAGAGAACACAAAATTTCAAGAACACAGGGATCTTTGAAAATACTTCTCCTTCCCCAGACATAAGCCACTTTAAACATGCTGTAGCCATTAGATTCTCAGCCTTCCTCAAACAAAGGGTTTAGATTCTTCCCAATTACAACAGGAACTTTCAAAAACCACCACCACAGGGCTACTAAATAACACCATAATGGAAGATAAACAAATAGTGATGATGATGAGAATGATGAAGGAAAGGTAACTGCTTATAGGACAGCTCTGTGCAAATGGCTGTGATGCCTGAGCGGGAAGGGAAGGATGTGCCCAACCAGGTCAAATGGAAATGCAGCCGATGCTCGTGTTCAGAGACAGCAGAGCCAAGTCAGTGCAGGACTAGGAGAGGATACCATCAATTATTGTTCTTAGCTTAATTTTCATTACAAAATAATCATTCATATATAATCTTTCAAAAAATGTATTGCCAATAAAAGTAAAAATTGTTCCTTGTACCACCCCCATCATCTCTACAGCCACCCCTTCCCTCTTTTCAGAAATAACCGACGGTTTATTGTCACACATTCGAGAACTTTCGCTGCATTTCCATGCGTACACAGGCTGCCATGAGGTGTGTGTTCAGAGTTTCCCACACAGATCGTGTTAGATAACCCATGACTCATTCTGCACCTTGCTCTTCCATTCACTAATATTTACATTGTAATATTTATATAGTTGCATTTATATTATTATATACACTAATATTTCTTAGATGTCTTTCTACATCACGTACAGAGACCACCCATCCTAGTGATCTGGACATGTCACCCCGAAGTGGCCAGAGTCTGTCCTGTGTAGCCGGACCACATAGACTCAACTCTCCTCTCCGTCCCAGCTGGCTAACCTTGAAAAGTTCCTTAACCTTTCTGTGCCCCACTTTCTGCATTTCTAAAATAGGGATAAGGATAGCACCTGTGTGATATTAACAGGTTAATACATGAAAAGCACTTAGAACACGGTCTAATAGATTGTAAGTAGACAAGAAATGGTGTCTGTTGTCATTCATTTAAATAGCTGTGTGGTATGTCAACACAATAGTTTATTTCCCTACTGGTATACACGTAGATTGTCAACAATTTTGACTATTACTAATAATGAATAAATACTTCAGTGAGTGCCCCTAAATATGCTCCCTTATGTATTTGTGTGTTTCTGTATGGTAAATACCAAAAAGTGGAATTCCACAGACGTAGGAATTATACATTCAAGTGTAGCAGTAATGCCAAGCTGGCCTGCAGTTTGTATTTCTGCCCATCAATGAGAGTACCTATTTCTCCATATTCTTGCCCTCAGATAATGTTTCAAATATTTATTCCTCTAAAGAATAATAAATGATCTTGTTTCAATTGGAATTTCTCAAATTACTAATGGGAACAAAATTATTTTCATATTTTTATTAGTCATTAGAGTTCCTCTTAGGTTAATTCCCTCCTCATAATTTTTGGCCATTTTTATTTTGAGTTCTTCAATTTACAGAGCTTCTTTATATATTCTGCAAGCTAATGCTTGCACTGTGATATGCTGCAAATATGTTCCCCTAGTCTAGCTACTAATTCATCCAAGTATTCCAGGAAACCTTATTCTATCTTCAACTAGTCCTGTGCTCAGCGGGGCCTCAGGAGAATCCAACCACACGCAGCCACACGGCTGTGCTCTGACCACAGCGCCAACACCAGCTGAAAGGCGACTTGGATGAGCCAGGGGCTGCGGACACCATTCAGGAAGTAACTTGTGCACCGGAAAACCTTTAGCCTCCACTGGTTCTAAATTTTGCTAATATGATCATTTTTAAGCCCTGAACAGTGGCTTCCCCTGAAATACGGTTCCAGGATAAGGAGGTAGTGACCTGCAAGACCTTGGGAAGAAGCACAAAGAGCTCTGGCACAATAGACATGAGAAATGGGACATGAGAATAATCTGCCATGAGAGTTTTCTGGGACCTTGCTACTCAGAGCGGCAGAAATGCAGAATCTTGCCCCCTTCCCCAGACTTACTGAGTCAGAATCCGCTTTTCAGGAAGACTCCTAGGTGATTCACAGGAACATTACAGTTTGAGAAGTGCTGCTCTAAGCTTGTTTAAATAGGCCAGAACTATCTGTTTGGTGGACCTAGAGTTTCATTTACCATCTGTTATGAGTTGAATTGTGGCCCCTCAGAAGTCATATGTTGAAGACCTAACCCCCAGTATACAAGAATGTGATCTTATTTGGAAAGAATAGCATTGTTTCTAATGTAATTAGTTAAGATGAGGTCTTAGTGGAGTAGGAAGTAGCCCTTAGTCCAATGGGATTGGAGTCCTCCACATAAAAGGGACGTTTGGCCCCAGACATTCACACAGGAGAACGCCGAGTGAAGATGACGGCAGACATCGGGGTGATGCAGTGGAAGCCAAGTTGTGCCAGCTGGCCACCAGAAGCTAGGGGAGAGGCAGCGAACAGATTCTGCCTCACAGCCCTCGGAAGGAACCCATCCTGCTAACACCTTGATCTTGGACTTGCAACCTCAGAATTTTGAGAAGATAAAACTCTGTTTTCTAAGCCACCCAGTTTGTGGTATTATTAGGGTAGTCCCAGCAAAGTAATGCCCCAGCCTGCAGGTTTCCCAGGACAGAGGGTGTGGGCATGCAGCGACCTAGAAAAGACACGCTTGGGTTTATCTCCTGGACAATAAAAAAAAACTTAGGGGGAATAAATAGGACACAAGATGCTCCCCCTCCCAGGCAGTCACAGTGCCTCTCTCAGCGCTTTCCGCATGTTCTTCACTTTTCACAGGGTCAAGTGCTCCTCCAAAGGCTTTCAGCAGTTGGCACTCTTGCCATGCTGACACCGTGGAGCACATTTAGCTCTGCCTGCCTTTAAATAGAATGGGAAGCAGTTGGGTCTGGAGAAAGGGTGGCTGGTGAAACATACTCCATTATCCTGGCTTCTGGTTCTACTCGAGTGTTTTAACTAATGGGCTATTTAGAGGCAGCTTGCCCTAGTGACATTTTTTTTTAATGTAGTTGAAAGAGTATCCATTTCTTTCTTTATACTCATTAGTTGACTCAGAGCAGTTAAGTTCCCGGTTGCCCCTCAGCCTGTCTGTGCAGAGTCTGCGGCCTTTACTGAAATTACAGAGCAGGCGCATCACCTTCCAGATCGCAGTAACTTCCTACTGGGCCGGGCTCTCCTGAAACAGACAGCACCTGGGAAACAAGGTATTTTGCCACTGGCTGCTCTTCTCTTAGGTCTATCTCTGTGCATAAAAATGTAAACTTTACTTGTCCTAAATATCTTTTTTTTAGAATGAGGCCTGATTCTTTTCAGAAAGGATTTTTTTTCCTAATAAAAATAGCTAATGTCCATCGAGTAGTTACCAAGGGCTCACTCAGAGCTCACACTTGACACATGGATCGCCGCACTTAACCTTCATTACCTCCATGTGAAATAGGTGATGGGATTATCTCCACGATGCAGCTGAGGAAACTGAGGTAGAGCACTTTGACTCAATTGCCCCCACACAGCTAACAAGGTGGGAGGAGTAATCTTGCCCGTCTCCCCCACCGGAAAAACACCAGATAACAGCTCTATAAGGACCTGCTCACCAGCGACACATGTTACTCCTAAAGGGTCTGTCACTGGCCCCACATGGCAATGGCGGGGTTGGGGGGCTGATGAGGGAGGGTAGAAGGAATGGGATGATGTGAATTTGCTTTGGAGATAGCTGGATGCAAAGTCTATTCTATCTGCATTTGGATCAATACAAATCAATTCTATGGATTACGTTTTCTAAGCCTAAAAGGGCCTCCAGGAAGGTAGGCGGTATGGGCTAGTGCAGGGTTCCCAAACTTGATCTTGCATCACAATCACCTTGAGAGCTTTTAACATCCAAAGGACTGGACTTCCCACCTAAAGTTTCTGATTCTGTAGATCTTGTGTGGGGCCTGAGAATTTGCCTTTGTTAGAAATTCTCAGGTGATGCTGATGCTACTTCTGGGGACCACACTGTGAGAATCACTAAGCTAATAATTAAGAGCACAGTTTCTAAAGTCACAAAGTGTTAAATTCAGCTTCCCACCTGCGGCTGACCAGTGGTGACCTTAAGCATGATTTTAATCTCCTGTGTACTTTTATTTTCTTTAACATAAAATGGGCTAATGATTATAACTTGTAGTTACTATAAGGCATGAACACGGTAATGCATATTTTAAAAAATTAGCACAGAACCTGGTACTTATTAGGCATTCAACAAATGTAGCTGCTACCACCACCAACAGCACCACCCCTACCTTCTTCCTCAGACTTTTTATTCCTACGCGAATGGTTTACTCTTATATCTCTCCTTTTACCACTAACATGCCAGACCTCTTTGTGTTTCTGTGTGAAAAATGGATCTTCCAATGATGTCCTATATCATGGGTTTGTTGTGAGGATTACATGAGACATAATTCAGCATCATGCCTCATATAGCCAGAGTTCCTATTATTTTTTGCTATCAAACATTATTATTTCTGCTAACAAACATGCATTATAGTAATTGTTTTATAGAATTATCTCATTAAATGCACACAGTAACTCTACAAGGTAGAAAATGTTCGGGTAGTTTTTATAAAGGACAAAACTAAAGCCCCAGAGGTTAAATGACTAGCTTGAGACCACTCAGTGACTGGGTTGAGATCCACTGCAGATCTGTCTGACTGCCCCGTTATATTTTGCCACACTCTTGCCCAACTTTATAACTCAATTCAGAACAGATTCAGGTCTCCTGGATTGGGGATTGCGAGAACTAAGAGAAAGCAAAAGTCTTCGATATAGAAATGTAGGTTCAAAAAAATAGTTTCACTTATTCATCCATGAAATAAATCAAGGCTGGTTGCATGAAAACCCCCTTCACTTTTTGGACAATCAAGATATTTCCAGCTTGTAAAATTTCATTCAGAAAGAAAACGGAAAAGCCATGAGTGAGGCTTGTGCACATGTTCTGCATCGCCAGCTGAAAAGCATTCATCTTACTCCTCATTCCACACCTCGTTCCCTTGCTGGGCCATCGTCTATCCACACAGCCAGACGTGGGGGTGTTGAAATAATAGTTACAATAACTTCAAACTGGCGTTTGCAATATCACGATGTTAGACTCAGATTTCCCTGAAGGAAGAGCTATGTAAAAATAACCAAGGCCCCAGCTTCAAATCCACCTGAGTTAACTATAAGATGAAAATTGTTTTTCTCTCTGCAATGACTGAGGTACTCCCCAAAGATGCTTATTATGTTAAACTGGTACCAAGTGTCAAGGAGTGTTCATAGGTAGCTCTCAAGGTTATAAAGGAGAGAACCACAGGCTTGACCTAGGAGTGGAATGCCTTCCAACTGATGAATGTAGTTAATGTTTGCAGGAGGCAGAAGCCTCCAGCAGAAGATCACATTTCTATTTACCTGGAGGCAGAAAATCATCATGAACAGGTGCTCTTGAATGTTCCGCCATGCTGTCTGACTTCTCAACCAAATACCTCCTCAACCACCTCAGCATTCTGTCAGGAGAAGGCCATTTTCATTCACTTCCCTGTTACCTCTGGCTCCTTTTGAAGTAGAAAAATAAAATCTTTTAGGATAAGAGAACATGGGTACAGAATGTAGATGTAGCCAGCAGTTATCCCATCGCTCTGGCCTGTGACCAGTTTGCCTGGGAGAATTTATTTTAAGCTATTCTTATCTGAATTTGTCTGACTGTGCCAGCGTGGGAGCTAATTCCCTGACAATAAGCCTGCTGGGGTGTGTTTGGGTCTCTGTTCTGATGTGTAGAGAGACTGCAGAGTGGAGAGTGGCATTGCACTCCGCCCCGTGGCAGTGGACGGCCGACATTTGGGAATGCGGGTAGTGAGCAAGAAGCACTTCAGGGAAAATGTAGGTAGGCACATTCTCTCCCTGCGGGGAGACCCAGAAGCACAGGGTCTGCTCACAGGCGAGCAGAAACACCGGCTCAGAGCTGAAGTCGTCTAAAGGACCCTGACTCAGGGCACTCCACATCCTTGCCACATCCAGCTGAGGGGGTTCTGACTCACGGTCTTCTGCTGGTCCCCAATCTCAGTTGTGGACATTGATGGAACCTCTGGTTTCGGTTTCTTAACCTGCTCGGTTCCAAACTCCCCAATCTCTGCCTCACTTCACCTCGGTCACAAACCTTAAACATTATCACTCAAAACCGTTCCATCGTCCGAACTCCTCTCAGTGAAATTCTCCCCAGCTCCTGCTACCAGAGGTCCACAAGCATATGTCTTTACCTTGAAGCCTCTTCCCACCTCAGAATCATGGGTCTGACACCACTTCCCTCCCCATTTGCCTGGACCTCTGGCTCTCTTGGTAGTTCCAAAATGCTCTTCTTGGAGATACTGTGAAATGTCAAATCCTAGGATGTCAAGACATTGACATTGGACTGATGGGGTCTCCCTCACAGGCCTGCTGTTTGACCTCAGGCAGCCCATTAGCCTATACCAACATATTTTGTATCACTCTCCAGTTGACTCTGCCAAACTCCCCATGGTGCTTTGATCCGAACCTTTGACTCCCTCCACAACTCCCACCCCAGCCCCTGGCTCTTTGTTAGAGAGAAGTAACCTGACTGCTGAGTTTGTCCAGAAGCCTGAGAGCTTTCAATATAAGAATCCTCATTTTCTCTCCTCTTCACCTCAAAAATCACTGTTTCCCTAAGTGCCTATTTTGGAGGAAGAGATTTCCCTTTTCTAACAAATCTCAGTCTTATCCTATGACTGAATCCTACCTGCTACGACTTCAGTTGTTATCGATCTCACCTCCCATATCTTTCTATTAAGTCAAGCTCTTCTTGCCAGTTCTTATACATGCTCAGATCTTCCCTACATTAAGAAAGTAAAATCTTCCCTTGACCCTGTAACAATCTTAAATTAGCAACCAAATTCATTGAAAAATATCTCAACACCTACTACTCACACTCTCTCTCTTTTCTTTTTTGCATCTGAATTGGACTTCTTCACCCAAGAAAAACTATTTGCTCAAGTATGACCAATGAAAACGGGAAACCCACTGGCTGCTGATCCGTAGGTTTCTGTGATCCTGGACCATCTTGGTTCTTTCGTCTTTTTAACAGGCTTCTCTTCTATCTTCTAAGCTTCCAATGTAGCTTTACTCAAGGTTGTATCCTCAGCGCCGTCCCCTTCTCTCTCTATGCTCTCTGTCAACAATCTTACATACTTTTCTGGTTCCAAATATCATCACCCTGCAGAGAACTCCTTAGAAAATCTCTAACCTCTCTTCCAAGTTCTACCTCGTAAATCCAACTTTCATCTGGATCTGAGATGAATAATACTAGTCGTATAGTAGCTATAATTTATTCAGCGCCTATTCTATTCTAGACACAATACTAGACTATTTATTGAAATTATCTTTTTTCATTTTCTCTGTGACTCTACAAGTATTGCGTCTTTTTACAGATAGGAATAGCAAGGTTCAGGGAGCTTGAATAACTTGCTCAAGATTATATATTTATGGCACAGGACTGGTACTGGAACCCTGATCCTGTCAAAAGCACTGGGCTAAGCATTAGAGGGTCAGAAATTTCATCTCCACTTTGACATTAACTGGGCCTGTGTCTCAAATGCATCATTTAGCCTTAGTGGGCCATTGGTCTTCTATCTACGAAATGAGGGTAAAAGATACCACCTGTGTTACCCAACTCTAAATTTCCAAATTATTATAATTCTAAGATTGTGACATATCCCTTTGACATCTCAAATCCAACAAAATTAAAAACAGTTAAAAACTTGACTTACATGTCAAACCTGTTTTACTCCATTTGGGTTTAATCATTTCAGAATTATCGACAAGGGCCTCTACAAATGTTTCTTCCCTCGCTTGGTGTAGGATTTGCTGCCCCAAGACTATTATTGCAATAGAAACAAGAAAGAAAATCCAGTCGTCATTTTTTAAAGGAGTTTGGAACATTTTTAAATGAGGTATTTTAAGGTGGTTCATCAGTGTCTTATAAAATGTCATTTAAAAAAAATGTAGTGGTTTAAAAAAATTTCACCTTCAAGTCAGTCTGTGAGATGACCATAAAAAATACATAAAATCATGCAGAACATATCACTGCATTATCAGTGAGGACCTACTAAATCAAATGTTGGTGATTTTTAATAACTTCTATCTTTTCTCTTTACAAAAGTCATACAAACAGCATAAAGAACCATAGAAACTACAGATAAAAATACATATTATCCATAAGCCCATATCTGAGGCACATCTACTAGTAAATTGTGTGTACTTTTAGTCTTTTGTTTCCACACATGCTTTTAAAAAAGTGAGAGCCTACTATAAATACTATTTGTAATTAGATTTTTAATTTTAAAATCTATCTTAAACATCTATGTGCCATGTATTTTTTCTTCATCTTCTCTCTCAGACGGAGGCACAGTAATCTGGAGTTAGGACATACCTTACTGTATTTAACAAATCTCCTAACATTGGCTACTTATTTCCAAATTTTTACTCTTGTAAACAATGTTCATTAAATAGCCATGTAACTAAGCCTTCGCTCTAGCCCCTCAATATTTTAAACAAATTCCTACATACGGAACTGGAAGGTCAAAGAGCATGTAAGTTTTAAATACCCTTGATGTCGTGTTACCAGGCTGTTTCTGAAAACGTTGCACGCACAGTCCACCAATAGGATAGGAGATGTCCTGCTTTCTGTCACACTGGCCAGTGCCTCACGTTATGGTTTCAATGTATGCAAAATTGGCAGTGGTTTTAATTTGTATCAAAGAAAATGTATACCAAATATTGTGTCCAAATGTATACCATAACTTTTTTTAGTGTACTCTTCATGCAAGTAGAAACAGTTTAGGAAAAGAGGAATGCAACCTAAGACTCAGCAGAGCTATTATGGATATGGGGTAAAATTTATTTCTTGAAGCAGCTGATGTAAAAATAATGTGCCAGGGCTTGTACAAAATTGAAGGAATGAAAACAAACAAACAAAAACCCTGATGAAATAAACTGAAAACAAAAAAAGACCAAAACCCAAATAAGAATAAGAAGTTGATCACTGAGAGATTATTACTATTGGAGAAAAATATTTCCTTGTGATTCTGTGCAAAATAGAAAGACAGTCACTTTATAGATGATAATAGTCAAAAGAGAGAAGCCTTCCACATAGAAGGCAAAAATTGGTCCGCGTATTCTGCTAGAATAAAGCATTTTCTAAATTGTTACATGGTTTAGGCAAAGAAAGTCTCTGTGTCTCAACAAAATTCTTGGATTCATCACTGAAAAAAAACCCAGCAGCTCAGTTAATAGAATGAGCATTTAATCCTAAAGAAGCAAAAGGTTTATACCTTGAGAATCTCAGCCCTCACTAAAAGGGAGACAGCACAGTGCGATTGAGAAGGTCCCTAAAGTGGGTTTGAAGGCTAATGCTGTGTGACCACTATCAGGTAACTTAGATTTAGAGCCTCAGTTTCCCCTCCAGTGAAACAGAGATGATACTACTATCCTGCTTACATCACAGAGTTGTTATAAGGCTTAAGTACGATGATGAACAAGAAAAGATCTTTATAAAGACTTGGGATTGAAGACTCTAAAGTTAAATGTGGTAGGATACTGAAGTCCACAAATTTCACATGACTAACTTAACAAGGCATCCATAAGATTTTCCAAATCCAGAATAGTAGTCACCTGCTTAACTTAAAAAGTTACCCATGAGGTTTCCTAAATCCAGAATATTAGTCACATTCTTAAATTCCAAAGTCTAGAAGGGCTGTAGGGTCCATAGTTTGCAAAATGTTTTAATAAATACCTAGATCAAATATGCTTAAGTGTCTCTGCTGTCTGAGAAGCCTGACATTCATAATTTCTCTCAGCAAACCCCCATTGCAACTGGAAAATGTGTTATCTCAACCCCACCTGACTTCATCCCTAGAGCAAGCTGTGTCCTACTTTCCGCCAGGTGCTTGGCCTGAAACTTCAGAGTCCCCTGATATTTGTCACTTCCATCTTCATTCTATCAAATTAACTAAGAAAAAATTATTTCATAAAGATATATGTGAAGTTCTTAACATGTTTAATCAAAACTATCAAGTTAGCTATATAATTCCCCAACCTCCAAGTTAAAATAAGACTACAACTTAAGTAGTTGAGTAGGTGTCTTGATGTGGTACATATTTATTATGAATTATAATTTGTTATAGGACTTGTTTACTATAACAGAATAATAGAAAACTGATATCTAATATGAGTTTTCTCCTTTCACATTCAAATTAAATAATTGATGTTGGACTTACACATTGTTGATTGAAATTGACTAGCTCTTTGTCATCAGTTGTCAGCTTTTTCTGACAGTTACCAGGTTTTCTGCCCACCTTGAGAATTTGCACAAATACATATCAGCACATCAGAAGGGCTATTTTCTGTAATTTCTTGGTAGTCGATACCTCTTTGTTGAATAGCTGTGCTATCAAAATACTGTCTGACTCTGGTCAGAGGAGGTTGTTTCATGTAAGACAAGGAAGATGGCCAACTTATTCATTTTGCAAAAAAAAATCCAATGTTTCCCATATGCCAGGTACTATTATAGGCACTGGAATATGGTATTGAACAAAATAGACAAGATTTTCGCTTTCATGGTTTTTGTATTCTAGTGAAGATTTATTATAAACAAGTAAATCAATGCCTGTATTAAGGCCACAGGTGATGAGGGCTGTAATGATTAAATGTTATGTGGCAACTTGGGTAGGTGATGGTGCCCAGTTGTTTGGTCAAACACAAGTCTAGATGTTGCTATGGAGGTATTTTATAGATATGATTAGCATTTACAATCAATTGATTTTAAGTAAAGCAGAATAACTTCCATAATGTGGTTGGGCATCATTCAACCCACTGAAGGGCTCATAAGTAAAAACTGAGGTTACTTTGGAGAAAAAGAAATTCTGCCTCAAGATCGTGACAGAAATCCTGCCTAAATTTCCAGCCTGTGGACCTGACATATAGATTTCACACTTGCCAACACCCCACAATTCGTGAGCAAATTCCTTAAAATAAACCTCTGCATTTATACGCAGATGAATCCTGTTGGTTCTGCGTTTCTGGAGAAACCTTACTGATGCAAGTGGTATGGGGAATATGGAGTGGTTAAAATGGGGAGATGATGTGGGAATGGGAGGGGGTGCAGTTTGGAGAAGTTATCAAGGAAAGGCTACACAATGAAATAATATTTCAACAGAAGCCTAAGTCAAGTGCAGGAGGGAGCCAGGCAAACACAGAGATATAGAATTTTCCAGGCAGAAGGAATAGCAAGGCGATCATGCTAATCTCAGCACGTTGGGAGATGAACAAGAACGTGAGGTCCGTTAGAGCGTAGTAAATGAGGAGAGGAGTGATAAGCAATGTGTTGAGGGAAATGGGTAGAGGAACATCATGTGGGGTCTTGTAGATCACAAGGGTGATTAGAAACCACTGGAGAGTTTTGAGCAGGGGAACAGTGTAGTCTGAGAACTTTAAGAAATAAGTACCACTTCAGCTGCTGTGTGGAGAACTAACTGGGAGTGAGCAATGTTCGAGCTGGGAGACCAGTTGGACCTTCCAGGCCAGCTGGGATGGTGGCTTGGTTGAGGGTGAAAGGAGTGGAGATGTTGAGAAATGTTCAAATTTGAAATATATTTTGAAGGTAGAGCTCATATCACCATGTGCTTCCCTATCTCTTTGATGGGATTATTGGTAAAAAGAGAATCAAGAGTGATACCCAGGTTTTTAGCTTAACCGTCTCAGCGAAAGCTGGTGCCACTGAAGACAGGGGGAAGCCTAAGACTGAGTGAATTTTGAAGTACTGAGGAAATCAGGAATTTGGTTCATGGCCCACTTGAAAGATCTATTAGACATCCAAGTGGGGGGAGAGGGGAATGTCCTATGGGCAACTGGCTATCCTGGAGAACTGCCCAACTCAAAATATTTTTGTGAGTTTAAATCACAACTGCATTTTTCTTTTTAGACATCAGTTATCCATCAGTGATCAGCAAGTTGATATACTGTCTGTCAATTGCTTCAATAGTTTTAGTCTGGTAGCATGTTTATGTAAAGGTGGCTTCTCTCCTATTAGCTGTACAAATATTGAAACAGGTAGTCCAGGAAGAGTGATCAATTATAATTTCACTTACTTTTTCCCCAAGGCTCATGTTTTAGGGTTTTCACATATCCTTTTGGTATGATAAAAAGCTCTTGATAAGTGCAATGATTAGACAATTAGTTAATAGGTGAAAAAGAGGTAGTATCTATTAATTACTTAATCAATGATAAATAAAAGTAATGTATATACGTGCCTCTAAGCAGGTGATTCTGAAATTTCCATAAAAAGATATTGGACTCCCATTCTAGGGCACTATGATCATCATCGATTCCAAAGAAGATCTTTTACTAAGGTGCTATCCAAATGTTAGTTTCAGGCAAACGCTGCAACCAGCTTCACTTGAGCAGTAAGTTCCTTTACGAGTATTGATCGCAAGAAAATTACCAGTAAAGCAAGCTGCCTACCTAAATGATAGAGCATCAGGGTGGAGAAAAAGTTGAGCTTTAGTCTAAAAAATTGCTACAAATGCCCCCTTCCACGTTCTTAGGAAGCAGACCCTGTGTCAAGGCTTTCCGCTTCTCTCATGCCTGCTCTGGACAAAGGACCATAATCTGAGCTTGTCACATGAAACCCAGCCAATTCCATCACACTTTGCAGGAGTCCAGATCCACTCTCACTGCCGACGCCTTTGGAGCCACAGAGTGATAGTCAGCCCGGTTGTTATGAATGCCCAACACATGGCAGACCTGAAAATAAATGTTATGAAAAAGGCCACAGGGCCGCAATAGAGTTGTTATTGGAGCCGAGCTGAGTGCTGCAAAATGACTGAACATCCACTATCCAGAGAGGAACAGAAATTTCAGAGACTGTTTGGGGGTAGACGGCTGATGGAGCTGGCTGGTTCCAACTTCCATTTCTGCAACAGACACACAGCAGCTGAAAAAGCGGAGTGTCTATTCAAATGTCTTCAAAAAAAACCCCAAACTATGAGTGAGTCTAGTTTCCAATCAGTGAAGGGTGAAGAGGAAATAATTTGAATGTGTTCCTGTGCGTCCTCTTTTTTCCTAAAAGGAATCGAGAGCTTATCCTCAGAAATCTGACTTCTTGGTAAGGCAAGGCTCTGCCTCAGCTGCTCTGACAAAGAGAGAGGAAGGAACAGCGTGTGCCCAAACTTTAGGGCTCAGATCCTGCAAAAACAACAACAAAAAACTATTCCTCCATTCAGCTCCCTCTCTTTATAAGTGTTCATTTTGAAAGGAATGCGTGGGTTGAAGTTTTTTCTTTAAGATTGACTATGCTCTGTCAAATGGTACAAAATATTTTTAGCGAAGACATTTCGGATACTCTTCATAATAGCCTTTGAATTCAGTGCAATTTGTCATTGGAGTGTAGACAGAGTCTTTCGCTGCACCTATTGGTAATTCAAAATAAACTAAAGCCACGTTCATGATCACCACGCAGTTTACTGAATGCCTGTCCAAATGTCTCACTGGCACCAGAGTTGTGAAAAGTTCATTTCTGACCATTCCTCCAGTGTCGTTCCTCATTCTGCCCCCTTGACACCACGCGGGCTGCTTCAGGAAGCAGCGTTAAGAAGAGTGAAAATGTGTCAGCAGGCAGTGTTGTGGGTGAACGCACTCCTCGGTGGGCATTAAACTTTCATGGGTGTGTTTATGTATTATACATGTCCAAGGCAGCAAGTCTATATTAGAAATAATCTGCAGACGCAATAAATTAATGCTGCATTGTTAATATTTGTTTACATGTCCAACAAATGGCATCCAGGTCTGTGGCCAAACCCCGTCTCGTCCCGCGCTACCAAACACCACCATGCCCTGGTGCCCAACCCTCTCCAGGCTGAGGCTGAGATGTGCCCTTTTCAGCTCCGAGAGTCTCAATTTGCATAAAGATTCTCAGCCTTCTAAATTATCTTTGTTTCTGTGTGGAATTGTAAAGGTTGAGTGGTGAGGGCTTAAAGAAGCCTCTTAAATAATTAACTGGAGTAAACAAAGTAACGTCTTGAAGAGTGAGTTATTTCCCCTCCCCTTGGGGGAAAAATAGCAAAGTCCTTAAGATAATAAGTTAGATAGGAAGGGGCAGACACTCTTAAAGGGCAGAGTAGGAGAAGGGGGTCGAAGGAGCAACACAGGTGTTCGGTTAGCTGCTTCTGGTGCCTGAAAGGATGTTTTGTAGCCTTCTTCATTAAGCCGGCAGAAATGGCTATGTGGTGAAGATTTTAAAAAATACAAGCCCACAAAAAGGAGAAAGGACTCATGGACATGGACAGCAGTGTGGTGGTTGCTGGGGCAGTGGGGTCTAAGGGGACTAAGTGGTAACAGAAAAATATACCATAAAGTTTAAAAACAAACAAACAAACAAACAAACAAGCCAGGCTTGCTATAGATGATACTAAGGGGACAGTGTAATTACACAGGGGTGTGTGAGCATGCGTGTGTGTGTGTGTGTTCGTGCTTGTATACACAGGAGAAAATGAAGTAACCTTTCTCAAAAGTGCTTAGTGAGAGAACAAAGAATCTAAGGCATCAGGGACTGTCTGAGGCATCAAGCTGTTGTGCCCACCGGCTGATGCAGAAACAGCCCATGATTTCCATGAAAGATAAAATTTAACCATAAAACATGAAAATGGGAACATTTTCTCATGCCATTGATAATTTAGTTAAAGTAACTTATATGGAGTTGAACTGTATTCTCCAAGGAATAAAAAGGAAATGTGGACTTCCAAAGCATGCTCCTCTTTCCACTCAGAAATGCAACTGAATGAATCAGTCCCCAATGAAAGCCCGGAGTTTTCTTCATTCGTTTCTTGTGTGCCTATCAGGATTCAGGAATTGTTACTTTGCAAGACAACCTAGCATGCATTTGAGCATTCAACAGGCACAGACAGTATGCCCAGGTTCTACGTTTTACCACAAGCTCCTTAGCATGGCTAAATTCCTTTGCAGGGTGGCTTCAAACTCACTGTCCAGCAATTGCCCTTATCTTCTCTTTCTCTGAAAGTCACACCTTAGCTGAACATATATATTATGTACTTCTTCATTGCCCCATGGAAACCTATCTTCTGACTCCAAATACTGCATTGTTTACAATTTCGTTTAAAACTTCTCTCTTCTATAAACTTCATCCAGCCTCTTTTCATGTGTCTATCTCTTCTGCATCCATTCATTCACCAAGCATTTTTGAGCACTTACTATATACAAGGCAAAAATATATCATCCTGGACCACAGAGATGAAGTTGCATTCTCTGCTCTCAAGGAACGTCCAGTGCAGCGGGACAGATGGATGCTGGACAGGGTATTGTGGCAACTGCAATGAACAGAAGAGTACACCTAGGGAGATGCCAGTGGGGACCCTAACATGGAAGGTTCCTGAAAGTTACAGTGTCTGAGATGAGTCTTAGAAGCGGAGGACAAATCAGCCAGGCTGGGCATCCGAGGCAGGGCAGTCAGTGCTAAGCCTGGAAACAGCAGCGGGGGAGCTTCACTTATCACTGTTGCTTCTTCTGCATAAGTGTTCATCAACATCTGTCTGCGGACCACAGACATCTGAAGAGAAATTAAATGAGATCATGTGCCTACCACAAAGTAGGAAGAGATGGCTCCCAGAATCCCTATCATCACTATTTGAATCCAGCTTCTGGTTTATCTTCCTGAAGTACCGGGACAGTACTCTTTAAATGGATATTGGAATCTTGCTACATGCCACTTTACCCCACATGTGTCCCTCTGCTAGCAGGCAGGGCAGGAGATGGCCGAAAACTAGAATGAGGACTCAAGGAAGAAGCCAGCATCTCCAAACATCCTGTTAGGAGCCCTGTTAAGGTCACTAGGGTGTTGATAGAAAAATTCTTGGGGGATGAGGTGAGGGGAAAGGGCAGTAGGCTGTAAAAAAGCATGGGGCTGACTTCATTACTCCCCACACCCCCATCGACAGAGAGTCTCTGTAAATCAGACGGGAGGGAAGTGTATGCTGGCAAGGAGGAGGGAAGTTGGGGATATTCTTTGGTAACTAGTTTGGAGCTCAGTAGGGCTTTGCAATCTCATGAAGGATGATGGATCATGACCTATAAATTCGGGAAGTCTGAACAAAATCTTTTACTTCTTTTCTAGGCAGTAGAAACCCGTGTTTAGGGTTTTATTTTCTGTTTTAAATGTAAAACAAAAAGACACTTGATATGATTTTTAAACTAATATCTTCTTAAAGTCTTTATTTCTTTTTAAGCCACTGGATCATCACCAAAATCACAACATTAAAATGGGTGGTAAGATACATGTATATAATTTTTAATATAAATCTCTGCTTCTCCATCAGTTTCCACATTGCCTGCACTTTTATACCAGATCTCAGAAGCCCACTGAAAATTAGCAAGAGAAGAAGTGTGAAAAGACAGAAATAGTATCCAATCCTTGCACACCATCTCATTTAGGAGAGTGGGGGAGCTGAAGGAAAGAAATAATAGTACTACTTTTTTTCTGTGTGGCCGTTACATAGTCAACTTATTTTCCACCTTTCACTTAGACCTCCCAGCAGTTTCTGATAGGTGGAAAAACAGAGACAGGCAGCAGCCAATCGCGTGACACCCAAGCCATTCTTCCTACAGCTGCTGCATCCCAGGCTGACTGGTTTCAGCCAAATTCCCCTGCTTTCCAACACAATGAACCAAAGGCAAACATCATACCTCCATACAGCCCCCACATTCCTCACTCTGGCTTTGTGACCCAGATCAGGCACCCAGAAAAGCTCTATGCAGAAGTCATGAGTTTCAGCGCAGGCTGCGATTACAGGGAAAGAGGGGAAAACTGGCAGAGTGGAGACGCCATGAAGAGGTGGGAACCCAAGAGAGGGCTCGCCTTGCTGAAAGGTATTGGCTGGAGCCAGTTTGCAGGAGCACCAGAGCCAATTGTACACGACTCTTCCCAAATCCCCTTTCAGTGTTCTCACCTTGGTAGCTTGAAATCAGCCTTTTACACGACAGCATTTACCTGCATGCAACTGCCTAAGAGCATCCAAATTCCATTTTTATTACTGGTGTATGAGACAAACAAAACCCATCTGCTCTAGTACCTGGCCCTGAAGTTGAGGCCTCTGCTCTGGGGTGAGGCTGCCATCGGTACTGTGCCAGATTTGAATCCTTATTAGTTGCCTATTTTTTCTCTTTTTTTCCCTCTATTTCTTTGCTCCCCTCACTCTCTGACTTTTAAAGGAAAAGTGCAGTAAGGTGACCCTACAAAATTATTACAAAGGAACTAAGGTAGAGGAAAGAATACAACCTGCCAACAGGTGTTTGAATAACTCCAGGCTCAGAGTTACATTCTCTCGGTTGAAACTCTTCAGCCCACCTCTATTGTTAACACCTGTGAAATTGTTCCATAAAACAACCCCACAAGCCCAGTTCGGTCTCTCCAATGTGTAGTCTGTTACAGTTCTTGTCAATGAGACAGCACATAATTCATTTAGAGGGCCATGTGAAGTGTTCGTGAATAACAAATTAAGATTTAGCTCAAACATTCCTGACGGGGTCTTGGTGCGCCTACCAGGTTTATGGATCTGTTTCATGGG
Source organism: Desmodus rotundus (assembly GCF_022682495.2). NCBI lineage: Eukaryota > Metazoa > Chordata > Mammalia > Chiroptera > Phyllostomidae > Desmodus > Desmodus rotundus. The sequence goes on along the minus strand of NC_071394.1, from coordinate 110,474,471 downwards.
AATGCGCTTTACAAAGGTGCATGTGTGAGTTGTTTGTTCAGTGGATATGCGTATTCATTATATTTCTGTCACTGCTGAAGACATGAATGGAAGGCAGGAAAATAATCGCTGGAAAAAGCAATGTCAGATTTTTGCAAGTTGAAGTACTGTGTTAAGAAAAATGGAGTAGTATTTCAGCACTAGATACTTCATTGAATAAAAATAAAATAATCCTAAATATCACTGTTTTATATTTTCATGAAATAATATTTATCTGACACTGGAAAAGTTTGATAAATAAAACCAGTGGACAGTCCAAGAACAGGTTCTGAAGCTGGTGTTCACAGACCCCAAGAGGGTCATGAAAAGAATTCAGGATGTCTGTGAACTTGAATTTGAAAACAATTACATTATTTCCACTTACCTCTAACTGAAATTGGGCCCGTATTCCAATTATGAATATAGGCAACAACCTATAGTACTATTCGTAGTGCCTGTCTCTTAATCACCAGAAGAAATCACAGATATTTTCCTATCAAATTACAGTTGTTTCAGATACCTGAAAACATTGTTTAAAACATTCTTAAAACATTGTTGAAGATCACTTCTTCAAAATTATACCAGTTATTCGATCTATTGCTAGATTTGTTTTTAGAAGCATATATATTATTACATCAGATTTGACTTTTATAGATTTTGATAACTACAATTTCATATCATTGGTTTTCTTTGTAATTTCTATTCATTTTATTTTATCCACTTAAAAAAATATCATCCTGAGAAAGTATCGATAGTCTTTACCAGATTGCCAAAGGGATAGAATACATGGCACCAAAAAACTTAAGAACGCTTGTTCTAAAATGGCCCCAGATTTCATTTATTCATTCATTCAACAACAAGGAACAACATTTAAAAGTACCCTCAATACGTCCTGCAAAGTTCTATGCACTGGGTGTAAGAACAAACAAGAAAAACTCCTCTTCTCAAAGACCTTACATTCTAGAGAGGCAACTTAATTTAGTTTTCCAATAGAGTAATCTCTTAAACATTCAGTCTCAAAAGCAACGACAGAAATTCACAAGTAGCATAGATCCCTCCCATTCAAAGTTTAGTGCATAAAGCAATAATTTTGGTCTCACCTGGGAACTTGTTAGAAATGCAGAATTTTAGGCCCCATGCTAAAATCTACATTTTAATAACGTCTCAGGTAATTATAAAGTTCAAATGCTCACTTAGCTTTTAGACCCCAGACTACCATGCCTGCTACTTTTTTCTTCCCATTTGGCCTGAACCTCTAAAATAGTGATGGAATCTACACGGCATCAGGAGGCCACTGATAAAGTCAGGTCTAGATCAAACGCATTTTTCCAAGGCTCTTGAAAGAGAGGGTGGCTCTTGAAAATTCTATTTCTGGCAGCCCAGAAGAGTAAGAATCCAAGCTGGAATAAAAGTCGTGATTGAAAATCTTCTCACATTTTTTCATGCTGAGTTTGGCCATCCCTCTGCACAAAATAAAACGAGCTCATCGTGTTTAGTGTCACCTCAATGGAGTGAAATCAGCTACACCGTTCTTTCACTCAAAGCACTATTCATAGATTTCTATTCTCAACCATGTTATTTATACTCTGCCTAAAAGTAGGTTTCACGTTATTTAGAATCATGCAGTACAAACAGAGTACTACTTTAATTCTGATCTGAGGAGTGAAACACGTTTGAATTTCCTAATATAATGTTTGGGGAGAACCCCAAAGTGTGAAGATTGAGAGGAGAACAACAATATTTAAGAAAAGATATTAAACCCCAGTGATTGCTTAAGAGCTTAACATTGATGGAGTTCTATGTATGGTGGAAGCTTCTGAAATTATTTGCAAACTGCAGTCATGTGGTTTGATAACTAAATCTTATTAATGGTTTGGGAACAGTGTTCTTGGCTTACTGTAATCTCTGATCCGATCTTTATTTAAAATTCTAGTTTTTTTATCATAAATTTTGACACTAATCTTTATTTTTAAATATTTCATTAAAATATTATTTATGGGGTGGGGTGGAGGGATGGGGAGAAAAGGCATATAACTGTAATTGAATAACAATAAAAATTTAAAAAATAAAAAATAATAAAATAAAATATTATTTATCTTGATTACTGGGTTTTTGGGCATCCCTGAGATTTTGCACCCAAGATCCTAGTCCTGACCCTGTTGGACATGTAAGGTCAGAGGTGAGGACATAATTACAATTAGAATAAATCACAAAAATAACAAAAAGTGCTCATTTTCCCCAAGCAATTGCCTTAATCTTTCACTATTATTAATGGCCTTACAATAATTTTTAGAATAATCATAATACTTATGTTACATTGCACTCATCCACCCCTCATAATGTAATCAGGATTTGTTGTTTTCAGCACATTTTACAGTCAAGAAACTCTTCCATTTAATTAATAGGTAAACTGAGGCTTGGATCATTAACTCACAGACTCATGGTTTCCCTGAACTGCTCCAGAATAAAACGTTACGATAACCCTACTATAATGTAAGAAGCAAAGTTTTATGTATGAACATTGTGTGAAATGCTATTGTCATCAAAGTTAATCACCAAGAAAGCTAGAGCTAATAAATGGCTTAGATGAATTGGAAAATTTGATCTCTACTTGGATTTAAATTAATGAAATTATACGGTATCAAAAACAGCACCTCGCTAGGGCAGTTTAATGTTAACAACTTTCATAATAGTCTCAAAGGGCATTGTTAGGAGAAACTTGAATTGCCTAATGGAAAATTACATTGTACCAGTATTTTTGCAAACAAAATGTAACATCACATAGAAAGGGATAGGAACGATAAAGGTAAGCCCTACCATCCCATAAAGCACATATAATCCCAAACAGCTCCAACGACACGTAGCCGAATAAAAGTAGTCTGGTGCCATACTAAATCATTCCTTGAAATACAGGAAATAAGCAAATAAGACACTGTGACCAATCCCTCCTCCACTTGCTGTTGTATTCATCTTTGTTTGGTTTTAAGAAGCAGAGCGCAATTCAAGCTGGTTTAAGTTAAGGGAGGCTCATTTTAAAGACGAATAGGAGGACAGGACACATGGAAATTGTGGTTAGTTCTAACTGAGAAGTGCTGCAAGTATAAAATACACATTGCATTCCCAAAAGTCAGTATAGAAAAGAAGGTAAAGTATTTCCTCTTGATATTGATGACAGGTTGATAAAATATTTTGGATATACTGGCTTAAACAAAATACATTATTCAAATGAACGTCACCAATTCCTTTTAACTTTTCTTAACGTGGAGACTGGAAAATGGAGAGTTACTTGTGTGGCTGACATCGTATTTCTACTGGGCAGCGCAGCTCTAGATACACTGGCGTTGGGTACAAACTAGGGGAGGGGATTCTCACTGTAAGAACAGGAAGGCAGCCGGAGCTGGAGCACTTTTCTTTCAAACAGAGCACGGGCCGGACATGATACAATATACAGCTGACCCCACAGAGGGTAAGAGAAACCCACAAGGAAAGAAACAGGCTAGATCCCAAAGTCCACACTGGAAGGGATCTCCTCCTCCCTCCATCCATCCCTTCCTCCCTTCCTCCCTCCTTTTTCACTCTTCCTACCCCTCTCTCTTCTACCTGCTTCCTTTCCTATCTTTTTCTTTCTTTAGAAAACAGCAGAAATCTTGGTCATCCCGAATGGGTCGAACAGAAAGCAAATGATGATTAACCATGTACTGTACAATACTTTCTAGAAAATCTACAAGTGAAACAAGCCAAATTTTCAATTACACATTTATTAAAATAAAAACTAAAGAGGAATCCCTAATTGTCTCCTGGCGAAGGAATGTCTTGTTTGCTCTGCAGAGCCTGTTGCCCAGGCCTCACTGAACCGTTCTCGCTGATCAGCTCCACAGCGTTCGAAGTGGTTCTTAAAGGTTCCTATAGACCATCCTTTATGTGTATGTCAAACAGATTTCATTTGTAACATGTAATGCCCACAATAACAATAATAAAACATGCTGGCGTGTGCTCTCTGTGTAAACACTTTCTTCTGAAGACAGAGCCAGTGAAATGTTTTAGGAACTTTGACATTTATGGCTGTATTTATAATCTTTTTTGGATCATTTCCTCACAGAGTCACATGTTTGTATATTTTAAAGTCTCTGGAGAAATAAAAATGTTTAAACATAATATACTGATGCGATATGCATTTTATGAGTCCTTGCTCACCATCTAGGCATGAGAAGAGAGAATTGTATGGTGAATCTTGAGAAGGATTTCTATGTAAATATCGAATTTTCTAGGTAGGCGCCACAATACCGAGGCACTTAGAAAGAGAAAGGGGAGGTATATATTCAACCCGGACAGAGACATGCTTTTTTGCTTGAAACCGGAGTGCCCTAAAAGTTGGAAACTAGACATCTATCCCGTTGAGAATAGGCACTATACAGAGATTTTTGGGGCAGATAAGTGCATTTTTTTCTAAGAAGGTGGAGAAGACCCAGGAATTTTATTGCCACTTAATACTCACACATACTACAAATTTACCTACTGCTTATGTTGTGAAATTTTCTGGTCTATAGCAGAGCAAAGCAAAATATATACATTATGGCCATAGAAAATGTTAATATGATTATTCAAACACCCTATTTTTAGCTACAGCAATTAACTTTTACTAATTTGGTATATACCAAGGATCTTACATGTGTTATTTATTAAACAGTCACAAGTATAAACAGTAAGTGACCACGATGATATTCACACCAGGGAATGTCTCATAACTAAAGCTGTTTCTACCCCAACAGGAGTGATTTGTTACACAGGAAACTATAATTGAGATACTCTTTTACCAACTATACTCCTAGAAGTAAGCACTAAAAATAGTTTCCTGTTATATTTTCAATGCCTTTTCTATACTTTTACATGTATGTACTTACTCAGTTTTAAACACTAATAGGACTATTCTATTTAAATTGTTTATACACTCGCTTTTTTCACACTCATTTACTCAAGAGATTTTTAATTGAGAACCTTCTACATGCCAACCATTGTTTAGGTCACAGGTGGCAAACATGAGGCCAGAGGGCTGAAACAAATGATGAAGCCACTATTTGGCTATTTAGAACAATGTCTAAGTGTAAGCATATATATTTTTTCTTAATAGGAAGGCCGAGAAGTACAACTGGGGGAAATTGCAGGCTTAATTCTGATACTGCCAAACTGCCTTCACCAGTGTTCACGCCCGCCAGCAGCTCATGAGAATGCTGTCCCTGACCCTCCCCGAGCTGGAGTCCACGTTCTGACAGCAAAACTCTCTTATTTTAATTCACATCACTCCCTATAACTAATGAGGTTAAACACCTTTAGGCGCTAATTATTATGTTTTTTCAGTGAATTGTTTACTCTTATCCTTTGCCCATTTAAAAAATTGGGTGTCTCTTAACTATTTAAAGGCACTTCTACTTAATTCTAATTATGAATTCTTTATCTATTAAATATGGTGCAAAAACAGTTTGAGTCTAAAACTACTTTTAAGCTTCATATTGCCTTTTATCATACAGAATATTTTGATTTTCATGTGGGCAAATCTGTCCATCTGTTACTTCATGTCTTTTGCATTTTATAGCTTGCTTATGAAGGCCTCTATGCCAAAGTTATAAAAACAGTATCTTTGTCCTCTATATTTAAATTTAAACAAAAAAACCTCATAGTTTTTTAATGCATATGAACTTTTCTCTTAGTGAACGGGATGTGGTAGGCATCTCGATTTCCTTTTCTTTTTGGTCTATTGATCGATTCTCAGTTCCTGACTAAATCATACTCTTTTAGTTACTAACAACTATAGTTTATTTTCATGGTTGACATGGCTAGTTGTTCCTTGTTTCTCTTTTTCAAAAATATCTAGGCTTTTGTTGTTTTCTTCCCAAGTTTAGAACTAGCTTATTTAGTTACTTTCAAAAGCTTTTTATAGAATTTTTATTATGATATAATTGAATTTATAGATAAATTATAGAGAAGTGATATCTTTACAATTCACAAACATGGTTTTCTCTTCATTTATTGAAGTTTTCATCTAGATCTTGGCATATTTCTATTTCATTTCTAAGAATTTAATTGTTTTGTTGCAATCGTGAATGGAACAATTATTAAAGTTCTATTTCATTATTGCTAGGACATGGAAAAGCCATAGATTTCTGTCTGTTGATCTTGGAATCAATCACTTTAGTTATAAGTTGTCACTTGGTCTTCTTTGAGTTTCTGAGTGTAAACTGGTATCACCTGCAAATAATGACTGTTTTGTCTCTTTTCCCCCCAAAATTCATAGTTCCTAATTTTTTTCTTTATTGATTCATTAACTAATACTTCCAGTAAATTTGGACAAGTCAGGATGATAGCATACTTTTCTTGCTCAAATGCATTCTTGGGGGAATCTATAAAGATGTTATAGATGTAAAGGATTTTTCTCCTTTAGTCTGTAGCAAAATAAAAGATTACTTACTGTTCATTCAGCCAACACATTTACTGAGCACCTATTATATGCCAAGAACTATGATAAATGCAAGGAATGTAAGTGAGAACAAAACAAACCTGTTTTCTGCCCTGAAGCAGATCAACCTTTGCATTCTCAGGGCAAACCCTATTTGTTTTAGATGAGTTACTCTTTAACGTGCTCCTGAGCGTGATTTGATGATACTCTGCACAGGGTTTTTGCACCTATGTTCATGAGTTGACCCTGATTATGTTGCTCTGGGCCCCATACAACACTGAGAGCTTTACAAGTTTACATAAACAAATTCCAGCAAAGTATAGTGTTTCTCTCCATTTATTCAAGTCTTCTTTTAAATTCATAATATTGTAGTTTTCTTCCTGTGGGTCTTAAACATTTCTTATTAAATATATTCCTAGATAATTTATTCATTTCATTATGAGTGGGATGTTTAAATTAGATCTTCTAATTAATTATTGCTTGTATGTACAAAAATGGATTGATTTTTGTATATTTGGCTTATGATTGATCACTTAGATGTAATCTCTCATTAAGGCTATTAGTTAATTAACTGCTTCTTTCTTGTTTTTGAGACTTCTGGACAGACAATAATAACATCAGTAAATAATATTTTCCTCTTCCTCTTAAATAACTACTTTCCTTTTCTCTGCTTGATCTTATTTCAGGGGTTAAAAATTACAAAGCAACGTTAAATGCTATTTATAATAAAGAAAATCCTTGTATTTTTTCAAAAGAGAATGTCCCTAGAGTTTTATTATTAGGTATTACATATGGAGAAAAATAACATGCACCAACTTGAGAAAGAAGATTTCATTTATATTCCAGTCTCAGTTATTAGGTCTTTTTCTAAAAAGAGATGTTGCATTTTTTCAAAATAACTTCTGGCATACTTTGGGATAATCACTTTGTTTTTCTACTATGACATACTGGTCTTAAAATTATTATTAATGAATTCATAATATCAAATTATCTTTGCATTATTGTAACAAAACCTGCTGTTTTCAATATTTCATAAACAGCTGGATAAATTTAGTACTATACTTTAGATTTTGGCATCAAAATTTAAATATTACTTTGAGATACTTTGTTATTGTTTTTTCTCTTTTGTATTAATTTTATAAGTTTTTGGTGTTAAGAACTTGGCCAATATTTGAATTGGGATACTTTTCCCATATATTTTAATGCTCTTGAAGACTTATCAAGTCAAAAAATTATTTTTCTTTAAAATTTGAAATAATTTTTCTTTAAATCCTCTGAACAGGCAAATGTTTACGTTGTTTCTTCAATTTCTTATTAAGAATGTATTCTGCTTCTTCAGCAGTTAATATTCATATTTGATATGAATGAGAATGATTAATTATATCAAGATTTTCAAGTGTTTTTGAATCTAAGATGACACCTCCTTTCTTATCCCTAATTTTTTCTTGTCTCTTATTTTATCCTTGATTAGAATAAATACAGGTTTGCATATTTTATCCTTTTTGTTCTATTTAGTGTTTGTTTTTTTTCCTAAAGAGCCATTCTAAGATTTATTTATGTATTATGTTCCTTTTTGTTTACTAAATTTTAATTTCTGCTTTCACCAGCAATAATTTCTCCTCCTTTTTTCCTTAGGCTTCCTTTGTTTGTCGAGTTAATGGCTTAATTCATTTGTTTTTCTTAATCATTTAAAAATTGTAAAAATATGCTTTGTAAATTTGTCCAATTATAGCTTTGACTAAATACCATAGGTTTCAGTATGAGTGTGTTTATAATTATAATTTTCTAAGTATTTTGTAATTGCATTTTTAATCTCCTATTTTACCCAGGTTATTTGAAAGAATATTGTTTGTTAACATTGAGAGCTTGAGAAAAAAAATTTAAAATTGTTGTTTATTAATTTTTGTTGCATTTTGATCTAAGAATGTGGTCTGCATGTGCTTTTTAGAAAACTCTGATGTTTTCTTTGTGATCCAACATATATAAAATTTTAAGTGTTCCCCAAATATTTTTTAAAAAGAATATATCTTGTATTTGAGGTTATTAAATTTCCATGTATATTTTCAAACTGACTCAGTTGGCTGTTATCAGACCCTCCATGTCCTTGTTAATTGCCTACTTTAACTCTCAACAGAAAATAGCTTTATGTTCTCACTATGCATCCATTTCAGTCAATTCCTCTTTCTAGTTCAAATAGTTTTTGCTTTCTGCTTATTTATACACTCTGTTATTTAGCACATGAAAGTTGAATCCTGATACATTTTCATTTGGGATCATTTTATCAACAATGAAAAAAAGATTATCTATGAGATATTTAATTTTTTTTCTAGAAAATCTACTTCATTTTATATGATTGTGATTCCAACTATTTAGTGGGGAGGGTAATTCCAGTATATTTTAATACAAATTATACTTTTAACTTTCCTGTGTTATTGTTTCTCAGGTATCTTTGGTAGACACCTATTCCTGACTATGTCCTTAATCTTTGCCATTTAACATGGTAAAGTCATCATGTTTGTAGTGCATTACATGTTTGTACTTTTTCACATTGATTCGTGTTTTATTGTGGTCAGTTCCCTTGCTATTTCCTTCATTATTTAACTTTGACTCTGTCACTCTTTTCCTTTCTTCTAACATAAAAACATACATCCTACTTTTAATTTTGCTAGATGTTGCCTTTAAAAAATAAACAGCTCTATTTCTCTATGATGTTAAGGGTGAAGAATCAGTGTCTACCACCCTTTGCTTTCAGGCACAGTGAAGCCATTAGCCTGTCCTTCCTTCCCTCACATCCGTCCCCTACCTGGGAATTTAGACTCAGCTTCTTACTTGCTGAATATTAGTACTTATGAGCTTTATCTTCTCTTTCAAAAATTATTCACAAAGTTTATGATCTCTGTTGTAGCTACAGTACATGTATTTGTAACAATTCAGACTTGTACTATATTAAAATATTATACTATATTAAAGATATGAAAGATACTATATTAAAATATTCCAGTATTTACTGCCAGTCCTTTTAATAAAGTACATCTTTCTTACACATGAGGTTTTCAAAAATGGGCTCATTTTATGGTTTTCTGTAAAACTGTGAATTTTTTTTCCATTATGAGAACCTGACATTTAGCTTTTGACAACTGTTATCAGAGAATGCCTTTCTTTTTTTTATTGACTTCAAATATGAATTATGACATGTCCAAATTTAGCATTCTCAGAACTTAGTCCTTTCCCCCAAACTGGGCCTCTGAAGATGTTGCTGTGTTAACTTCTGGTCCTGATTTTTCTTTCCTTATGGCTAATTTCTTTATTGTTTTTGTTTTTGTTTTCTATCTTCTAGGATTCTTTTTTTATTTTTTGAAAAATTAAAATCTCAACTACTTCCATATTAATTTTTTTAACACTCATCAAGCCCATTTGACCTGAATATTTACTTATTTCTTACATTCAGGAAATTATTTTCTGTAAGTTCTAGAATCATTGCTATTTTTCTATTTGTTCAGCATCTTCTTTGGGGAACTAGCCCGTTCTCTGAATCTATCATCTCCTTCCTTAACATTGTTACCACATTTTCACTTTCTTTTAATACTGGACGGACGCTTCAAAGTTGTCCTCTACATTACAGATTTCACCGTAAGCATTGCCAATGAAGCACTTTATTGCTTCTAGTGCATTTTCAATTTTGATATTTCGCATTCGGTTTTATACCATTTTCCTTATTTTATCTTGTTCTCTCTATTCTGATTTCTCAACCAGTTTCCTTCTCACCTCAGTATGTTTTCTTCTCCCATTTTTCATCTCCTGCTTCATGGGGTCCTTGAATGATATTTAGATTACAAAGCATATGCTGTTTAAAATTTATTCCCATTTCCTGTAGTAAATGGTTTTCAAAAGCATGCTCTTCCTCTGCCTCTTGAGTGCTATATGTCCATTTCTTAAAGTTACAAAATTTTTCATGTGCCTCATAATGAGGTTTTATTTTGTCTGTTTATTCATCCTTGAATAATGACTATTTTATCTGGTCTGTTATTTCTCTGCAAAACAGAGTGAATAGATTTCTCTAGAATCCTATCATACTTGGTGTTTCTTTGAATCCTCGCCTAGATCATATATTACGTGACATTCACCCACACAGTTATTAAACATCCCAATGAGAGGTTCACTCTGACGTTACAGGAGCTGAGGTCACAGCTTCCTGTGTGTATGGCAAAGCCACTTTGCCAAGGGGCCAGACCCCAAATGTGTTGGCCTCATTCTTTTTACTACTACAGAAAGGGTTGGAAAAAAAACCCACAAAACACCTCCACTCAGTAAATAACTGAACTGCTGGCCATTTAATGCAGCCACAAGCGCCTGGCCTTGTGCCGTGACTTCCCTCAGGTTCCGCAGGATCTGCAAAGAAGAAATTCCCTGCAAGTCCCACAACCTGTCCTGTCCTCCCACTGTGGACCCTGTTTGAGGGGATCATTAAAATGCTCCAGGATCTTCTTCACTCTTTTCCTCTTGGGCTCTATCATTCTCTCAATAAGTGAGTCCCAGCGTCTTTCACGAATAGGGTTTATTTGCAAAAACTCCCTTGATGTTTCTGCATGTGCAAGGTGTTCTTCCCTAGCTCCCAGCACTAATGCACGAAGATGTCCCCATCCTTGCGTTCCCTTTGACACACTCACTGGAATTTGGAAGGCTCCTGTGCTTCAGATGGCATCTTTACCTAGAAGTAAGGTAGGAATGCCTTAGTAAGTGGACTGTGTCTCAGAGGCTGTGGCCGTGTCTCTGCTGGGGCTTAGATTTGGGGTGTCGATGTAGGTCTATTACCCACAGGCCCAGCAATAATGAGGGACTCCCGCATGGCTCTCAGAAGAGTTTTACTGCGAATCCTGGCCGGTCTCCTGGGTTACCACTAAATGCCGACGAATTTTCCAGTTTCCCAGTTGGCCTGGTCTATATATATATCTGAATTTCTATCTTGGTTTTCACTGGGGTTTTTTTTAGCCCAATTATGAGTAGCCATGAGGTGCCAGCCACTTTACATGTATTATTTCATTTAATCTTCACAAAATGGTTCACATAGATGCTATTATAATCCCCAATGTACAAATGAAGGAACTGAAGCCTAGAAAAGGATTTAAATAATTCAAAGTCACTCAGCTAAGCAACTGTCAGAATCAGCATTCACTGGCCCATCACCCTCTAAAAGTCCATGTGTATAACAAGTATATCAAAAGTCTCCCCTAGCTAAAGCATTTTCCCCAAAAAACTAGATAGGTTCCCCACCTAAATTGTGAGTGTTGTCAGCCACTTAGATTCCCCGCCATCGTGTAATATTTTCCCCCGCAGACCCACAGTCTATTGGATGAATCCACACATGTAACTCATTCTTCCCCCTTAGTCCAGAATAAAGGCCATCTTCCAGAGCAGCTACCTCCCAGTGTGCTCAACATTCCATTCCCTTTCCTATCCCTTTATTCTCACCCTGTACGTGTTCTACCCACTCCGCACATAACCATGTTCACGTCCCTCCCATCTCTTCTCAACATCACATTGACCTCAAAGTGTCACTCTTCTTCTTTCCCATCACAAACTCTCCCTTCCACTGTCACGGGAAACTAGTCTGTACTAGCTTTTCCTATTCCTTGTTCTCTCTTAACCCACCCAGTTTTTACGTATAACAACCCCACCAACACACCCAGGCCAAGATGACCCATGGCCTCCCGAGTGTAAGCTTACATAAACACACTTGGGTCTTCCTTTGTCACTTTCTGTTCCATGTGGCAACGCTGACCGCTTCCTTCATAAAATTGTCTTCTACCTTGTTTCCATGACTCCACTCTATTCTGCCTCCTTGACCCTTTATTTTTTTCCAACTACTTCCCATTTGTCTGTTTTTCCCTGTATCCAAACAGTCGGGCAAAATATTCCAGCATTCCATTCTCAGGTCTCCTTTTTTCTTTGCTTAATAAACCAGAAAATAATCTTATTCATGTTCAAAGCCTCATGTAACACTTTAATGCTGGTTGCTTCCAAACTTACGCCCAGAGCCCACCCCTATCTCTAAAACCATACTTCCAGCTGAGACAAAACAGCAGTATTTTATTTTTCCTCCATCCTCTTGGATTCCTGCTTGGAGGTACCAGTGATGACATCCACATAATCTTCCTCCTCTCCACCTAGCCCTGCATATATCCAGTCACCAAGTTCTGCATTTTCTACTATTTTGTTATTTTTTAAATTTTATTTTTCAATTACAGTTGACACTCAATAATATTTTATATTAGTTTCAGGTGTGCAGCATAGTGGTTAGACAACCATATAATTTACATAGTGATTCCCCCGATATTTCAAGTGCCCACCTGTCGACATAGTTACTACAATATTGTTATTTTGTCATTTTTTTTAGTTAATAACATTTTTCCAACTCTGCTGAATTCAGACCCCCATCTTCCTTGCTTAAATTGATTTCATGGCATCCTACTTGGGTTTCCAACTTGTTCATAATTCTAAAAGAATGATTACGTAATCATGACATTCCCCTCTTTGGATCCTATCGTCTTTGGTATGATATTCATACTCCTTAAAATTCCTATTGAACTTCCTGAAATGTGCAGAATGCTCACACGTCGTCTCTCACCCGGCCTTTGCACGTACCATACTTTGTTCCTGGTGTTGACCCTCCTTCCCTTGCAACCTGGTCTTTTTGGGAAATTCCCAATCATTCATCAAGACTCAACCCAAATATCACATCCATTTTGAATTTTGACCTGGCTTCCCGGAAACACTTTGCATACCATTTCTCTGTACTCCCACACAACCTGGTGCACACATTCCTACACCAACATCCAGCATATGGCTTAATAGCGGGCCTGTTCACTTCTTGATCTCCCATTTGAGACTGTATGCTCTTTAAAGATGAGAACAACAGTTTTGAGTGACTCACCTGACTCTCCAGGGTCCGTCATTGCTGCAGGGCCAGGTATCTCAGCTATCTTACCTTGTCCTGCAGATCTTGAGCCGCATCTTAACTTATTCCTCTTCCAGGCTTGCTGGGGATAACCTATGATGCTCTACGCCTGTGTCCAAGTAATCACAGCCAACTATTGCAGAAAGAGAAGAGAAACCCCATCACTAGGTAGAACTCATAGAAAAAAAATCACTCCTTCTTTATCAAACTTGTAGACACACATATTAAGCATAAGACAGAGAATAAGGGGATATTGGAAACCAAAGTACTCTAATCAGGGCACTTTCCAGGACATAAATCATTGATTATCCAATTTGTCCCCATCCATAAGTAAGAGTGTAGACCACATACAACCCATAAAGAGGTGATGTCCACAGAAGTTAAAAAAAATAAGTTTATCTCTTTCCAAAGAGATATTGACATGTGATAGAACCTGGAGACTTCCATGAGGAACTTGCTGTGGGACTGAGATTCATCACATTCTAATTCTGCAGTGGAGAGCTATCTCCATTTTCAAGGTGTTTGTCCTTGTTGTGTATTTATCTTCTTGTTTATATTCACTCTATTTGTATGAACCTCCTTGGTTCCCATTTATCTCTCTGGGTTCTGGATTCAATATTTAATCTTTTCTATGACAAGCATTTGTTCACATTTTAACATCTCTGAAATTGAAATGTGCCATACAGTTACTAATATCTGATAGTCATTGGTTGGCTAGGACCATTCAAGACTCCGTTGCCCTTGGCTGTTATTCCTGGTGGCCTAACTGCAACCCCTCAACCCAAAGGTGAATATCTGTGGTAGCCTCACCATACTGATCACAGGACTGGGGTGTCTTCACTCTGGACCTTCCTAGCATAATCTGAACTCTATTTTCTTCTCCTCTTGTCAGGAAGCTTCTTTGCCAGGGGCTACTGTGGCTACCAGTCCAGAGGAGGTGTGAGCTGAGGAAAATGAGAGGAACTGTCTTGCTCACCACTGTCCACAGGCATAGATGTGAGAGGAAGGACAGCAAACCTTCAAGTTCCTCCACTTTGCACCACAGAGATTAGGAGCAAACAATTCTATTTTAATAATGCATTGTAAGCATCAGTCTCCGCACATTCTGGTGTTACCAGATGTCTTTTGAAGAAATAGAGCGTTACCTCATTGTGGCCTCCCAAACAAGCCACCTGGTGGCTTCCATTCTACTGTGCCAGCTTCTGTGTCTATTACCATTAGCTCTACCATAGGTATATCTGTTGGGATTCATTCAGAAAAACAGACACCACACAGGGTATTCAAATGGCGGGGATTCATTACAAGCAACTGGTTACACAGGTGTTGAAGACTGAAAGAGCAAAATGGAGGCCTAAAATGACTATAGGAAGCAGTTACTACTCCTAGGGCTGAGGAATGGAAAGGGGAGATTTGTGCTTCCCAGAACCTAGGAGTCCAGAAGGGGGCCAGTGTTGCTAGCGCTCAGGGCTGGGGAAGGGGCACGTGGCCGGTGATCAGGTCTCTGAGGAAGGTGAGCACAGCTGGTGTTCTTTCTCGAAGGAGTGGAGTCGTCACAGGGCCGGTGATGGTATGTGGAGGGGGTGCCGAAAGGCTGGTCAGGAGTGTTTGTAAAACCTTGGGTCTAGAGCACTAGTGGCCCTCGGCTGCCAGGCAGATGAGCTGGAAGCAGGAAGGAAGTCCTTCCACGCAACCTACCACTTTCCAGTCAACTCCCAGCACCCCCAAACTTAATAGAAATCCACCCAGCAAGGGAATCTGGGAAATGTAGTTTACAGACTCCCAGTAGAATTCAAAGAAAAGGTAAGATTGGTGATCAGAGAAAATATGGAAATAAATGGCGCCGTGGGCCATAGAGTTCCCTGTGGCCGGTTAGTTTCTGGAACCGGCAACTTCCTTCCTCCCAGATGTTATGCTTCCACCAGCGCAGAGCCCTCAAGGAGGGGCAACGTGAGGAACTCCCATTTCCTACCACTGCCTCTCCGGATCATCCTCCATAGTGACACAAGACACACTGTACAGAAGGGTTCAGAATATAACCATAAGGGAAAGAATTTAAATTAGGTTGCATAATGTGGTTACTTTTAATCTAAGGTAGGGATTCTCACCCTTGGCGCTATGACACTTGGGGCTCCCTATAAAGTCCTTCATTGTAAGGGACTGTCCCGACCATTAAAGTGTGCTTAGTCACCCCCAGCTTCCATCCACTGCATGCCCGCAGCACCATGCCGCAAGCTGTGACAACAAAAAATGTCTCCAAATGTTGCCAATTGGTCCCTAACGGGCAAAATCACCCCTGGTTGAGAACTGCTGTCTAGGGATAAAAGACAAAGCTTACACTCTGCATGGAGTTTCCCTGAGAGAAGTCCCAGTTGCTAAAGTTGCTTTCTCTGAGAGAGAGGAGCATGGGTCTTTCTAACACCTTCCTGTCCTAACTATTAACCCCCTTTCTGGAACAATTCATATCTTCTGCATGGGTTCAGTTATAATGACCCCCAAGGAGGGCTTCCTCAGGCCGTTCCAGGGTGCAATGTGGCATTCAATTCCTGGCCCCCTTCAGGGTCTCTTCATCCATGTGTGGTGGCAATGTCTCTTCATCTTTTGTAATAATCATGTGGATAAAACCCCTCACCCAACCATATGCCATTCAAAATAAAGCTAATTCTCAGGAACAGTTCAGTTTGAACCCATATTAGAGAAGAGGAAAAATTCCCCCGTATGCTACGCAACCTGCCCCGTGTCCCCACAGGTGTAAAATGCTTTGCTCTCTGTGGTGTGGTGCATCCCAGGTTTCCCTTATTCATTCTCTGACCTCCAGGCCGTAGCCACAGGCTTGCGGGTGTAGAAGGACCTCCTCAAGCAACAAAGCTACTTAGCTCTCTTTAGCTACGTGCAGGCACTTTGAAATGACATCTTTTTTCTACAATGCAAAACATTCATACTTTTAGGTAGGGTAGCTACCACAGCCCTAAGCAGAAAATGATAACAATAAAGGTGTATTTGCATTTTATCCAGAACTGGGAACTGGAACGGGAGGATGGAAGGCTGTTCTTTCAGTAACACTGTGATTAGATTAACCAGATTAAGTGGATTAATTATCTCTCTCTAGGGTAGTGTTCCAGGTGTTTAAATAGTTTAAAATAGTTTATTTAAGCTTTTTTCCCTTTTTATTGAATTTCTTGGGGTGACACTGGTCAACAAAATTATACAGGTTTCAGGTGCACAGTTCCACAACACACCATCTGTACACTGTGTTGTGTGCGCTCCACCCCAAGTCAGGTCTCTTCCCATCACCATTATCCCCCATATTCTCCTCCTCTCCCCCCTACCCTCCTCAGGCAATCGGGGCAATCATCCCAATGTTGTCTGTGTCCATGAGGTGTTTTTTCTTTTTCTTTTTCTTCTTCTTTTTTTTTTTTTTGGAAGAAAGAAGCAACGCTGTCATTATTTCCAGATGTGTATATGGACATTGTAGAGCATCAGCCTGTGGTGTTACTCATGGGTAGCTAGGGAGAGCAAAGGTTTATTTATAAGCATCTTTGGTTTGGTTCATCATTACAATTTGGGTGAGAGGGCACATATAAGGGAAAGAATTCCTGGTCAAATAAGCCCTCACTTATAAGTTGGATACTCCACCATATTTTAACCAGTATGTGCTTATTTCAGTGAGCATGTTATAACGCTTTTCTTTAGGCTTAGAGAAAGAACTAATTGGTATTATTCTCCACAGCACGGTGCAGTAGAAAAGGATGCTATATTTGGGATTAGAAGACTTGAGCTCTAGACAATCCTTCGCCATTAGTCCCATGCGTCTCACTTAATCTCTCTGGCCTCAGTTTCCTCATTTAAAATAAGAAGGAAATGGATGAGATGATCTCTGAGTTTATTTTTCACTTCCATAATTCTGTGAACCAAAGACCACCTTCCGTAAAACATGGATAAGATTAAAAACGCTTCCTCTAAGGCAGGCACAACATTAGTCACTGTCATTATTCAAAGAGAAGTGGACTTATTGTGGTGACACCATATACATCTTTGTCAATGGCTGTGGCACCAGACTTTCACAAATCTACTTCCATTTCAGCCAATACATGAACATGAACAGCCAGATAGTAAACAGAACCTGGACAATTTAGGCTCATTCATTCACGCAGAGACTTATACAACGCACTATTTTCCTTCACATGAGCTGTTTTTGTTGTGGTGGTAAAAATAAGAGATGATGAGATGCAGCAGTAATCTGACACTTTAGTGGAATACACTTCCTTCCAAATCAGTGAGAAATCTTTATTACAAAGTACTCTCTTCTGGTATGAATAAAAGCTGATCAATATGTAAACATTGAGATTTCTTTCCATAAATTGTGGATTTTGCAGAAATAATTGGTATATGCCTAAGTAGTATTTGTTACTCCAGCTCATAATTACTCCATTTATTTCCCCATTCTCTCTTCATCAGTTTGATCGTTTTTTTTCTCTTGTGAGGCTCCAAAATACAGAAAGAGTTACAAGTTTGTGAAAACAGCTTTACATGAGGGAATGATTATATTTTAATCACCAACAAAGAACTAAACAAGGACTTGAGTGGTAGATGAGCCACCACACATTGCTATTCAATATGTATTTGCCAATCAATTATTGCCTGAAATTTAGATGGCTCTTGTTTACATTTTTGTCATATCCTTGACTCAGGGAACTCTCCATCTTTATTCTTATTCTAAATATAACACGAAGTTCATTACAGTCAAACAATTCTATACCCAATGATTAGATCTTAGAGACTCGGAGAAGTCAAAGTTGTAGTCCTTTGGATACATAGTAATATTAAGTTAAAGCTAAAGTCCTAAAACCATCAAGGTCACATTCCAAATCGAAGTGTGAGACATTCACGTAGGATGGGTGAAGGATGTATTCGATAACCAGTTTGGCAATTCTTAGTTGATCACCCACCTTTATCCTATAAAAAGGTTGGAGAAGATAAGAAAAAAAAAAACAAAGATCAAGTGAAAAATATTACGGGGAGAGTTACGGGTGTGCTAAGAATCCCATCCCACCCTCAAAAGGGAGGCCATGAGGGACAGGGATGGGTTTTAGGCAAACCACTCAGAGAGCTCAATATGTGTCCTGTGAGCCTGGATGTCAGGAGAGCTTTGCGTCTCCGTCACTCCTGAAAAATCTAATACGTGAGAAGCTGGCAGGCAACAGGAGAAAGATAAGTATATTGGAATCAGCCTGCATAGCTAATTTTTTTTGGCCTTTGATTTGAGGGTTTTCTAGGAACCAGAAACAGGCTTCGGTGCAGAAGGAGAGCTGAAATAGGGGTCATCTTAGATACTGGCCAAGAGGATTCTGCAAATGAGGCAAACAAGATGTTAGCAGAAAGAAGTTGAAAGTATACTGTGGGGTGCCAAGAAGCCCAAGAAGCAGTTAGGGGTTAGCTGGGAGGATGCATTTGCTCACTTCAAAGGAAGTGTAGGTGGGAGGTCCCTAGTGTCTTTCTGTGGTTACCCCAACACACAGAGCCTGGCATAAGGGGCTGTATGCAAGTAGCTTAGTTGGGAAAGTGAATGGAAGGGAGAGTGGGGAATGGGCAAGAAAGAACAGCCTACCCAGGTGTGTGTTATTGAGCTGGACTGTGGGCAGCTGGGACTCAAGTCCACCGTGACATCCTGGAGGAGGATGTACCTCAGAATTGTCCATGTGAGGGACAGAAAAAAAGAACATTTATCCATAGGGCATAAATGCCCTGACACTTGCATGTGAGTTTCAAGTGGGTTCCCAGAAGTGTCTTACAGAGCAGCATCAGAAAATCTTCGGCACAGAAAGCAAGACACGCCTGGTGTGCCAAAGGTGAGAGGGCACCAGGTGACACCTGCACTTCGTGGTTGCCACACATCGATGGAGCAGAAGGGGCGTGAGGTAGGGCAGAGAGGGTCTGATGCATGGGGCATCTCCAAAGAATCTGAAGCAACCATCAATCCAAGAAGAGGGTCAACTTTAAACCCGCCAAACCCAACGAGTGTGGAAACTAGATGGTCACAACAGCGTTTGTCAAGTAGGAAACTCTCTGCTGCTTTCCTCTTGCCCCTTCCTCCTTCCCGCAATCCTGACTTTTAAATTATCGTCATCACACTGGCCTGAAGGTATTAATTACAAACCCGAGTCTGTATTCTGTGACTTGGAGAGACCAGAGGACGTTTGATTATCTAAGATGACTAGAAAAGTCTTGGGGCCTGCCCTAGATTTTGTTTGTTTTTGTTTTTGTTTTTTGTTTTTTGAAGTAAGGGCAAGGCAAGAGCTGGCCCTACAGAATACATTTAAAGGAACAGTAGATTAAAAAAAAAAGTAGCTTTATGATTACACCCAACACAACATGCTTGTTCAACATACCAATGAAGTTTTGCCTTTTGCCCTGCCATCACTTTTAAGTGCATGCCTTTGTGGACTGCCCACTTTATGTGGAGGGTAACTAAGAGGTGGGAGAAGAATCCTTCCTGCATTCTGTTCCATTGTTTCAGCATAGCGAGCACCTGGGGACTTTCCCACATGTGGTCCTATATGGACACCACCTTTCCACTGGGTGGAAGCTGTTCCCACACAGCCTCATCCTGCTCAAGGAAGCACAGACCCAGAAGCTGCTATTCAACAGCGGGAAATAATAGGGATGAGAACGCTAGGAATTTTGCCACCATTCCTAAGGTTTGTACGAACTATACCTGTGATCCCACTTACTGTACTGACCACCGAATGCTGAGCCTCTATGGTCTTCCATCACCATGCAGCCTCTCCTCCCTGTGCAGCTGCAGACAAGCCCTAACCTGGTGTGACCCTCTCTCCCAGACCCTCCCACTGGTGCCATCTGAAACTCCAGGTAGGGGCTCAGCTAATGCCAAATGTGACCTTTTCCTGACCATTCCTGAATCCTCCTCTTCCTTTATCCTTCACATCCAATCCTTCAGCAAGCTGTGACGATTCTGCCTCAAAAAATATATATAACCTCTATATATGCATACTTCTCTAATTTCTCTTTCATTCCTGAATCTTTTCCACTTTTACATTTGTCTCCAGACACCCATTTATCCTTCTATATCCTC
This sequence comes from Desmodus rotundus, assembly GCF_022682495.2. Classification (NCBI taxonomy): domain Eukaryota; kingdom Metazoa; phylum Chordata; class Mammalia; order Chiroptera; family Phyllostomidae; genus Desmodus; species Desmodus rotundus. The sequence continues at coordinate 110,453,957 of NC_071394.1, read as the reverse complement.
TGAGCTCCCCATTACTGCCTCCATATTATTTGGTCCCTTGCTTCTTACAAAAAAAAAAAAGTTCCTTTGAGGCTCTTACCATTGGTCTCTCCTACCCTTTTCTCCCAGGGTCTCTCTTATCGCTCAATCACTTCCTCTAATTTGTGGAACTCACATAAGCCCCTCACTTAGTGTTCCTTGACACACCCCCAATGCTTATCATTTGTCACTGGTCAGTGAGTGAGCCTAGCGTCTCAGTTACTCGACTTCTCACCACAGCTCCTGCCTGACCAGCAAGGTCAAGTCACATCTATATCTTCTCATCACTAAAAATTTCTCCAACTCTGATAGTGCAATATTCTGTTCTTAGACTTGCATTTTTTCCCTGCTCACTTTGTCTAAGTTTCTGATCTCTGCAATGCTTCAATCACACAAAGCCCTTCACTACATTAACCCACCCATCACTTATCTCTTCTTCCAGAATCTATGGTTCCACTTGAAAATCAACCCTCACTCTCGTCCCAAACGGTGCTAGAGAACACCACCACGCTGACTGATTTCACTTGAAGTTGGCGCTCTCCAAAGCCACGGGGGCATTTGCAACAATGTTGTTGTTTCCTTTATTACGCTCACTTCACCATTACCGTGGTTCTCCTAGAACTGACGTAGCTAGGCTGTAACTGTGTTTGTCAGACACCCTTCTCTGAACAGTAGCAGGTTATACTGGGCCAGAAGGAAAATGCATGCGCGATGGGGAAGGCAGAAGGAAGCAGCAGCCATTAGTTCTACAGGTCAGTGTGGAGATCCAGTCACTGCCCCCACACGACGCCTCATCCTGTTGGCTCACCTGCACCTGCGGCTCATCAAGCACCTGCACCATGCCCGGTCCAGCTCTCACCATCTCCTCCTTCGGCTTTTATGAGTCTGGGGCCAGGTGCTTATATGGCTCCGTGGTGCAGAGCAGTGTCTCCCCCAGGAGAACCCCTTCATCACAGAGGTTGGAGGTGGTGAAGCCAAGGTTTCAGTCTGTCTTCGTGGGTTCCACCTGGGTGCTGGCTTGTGTCCGTGTGTTCCAGCTTGCCCTTGCTCTCTTCCACTTCATGTCCAGTTTTCTAACTCTTCTCCTCAAATACTGTCCCTGTTCACCTAACAGGACTTCAGGCCTAACATCCAATACAAAATCTACAGCCTCACTTGGGCTTCTCCACTAGCTCCCCCAGTTGTGTAAGGTCTAATCACTATTTAAAAAGCCCCTTATTTTATACCACCCATAGTAATGCTGCTTCTTTAATTGAACCCTAACTGATAAAAGCACTCTCTGCTTAACACTCCCTACGTTCCCCTGCCATTAACTGATGAGCATTCTTCACATTTGACTGCAAAAACATAACCTATTAAAGAGGAAAACACCTTCATCTTCTATCACTATACCCACAATCATAGCAGGGGAGTTACCTCTATTCCCCTCAAATGCTAATCCTTCCAGAGTCCATCCCCTGCCGTCTCCTTCTCTCTCCTTCCTATATCACCAATTCTGTTTTAATCGGGTCACTTCAATCAGCTCTACCACCTCTTATCTTTGACGACTGTTTTCTAGACCCACTTTCCCCTCCATACCCCTATTTCCCTGACTCCTTGAAAAACTTCTCAAAAAGTTTTTGAGGGTTTTTATAAACCCTCTGTCTACTTTTTGTTCTAGACAGTCTTGAATCTACTCCAAAGTGGCTTCATTTCCCCTCAATTCCCCCTGAAATTGATCCAGAGAGATCGCCAACAATCTCTGTGTTACCAAGTCCAATGAACATTTTTTGTTCCTGCTTACTTAAATACTGAGTGGGGCAAAAGCAGGTTTGTAATTTGTTCAGATGGAAAATAATACAGTGAATAGTAAATACGAATACAAGAATAAACTCTGTGTTTCGCGTACTCAAAACTGTAAACCTACTTCTGTCACGCCCTGCATGGAGCTGTATTCTGCTGAGTTGGCCACTCCTTCTATTTGGGAAAATTCTCCTTCTGTGGCCTCACACTTTCTTGGTTTTTCTTTCACCTCATGGACTGCTCCTTCTCCACATTATCGGTAGCTCCTTTGCCTCTATTCCACCATTACCCACTGGAGTTCTACAGAGCCCAGCACTGGGGTCTCTTCTGTAGTTATACTTGCCCCCCACGTGATCTCAACCAGTCTCGTGTCATTGTTACGCTGTCAGCTCCCCACCTTTCTCACCTGACCAGGCTTTGCCTCTACATTGAAGATTCACGTATCCTCAGTATCTTCAGGACATTTCCCCTGGATGCCTCATCAGGAACTCTCGATCTGCCCCCATAAATCAGGTCTTCCTCAAGTCTTCCCTATCCCAGTACTGACATTACCTGCCCATCCAATTACTAAAGCCAGGAATCTGAAAGCCATTATTAAATGTAATGAACTACTTTAAAATATAAAGCAGATCATATAAGTCTCCTGTTAATATTATTCTGTTGTTTCTCACTGATCTTACAATGAAATCTAAACTCTAATGATGGCCAACAAAGCCCCACAAGACCTGGTCTCTGCTTACACCCCCAGCTGCATCTGGGGCTCTTCTCACCCTTCCGCAGCCCTTCTGTTAGGTCCGTGACCACCCTTCTGGCTTCAGTCTCACCTGCTCACAGAGGAGGGCCCGGGTCACCCGTTCCTAGGAAGTCCTGACTTTTCTTTACTCCACCACCCTGGTCATTTCCATCCTAGAACTACAAAATGGCCTGAACTTATTTCATTTCATTTTATTTTAAATTCATGTGTTAACTTACTTATTCTCAGTCTCACTCATTAGAATGTCAGCTCTATGGAGACAGGGAAGGTGCTGCAGCTGAGCACCTTGCACAGTGTTGGCACCTGGTTAAAACACAATGAAAACCGAATTAAGCAACGACTGACAGCAGACGTCTTTTTGAAGGGGCAGCTTCTCTGAGAATTTAAAATGTCTCTTGAATTTTCATGATGGAGCTATAGTGAGAATTATAGCCTAAACATAGAATCTTTTCTTAGGAGAGCATCTCAGAGAGCTAATTCTTTGTGTAACACGCTCATACACCTTTAAAATGGTAAATAAGCTTAATCTTTTACCACAAGTGACCAAATAATTAAGAATCATAAATACATTTAGAGATTTTCCCCAGTACATATGTATATTTTTTTTTTTTCTTAAGAGTCGCAAGGCCTCAATATCACGATCCATTTACCACCACAGGCTGGGCAGCCTTTGAAAAGTAGGTTTGCTCTTTTGCATAGATCATCTTTATAAGGTTTTATTTATGTGTTGGTTTTAAATTTGGTAATTCACCTAATCTATAATTTATTAGACAGGGCAAAGGGCCAAATCATAGCTCACCAGTTTTGATCCTTGTTCATTAACTGAAGAACTGTTATGTGCAGTTAGGTTTATATACAATATATCCCAACAACACAGCCATAACATACACCTTCCAACTTTCGGATTATTAAATTGTCTTAAATTTTCTGTAGCTGTCTACAAATCATCATTTACTTCATGTTGATGGTGAGGAAGGCACAGAGGAAGTAGGCTGCTCCCTTGGAAATGATCACTGTAGTGGACCATTTTGAAAGTTGTCGTTCTGTGGGACTTTTTACACAGCAAACATACATTTAAATATAAGATTATTGGGTTTCATCTGTGACAAATCCAGTATCTTTAGATTATGTTATCTTGATATGGGTCATTGTAAATCCCCAAATTATCCCTAAAGGGGGCCAAACAAAGTCAACAAAAGCATGGAATTAAAGTGAAAAGTCGCCCATCTAACCACAAACATCTGTCTTCGGGTATCATAGATTCAAACTCTCAGTGACTCACTGTACCCAAAAATGCTTCCCAGAAACAGGTCCTGCTGTGACTCACTCCCCTCGGCAGAGAGCAAATGCGACCTACCCTGTGGAACAGGACCTGCTGAGGCCAGCACATGAAGACCAAAGCCTGTCTACACATCAAAAATGATAAAGAATGCTGGAAAAAAGGTGGTTTCAATAACAGCCCTGTACCCAAAAGGTCCTGTCTCCCTCTCACAAGATGTAGTCTGGTCTTTATGGAGGCCACCTCCAGCAGCTAATGGGTATTGTGGTGTGTGTGAACTGTGACCTAAAAAGGGGGGAGACGCAAAAGCCAAATCAAGTGACGTAAAGAAACCCCCGTCCTGGTCTCAGCGTTGTCTGGCAAGCTATTTCCATACTGTACATACATAAACAGCTCTTCTTGGGTGGCAGCTTAATGTTGCTACACCTTCACTTGCAATTACACTGAATGGAGCGGCAACAAATCTTCGTAATGCCAATCTCATCTTTCCACCTCATTGACAGCTCAGGAAATGCATCTGAAATTCATAGTAGCCTCATAGCCTATGGCAAGAGAAATCCATGCTGCTAAAATTTTATTTTAGAATTCAAGCTGGTTTTTCTCAGTTTAGGATGCTCCGTTTTTTAATCTTTTGCTGCCTACCACACTGTATCAAAATAACCAGCCAATATTGTTCAACTGTCAGGGGCCTCAGCTGCCTCCGAATTTTTTCAGTACAAATAAATACTGGCACATATTAAAAATAATTCCAGTAGATGGGAGCTCACATTAATAGAATTAAAAACAGGAAAAAATTATGTATAAACTTTGACTTAACTGCCCCCCTCTTTCCTTCACTGAATTTAAAAAAAAAAAAAAAAAGCTTGACTAGATATTCAGACTGATTTAATGTTTAGGCTGATAGGGATGCTAGGCTGGGTCCCAAATTTGTGCAATGTTCAAAGGGAGAGAGATTTTAAAATCCCAGAAAAAGATATTTCCAAATGAATGGCATTGCCCGAATGCCTTGGCTCCCTGCACCCCACCAGGAAGGCTTATTATTTTCTGGTAAAATGTTGCTCGGATGGGGAGTGGTAGTCAGCGATGCGTCAGAGCTGCTCTTTGAACACATTAAAAAGCTGAATGCACAACAAAGAACAGATGTTCCAGCATGCCTTATTTATGCACCCATCAGCAATCTTCCAGTGACCACAAAACACAGCCCTCCCCCTCCTCCTCTCCATAATATTATTTTCTGATAAGCTCACCCTCTTTATTAATTTATTTATTTTTGACCCCAGCTGAACTCCTGGGTAATTGTCTGTGTGTGTGCGCGTGTGTGTGTTATTTGAAAGTCTGCCTCCATCAAAGCTGAATGCTATTGAACTGTGGAACAGGTGTGGATTCTGCAATTAGATCACATTTCAGAGAGAGAGACACTGAGGGTAATAATGGCGGTAAATTCTTCACAGTCGAATGCAGCACCATAGCGACCAGCAACAATGAAGGAGAAGAGGTATTAGTATTAGGGGTGATTATTTTTAGTTTATGGGATCATCTGATGGAAAATGGCCATAAGGCACAGTGAACGTGTGTGGGGGGCTCACCAGCTGTAAGGCAAACTTGTTTTACTGGCACTTATCTGAAATGCCTCACTCACCCACCCACTCTGCTTACAATTGGAAGGGGCGATTAGGAAGTGAGATATAATGCAGATTAAATGTTATGATGGACCAAGATCCTGTTGGGTTATTAAAACCCATTTGCTTTCACTGGTTTTAAAGGCATAGCACCTTTATTTAAAGCTCCAGCTCTAGATCTCTGAGCTTTAAAAGGTCAAAGGTAGAGGAGTGAGGGGAAGGGTTAGGTGGAGAAAAATAATTTAGAATCTAAAGAGAAGCAAGAATATTTCCTATTCCTCCACAAGAAAGCTGCATTTTTCTTCAGTGAGTGAATCTAATCTGTGACCTCAATTTGAGCTTCAGAAAAACATGATACATTAATACAGAAAATGCTCACCACCACAAACTGATTTAACAGACTGAAAATAAATAGTGCAAGCAATTCTCACAATATTTGATCAGTTTTGGAACTTCCGATTCTAAGTGGTATTTCCTTAATTTATTTTCCATATATTCCTGAAGTGGGAAATATTTGGTACCAAACTCGGTGGTGTAAAATCAGCCCTTGGGAGAGTTCCAGCTGTTCCCTGAGGCATCTCAGACGGGCGCTGCGGGCTGGCTGGCAGCAGCTGCTGTCCCTGAAAGAATAAAGGGAGCCAGACAACAGAGGGGAGGGGTTTGCACAAAATGAAGTCACGGGCATCCTATGGGCACATCAGGAATCTGGGCTCAGAAGAAAAAGATGTGGGTGGCTTCATAAGATACAGATTCTCCCACCCCATAGACCTGGAAGCTCAGTATGAGAACCTCAGCTCTTTGTCCAGTGCTCTTGAACCCTAGATGACCAAGGTCAGGAATCAGCATCATAGGACCCTGGATCACACAGCCAACACATTGCCAAGGGCAGAATTCTTTTTCTGGCACCAAGATGAGTTCTTTGGCTAAAACATCTGAGGGAAGGGAAAAGGTTCTATTGTCCCCAACGGCTACCTCGTATTGAGAAATCTGTTACCAGACAGGAATTGTCTGATTTGTATAGGTGGCCTAACTAAGATTCCTGGCAGAAAACCACATTTTCTGGCTAAGAATCAATAAAGCAAGTACATGAATACCAATAAAAAATATGTGGTTTTTCTGTTACTATCCAATTCATCATTTCTCTGGCTACCAAATGGTATCCAACATTTATTATTTCTCTCTTGATTCCGCAAAATAGCTCCCATATTATTAGCCACCTGAATTTAGCCATAAGGCCTTGGCGTTGGGTAAATCACTGCCCCTCTCTGATCTAGGTCTCTGTGAAACGAAGGATGAAACTGGAGATGTAGTTCACAAATGTTAGCAGTAGAACCCATTTTATGAACAAAATATTAGCTAAGAATTGGAGCTGCTGTAATTCAAAAGAGGGGGTGGGGCTTCCCCTCAGCTCTCTTTCCTTTATGGGACTTGAGCTGCTTTCACCAAATTCCAAGACTGCTCCAAACTGGGTATAAAATGCCTGACCTGAATGTTGAAAGTGATATTGAATATCTGTTTCCCCCCCAAAGTACCCCTGGGTGGAGAGTGAGGGGTTAGTGACAAGGGGTAACTATGCCAGCAATCTCACATGTCAGCACCTAAAATAATGGGGCAGTTTCTACAAGCACCAGTTAACAGTCTGAGCTGCGAGGAGACTTTTGTCTCCACGAGGTCTGCCACCCAGTTTGACGTCCCTTTTTCAGTCTATTGTGTGAAAAGGCTGACTGTTCTAGTTGTCCCAAAGACACATGTGGTGGTTTCATTTCTTCCTAACTGGCAGTGGAGCAAAAGTTTTCAGTAAGGTCCGACCTTTTTTTCATTTGTCTTGGCTATCACATCTCATCAGTCATTTTAATAACATAATGAGAACCTAAAGATGAGGTTATTTTTTGTATAGTGTTAATTTTATAAGTTTTTTCATCCAAGCTCCAGACAACTTCTCCAGTTCCATTCGGGTCTTGTCCAATTGCCACTGTGAGTATTTACCTTTAAATACATGAATATACCTTGCTATACTTCTTTTTTGTTCATTTGCAAACAACCTCTTATGCAAACCAGAGTGAAACATAGACAAATCTTTTCCCATATTGGCTTTGTAACAGTTATCTTCCTTAGCTGAAGCAATGGGAGGGAAATGGAGGTATTACTTATTGTTATTGATATGGTGACGACACCTTTGCAGATGTTACAGTGTCAACGTTTTGTGGCAAATTTGCATTGTAGCTTTAACATGTGCTGATACACCTTGCCATTTAGTCATTTGAGAGAGCACTGACAAGAAGCACGGGAGCCCTGTGTTGGCAGATTGTAGGAGATACTGCCTGCAAGCTCTGAAAATGTAGAAGCCAGACTATAGAATTCTGATTGAAAGCTTGACATCATGGGACCAAGTGATCCAAACAAGATTTAAATCATAGCCTCTGAAACAGAAGAATTCATTAGCTCTCTGGTATTCACTGTAGCAACAAATCAGTAATGGCATTAGCCGGGAATCATATATCCTTTGCCCAGTAAAGGAAATTGGATTTATAAAAGAGTTAGTGGTTTATTTGAAAAGCAAAGAAACATCTTTAGAATTTTATTTTTCTCCTGAATTTTACTAAGCCTATCCATCCTTCCAAAAGAGCGATGACTTAATGATAAAGTAACATTCAAATTATGCTTCCAATGCCAACTTAACGCATAAAAAGTAAATGACTGATTATAGGCAAACATCTTTCAAATGGATCTAAACTGGAATTTCTGAATGTTCTTCTTGCCACTATACTTCACCCCCTTCAAGCCTGGGAGAGAGCCTCAGCTTCAACCTGTTTTGCATTACGATAAATACAATAAATCCTAAATACAAAGTATCAGTTAAATGTAAGGTACCAATTAAATATAAGATATTAATAGTGTGTGATTAAGTTTTGACTCCAAATCCTTAGGTTTGAATAAGCTATTTCATTCATACACAGAGATGAAATCAACAGAACTAGTGGCTAAGGCATTTGGTCAAAGGGTAGCCCCCACCCCCGTCACCGCCCTTGGCTTGCAGCCTGTTTGATAAATTATATCGGTAACCCTTATAGCAGAGTGCTGACCACATGAGTCATGTATGCTAACAGCCATCACTCCAACCTGTTTCCAATCACTGGCAACATAGTTGCTAAGGAGCTATTTTTCTCTTAAAATATATGTAGAGGAAAAATGGGAAATTTCTATATTAATGACATGATAATGACATTTTGAAAATAAAATGGTGATGACATATCCTCTGTGGGAATATTATGCCCTCAGGCTAACAAAAGCAGCTTACCTGTTTAACTTATTACAGTATTTTATAAACATATTTGAAATGAGTAACTCAGTTCATCCTGAAATAACACAGTGTTACATTTTCTTTTATGCCCATGAAGAGAGAAGATGCTAATTGCTCACCTACAACCCACCTAAGAAACTGATGAAAATTCATCTACAATAAAATCAGAATAATATCATTTCCAGTGCCTGCATGATACTCATTCTGGTGAGTCATCCCCAAAGACTTTTTAAAATAAAATAGAGTTTTGATTCTGTGTTTGCCAGTAATTTGCTACAGAGTTGGGCAACCGCTTGGTTTCTCAGCTCCCTTCCACCAAAGAGTCAAGACCGATTATTTGAGCGGAGTGGAAAAGTGGATAGGTGTGAGTTAAAGAACTTTGGAATTGCAGAGATAAAAGATTTTCTCGCAGGGAATGCCATTATTATTAATATTATTTCCATCACCATTATTTATGCTCCCAGCACACGTATTGTGAAAATGTGTTATTCGCGTAACTGCTGTGCCCTCACCATGTCATTTGCAAAATCACCATGTTCTTCTCACAGAAATGTCACTGAAATGTCATTTTTACAATAGCTGCATTATGAATCTGCTATAACTTGAATTGCTTTACAATGAAAATGCAATTTCTTAGCAATTAAAATTATTCCACCCACCCCAGTCAAATAATAGAAAGTCGCCTCCCTGTCCGATGTTGCTTACAGGGCGCTGCAGAAAACTGCAGACGCAACAGTGTGGCTTCTCACATGCCCGGGGAGGTCTTTGCCTTGGCCCTCCTGGTGTTTGCATTATACCACATGTGATTACCTGCTGAACCTGATCTGAACACGTGTAACATGTTAGTAAAGCTCTTATAGGATTGGAAGATTGCATTCAATCATATTCTTTTAACTTCACCCAGGACCCTAACCACATCTAAGTTTGCGAGTATAACAACACTAGATCAAGGTATGTAAGATACTAATGTCAGATTTTTTCCTTATGGGAAGAAATTCTTCTTGTAAATGTGACACATTATCATTAAGTCTACTTACATCTCCTTCTGGTATTCACTCAAAGTTTCTTCCAACTGCCTTTCAGAAACTGTGACTTGATATGCATTAGTAGCATCATTAATAAGAAAGGTAGCAATGTACAAAGCATCATAAAAGGTAGGCTGTTCTTAGAGTCAAATTATTAACGGACACAGGGTAATATTTGGAGATATTTTTAAAGGCTCATCTGCTAATTTGCTTGTTTTCAAATGAAATCTTACATGGAAACCTAAAATGTATAAGGCTAAAACATAAAGCATGGAGATTTTTGAAAATAAAAGTCTGTGCTTAGTCCTCTAGAAATAAGAAAAAAATGTATTTAAAAATATACTTCACCAGATTGAAAAATAAAGAGCATGAAGGTCATGGGATAAATGTGAGTAGACCCGAAATGTACATGGGCAGCATGGCCTTTTGTCTTTGCCCTTGGACACTCACTTGAGCGAAGCAGTAGGTGTGGTTGGTAATTGTTTACCTCCAGTCTAGAGCAAGTGGTGTGGTGTTTGCGCCAAGAGACAGGACCAGGTTTCAAACAGCTGAAAAATCAGGAGAAATGGGGAAGCTGCTAGACGTGAGACATAAGTTCTAGGCGAATCCCCCTGGAGCACACCCAGCCCATTCCCCAAAACCATAGAAACTGTGCTTTATATCAAGGCCTGAATCTTCACAGAAGCAAAGAGGGATTTTCAAAAACAAATATGAATGATCAAAAATTCACAAACCCTTCAGAAAATTTAATACCATAGAAAACATGAATGAACAAAAGAATGAACGCATGAGGAAATAAAGCTAATAAAAAAAAGCAAAAAAATGCTTTAAATGAAACATGTTGAATATCCCTAGAGATATTCCAAAAGATGGTACAAACATGAAAAATAAACACCTCTAAATATCAAAAGCACAATATCAAAATTAAAACATCAGTATACAAACTGAATAGCAGAATCAATACAGATGAAGAGCACATTAGCAAGTGGTAAGATTGGAGCTAAAGTAAAAATTAATACTTCAGAGTAAAAGGGCTTGCTGAATGCCAAACAGGATAAATGACAATAAATTTTAGAAATTCCTTAAAAAGGAGAATAACTTTAGAATACAAAAATAGAGCTTCTAGAAAGGATTTGGAAAGATAAAAATGGAAACAAAAACTATTGAAGTTTGAGTTTTCATTGGCAAAAAGAGATGGCAGAAAAGGATATGAGAGATATTTGGTTTTTACTTAAGTCCTACATAAAGAAAAACTAGCCTTCAGTAATTTTATCATCTATAGGCCACCTCAGGAAAAAAATATGTCCCACAAAGAGTTAGCTCTCAAGTATAAGAAAGGAGGAGCAAAGAAACCAAACACATTCCTCCTTAAATCAAAACATGTTTTGACATACATGGGAAAAAATTATTAACAATTTGGAACTAAAGTTGCAGATGATCTCAACATGGGAGGGATTCTAATAAAAAAATCTGACTCCATTTTTGATATTTGACTGCTGACAGTCCACCACTTCTCCTTTTCCTCCTGCTTCACATATGGGCAAGCTGATAAGAAAGCTCAGATTAGCCAGCCTTTGGTACCAGCAGGAAATTCAAACCACACAAATCCTGCCCGTGTGCAAGACCCCTTACTCAAGCTCCAGCCCTAACCACAATAAAAGCTGAGCCAGTCTCCTTTCCCTGCTTTCTAAAGCTATGTTTGGGCCAGCTTGAGAGTCCACCCAGCTCTCCCCAGAAAGGCTTATTATGTGAGTAATCAACATTTCCACATCATCTACATGTGTGGGGCATGGCATCAGTCTTGACGTCCAAACCAAATCTTGGATAGGAGATCCATACCACCTCTACAGGGTGACCAAAATAGGTGTAGAGAGACATAGGAATAAATAAATGAAGTAAAATATATACATATTGCTTAAGACTAGATATTAATTTTTAAATAAACACATTTTAAATTGTAATTATTAAAAGTCCTAGAAAATAGAATATACAAATTCAAAACAATGAGAGAAAAATATAATTAAGAAAATGTGTTCAACTCAAAAGTGAAAGAAATTGAAAAAGCAAAAGAAGTTATTACAAATTAAGAAGAATTTTTATGAAAAGTCCATAATGCAGTAATTGTGAATGAACCAAAACTTCTATTAACAAACAATGACTCTTAGGTTGGGAAGGAAGAGAAAGCACAAATAATTATTTTAAAATTGATTTTAGAGAGAGAGAGAAGAAACGGGGAGGAAGGGAGGGAGACAGGGAGAAAAAGAGGGAGGTGGGGAGGGAGAGAGAGATGGAAACATTGATTTGTTGTTCCACTTGTTTATGCATTCATTGGTTGATTCTTGCATGTGCCCTGACCAGGGATTGAACCCGGAATATTGGTGTATCAAGATGACACCCTACCTAGCAGAGCTACCTGGCTAGCACTACAAATAATAACTATTAGTAGTAAAAATAGTCATAACCATTGTAGATATTAAATTTTAATAAACTATAAAGAAAATCGTATAAAAATAAATGTACAATTTAAGTGAACTGAATAGATTTCACACACACACACACACACATACACAAAACATATCAAACCTGATCTAAATCTTCTTTCTGACAACAATTCTCTACCTAAGTCTCAAGTTTATTAGGTATATTTCTGCTTTTCAAGGTGTTGCAGAGGGAGATAGAAAATGAGAGTCCAGAGATTCCAGGAGTTGAAGGGTTGAAAGTTACAGCTATTGCTCACCTCCAGATGGTAAATTGTTTTCAAGTTTGCTCATAGTCACAGGACTAATTCTGTGGCCATTAAAATACAGACTAGGAGAAAACATCAAATAAAACATCCTGGCTGTCTCACCTGTTAAATCCTCTGATTGGATTGAGATGGCTCCTGGTAAACCCTCTTTAATTGAACAGAATGGTTCAGGGACCTAACACTAAAGCCAGAATCCTGATAAGCTCAGAGGACCCATAATTACGCTTAGAACAAGGTCTCACAAAGAAAATACTGTACTTCATTTTGCACAGAGAAGAGAATCATTTTTTAAGTGTTTAAGATAATTTTGTTTCCAAAAGTGCCAACAGCCTGGATTTAAAAAACAAACAAAACTGTCACTGTTGCATACACTTGGATGCACACATTTTACTGCAGGAATTAGACTGGGGAAGTCCCTCTATAGGTGTGACTAAGGTAAACTATGGAACTGGAAGAAAGATCCAAAGAGGACAGTTACGAGCCAGGGAGAACTATGGACTGTGGAACTGCTCCCAGGGACCAGGACTACAGTCTCATCAAGAAATATGTCCTACCCCCAGAGCAGAAGCCTCACCACATTTTCCCAGATAAATTTCAGAATTGCTGTGGACTAGTAACTACCCATTCTCCCCCTTTTCAGGTTCTACTAACTCTGTTCCACCATTAGAGATGGTGTGGGGGGGGGGTAGGGGGCGGGGATGTTACACATAAGATTCCTTTTTTTGTACTTAGGTTCCAGAAGTAAGAGAAGTTGAATCCACTCATAATGTTCGATAGATCCTAATGCCATAAATGAATGAGATTTTTGAATGTCTGGGTGAGCAGGTGAATGTATTTTCCCTGTGGAAGGAAGAACATTTTTAGTGACCAAAAGCATGACTACGGTAGGCTGTTATTTACTAACAATTACACGTTCACATTTTGTTGATGTCAAGCACGCCTAAAGGACAGAGTGTGATATCTCAGCTCATTGGCTCTGAGCTTATCCATGTGACTCACTTTGGCCAATAAATAATGAAAAAACGTGGTGTTTGCCCCATTTGACTTGGTTCATATCTCTTATATTCCTACCCTCAGTCATGAAAAGAGCATGTGCCAAATATGAGTTGCTTTTTCAGCCTGGGTCCTAGAATGAAAAAACCGATGAAGCAAAGCCCAGCTGAGCCCAGCCAAGACAATAAGAATTACAGTATACCATATAACATGAGCAAAAACATAAATGATATTGCAAGCCAGAGAGTAAATGGAGATATCATCACAGTACTGAATAAAATATTCTCCAACTTATGTTATTAGACTTTTTAACAAACCAAATTTAATATAAACTTTTTATCAAAACCAAGAAAGAAAAAGAAGAAAACAAGAAAATACATATACCATTTCACTCATAAACATGTATTGCAATTTCTAAACAAAATATTGTCACTCAATCTTGCATAGAAAGGATACCTGATGGATAACCCATGCATGCAAGGTTGCCTCAACAGAAAATGTGTTAATATAACTTACTCCATTAAAATACAGAAAATATCATATGATCACCATAAATGGATAAGGAGCATTTAATGCAACTTAACCTTCATGTATAATAATATCTGAAAGCACCTCAGGAAGGAGGACTGTCCTTAATTTAATAAAAGCTACCTACGATGAACCTACAGCAAACATCTACTTAAAAGTAAAATATGAAAAGAATTTCTTTTGATATCCAGAGAAGTGTGTTTATTGGATGATCTAATAGACTGTAGACAAAGGTTTTTAAAATGAAAAAAATAAGAATTGGAAATGAAAAATCAACAACATCCTATTTCATAGATGGTATGACAAACAGCCATTTGTGAAAAGTAAAAATTACTGTCTTCCTATCTAAACCTCACCTTTTCTTATATGTTTGGATGCTAAGCATGTATACATAAAAAATGTAGGGGTCTTCAATAATACATTAATTTTAGAAAATATTAAGCAAGGTTGCCAAATATAATATTAATAAACAAAAGCCAATTGCATTTTGTGTACCAGTAACAAAATGAAAATATAATTTAAAAGATATACAATTTAAAATATCAATAAAAACATAATATATAGAGAAAGAAACCTAACACAATATGTGTAAAGTTGTAGGTGGACATTTTTAAAGTTTGAAAGCCATAAAGGATAACAAATAAATAAAAGTGTTCCTATCTATGAACATGGTAATTTTTTTTTTAATGACAATGCCTACCAAATTAATGTCTAGATAAAGTGCAGTTCCAAATGGAATCCCAAGAGGACTTTTGTGGAACACCAAAATTTATGAGGACTAGCAAATGGTCAAGAATAATCAAAACTAAGCAACTGGGCTTACCAGACATCAGGACTTTTTACAAAGTCCTAGTAATCAAGACAAGATGGTGTTGATGTAGAGACAGAGAGTTGAACAGAATACAAAGCCCACACAACAAAGTCTACTACATTAAAAATAAGCATTTCTATTTATTAAAAATATAATAAAGAATGTAATATAAAGAATATAAAGAATGTATTATAAAAATATAACAAAGAACTTACAAATAGAGTGAAATATGTGATACAAATAAACTGACCATTCAATTCTGAAATACACAATGTCCTCATCTGAACATGCTTATGCAGAAGAAAGATCACACCTTTCCCATAAACATGCAAAGAATGAAAAATATCCTTAATGTCGGTCAGGAAAATATAATTGAAAACCTCAATGTGATACCATTTCACATCTACCAGATTAGTAATAAGAACATAATGATAATAACAAAGTCTTGCAGTACCAAATTTTATTTGGCACATTACATCATGTTATATCTTATCGGTTACTGGTTGGATTATAAAATAGTGCTGCTTGCTAATCCAGAAACCTACTTAGGATTCTAAGTAGGAATTACCTCCAAAGCTGAAGATGCTCTTTTCCTGTGAACCAATTATTGTAATCCTAGATAAGTATACCAGAGAAACTTACACATGTGTCACAGGTGAAATTAAAAACCACCTAACTATCCAGCAACAGGAGAATGCAGAAGTAAATTGTATACTCACAGCACGGTATAGTATATAACAGTGAAAATGAACTTCATCTATACACACCAGTGTAAATGAGTCTCAAAATTCAACTTGAAAAACAAAAGCAAGTTAATAGAAGCCTCTATTTTGCACCAGTCTATTTATATAAATGTTAAATATGGACAAATTAAAAACCATGTTGCCTAGGAATGCCTACAGACATAGTCATATTTTAAAGGAAAATGGGAGCATGAATAACACAAGACAGGAGAGTGGTTACTTTCGGAGGAGAGGAAGGGAGATGCATATACAGAGGGGCTCAAAGGCACAGGGAGTGTTCTAACTCTAATGCTCTGTCCATGCAAGTTTGCTCATTTTATTATTATCTATTACAATTTTTTAAATAGTACTTACATGTTTTACATGTGTATGCTATATGTATGCTATATCTCACAATTTTTTTAAAAGCAGAAAGTGACTAGTTTGTGGAGATGGCAAATACATTCCAATTGAACAAATGATAAAGCCAACACTTATAATGCGATATGAATAGATATTTGTGGTTTTGGAATAAAGAAATAAAAACTCAGTGATAACATTTTATATGGATTAAAAAAATGCTTACCAGTTCCCATGGAGAGCCCTGGGTATGCCATCGTTTCTCAAAGTAAAATGACTATTGTATTATTTAGGGTTCTTTTGGTTATAAATGATCGAAACCCAAAAGCCTACTTATCTTAAGCAAAAGAATGAAATTTGTTGGAAGATTCGTGGGACTCCTTGGAAGTAGGGGAAAGGGGAGTGGGAGGGACATAGGATCTCTAAGAAGATGGTGATACCAAGTCAAGTCCCATTGGTTGAATGAAGGCAGGTTCCTTTTCAACCCTCGGTGCTCACCTTATTTACACCTTCTCAGGAATGCCTCTCCTAACTACATTATCTAAAGTGGGTGCCCTACTCTTTTCCTGTCTCATATCACCCTCTATGTTTCTTTTGTAGCACTCTCCACAATATCTAACTATTTTATGTTTATTTATTAGTTCACCTGCTGTCATAGGCAGAATAGCAACCCCCAAAAGATGTACGGTACATGCCATAATTCTCAGAACCAGTGACTAAGTTACCTTCCATGATCAAAAAGAACTTCGCAGATGCAGTTAAGGCTACTGGACCTTGAAATGGGGAAATTGTCCTCATGGGTCCAATCTAATCACATTAATTCTTAAAAGCGAAGAACTCTTCCTGTCTATAGTAATGAGATGTGGTGAGAAAAGAAGGGTAAAAGAAATGTGACCTGAGAAGGACTGTCTCTCACATGGCTGGCTTGAGAGGATGGAGAAAGGGGGCCGTAAGCCAAGGAATGCAGATGGCCTCTAGAAGCTACAAAAAGTAAGCAAATAAATTTATTCCTAGGTGCTCCAGAAAGAAACTCACCTCCAGAAAGAAACCTGTAGCTCAATGAGACCTGTGTTGGACTTCTGCCCTACAGAATTTTAAGATAATAAACTGGTACAGTGTGAAGCCACAAAATATGTGGTAACTTGTTCCAATAGCAATAGGAAACCAATATTCCCAGTTACTGTCTTTACTAGAATGCAGTCTTCAAGAGTGAGGGATTATGTCTCTTTCCCACTGCCATCCGGTTTGGAGCACAGAGCCTAGCACATGCTGAATGAATAAGTAGATGAATAAATGCATGAACCAAGAAATCTGTGACTCATATCCAAAAGTTCATCTTGCAGTTTTTACAAGAAGTGTTTATCTTCCCTCTATGGGAGTTGCAAGTGTGGAGAATCAAACAGAAAATGAAGCTGATGATCTCAAGTTTCTCTCTATGGGTCAGAAGGGAAAACATTGGCTGAGAGAATGTGAAAAATGAGCCCTCTTCTGCAAAGAAAGAATTAACGCCAAGCCAAGAGAACAATCAAAGATGCTAGCAAATCATAGATCTGGGACAGCACTTACTGACTGTTTGAGCCTTCAGATAGGACGTGTTTTCAGTCAGCTGACATTCCCTATTCAATTTCCAGGAGGAGCACACTCGCTTGGTAAAATACTGGGTCACACATATCAACGCCAAAATGGTCTCTTTTCCGGTGCAGTTAGATTTTATGATTTACGTCCATTAATGGAAACTAGTAAATTTTCCAGAAGAAAAATGATGGCATGTTCTAAGGAATGTGTCCTTTTTCAGGCAATTTGTTTTTGAAGAGAAAGTTCAAATTGCTCATCAGGTAATTCACTCTGTCTCTATGGGTTCAGCAACAGAATAGCTTTAATACTCAGAACCAACTAGTTAAAACTGGCAGCTTTCTTTACCTGGAAGAGTAAAGTAAGAGTTGCACCAGAAATATGAGCAGACCACTGCGAGGAAAGGGTTAAAGTACGACACCTGAGATGAAATCAGACTCAGAGCCGCTGAAATGTGGGGATGTATACACAGCACAAGTTGTTAGAGGGATGAAAAGAATGGTCCTCGACTATTTTCATACGAAACATAGCTTCCACATCATACCCTTAATCAAAGTGCATATGCACAGTAGCTGGCACATAATTTCTTACTCAAACCATGTACACGTGTAAAGGCTTTGCATGGTGGTCCGGCCAAGTGGTCAAGCTCCAAACAGAGAAAACTTGCCCCGGAGTCCAGGAGCACCCAAGAGCAGTAAATGGTTCTTCCCATCTGCAGATGAACTCCACATCTGAAGGAGAGGCCTTACTCTCACTTTCTTCTTCTCTTCCCATCCCCTCTACCCTGCCAAATATTCTTAAATCCACAAATCACTGTCTCTCTTCATGGTAACTGTGGAGGAAATGATTTTGGATGGAATTAAGTGGGCGCAGGTGGTATTACAGTACATATTAGCTCCCAGCATAACATCTGCTTCAGATTCTTCAAAGCTTCTTATTTTTACAACAGTCCTCTTTGTCTATTTTCCCTTTTTTGTAGTTCCGTGGGGTTGGGTTTTTTTCTTCCTATTTCAAGTCCCTGGAAGAAAGAGGAAATGGGGGAGGCAGACAAAGGAATTTCGTGTGCTTCCTGAGGTGATGGCATGCGGTCATGACTGTTGGTGTATGATGCCAGAGTGCTCACCCTTTCTAGATCAGCGCCGTCCAGCAGAGTTCCTTAAGTGATGCAAAAGTGTGGCACCTGCCGCACTAGGTCTGCCCACCAGCTTCACGTGTCTTAAGATGTGGCTGGTCTAATGACACTCTGAATTTTTTATTTTGTTCAAATTTAAGCAATTTAAATTTAGCCTTCTGTGGCTAGTAGCTACCATATTGGGTAGCACAGTTCAAAACACTTGATGAGCATTGGAATTCCAGTTCACTTTTATCTATACTTTGCATTATCCTCAATTTATTTAAGATAAATTCCATTAATGTTAAAGTTTTCATCTAAAAATGTTCATGTTTTCCCAAGCATAACCACTCTATTTCTCTCTTTTTCTCTCTCAAGTTTATTCCACCTTGCTTCTTCTGTAACTCTTATTCCTTCCCCAGCCATATGCAATCACTTACACACCACCCCCAGAACACTAGATATAATGAAGAAAGAGGTATCTGCCATATCTGTGTATATTGCTTGCTTCTGAATATAAATATATATATATATATAATATGTACACACACAGCTGTATGTATATGTATGTATGTATATATATGTATGTACGCATATATATGAGAAAAGGGAGTGATGGCTAGTCTCACAACATTTTCAAATGTAAACATTAGGGAGAGTTTATACATACACATGCAATGTGTACCTGCAGAGCTGTGAGTTGCCACTCATTGCAGAGTACTTTGACAATGACAATGCTCTGTCCAAAGCAAAATGTGTGACAAAGTGTCACCATTAGCAAGGAAAGGAGAAGCAAAACAGAATTGGAGGTTTTTGAAAGTTTTGGACCTTTAGCAACTTTGGAGGTTTGTGAAACTACTTTTTTCCCCTCAAGGGATGTTTTTCTTCTCTTAAGTCATTATTGGTCAAGTGAATATTTAATAAATAACTTGCTTTTATTCCTAAGTGGTAGGCTAGACTACAACTAATAAAGCCTCTTGTTTAACAGTCTTGCTGACTGTCTTTCTAACATTAAAAAAAAAAAAATGAGGACTTGCTATTCTGAATCCAACCAGATCTAAAACCTCCCATCAGAAGTTAAGGTTTGGTCTCCAAATTTAGTATCCGTAGTTTCTCAAATGACACCACTAACAGGAAGAATGTCATTACAACAAAACGTTTCTCAGAAGAGCATGAGAACAAGCTCGCTATTCCAGCAGTGTCTTCCTCCTGACTGCTGTCCCCTCCAGCAAAAATAGACCCGAGTGAACGTCCTATGAGGAGCTGGGGCAGGTAGTCACCATGGTCCTTCCAGGTGGGCTGCGGCCTCAATATCCTTTCAAATAACATTCTGTTTTTTTGTTTTTGTGTTTTAGAAAGCAGATCTGAAATAAGGATGGGTGAGCTCGTTTTTATTTGAGAGGCACAGACATACTGGTGTGCCAGTAGGCATGTGATGATACAGGGAAGAGAGATAAGCAATCAGAGTACATTTTAAACCAGTGACTGCACTGAGTGACATAAGGTGAACCCCAGGGAGTGGGATACCATGTAAAATACTGGCTCAGGGACAGGGGAATTAGGCTACATGTGCATTGATCAGGGAATGCCTCAGAGGGTGTGTTAGTTCCCAGACACATCACTAGGGTGAAGCAGGGTTTTTTGACCCAAGAGCAGTCCTCTGATAAGGGTGCAGGTGCTGGCTGCTGGAAGCCAGGCTGGCAATGCACCACCAGGGCGAGAGGTTCTGGGAGCATACGGGTACAGACAGGATCTGCTACATAAATATACAAAACGAAACGTTTCTCAGGGTAAAGAATGTTAATTTTATAGAGCTCCTTTGAGTTTTTCCAAATACTGCACTTGCTGGCTGGAAGAGGGGGTAGCCTAGAATTCAGTGAATTCTTCCATATTCAGTTTAGGATTTAATGAATTTTTCTTTTTTTTAAATTAGTTTATTGCTGTTCAATTAGAGTTGTCTGCATTTTCTCCCCACACCTTCCCCCCACGCCAGCCAAACCCACCTCCCTCCCTTGCTTCCACCCTCCTCCTTGGTTTTGCCCATGCATCCTTCATAGTAGTTCCTGAAAACCCTTCCCTCCACTGTCCCCTCCCCCCTCCCCTCTGGCTATTGTTCTTAATTTCAATGTTTCTGGTTATACTTTGTTTGCTTTTTTCTTTTGTTGATTATGTTCCAATTAAAGGTGAGATCACATGGTATTTCAATAATAACTTTCCCATAGTTCTAAGATAAAGGAAAACTAGTCTTGATTATTATACAGAAGCAACTCTGTATTCTTGATTATTTTAGCCACACGATTTTCCCTAATAATTAGTTCAAATTTTTCTTCACATGGAATAATCTGATCTTTTTAAAGGTATCCCAAATTTGAATCCACTGATGGATGTGTCCTCTGTTGAAAAGGCACAGAACTCCATGCCACACCAGTCATGGATCTCCCAATTGCTAAGAAATATCAGGGAAAAGGCCATGAAGAGCATGAAGCTTTCACCTACTTAAGGTGTGTGTATGTTGTTTTAGTGCACTTAACATGAAATGATGAACAGTAAAACCCCACATGGCTTCACTCGGGCATGTGAACAATTAGCATAGAATCCATCTGTCATAGATCATACTCAACAGAGAAGTTTCTCTCTCCGAGAAAGTCAGGACTTCAGACTTTATATAACATCCAAAGTAAAGAACGTAAATCAGAACCCCCCCCCAAACCCTACCCATGAGGATGATACAGATTTGTTGGAGGGTAGCCCATTATTGTGGAGTATGGAAGGGGCGGGGGTAGGGACTGGCCTGAATTCAGGGGAGTTGGATGAAGACCACTCACAGAAACACAGAGCTGGAGAAACAAGTATAACGAGGAGTCAGGATGTGGACCCAAGGTACGGGACTATCACACAAACCCTAGCAGCTGACGGGCACAGATGTTGCTAGAATCACAATCGGGAGAGGAAGAGGCCAGAGTGGACATCTTCTTGAGGAACCAGAAGTCAATGAGGGGGAGAAGAAGGGTAAAGAACTGAGAGGGACGCTGAGGAGAGTGGCACAAAGTGGTCCAGGGTCTCAGCTGTGAATACCAGCAACCATCAAGGGCTCATGTGGCCTTAGCACATCCTTCCATCCAGAGGCATTAAAAAATTTTTTTATCCTCACCTGAGAACATTTGTTTCATTGCTTTTAGAGAGAGAGAAAGAGAAAGAGGAGGGAAGACAGGGAAACATCGATACAAGAGAGAAGCATCAATTGGTTGCCTACAGTACATGCCTGGACCAAGGGTCTTACACGCCTAGACTGGGAATCAAATCTGCAACCAGATATACACCCAGACTGGGATTCAAACCTGCAACTTTCAGTTACTGGACAGTTTCTGGACAATGCTCCAGCCAACTGAGCCATACCAGCCAGGGCCAGAACACATAGGCACATGTGTAAATAGCATCCTAAATGACAAGGCTTATTCAACTTTGTATTTCTTTTAGCTGGCATATAAGACAATATGTTTCAGATTCTGCTCATCTGGTTAATATTTTTTAAATATTTATTGATAAAAACAGTACACATTTATTATAAAAACTTTGGAACATGCAGGAAAAAATAAAGAAGAAAATCAAAGTCTCCAACAATCCACCTTCTTAGAATGTTTATATGTGTTTCATAGTCTTAACAAAATGTAAGTAGAGCATAATACTACAATATAATATAATGTTCTGTGACTTTTTAACATAATACTTCAGAGTAATATTCGACTCCATTGAGTTGTACATTGTCCACTTGTGAGAAATTCTTTTAAGAATATAGTATTTTTAGAGGTAAAAATGTCGCCATCACTACTACAACATTGTATACAAAACATATGAAAGAGCAAAACGGTGGTTTGTATCACTTCCTAATATGTCAGGGTTGCTGCGTAGTTCACACTGTTAACACTTCCGTGTCCCAGCTGGAGAGAGATTGCACATCCAGATGAAAACAGTCTGAGGAAGGTTTGGGGAAGGTCTGGCAGTTAGGGAAACTGCCAGGACCCAGAAGGTAGACACAACAGGGCTGCTATCTCCTCTAGACCTGAAGGGCAGAGGAGAGGAGCAGTTACCAGAACATGGAGAGACAGTCACGGGCAGATAGCTGCCTGCACAGGAACGGTGATCAGAGTTAAGGGAGCGCACCAACCTGAGATAGCCCTGCAGGGAGGGGGCTGGGAAGAAACAGTCACCAATCCTGGACAGCTCTTCCTTTGGCCTTCTGCCAGCGAGCCCCTTCCCCTTGCAAAACCCACCTAGAAATCAGCTAACAGGGAAGTCTTCTGATGTAGTCCAAATAGGCCACGTTTCAAGCAAGGCAGAGAACAAAGGCTAGGGAGTGGAAGCTCTCAAGCACTAGTGCCTAGGAGGGGCTACTTCTGTTGTATATACATTCTGGGTAGCAGAGTATCTGTCTTTCATTCATTCATCTGATTATTCACTTATTCAACAAAGGTATTCAAGCTTCATATTAATAATAGCAAAAATGGGGGGGGCTGATAGCCTAAATATCTTGCAATAGGTAATTGTTAAATGTTGGTACATCAAAGGATAGAGTTCTATGCAGATAGTAATAATGGATATTATTCAAATAATTATGTCAATTCTCTTTTTCATTTTTATATGCTGGCAAAGCCACATTTGGGAGATTTATAACCTAAGGAACTGAACCATGGTTCTAAAGGTGGAAAAATTTTCATTCAATCAAGTGTGGGTAATTTTCTAAGTGTTGGTGCCAACTCCTTTCTATCTTATGTTTGAAGAAAGACAATTCTCTGAAGTTTGGTTCAGAGTTCCGGCTTAATTTTGATTTAATTCTTTTATTCTAGGCAGTCAATATCCAAATTTGATATCAGAGAAAAATATCTGAGTGCAGACATTAGAAACAAATAGTCCACAGAAAATGGACTTCATCTAGAACAATTAAAAAAAAAACCTGCCCTGTTTCCTTTGACTATCTGGCTATTTATTTTCTCCCTCCTATTTAGTATTTCATCAAGTTTTCTTTACAGTCAACAGCTGACACAAGGTGTTCAATTATTAGTTGTCTTAATAGTCTTAATTCAACAGCAGAGTGTACACATATGAAACAGTATCTCTGCAGCTGCACCAGTGAGAATAACTTTGACTCCACTTAACCAGGTCACTTTTCAGGGGGAATAAAAGACATCTTCCTCCAGTCTAGGTCACGATGACCTTGATAAGTCCCCAGGCCAAAATGGCTTCCAGCTGTTCTTTGTACCAACCTAGATTGACCAGCCGTGTTACTTTTCTAACTAGAAGCATTTTCTGGAAAGGCCACAAAAGTGAAACTCCTTATCCAAATTATGAGACTTTTCAATTGTTGGTACTTTGTGGCAAAAGATAAATTAAAGTCTTAATATTCCATTCATTTAAATAATCCACATTGCACAAGGACAAAACATGAGTTAGTATGTTTGAACAGACATAAATGCCTTTCTTCTATATATTTTATTAGGGCCATATAAATGAGAAGAGATAATTTGTAATTAAAAAAACATGTTATTCACCATTATCAACAGTCTCAGAAAAAAACTTCCTTTGCTTTTTATGGCATTTGTTCAATACTCCTATAAATGACAGAGGGTTTGACTCTTCCAGGAGGAGAGACAAGTAAAATCTTCCTGGGGAGAGGTGACTTGTTGTGGGCAGGTGCATCTTTTTTTAGCCCAGTGAAATGCCGTTCCAGATGTCCTTCCGCAAGCAGAAATGGACATCATGTATACAAAACCCAGGTAACTGCGACGGTAAATCAGCCCTTTTTAGACGGTAAGGTGCTAATTGCGGGTTACTCAGAAAGTGAGTTTGCAGAGTTATATTTAAGAAACTGATTTTATTACAAGGCAAGGAATCATGGTCAGTATTTAAACAACTGATTAATGTTTTTCAACATTATCCCCTAATCAATTCAAGCATCTCTCTTAGTATGGGCCAAGCTTTTCTGCCGGTGGTTGAATAAAATAAGGGCTCCTTGAGAGCACTCTCAGACTTCTGTTTCTGTAGCGTCAGAGCCACATGAAACCTCGCTCCTGTTTTGCAACCCTTCGTATACCTTCTAAAGAGACCAATACATTGTCAATGAGCTTTTGTTCTTTTTGGGTAAAATTTTTTATACTTTGCCCATAGAGGTGGGGGAGTGGGGGAACACATGTTTAGGACTGCGGCCATTTTAAACGAAAGGGACGCCAAATCACACACAGTCGTGCAGCTGATCCACTTTGCAGTGTTGTCACACATGCCTAACAAAATATTGTACTGCCGACACCATCCTTGTATTCTGCACTGGTAATTAACCTTGTAGCATTATTTTAAATAAGCCTCATGCATATGTCATAAAGCAAATGACAAATTAAATGTTCGGATATGATTACAAAAGCTATTTTCCTTTTGGATTTAATTCTGTTCCAGGCAAAGCTTCTGTTAAGTAGAATTTTATAGATCTGTAAAGCTGGAAAGAACTTTAAGACTCCACTTACCCTCCCTGTTTTTGTTTTCCTTTCCTTTGTTTTGTGGCCCAGGGCAGAGATGTGAGTCAATCAAGGTCACACAGCTGGTTTGTGCGGAATTGGTAATAGAATCTCCTGCCCCGGAGGTTTGTATTCATTGCTCTGGACTTTTTCTTGGTGGATTAAGCATATGGCCCACGATGAGGAGAGGAAATATTTGGCCTTATAGATTAAAAACAAGCATATGTATTTGCCTCTGAAAAATGTCCAAGATTCATTCCTGTTCTATTTCTTCTTTGCCTTTTCATTTTTCCATGTCAGCCAAACTTTTTCTAGAAACATTCTCAATTTTTACAAACCCATTAAACCTCAAAATTCCTTTCTTCCCAACTAACACACCTCGGCTTGGTCCACGCAGTTCAGGGACATTTCTGTGCTACCTTGGTCATTTGGTCTCCATCCACACAGCTGATAATAAAAAAAAACACTTTCTCCTTGGAAAAGGTTCATGGGGATATAGCCCAGACAGACAAAACATGGGACACACAGTATTTTCAGTCAAGGAGCTGAATATCATGTTCACATACACGTGTAGGGGAATAGCTAAATAAAAGCCAACTGGGAAAACAGACATCATTTTCATTAATTTTGCTACCTATTAATTTTGGGACCTAGAACCATGTTTATCAGGGTTGACACATTTACCCACATCACCTTCTCTTGGACCCTAATATTTCCACTCCAGATTTAATGTGTCTGTGGCAAAAATGATTTAATGCCACCCAAATATTCATTTAACTACTGCCTTTAGCCATCACTTTCACCTTTGCATTCTAAAATTCAAGGACCCAGCCCCAAACTACAAATCACTAGTGATAAAATTAATTTATCCATTCTTTGTTCCAAACTCTTTCACCAACTCCTTCTGATCCTGAAATACCACGTGAAGGGGGAAAAATAAACAATTATAATGAGCATGTATTTTTCAAGTCATTATGCATTTATGACATAAGGGAAACTGAGAGGTTGATAAGAACAAAGCTGGAGTGATTTTCACAATGATGCAAAATCTCTTTCTTGAATCGAGCTTCGGTGGCGGACTCTAGCACTTTGTGAAGATGTAGCAGGCAGCTGACAGCCCCAGTTCCACACAACAGTTCTACTCAGCCAGTTGTAAGTGGATTTGAATGTCTAATAGATGGACCATAAAACAAACATTCACATTTTCTCCTGACCACAACTGGCCATATTTAAGCCATATATCTATATCCCAGGGTCGGTGGAAAGATGCACAAGTAAGTGGGCAGATGGAAAGGGACCCCTCAACGAAAGTAGAGAGGCATTCTGTTCTATTCTTGTCGTTCCTGAAGAGGGGTAGTAGCTCACTACTCTGGCCTTCCTTTGCAAATTCCCAGTACATTTGGTTTTATACTAAGAGACACATGCATATACATTCACACGTTCCCTCAAATGACAGCACTTTAAGGAAGAAGCTCTTTTACTTATTTCCTCCTTTCCTATAATATTTCTATTTTATAATTAATATCTATGTGACCAGAGGGAATGTGAGGGTGAGGGCCTTGCAAGCAGATGCTGCCATTCACCGCCCCTCCCATAGGCCCTCAGCATTCCTGTGGGCCCACTGAAGGCTGCCTACTGCAAACACCTGTGACTCTCTCTGCCTGGGGCCTCTTTCCCGGTCAAGGGGCCAAGAAACCGAAAGTGCCAGAGAGTTAATACCCCTGACCAATCACAGATGAGGATTTAGAGGATATATACTCCAGCTTCTCCACCCCTCCGCTGGGATAACTCTGAGGCATGTCATACACTGCCTCCCGGGGCTCCCCAGAGGGACTGAGCCCTAGCTGACAGCAGTGAGCTTACTTAATAACCCATGCTTACTGGCTTCCTTCTCGTCCCTGTTTTACCCCACTTGTCTTTCCTGTCCTCAGCTTCCAAATGAACTACTGTCACTTGAATGCTTGTTTCAGAGCTGGCTTTTGGAAGAACCCAGGTAGCTGTAGGTATTGTGGCTGGAAGTACAGGCTCTGCAGTCCCCTGGACCTCAGCTTCAACCCTAGCTCAAACATGTCCAGACTGCATGACCAGAAGGACGCCAGTTAAACTCCCTAAACTTCAGCTTCCTCATCTTTAAAACGGGAGTAAGAACAATAAGGTTATTGGCAACGTTAGTTGAGGAAATAAAGATTAAGTGTTTATCACAGTAAATGGCACAAAGTACGCATGTAATACACATTAACTATTTATTCTGGTTATTTATTGCTATGTAACAAGTTAGCCAACAACGTAGTAGCTTAAAAGAAATGAGATGATTAGAAATTTGCTGTTTGCTGACCCAACAAGAATTTTATTATCTGCTCAGAGCTCTTGGTTGGAAAAAAAATTCTCCAGTGAGAAGTTAAGACCTCAAACATGTGCCAGATGCAGGTGTGAGGCCTACATTTAGATAAAATAGTGAAGAAAGGTCCAAATAAGCAATCACTATAAATATCTGTCCTAAAGTGGTGATGGGTTTGGCCCCGAACGTCTGGGCCCCTGACGGAAGGAACACAAAGCCACTCCAGGGGCATTTATATAACCCCAAGGCACATGGGATTCCCACAAAGAAAAAAGTTCTCTGCTAAAGATAAGCTCACAATATAATTTAAAAATTCAAACATTTTGAGGAAACAATTCCTCGTGAAAAAGATTCAAAGGTACAGCAAAGGGATATAATAGAAAAAACCTTTAAAAATAAGAATATTTTGCTCTAGCTGGTGTGGCTCAGTGGATTGAGCACTGGCCTGCAAAGCAAAGGGTCACCGGTTTGATTCCCAGTCAGGGCATATGCCTGGGGTGCGGGCCAGGTCCCCAGTAGGGAGCACATGATAGACAACCACACGTTGATGTTTCCCTCTCTTTCTCTTTCCCTTCTCCTCTCTCTAAAAGTAAATAAATAAAATATTTTTTAAAAGAATATTTTTAATAGTCAAAGAATTAAAGAAGAAATTTAAACCATAATGAAAAAAGAGTATTCTATTTTAAAATCTGCAGATATAAAAATTAAATAAAACATCTAGAAATAAAAAATTATAGTCATTGAGATTAAAATTAGTGGGAAACTCAGACATCAGAATAGAAGCAGCTGAAGAAAGAATTAATGAACTGAAGTAAAATGAAGAAATTATTTAGACTAAAATACAGCGAAAGAAATCTAAACTATAGAGTTTATGAGACATATAGGCTAGAAAGAAATCCAACATAAGTCTAACAGAATTTTCAGAAGGAGAAATAATGAGAATAAGGAAAAGATAATATTTTAAAAAAAAAGTGGGTGAAATTTCCCATTGTCGAATAAAGACATGAGTAACTGCTACTGGACTGGTCCTCCCACTATAAACAACTATGGAACTAGACAAAATATATAAAACTGTTTTCAGACATTGGACAACATTAAGATCATGATTTTGATCATTGAGAGAAAATAAAAAATTATCACCTCAGCTTTCCGGCTGGAAGTACTTTTTGGATTGTGGTATAGGCAGGAGAAGTCCAAGCAGAGGACTGAAGTCTCAGTGAACTGAGGCAACAAAGATCAGAATGAGGGCGAGTGAGGCAACTGGAATACGTGGCCAAAGCACCAGAGAGGAGTAATTACACAGAGAAAGGACTCTAGGATTTGCATAGAGGTTCCCTTGAGTCTCTGGTCAAATATGAAGTTGCACTTGTGCACGGTGAAACTCCATGAGACAGGGCAGAGAACAACAACTGTGAAAAGAGCAATTACTTAGAAGGTTCTGGAGATCACATAGGACTCAGAAATATTTTGGTTCTGACCAATGAGGGTGGAGAGCTCAAATGAATGCCCTAAAAATTCAGCACAGACCCTAGAAAAAACACATCTTAGGGACAGAATTAGTTTAACTCTAGGGGAAAACCTACTCTAAATCCTGCCTTACAAAACTTAAGAACAAACCTTGAATAGATCCAGTAACTTGCAAGTAAATTAACTGCTTTCCAGGAAAAAAAAAACCAAAAAACAAAAATCCTCAGGATTCTTTAAAAGAAAGATGACAAAATCTAGACACTCAAGAATATTGGATTAAAATGTACATCATAGCATCAAAAAATCACTAGTCAAGTGAAATAACAAGAACATTTGACTCATTATCAGAAGAAAATAAACTAAGTTCAGAAGAAGCAGTGAAATACGGGAAGTAATGGAAAAGAAAACAAAACAATTAATTAAATGTGGGTAAATGGAAGTAAGCATTGGTTGTAAGAACAACAATAAAATAAAGAATAATTATAGCAATAATAGTTTAAGTGTGGAACAAAAATATTAGAGAACAATATTTTGGAAGATGAGAATGTGAGTTAATTTAAAGGATTATAAAATTCTTGCAAATGCATTTTTTGAGAGAAGCATAAAGATATTATTCTCAGACTTTAATAATATTTTCTTATTGAAGTATAGACTTTAAACTTTTTGAAGTCAATTTTTCATTTTAAACATATAAAGGTAGATTCTTAAAAGTAAAAATAAAATTTTAAAGGAGTAAGAGAAGCCTGACGATGAATTAAGGTAGGGAAGGTAGCCATGGTGGGCACAAGGGGCAAAAACGAAGATAATACATGGCAAATTTTAAATTCAAAATACAAGTAGGAATATGTACAAGCACATGTCAATAAATGTAAATATACAAAACAGACAAATATTCTCATTTGTTGTTTCTGAGAGATACCCCTAAAATACAATCAGACTCAAAGGTCGTAAGCATTAAAGAAGGAAGAGATATGCTAGGAAAACACTGCCAAAATAAACTACCATAATGATATTAATATGAGGCAAGATGGACCTTAAAACCCAGGACATGATTAAATAAAGAGGTATTACTTAATGTTAAAAAGAAGTTCCCCCAGAAATATATGACTATCTTGATTTTCAACATACACAAGCCAAAACAGAATTCTAAGAAACGGATAAATCTTCAAACATAGAAGGGAATTTTTACACATCTCTTTCAGAAACTGATAGGGCAGCCAGAGAAATTAAGATACTTGTCAAGTTCGTGTAAGTGTTAAAGATTCCAGCTGAGCTGCCTAAGAAGCCAAAACCTGTGTCCACTTCCATTGATGTGCTTGTCTCTTCCATCTGGAGAGAACTTCAAGTTTCAATTCCACTGTGTCCTTTGAGTATCTTGCACTTTTGTCTTTTCCGTAGCCATAAGGCATCCTGCTAGTAACAATAGTGGTTAACCACGTTAAAAGTGCTTTGCATATTAATCCTCACAACAACCGTATGAGATTAATACTGTTATTATCTCCATTGCACAGATGAGTAGAATTAACGTGCAATGAAGACAGCTCTTCACTCAGCTCACCCACAGCTTTTGCCAATACTTTTTCAGGTATGTGCCTTTCTGTTTGGCTTCACTGTTCCCCATACCCATATGTCTTATCCTTCCTTGTAGAGGTGAAGCTCTTTAAGGGAAAAGGATATTATTCTTTATGCATCTTTATAATTCATATCCCACCGACCCTGTTCCCTGTGTCTAGAAAGGTTCTTCCCCAACGATAGGTGCCTCAAAATATATTCTGAATGGATTATTGTTTTGTTTTGTTAGATGTAATTTGCTATGGTTTCCCAAGGAAATATAACTGTAATCATGGGGTTGGCATAAACCTATTTTGGCAGGCAGAGTAGATGTGGAAAGTAAACAATCTTTACTTGTGTTTAGCCGCCATATAATGTATTAGGCCACTTGCCAAGTATGATGATTCACTGGAAAATCCACACTCGTGTAAAGCAAGCATGCTCCTGCCCTCCAGAAGTTTACATTTCAGAAATGACATAATGAATAAAACATGGAAAAGTTAAATGGCCACACATTCCTTTGGGTGAAGATGACTACTGATTTTTTAAGCTAATACCATTTAATCCGTACCATATGAGTTAGGTATTACTGTTTTCCACATTTATAGATGAGGAAAGCAAAGAGCAGAGCAATTAAGTAACTTGCTCAAAATTGCAAAGACAACAATTTTTGGAAGTAGGATTTCAACCCTGGCAATGCAGCACCAGAAACTTCACTGTACCATCTCTAACAGGACTATATGGCTCTGTTTATAGTAAATCATAAATTTAAAAAGAAAAACCACAGCCATGCAAGGTCCCTGTCCCCTCATCACCATAAAGGGCTGCCATTGTCACCAGCAGCTTCCCTCCAAGGAGAGTCACAGGCATTTTCCAGAGAAGAAATATGTTATTAGCCATGTGGTAGTTTGCATTATTGTTACTGATGCGGCTCTTCCCACTGGAGACAGAATACATTTCCCTTACCCCCATCATTTATGTCAGGCTTGGCCAAATGATTTGTTTGGCTAACGGAATGCAAGTAGACATGCCAATGTGCCAGTTCCAATCTTACATCTTAGACTGTTTCATGCGTTTCAACTCATCTTTCTTGCACATGTACCATTGCTGTGAGAACATGCCTTGGGTAGCCAGTGATCCAAGGAGCCTGAGAGACTCTTGAAATAGAAATGGACCCAACTTGCAACATGGAACCAAGCATAACTGAGCCCAGACTAGATCAGCTGAATGCCAGCTGTCCCCCATACACTGAAATAAATGATTTTAAGCACCAGGTAGAGTGACTTGTTACACAGCATTATTGCAGCAATAACTAACTGATACAGGCTGACACAAGGGGTTGTAGCACTTATTTTGGCATCAGTAACTATCGCCTTCCTCTTCCTTTCTTACAACAGAAATGCCTGGAGCAAGTGGGTGTGGGGTCCAAATCAGAAGAATAAATGTCAAAACCAGAAAAGATACATTTGGGAGTTTTCATTTTCTGCCATGTTGGCATTTTACTCACATATTAAAAGTCGCTGAAATACCGCTTGTTGGCTGTGCTGTCACGATCCGTTCTATAGACATTTTGATGCACTTTATTACAAACTTTAAAATCATATTAGCAGCTGTTATTTTATATCACAATGGATTAATAAGATGCATTTTCACAAATAAGACACATTTTAGATCGTTTTGAAAAAATTTCAGTGTGAAAATCTTGTGCCAGGATTCCACATTTTAAATGACACATTTCCAAATAGCCTAAAGTGAAAAAGCTCAAGGAATATGCCTATCTGTACTGTGTTTGCTACTATCAGCCCCCAACCACCCAGGAAACACGTACCCTTCCTGCCTATCGTGCTGTTTTCTATCGCGGCATGTGAAATTCAGGGGACATCTACAACTCAAGGTTCTTGTTGCAGGAGAGGTCCGTGAGTGGCATTGAAAAAAATGATAAAAGTAAAATAAATCTTTTTTCAGGTTTCCATTGCAATACTTGAATAACATACATGAGAATTACCAAAAAAACATTGAGTCCCCTTCAAATATTAGAATAATGGAATGTTCTATTGCCTTTTCATGTGGAATAATTAGAAAAGATAAGGGTTTTTTTTTTCTTGGAGGCAATCCTGCTTCCTATGGTGTTGCTAAGGAATAAGGAATCTTCTTTCCAACTGATCTTAAAAGAGATATCAAGATCTATCCCGCCTGTTTACAGATTACAGCTAACTTTACAGTCGTGCGTAAACTGTACATTTGAGTGCAGTAACGCACGTCCCCATCTCACAATAAAAATATTATGGAATATTATATTTTCATATCGTAATGGTTCTCTTATTTTACTGGTGGAAAGGTACAGTACTAATTTAATTGACTAACATAAAAGTGTCTTGAGTAAGATCAATACTTTACTTTCTCAACGGTTTTCATACACGAAGATTTAATTCAGCCTATATTCCTTAGCCCCCAGGGCAGAGATACGGGGCGTGTCTGCTGGCCACCCTGCTCTCTGTGTCACCAACAGGACAGCTCTGGAGCAGCTTTACACTATGAGCAGTGGCCCCCAACCTGGTTGCACATCAGAATCACCAGGGAAGCCTTTAAGGGCTAACCACATCTCCTCCGATCAAGTAAATCAAAATCTCTGGGGGCTGAGGGTGGGTCTGGGGTATTGTTATGTTTTAAAAACTCCCCAGGTGATTCAAATGCCACCACACTTCCTGTGCATTGTTTCAGGCTCTGAACTTTAGGGGGTCAGGACGCAAGCTAAGACCCTGGGTGGATGGGCTCACTTGATGCCTGCCCTGCCCTGCACTCCTGTTCTGGTTGCCATGGGCGGAAAGTCCCTGCTCAGCACCCACATAGGGCAGTTTTCTGTTCGGGGGCATTTTGGTTTTTGGTGGCGGTGGTAATTTTTTCTCTGCACACTGCGGATCTTTATTGCCATTGCTTCAGTGCTTTTGACTGCAGATCTCCCATTGACATCGGTGAGGGTGCCGTTCCTGGAACGAGTTTGGAAGGCGTAATTGAGAGCTCCTTGGTGCAGCTGGAGAGAGAATCTTGCCCCGAGCTTTCTAGACACACCAGGGTTTGGATTTCTTTCTTTTTTACTTATTTTAATCTTGCATTCTCATATCTGTACTTTGAGATTGTGAATTTTGATTTTGGAGTCGTTCTTTTACTTTCCCTAAACTTTTGCATGTGCTGCCGTTCCCTCTTTCCTGCTCAGTGAGGTAACCCCTTGGGGTGGTTCTTCCAGTGTCACTCCTGACCGGAGTCCAATCTTGGACCAATGAAGTCAATCATTTAGGCCTCGTGGTTCTGCTCCGTGTACTGAGCACACTGAGTGGGAGAACCTTCTCAGTTCCTTTTGATAAAGAGACTTCATAAATCCGGGTGGGGCCCTCAGAGTCTAATGACATTGGGCACATGATTGTCCCATAGTCTACGGGGAAAACAATGGTTCACCAACTTTACAGGAAGAGAAAGGGAAGTGGGGACA
This sequence comes from Desmodus rotundus, assembly GCF_022682495.2. Taxonomy (NCBI): domain Eukaryota; kingdom Metazoa; phylum Chordata; class Mammalia; order Chiroptera; family Phyllostomidae; genus Desmodus; species Desmodus rotundus. The sequence goes on along the minus strand of NC_071394.1, from coordinate 110,419,990 downwards.
TTTGCCTGAGAACTTCTCTAGGCTTCCATGCAGGGATACCCATGCCAGCCCACTCCACGACAGTCACATTCTGCCTTCTCCCAACCTAGCAACAGTGACACTATTCTATCAACCAAGGTGGCAAAATCGATGGTGGGGCTCTTTCCCCAGGAGCACCGCCAGAACTCTAGCAGGTTTTAATGGACAATATGATAGCACATGGCCTGCTCTATTAGCCCAAGTCTGGCAGCTATTGCCTGTGTGAGAGCCACCCACTCCAGCTACACAAATGGCTTTGCCTGTGCAAGGTTATGCAGTCCCTCCCTTGCTCTGCAGAGCACTTATGACGGTGTTAGGTCGCATGCATGACAGGGCACCACTCCATTCATTTTCTCAGGAAAACAGTGAAAGACTTTCTGGATGGAGAATATTCGATTTTCATCACCCCCACTTCCCTTAGATAACTATTCTTCAAAACCTCTAACCTAGAAAAAAATCAGGAATCCATGACAGTTCTCGTTATTATAAACTCAAATTGCTGATTTTTCCTTCTTAGAGGGGAAAAGGATGTTTTCATTTATAACCATATCACCCCGTTGATACTTTGCTCCAGATTCTTGTGATCAAAACTGATGACAGAGCTCTCATTGGTGTGGAATTGGCACCATTGATTGGAGCCCATAAAACCTCCCAGGCTTCTCCACTATGGTAAATCATTTCTTTTTCTTTAATTAGTAATTTGGGGTTTTTTTAAATAACATATTTGAAGGAATGGGGGAAGGTGGAATTCAGAACTTAGTTGAATAGCTATATTTTTATTATTTTCAAATGGGAATTACGTGTCAAAAATATCTAGTGTATTTCCTCCCATAGAAACCTTGGAAAATGTAATCAGCATAAAGAATACAAAGCCTCCATATTTCAATTGGTTTTTTTCCCCCTGCTTACAACTAAAGGGGAGCAGGCTGTGACCAATTTGGGTTGATAAATGAGGACTTACACACAAGGTTGGTCAAGAATATTTCTGATAATAAAGGAAAAGGGAGCCAAATTGCCAATGTTTTCTCATTTGCTATTCTTTAGTTCAGTGCTATTCGAAACAAAGAAAGATCTTTGAACAATCATGGAGTTTTGCTATGAATTATTTAACAAAACAAAGCAAAAAAAGACAGGACCATTTCCCTTCATACATCTAACATACCACTGCTCTCACAGCAAAAACAATCAAGCATTGCTGGAAGCCCAAAATGGGAAATTTTCAAATCCACATTTACATTTGCCTATAAGATTTCCTTACTGTCTCATCCGCTTTTGAAAATGGAAAAGCTGTAACGAAAGGCAAGGAGAAAGAACCAACTTAAAGGAAATGTGGGAAGGAGTTTACCTCCAGGGTTCCATTTTTAAAAGGGCTCAAAAATGAGTCTACAAAATGTGGGTGAATATGCTACTGCACACCCACAGTCATTTGGATGAGCGAGAAACTGCAAGGAGTGCACCTCACAAGGCAGGACCCCGTTCAGTACACAGAGCTTTGCCCAAACAGGAGGAAGAGGCTGTGAATGGGGAGAGTCCGGGGCAAGGAGTTCACTGGGCAGGATCTAAGCAAATTCCCATGGTACTCTGAGCTTGGCAGAAAGCTGGGCAGAGATAGCAAGTAAGCAGTGATTGCTGAAAGTACAAAGCCATTTATATTAAATAAGTCAGATCCATTGTTCGGCTGGGACACTAATGCAAAAATGAGTCCATAAGAGGCCACCAAAATCCGTACATCCAAACACTGGCTTAAACAGTGGCTTTCTTATAGGCAGACCAATGGGTTTAGAAGACACAGGGTGAAACAGAGGGAAAAGAAGGGGAAAAAGTGAATGTAGAGGAAGACACAAATTCAAGTATAGATAGGACACAGTTGAGAATTAAAAATACTGTATGTGTATAAAAAGCTAAATACCTGAGTAACAGACTAAAGAGGCTAACTGGCACAATTCATGATTTTTGAGTTCATTAAGTGCCCAAAGTCTCCAAGTCCTATTCTGCCCACCCCTCAGGTTACTTATACCAAGACTCCTCAAATATTTCTACTGGCAAAGGAGAGTAGAGGTTCTCCCTGGAGCCTCAGGTGGCACAGCTTGAAGCAATCCTAGAATCTGTGTTTTACCTTTAAAATAAATGAACATTTTGTATTCCAATCCCACTTTTACCCATACTTATCCATATAGGTTTCCCCCAAATCTAGATATGTCAGTGCTCCCCATTAAGGATACAGCTTTGCATAGCCCTTAGTATGAACTGTAACCCAGAGCACACACAGTCCAGTTTGCAGAGGCAGTGATAAGGGAAGAGGAAATGCATTCGCAGCTACTACTAATGACCTATGCAGAGGACTGAATAAAAGAAGCACCTACTTCTTAGAGGAACAGAGTTGTGAGCATCTAAGAACATTTCATCACAGGTTCTGGGCCACAGTAGGCATGATCCCAATGCATTAAAGCAAATCACTGAAGGGAAAGGAAAGAGAGTTATGAGAGCGGGTAGAAACACCAATGACGAGAGTGAAATACTAACAGATTACATGAACGGACTGAATTTTAGATCTAACGCTTCCTTCCAATCTTCACCATTAACACCACCCATTCTCATCCAAAGCTTACCAAACTCTAGACCACATCAGAATCACTTGAAGATCTTGTCCAAACACAGATTCCTGGGTCCCATCCCCAGGGCTTCTGATTCAGTATGTGTGCAGTGAGGCCTGAGAATCTGCATTAGTGACACACTCCCAGGGGATGTTGATGGTACAACCTCTGTAAGAAACACTGATCTGAACCATTCTCTGTTCACAGCCTCAGGGAAGAGATGCACAATGGAAATCTGAAGAACAATTCTGAGATTTCGGTTGCAAACCATTGACTTTGGAGGAAATGCTGGGTTGGCCAAAATGTCCATTTATTTTTTTCTGTAAAAGATGTATTTTTCATTTTCACCAGTAACTTTATTGATTTGGATATTTAGAGTATGTTGGCTGTCTTCTGCATGGTGTAACGTTGACTGTTTTCAATTAATCGCTATTTGATCACTATCAACTGGTCTACCCGACTGTGGAGACATCTCCAGCACAAAACTTCTCAAACCACTTTTGACACATTTTCTCAGTCACAGCACCTTCTCCATATACTGCACGAACATTTTTTTTTTGCATTTCAGTTCCATTTTTAACTTTCTTGAAATAATAAAGCATAATGTGACAAAATGTTTCATATTTTCTTCCATTTTCAATATTAAAATGGCTACACAAAAATTCACCAGTTTTGATAATTTTTTTAAATGCTCACTGATATGACAGCTGTTGCAATACAATCTGACAAAATTGTTTCAAAGGAAGTTAAGGACAACTAAGTACTACTAGAGCCATCTTACAGGAAAAACCAAACGAACTCTTCGGCCAACCCAGTAAAAGGACACTTGGCATAAACAAAGGTTTGGAACAATACCCAAAGAACTAGAAGCCAGTCTCCTAGATGGATCTACTAGAGCTCAGACGCTTGTGAGGTTCCTGAGAAATGAGCCCAGATTCCGTCACCACTACTACTGAGTCTAAGGATGGAGAGAGGGGGGAAGTAACAGTTTATGGGATGTGAAACCGTAGGAACCTATGCTCCAGTCCCCAGGTAGAGCCCTGGGAAGGTGGGAAGACCTGAGAAGATACAGTTCCATGCCATGTCTGAGTCAGGAGTCGGCACACTTCTTAAAGGTTCAGAGAGCATGTTGGCCTTTGCTTGTCGTATGGACTCTGTCACATTGTTCAATTCTGTTGTCAGCACAAAGGTAGTCACATACAATATGTAAATGAATGAACATAACTATGTTTCAATGAAACTTTGTTTACATAAACAGGCAGCAGACTGGATTTAACCTATGGGCTGCAGTTTGCCTACGTCTAAAAGGACACAGCACCAGATAGCCCGTGAGAGTTTCCTACATTCCAGCATGTTCCAGGAGACCCAGAGTTATACCATGTGCTTGAGAGCAGCATGGAAGTTGGAAAGGACCTTGGACAGCTTCTCTCAGATTCCAGTGTCCAGCATGATTTGAAAGCTGCTGAGCCTTGGCTGGTGTGGCTCAGTGGATTCAGTGCCAGACTGTGGACTGAAGGGTTGCCAGTTCAATTCCAGGTCAGGGCACATGCCTGGGTTGCAGGCCAGGCTCCCAATTGGGGGTGTGCAGGAGGCAACTGATGTTTCTCTCCCTCTCTTTCTCCTTCCTTTCCCCTCTCTCTAAAAATAAATAAAATATTTTTTCAAAAGAAAGCTGAGGTATCCCCAGCCCTAAGGGGCTTTGCCAAGGTCAAGGGATGCTAGGCCCCTCTTCCCCACAGTGTTGAGAAACTAGGCAAGCTTCCAGATTTATAATCCTCAGCAAAGGAGAGATGGAGAGGGGGACTCCAAATTTACTGTTTTCTTACTGTTGCAGAATGGAGGTTCGAGATAGAAATTGACTAATTTTTAGATGCCAGGTTTACATCCTACTTCCATGTTTGCAAGAATGAGCTATTTTACTTTTTTGTTAATTTGATTTTTTTTTGAAATCTGGTGCATATTTTACACTTACAGCCCCTCACTAGCCACATTTTAAGTGCTCAATAACCACGTGCGCCTAGAGAATACCATACTGGACTGTGCAGCTTTACACCAACATCTTCTGTTTTTCCCCTTTCAGAGCAATCGGACCAACTCCACCAACCCTGCCTTGACAGAACTCAGAGTGAGTTAAGAAGATGGTTGCTGCTGTACAAGGAGAGTGAGGCTTCCAGCTGCTACAGCCCAGGGAGGAGGAGGAAGAAAGACATTTTTAAAAGCCTCTGATTAGAGGCAGTGGTGAGAGCAAGAAGACAAAAGACCTCATGAGACCACCGTTTGTAGGGAATTTGAATAATTCAGGTTAATATCAAGGTCTGTGTACATGACCATTCTAGAAAAAACCTGCACCATGGGTTAATTAAAAAATCTAAATGTAGCAACATTTCCCAGCCATTACTCACTTTTAATAATTTTCAAGTAGAGGATTAATAGAGTAGTAAATCAATGTTATTAAAATAATTTACAGTTCATCAAGAATAATAAAGAAACAGAATAACTTGATATTCCCATTTCTAAGAGAACCACTGCATACACACACACACACACACACACACACGAGTATAGAGTTCGTAATTCAAATACTATCTATGGGTAAAGATTGTTGGAGGTTGGACGGTTCACCCAGGCACTCGTGCCTTGGGTTTAATGATGGGATGCCGAGAAATTCAGGGCACACGGAGAGACCTGCTGTATGTTGAGTGATTTCACAAGGTGCACGTGCTTCATCTGTAGTCCAGTGGATCAGGAAGTTTAAGTAACACTCAGGTATTGGATCCCTAGAACCTTGCAGACCAGGCCAAATCTGGGAACACAGAGTCGAAGGCAGAGTTTAGAGGCTCTTCGGCAGGTCTGTGGAATTTGGGGGGCTGCTGATAACACTGTACCTGTGAAGGTAACAAAACACTGCATTTCCATGGACTAGAACAGCTAATAAAGATCGTTTCCTTTTAACATGCATCAAAACAGGGGATAAGTTTGTCATAGATTTCTGGATAAACATAAAAATGATGTTTTTGAATTTGAAAGGCAATATGTGTTTTAAAAAATGAAATTCTTGAGGTTAAACTGGATTATCATGGATTTCTGTTTGGGCAACACCCCCCGCCCCAGGTCAGCACCATCCTGTAGAAAAATACTGTGAGCCACATACACCATTTAAAATGTTCTAGGAGCCACATTTACATAAGGCAGAACAAACAGGTGAAAATCATAATATTAAAATAATATTTTACTTTATCCAGTGTATCAAATATATTATTTCCAAATGTAATCAATAGAAAACATTATTATTGAGATACTTTATATTTTTTGTACAAAGTCTTTGAAAGTTGGTGCCTATTTTACACTTAGAGCACGTCCTGGGCCACGTTTCAGGTGTCCTCAATAGCTGCAGTGGCTAGGGGCTACCACACGGGTAGCGCGGCCTGCGATGCTACGTGATCACGGGGGAGCTACGAGAAGCAAGACCTGCTCTCCTCTGTCGACTTGGCTGGACGAGCGCTCCACCCCCCCTTCAACCAGAGCAAAGCTGCTGCGCAAACTGAGTTCAGTGCAGTCAGCAAGTTTCACTGAATGGAGACGCTTCCTATCACTGATTGAAACATATGACGTGTGCGAAGACTGATTATTTCTACCCACAAAAGAGGAATAATGCCTAGCCGTTAATGACCACTAAGTGTCGGACAGCAAACGTTAGGCTCACACCTCGCACTGATACCTCGCGCTGATCACATGTCCTTTACCATTGTTTCTTTGGAAGGAAATTGAAACCTTTAAAAGCTTTCTTGAAACTGCATTCTTTTTATTCTTAGATTTGATAAATAGCATATGTTTGGGAGGTGTAGAGCAGGGGAGGAAAGATTCATGGTTTTACAGCTGACGTGTTCCCAGAGAAAAATAGCTGGAGCGGAGGAGAAAGGGAAGAATCTTCCTGTAGCCCCATCTAGCTAGAGCCTCTTGCTGCGTGAATATTTGGGCCAAAGTGCTTGGTATCACTTCAGGTCACAAACTGCCAACTAGGAGGGGGACACTGACAGACAAGATTGAAATCTGTTGTGAAAAATGTAAAATAAAAATATGAATTATGCAGTATGTTGAAGAGTTTGCTGTCCTCTTGTCCAAGGGGAAGGATAGGCTATTTTCCCAGGTCAGCAGGCAGTGAGCTTGGAAATGCCCAGGATTTAAAAGGTATGCTTCTTAGAATCGTTCTGCCAGTGTATTCACAGCAAAATTAGTGGCTTACTTGCCGGGTTTTCTGGGGATTTAAGGAGGGTCGGTGTGTCTTTCTCTTCCACCACAAAGAGAACAAAAGGTGCAGACCATTTTGACTAGGTTGTCTGGCTTTGAACCATACCGATTGATAATTTCACAAAACAACCCCAGAGGAAGCCGAGCACATGGCTGTGTCTATACAACCTCAGCCAAAGTGGATCAGGCTGAAAATGTTTTGCCACCTGAAAGGAGCTCTTAGACTGACAAACTGGCTTGAGAAATCATATCCAGGACCAGTGGGCAGAAGCTGAAGGAAGTAATTTCCAATTCATTATTTGATCGAAAAGTGTTGCTAAAAATCAAGGGTCCCGCAATGGCACGGACTGTGGGAGAAGAGAGCTTCAAATCAATGGGTCTGTCCGAGCAGAGATCAGTGGTCATTTCTCCAGCAAGCTGCATTGGGAAATCCAGCATTCCTTAAGGGTCATTCCTTCCATCCACATTCACTGACAACCTCTATGTGACCAGCACTGGAGTCACAGAAATGAAAAGGATGTGGTCTTGGCCCTCAGGTGACTCCGATGGTCATGACTCTGTCCGTGGATGGTGTCTGATCACAGGGTTAAGTATCAGACTGGATGGGTTTGAATGAGCGTGCCGCATTCTGGGCCCCACATTCATATAAGGCAGACTACTTCAACAAGGCAGAGAAATCAGGCAAACCACTAGCAATAATATCTCAGGTTATGCCAGCCTCCCTGGCTAGAATCTTCCCCCTCCACTTACTTTATTTTTAAAATATTTTGTTTATTTATTTTTAGAGAGAGGAGAAGGGAAGGAGAGAGAGAGAGGAACATCCATCTGTTGCTTCTTGTACATGCCCTGAGGACTGAACCAACAACCCAGGCATGTGCCCTGACAGGGAATCGAACCGGCAACCTTTCACTTTGCAGGATGACACCAAACCAACTGAGCCACACAGGTCAGGGCTCCCTCCACTTACTCTACATATTATCTTTCAAATGCCAATCAGGGTCTCACCTCCCCCAGACTCTCTTCTTTAACAACTCGAGCTAAGTTGACGCCTCTCTCCTTGGAAACCCTATTACACACACAGTCAACTCCATTATGCCATAGTCATTTCATGCATTTTTGTCAGTAAGCTTATAGAGTTCTTCGAGTTCAGGGGCAACATAGTGAGCATTTTTTTGTATTTTTGACTCTAGATTTCTGTATGAATGGTGAAAAAATATTTATCAAATGAGTTGAAAATTCAAGAGTATTAAGAATATTGACAAATCCAGTATACTAAAAATAAATGACACCAAACAAGGAAAACAATGAGAAAGTGTGCCCTGGTACTTAGGAAACTATAGTACTTACGGATAGACACAGAAAAAAAAAAAACACAGATATGCAGAGAAACAAGCTAGAGAAATCAAAATATTTGTGGAATTACTAAATTAATTAATATTTAAAACTCTCTCTCTATAGATATATAAATTATTTAACATTAGAAATTCTATACATACCTGGTTCAGGGTTGCATATGCCCAATACAGATAATACAGGCTTTACTTGATAATTCAATTTTATTTATTTAATTGTAATAATTATTTTATCATTCAATTACAGTTGTCTGCATTTTCCCCCAACCACTCCCCCCCAACCCCACGGATAATTCAATTTTAAAAACATGCCCCTATTGTGTTCTCTTTCCTAACAGAGGTTTTTGTTGGTGTTGTTGTTTACTGATTTAGTTATAAAATTAACTCAAATCTCTCTTGACATTGTCTAAGTGTTTCTTTATGGTACTCAAACATTCTTCAATAACGTAGGCCAATCAAACCACGACGCACAAGTCAACCGCAGCTTTCCCTCTGGAAAAGGCTTACCTCACTTCCAGTCCCACCTGAAGGTAACTTTCAGCTGGTATATTTCAATCTTCCCATCTTTCTACAAATTCAACCCATGCTATAATTTTCATTAAAAAGGAAAACATAAATATTGTGTTTCATTTCATATGTGTAGGAAAGATACAATTGATGCTGCCTTTTAGCTCATAGAAAAATACAATATGATGTCTCTAAAGGTATTTTTTTAAATTAAGGATTTTTAAAAACCATCCTTGTTCAAAAATATAATTCTTGAAGTCATGTTATTTGTTTGTACTGCTAGAAAACAGAGATGAAAAATGCAGTCACCTAAAACTTCCAAACCTAAGTAAAGTCAGTAATTCTATCTTACCCTAAGGACTGGTTCACAGCAAATTTCAAGTAACACAGTGAACAGAAATAAGGCATCCTTAATTTTATTTATCTTCTTCCCCTATGCAGATAATCATGTCAAGGATATAAAACAAACTCAGAAAAAGAAAGCAGAGGAGTAGGTGATAGGCAGTCAGACAGGTATCAGACAGACAGACATCCTACCATGGCTGAGAGAGAGGAATGACCACGTTCATGGCCAGCCCCACCCCTCAAGATACAAACCTCGAGAAGGAAAAAATATAAACAATAGACCCAGCCATGCCAGCTTGGAGTATGGAGGTTATGCTTCTTAATAGTCACATTACAAGGCCTTTGGGTCTCAGTGTGCCTAGAAAGAGAATATTTCTTCCATATCCAGGCTACTTCACCTTGGATTTCTCTGAGACCTCCAGTGGTGTGTACACAGCCCAGTGGTCCACATCCTAATTTCTATCATTGCCTGAGAAGAGAAAGCTAAGATCCTTGCGCAGTCACCCTGAAGGAGCCCAGCCCCCTTTAGTTCATGTCACTCTTGTGTCACATTGGGTGCCTTCTTTGCCCCCAGCTAGATAATCTTCAATGACCTTGACAAGCCCTACCTGGGGACCAGCAGTCCTGAAGGAAAGGGCCCTGGTGACCTGGGATCGTCATCACCATCACTGGTCTAGCAGCGCTTTCTCCAGGCTCAAGGAATGAGGGCTTAAAAATATGCCCCATGGAGTTATTCTTTCTGTCACAGCTTCATGCAACCTTATGCCCAGGCTCCTCAGTTAAAGCTCTTTGGTTCCACACCTCTTTCCGCTTACCCACGCGCATGTGCACACACACATGTGCACACACACAGCATGGCCCCTTCCCTCAGGCATCATCCCCACTGTTGTATTTATGAAGGATTACTGTGTTAAAGGCTTCGTTGTGAATAATTCATTTAATCTTCACAGCAGCTCTTTGAGGTGGATTCTCCTATTAACCCCATTTTATAGATGACAAAATCGAGGCCCACAAAGGATGAAACGTTTCCAAATGTCACATGGCTGGGAAGAGTACAGCCAGGATCTGAACCAAGCAGTCTGAGTCTAGAAGTCACACTCTGTTCTGTGCCTGATACTACCCAGCACCCCCACCTCTGGCTTCCACATCCCAACCAAAGAGGAAAAAACCACCACACACCCCACAGACACCTAGTGACACCCTCCGTCCGGTTCACAGATGGATGGTGAGAAATCCAATCTCAGGGCATTCAGTGAATGACCTCTGTAACTGGCAATGCATGGTGACTTGGTCTGTGTTTTGGGCAGAGGTATGGCAGAGAACACTCAGAGGACTCTCTCCGAAACTCTCTGGATGACCCTTGGTGAGTATGGAATCCTGAGCCACAAGATCTCCTCATCCAGTCTCCACATGAGCAGTTATCCCCGCTTTCTTCTGAAGCCTAAATTCCCTTTGTGAAGGAGCGCCCTCTGGCATTGTCTTATTGGATTAGAGTCTGCTCTCATTTTAGCCTGATGTCCCAATATGTTCTTTGTCTGGTGTTTATTTGTCAGGTGCAAGGATTGTTAAAACCATTCTAGATGAACTACCGGGCGTCTGGAGTTCGTCTGGAGACCACATTGGACGCAACAGCGAATCATTTCTACAATATCTACTGGATACAGACAGTGTATTTTTGGGCTGAAGTGTGTGTATTTTCTGTGCCATCTTGTGATTAAAGTGGAAAGTAATTATCTAGCTCCAGAGAGTGGATGGTCTAAGAATTATTGTAGTTTTTCTCTCATAAGACAAAGGAGGTACCAGAACTACCCTGATTCCATTTCCATTTACTACCCCGCACCCCTCCAAAGAGGACAGGACTTGCCATTTTGTAGGAAACCACCTGATCCATCTTGAATCTCAGTGACACCGAAGTTTAATTCCATGTGACATTCCTGGTGGTGCATTGTACTTTTGCAAAAATAAAACCCCTTTGATTAAAATTTCACACCTAGCTGAGGACCAAGAGAAGCTGATTACCTGGTCCAGTCTTAGCCCAGCATTGCCAAAAGGTTTACAAACCTCAGTACAACTTGAGGGGAACTTGGCCTGGGCCTCAAGTTAGTGGAATCAGTCAAAGCCCCAGGCATTTGCCAGGTGGCCTATTCCCTGCCCTGTGTCAGCAGCTCCAAATTAGGCACATGCTTTTTAAACCAGCCATGAAAATGACTGGCTGACAGAGCCAATGCCAGAAGGAAATGTGAGCAGGCTGGCCATGACAGAGACCAAGGGCAGACAAGAAGTTCAGCACTCCTCTCCTCCATTACCCTCCACAGGTTTCAGGGCAGAAAGCAAAGTTATATTCTTTGAAAGCAGATGCTCGAGTTCCGTAACATTGAAAGAGAGAGAAGGGATTACAAATGCCCAGATCTGCAGACGCCGGTGTTATGAAATAGAGGCAGGGCAATCTTCAGGCTAACGATATTATAAAAGTGTTTGTAAAGCCTCAGGCTTTAACATCTCCAGTGCCATAACTAGCTACTATTTTAAAAAGGACATTAGGTTTATATTTGCATCTTTGAAATAAAGATTTTATGTCAGCAGCTAGCCCTCTGGACAGCATAAAATCCTCAGACACGCTGTCTGGGTCGCACCAGTTGTCCCGGAGTCCAGTGTGGGCTTCGATGACGGTTTGTGGCCCAGGCCCTGTGTGACCTCACCCTCCGAAGGTCAGAGGACATCTACAATATTATACATAAGTTTAGACCCTTCTGAAAGTCGTTGATATTCTCTACTTGTATTGCTTCTGTATGCTATCTACATGGGACATAAAATCGTGTTTTCTCATGTTTATTCTTGAATACTTGCTAGTTTCAAGGAGGTTCATTAGTTCTCTAATTACTAAAGTTGGTGATCAAGTTCTATGATCACCTCTTTTGATCAGATAGATTTTAATCATATCCAAACTCAGACTCTGGTGGCAATGTGGCCATGTGGCAGTGTAGAAGATGAACTGACACGTGTCAAGCCCAAATGCAGGACACCAGGAGGGGTAGCTCAGAAGGGGTCCAGGAAAAGCATGGAGAGAGGCTGAACTGTGAGAGCAGCAGGTGGCTGGGGGAAGAGAGGTAGATGGGAGCTACATCACAGCCTTAAAATCATCGCAGTTTGTCTTATAACCTATAAGTAGAGTCAAAACCTTCTGAGACCCTTTAGAACTATTTAGAGATCCTTACCAGAAATAATGAGTGTTGAGAAAAAAGTAATGAGAGAAAGCAATGGGTGAAATCTGGGACAGAAAGCCTGCTAGGAAATCTAAAATTTGGCAGAGCCGTTTGAAAGGATGTGGTAGAAGAGCACAGCAAAGGAAAAGGGTTCATTTAAAAATATTTGGGAGATTTTGATCTGAACGAGGATATAAGAAAAAAGGGGTATATCAAATATATAGACAAAAAGAAATGAAATAGCGTGGAGGATGGAGGGTCGAGACTAGGCCAATTTTGGAAAATAAGCATTAAATGCTACAGCAAGGCACTGGCAGGGGCTCTGAGAGTTTGAGACACATGAGACCACCTGACAGATGCACAGAGGTGTGACCCATGCGAGTCCCAGAAAGGAAAAGAAAAAAAAAAAAAAAGCAACTGATGACTTTAAAATTAGAAAAACTAAATTTGGGCTTATTATACCCGAGAGGAATATAGCCTGATGCACAATTTATGCAAATTGATAAAGCTGATTACACAAATTAGCCAAGGCTTTGGCTTGTTTTTTCTGTGGTCAATAAATGCCCCCTCCCTCCAACCCCCAAAGTCAGTCTATCACTATTGGCATTTACAACAAACCCTCTTGTTACTTGTGGTGGCCAATTACTCGAAAACACTAAGTGGAAACAGTTTCTTATTTCAGACTCTGGGCCTGAAGTGGTAGGATGTGGAAGGAGCAGGAGAGAGCAGAACAGTTGGTTCTCCTACGAGAGCGACACAGTTCATTTAACACGGCACAAGGCCATCCCTAAGGAGAGTTCCCATTCAGATGACCCTCGCCTACCCCCCTACCACCAAATTGCACTGAACAGAATGAAACACACCATTTGTGAAGCCTTGTTAATATTAATGGGCTCTCAGCCAATGCTCAGAGCCACCCTAGGAAATAGAATCGATGATCATTCAAAAGTGAGAAACTGAGTTTTAGTGATAAAGAACCTTCCTGAGATCAGTAGGCAGTGACACCAGGACTCGACCTCAGGTATATACTCCTCCATCAAAGTAAGCTTATCACTGAGAGTCAGTCCCCTTGGCTTGAGAAGTAGGGCCCACAGAGCTGAATGTTCTGATTCAAATGCTCATCCTTCTGTGTGTGTGTTTTTTTAGAGTAAAAGTACACTGCAGGGTGGGCAAGAAGTCTCCCTATGAGGTCCTGGTGGGTGTAGTGTGGTGTAGTGGTCAGAAGCACAGGGCTTATGGATTATGTCAATTTCTTACTGTATCGACCTACCCTAGTAACCTAGAGTTCCTATCTCTAAACCTTGACTTTCTCACCCATGCAGCATCCAAGGATGCTGTATTACAGTACCTTTCTTATGAATTGCTATAAAGGTCAAATGAAAAACATTTAAAGCACATAATACACAGTGCGTGGCCCAAAGAAATTTGCCAATAAGCCATTAGCTATTAGAACATCCTTAGTGACAGGCAGAAACCATGTGATTCTTAACAAAACAATCCTGAGGCGCTGACAAAGCATCAGCTACTGTTCACATATTTCTCACTGAATTCTTATAACCAGTCTATGAGGTAAGGACGATCCCATTCTACAGCTGGGAAAACAGAGTCCCAGAAAATAACAGAGGCCACAGGGTTGGAGGAGGTTCGTCAGTTCAGGGCTATACATACAATGGAATATTACTCAGCAATAAAAAAGAATGAAATTGTGCCACTTACAACAATGTAGATGGACCTAGAGCGCATGATGCCAAGTGAAATAAATCAGAGAAAACCCGTATTGTATGATTTCATTTATATGTGGAATCTAAAAACAAACAAACAAAACAAAACAAAACAAAAGCGAAACAGGCTCATGGATAACAGGACAAACTGATGATCGCCGGAGTGGAGGAGAGTGGGGGAAGGGGGAAAAGGTGAAGGGGATTAAAAGCTACAAACTTCTAGTCATGAAATAAATAGGCTACGGGTATTTAGTGTACAACACAGGGGATGTGGTCGCTATCACGGTAACTCTCGGCAGTGACCGTGCTCACCAGGCTCGTGGTGAAGACGTCATGGCAGGGCACACAAATGCTGAATCAGTGTGTTGTCCACCTGAAACTAATAGAATACTGTGAGCCACCTATACAATAACTTTTGAAAATCCTATGAAAGAGCTTGTCCCACTAAGCTCTAGAGAAAGATGGCAGGCAAAGCAGGCCTGGCAGTTATCTCAAAGCTTCTGCTGAATTTTCTGAAACAAGTGGCATTTTGTTTATGGAAGGGCCTGTCTATTAATTTTCTCTCCTCATGCTTTCCACTACGTAGCCCCTAAGCCACTCTGAATAAATGTGACAGTGACCTCTAAGTAACTGAATCCAAGGGGCCAATTCCCTCCTCATAATCCTTGAGCCCTTGAGCCTTGAGTCAATGATGTGGACCATTGGAGGTGCTTGCTTCCCTTGGCTTCTCTGACATCATGCTCTTCTGATTTTCTTCCTAGTCATCTAGTCATCCTCCTTGGTATTCTCTAATTTTCTTCTAACCAGATTTACATTTCAGAGTTTCTCCAGGCGTGTTCATAGAGCTGCTTGCCTGCTTACTGTCGATTCTTTTCCTGGAGGCCCTGCTGATGGCCATGGCTTCACTGGCTCTCTGCATACCAGTGACTCCCTGCCTTACATTTCTGGCCCAGAAGTCTTTCAGTATTCACAGGATGTCTCAAAGTCACTCACATTAAGCATGTATAAAGTCAAAGTCACGGTCTGCCCCTGCATCCTGGACCTGCCCCCTTATTTCTGATTTTAGCCAATAACATCTAAATAGCTGCAGAGGTCATAGACATATTTCTTCCCATTATCCATCAATTTTATTTTCTAAATATTACTGGGTCTTTCTTTTCCATCTCCACTGCCACAACCCTAGTCTAAGCTTCTTCCACCTCTGTGATCTCTCAGCTTATGTCACATCCTTCTTTTATGCTCTTTAGCCTCAGAACTTTCCCTCCATAACACTTACCGTGAATATAAATATGTTCAATAGAAAAATGTTCATGCATGGCTATGAATGACTCAGAGTCTTTTACCAAACAACCTGAAGAACAAGAGACATTCCCGAGTATCTGTAATGACTGCTGTGGTGGGTTGGCTTCATTCACAGCCCAATCAATGATTCTCTTGTATCTACACACCTCTGCAACTCATCCAATCAAGAATTAGAGTTGATTTCCCCATCTCTGGAATGTGGACTAGTGTTGAGATTTGCTTTGGCCAATTCATGATTCAGGGACATTCTGAGAACTAAAGGACATGAGTGGCCAAATTATGAGAGTCGATTGAGATTCATACCAAAGAATGCCATGTGAAATTTCCAGTTCCAAGAACCATTAGAAGATCCTACAAGAAAGAACTTATATGTATGACCCAGGGACATGAACTAAGGGGTGAGAATGTGGGGTTGGGGGTGCAGGACAGAGGACAATAAAGGGGGGATAATGGGATGACTATAATAGCATAATCAATAAAATATATTTTTTAAATGTGAAAAAAAAAGAAAGGGGGAGAAAGTGATGGTGTGTCCATTCCAAGCACAGACCTCAGGAGCCTTTGTGTGCTGTCACTCATTCCTCGGACCTCTGCTTCTGCCATGTGCACAAGCCCAGGACAGTTATGCGAGGGTGAGAGACCCTATGAAGCAGAGCTAAGCCATCCTAGCTGAGGTCTTCTCAGAACACAAAGCACCTGGCCAACTCACCATCTGAACACAGACTCACAAGCAAGCCCGGATGAACTCAGCCAACCCCAGCCCAGACCAACAGAAACATCCGGCTTATCTACAGATTCATGAAAAAAATAATAATAAATGGCTGTTGTTTTAGGCCACTGAGTTTTGGGGTAATTTGCTACACAGTAATAGCTAATAGATCCAGCTACCAGCTAGAGATTTTCTATAATATACGTTTTATCCAAGGATAATATATTTGAAGCTTCCAATGTTTGGCTGTTAATAAATAATCCATTGTCTTCTGCTTTCCCTTTCCCTTTTCTCTGGGTAGATAAGCACATATTTTCACAGAACAGTGAAGTCATCACAATATAGCCCTACAAAAGGATTACAGGTGAAATCCATTCCATATTTATAGAGAAATTTCATCAGGAAAAAAAGCATCAACAAAACAGATATGTTTAGTCTCCATTAATCATGTAGTAGGATATTTTGCTGCTCTGGATTTATCTTTTGTTGGTGGAAGGGAATGTATCAATTCTTTTACATCCATTGGTATTGGGTTTGAGAACCATTGGGTAGTGTCTGTAAATCTCCTGCCTTGTACCTGTTTGCAATCTCATATATAACAGAGAGATGGAGGAGTCTCCAGGCAGAAAGGAGACTAGGATACAGATGTAGTCAGTGACAATCAAATATATCTCATGGACAGAGGTGAGCCTACCCCTAACCAGATTGTGGGAAGGGGTAATAGGCCCCGATGGAGCTCTCCACTGGTCCTGGCCTCACCCTAAGAGCTAGGGGTGAAAGGTAAGTCTGGTTTCAGATGCAACTTGAACAGACGCCAGAACCCTTTGTGATTGGCACACTCTATTGCTGGAGTGTGCACTGAGGTAGAAAATTCTGTGCATAAATTGAAGAGGTAAACCACAAAGTATAGACTGAATAGAAACCTAAGTATGAAAAATAAAACACCAACATGTAGAAGAAAATATGAGAGAATTTTATTAGAATAATTTATTAGGAGAGTACTTCTTAAGCAAAATACAAAATACATAAGTCATAAAAGAAAAAATTCATACATGTAACTACATTCAAATTTTAAATTCTGTTCAGTAAAAGTCACCATACACAAAGCAAACAAAAGAAAAGCGATGGACTGTGAAACGCACATAAACACGCACATGTAGAACTTAAATAGATAGGAAAGGATTAGTGTTCAGAATGTACCAAGAGTCTTCTACAAATCACTAAGAAAATGCCAAATAACCCAATTGAAAAGTAGAGGATATCGACAGGAAATTCATAAGGAAAGAAATACAAATGGTTAAATAGGAGAAGATGTTCAGTTTCACTAGTGAAGGGTCTACTTTATCTATTGGTAGAATTTTTAAGTCTGGCTTTATCAGGTAGAAGAGTATAAACTGTCATAAACCATCAAAGTGTAAAAGTCTATCAAACCACTTTGGAGCTTAGTCTCGCAGTGACGACCCGGAACCCAGAAACTCCATTTCTAGGTACATATTATAGAAATACATTGCAAATCTGTGGAACAAAATGTTCACTGCATTGTCGTTTCCAAAACAAAAAAAGAAAGTAACCTAAAATGTCCATCAAAAACATGAGCTAATTCAGTTGATATATATAAATAGATATATAGATATATATGCACATATATACTATATGGCAGTTAAAATAAAAGGATTACATGATATATATAAATATGGCTAAATCTGAAAAACAATGTAGAATAAATAACACAAACTGC